>NC_139899.1:14033184-14718184 GCF_905171665.1 Trachurus trachurus | reverse complement strand
TGTGACATTCAGGAGCCATATCTTATTCATTCTTTTTTTTTTCTGCTGCGCCTTGACATCATGGTCATAGGTGTGCTGTCATCTCCGTCAGAAAAAGTTGAAAAGAAAATAGCATGTGTGTGTGTCTGTGTGTGTGTGTGTGTGTGTGTGGTATCGCATAGGACAAGTACAGTAGACCCTTTGACCTACGTGATTGATATCCATGAAATCAGCATCTCTTTCAGAAGAAGGGACTGTGAATAGCTGGTACTCAGCAATCAACAGCCTTGTGTGTTCATGTGAGATAATTGCAACCCCGAGAGAAATCTTACCAAAAATAGTTTCTGAACCCCTGTGATAAATTTGCTGTGCAGCCTTAATTTGAGTAAGGTTCACATTTGTGATCCCAGGTTTTCATAGAAGCTGTGTGATCTAAACTCACAAATAGCCCTGGTTGAACGTAGCATGTAGTAAATGTCATAACCTTTGATTTTTTGGGGGGGGAGGGCTCAGAGGTCATGCTTGCACTGATCATGTGGCACAGCCAATATCGATAATCACCCGGAGGATAAAAATGCTTTTAGACAAAACATGTTGCCTTCAAGCAACGAAAAACAAAGAAAGTTAGAGTCGCAGTTGTGCAGTCATTCCTGGTCTTTCAAAGGGATGTTACTTATCCAGTATAATGTCTGCAAAAATTATTTACTGAGGGCAGATTATTGTGCAATGGGCATCATTTTGAAGATACGGCATACAGTGCTGTCATTTATATATAATGTAATCTGTCTGTGATCACAGTAACCATCTGAGTCTGGTTCAAGACAAAATGATCTACATCAAGTAAGTCATGTGAGCAGATGAAATCTTCACTACATCAAAGATATTTTATTGAATGTTGCATAATAATCTATTTTGCTACAGTTTTTCATATGAACATTTGTTTTGTAAAAGTTGTCTTACAGAAAAGAAAAAAATACAAAACAGACTGATGTAACCTAATTCAGAGCTTTTGCAGCTCCATTATTTTCACGTAGGAAATTGAAAAGCAGGCTCCAAATGTAATACTGTGCTTTGTTGATAGTTAATGTGAGCATGGTTGACAGGAAGCCAATTGTTAGATGAGAGAGGAGTGCCTGTAAGGCAGGTCAGCAGTGTGCTCCAGTCAAAGCTTACTGGGTAAAATGGCTGGAGGCGAACATTGATGACCTCATATATTGTGAATCAATCAGACACCCACACACACACACACAACGATGCACTGGCAAACCCAGTTAGAATATATAAATAGAACAGTATGTATATAAACGTACTGTACTTAAATCTGAAGTGTCTGGAATCTGTTGAGAAATGTCCATCATCACTCAGCAAATACATACGTTAAATAAAAGATGATGGTGCAATCAATAAAAAGAGTCAATCCAGAGACTTAAGCCAGAGTGGTATCTGATTTCTGTAAGACATCTTTTATTGATGTCTGTCCAGAAAATCTTTTTCACTTGTGTTCTGCAGGAAGGTCTGGACTTGTTGTCAGTTGCAGATGAGCCCCCCCTGCAGCTGACAACTTTCTCAAGATCTCTACACAGCACCACAGCAAGTTGTTTTACCATATGAATTGTCCCTAACAATACCCAATTACTAACTTTCCTATTTGTGAGATTCTTTATTATTAATTATTTAGTTCCTGTGATTTATCAAAGACCAAGATTCTGATCTTTCGTAAAAACTGAATTCGACATTAAATTAAAAATGAAAGGCTAAAATAATTTGAGTTTTTTTTTAATGTCTTTAAAATCATTCAGTCCAACTAGAAACATCTGCAGTAGTGTTGATTCATGGCAGGTTTTATGTTTGTTTCTTTGTTTGTTTCCCTGAAGACAAGTGATGCACTGTGGTTGACTGACTCCCATCATTAGGTTGAACCTCAATCCGTCACTGTCCCTCACTGTCGCCGTGTTGTCTTTTCATCTTGTTAAGAGAATGGATAGGGAATTCTCCTGCACTTGTCAGTAAATGCATCAGAGTTTATTGCAGTCTTCCTTGAGTGTGGGCTCATCTGTTTCCCAACCCTGTGTTGCATGCTTCACACTCCAATAATACTCTAAATCCCAGGGACAACCATACAGTAAACAGCAACACTGAAAGCAGCATACTGATAAACTGTAATATCTGTTCCATAATCCATCCATACCATGATCATTCAAAAATGTTTAACACAGGTTACATCACATCTCCACAGAACAGAAATAAATGAAAATCAATGTGTTCATTAGCCCGTCAAACTAATTTTCTGTGTGAATAGCCCTCATAATGGGTGATCAACTGCTTGACCTTGTTTTGTGTGAGAAATATATGACCAGAATGCCAGAGCAAGAGGAAAAGGAAAAGAGCAAGGGCCATGCCCACGTGAATGGCACTTAAAGAGGTAAAAAGTGTGTAGACTGAGCACTTTCTAATTTCCCATCATTGCTGGGAGTCATTCCAGCCACATACAGCCAAGAGAGCTGTGTCACAGAAGCCAATAATTGGAAAATCACCGCCAGTTCTCCAAATGATTCCCAATACACCAAGGTAATTTTGCTGTGTCTGAACACCAGCTAATCCAACTTCTGAAATGGGCACCTGTTATACCGTCTAAGATAGCAGGGGAGAAAACCACTTGTAACAATGTAACAAATAACTTTTTTGTCATAGAATTGCAGGGTGAGGATTGTCAATAAGTGGATCATCTGACATATTTAATGTAGCCTAATTATCACAATGGAAATAGGATAGCTACTCAGCAACCTATCCTTGTTTTGAAGCAATGCTTGCCTTTCAGTGATGTAAAGTAAAACGATTTGATAGGAAGGTAGCCTAATGCAAATTGCTTATAGGTAGCCTATTCTGGATATTTGATCCAGTGATAGGCCTATGTGCCACTATGAGCAGTAATTGACCAGATCAGTCCTGTACATTTGATTGTCCAGCTACTGTTACTGTGGTCAAATCCTGTTTGTAAACCTACTTGTCTGTAAAATGTACCTAGCTGTATAATGTTTGTGTCATACACCTATTTGTCATTGTGAAGATTGATCTTCTTTCTTCTTTTTCTTCTTTTTTTTTGCCTGTGTGTCTGTTTTTGTGTTTTTCTGATCTTGGTACTTGGAATATAATTAGGCTATTTGAATGTACCTCTTATTACATTATAACAGTATATATATATATATATATATATATATATATATATATATATATATATATATATATATATATATATATATATATATATATATATATATATATATATATATATATATTTTTTTTTTTTTTTTTTTTTTACTATATTTATTTCCTGATTTATTTTCACATGCATATTACTAATCACTAATTTCATGCCAGTATTTGTGTGCAACAGTTTGTTATGTTATCTTCCTTTTTTCTGATCCACAGCAGATGTAGTTAGGTCTCTTTTTGTGAAGAAGGCTCACTGTTTCATTTCGTATTTTTCTGAAACTCAATCAGCTTTAAAAAATGACAATACCACCCCATATGTTGTTAATTGCGCAGCTCTGCGCACTACTGGCGCAAAGCGACGCTACAGAATCTTTACCTTTGACCTCTATGCGTCAGCAGGAAGTTGAACCAATCATATCGCTCGTTGTTGAGAGGCTCTCAAGTTTCTTGGAGGCTCTTACCCTCTCGTCAACATGGTGAGTGCAGTCATTCAAAAATAGTTTATTGACAATACAAATATAAGTCAAACCGCCAGAAGTATGCATGTGAATAATCTCCATTTGGTTAATTACCGGCTCTTTGCCTCCACGATGCCACAGTTGGCTGCTGGTCGCGCAACATCACCGGTTAGCATGTGGTTTTAGCGCTAAGCTAAGTTAGCGGTACGTTATGGTGTCGACTATGTCCTGGAACTCATGCTTGCTATAAAATTAAAGTTTAGCTATAAAGGTTATTTGTAAATACGCGTAAATGTCTTCTTAAACGTGACATCCGTGAATGTTAAACGGCATAACTGGTTAACCCACTAGATGAGTAACGAGGCATTCGCGTTAGCTTTTATACCTTTGTTCTTCCAGAGTTTAGACAGAGTCTCCAGTCATTCAGACACAACACTTAATGTGTACCTAGCGAGCCAGCGTTGTTCTAATGGAAATGGAAGGTTTTGAAGCATGTCTGTAAGTTATTTGTTAGAAATAACATCGGGTATGGTGGACATGGACAAAGCTACTTCTGTTGTTTTGCATTAACACTATGCTAACTCGTGTTTTCCTGACGAAGTTAATGTACTCGCGCCATCGTTGGCGTAAAGTCACAGTAAATTCAGTTCAGTTCAATTAAAAAAAACTTTATATAGGGAGCAATTTAAGGCACACATATGCAGCAGCATCAATTATCAAGGGAAAGTGTACAAAGTAAAAGTCTTAGGTGGCATAAGCTCAAAATTTGAAATATTTCTATGGGGTTGGTCATAACTGAATGAGTTAGGCTCGCCAGATCCACACACAAACGACTATTGGGGATAATCTAGATCTTGTTTAAAACAACAACCACAACACGAGAAACAATGAAAATATTTGTACAAAAGGGATGAAATATGGGGACCGATTTTGTTGCACGGTAAAAATAAAAATAAAATAAGCCCAAGTTTGTCATTTGAATGGTTATTGTGAATATCTCAACTGTTTATGTTTCATGCAAGTCCTATATTTTGTCCACCCGCATTTATATGAATGTGGAACAATACAAACTGTAAATTTTTATGCATGTACTCCTTTGATTGTGTTTCATTGTAAATATGAAATGCGTCATTTAGGTTATTGTCTTCATTCTAAGACATAATAGTAATGATATTAGGATCAAAATCTTATTATAACATCTAAAACTTATTTTATTCAAACAACAGCATTGCTAAATTATATTTTAGAGAAGCTATTTTGTAAACTGTTTTGAATTATTACACCACTGGCTGTTGTGAGTTCACTAACTCTGTGTGGTGTCTCTTACTCATGACAGTCTTCATCGGAAGCTAATAATGGCCCGAGTCAAGCGCCACCTTATCCAGGTGTACCGCCCTCAGGGATACCTCCCCCGTTTGTAAGTCAGTGACAGAGATGTTTATAGCCATCAGCTCCGCCTCTCACTTGCAGTTGTCACATAGGGCTAAAATAGAGCGTGGAAATCTGATTGAAGGTTGTCCCACTTAATCTGATGCATCTTTTTTCCTTCTCTTACCCAATCCTTCCTCTAGATGGGACCACCAGGAATACCACCTCATTTCCCTCCTATGGGGATGCCCCCTATGGGACAGCGACCCCCCAGTATGACTCCAATGCCTCCTGGCATAATTCCTCCTGGTATAATGCCACCAATGGGGGCACCACCAATGGGGCAGGTGAGCATTGTGGGAAGCTCATACGTTAGTCTTTATGTTTTGGCAGTTTGTTGGTCCATGTTTCTGCTACTCTTATCATGTTAATCTCATTCTCAGTCAGAATTGACTGACATCCCAATGTTGATGCATGAAAAAATGTGTTGGCATTATTTTACTAAAGAAAGAGTCTTTGTGCTGCTCCAGAGCTTTTCCCAGGGTTTAGAGCTCATGTGAAATACAAAGATGAAATAAGTTTTTGTATGTACTTGCTTGGCCCCTGGCAGGTAGCTAATCCACTCTACTGCTGATCAGTTTTAGTACAGTTACAGCCATCAAAGGTGAAATGAGTCAACAGGGCTCCACACTTAACTTTTTGCATTGGTTGCACTGGTGTGCCTAACTTTCTTTTTTAGGTGCACTCTGGAGCCCTGGTCAAAATATATTTGATAGTTTAAGAAAAACTCTGTTTCATTACACTTTGGGTTTCATCTGAGTTGCTATAATCACTGAGACACTGGGAAGTGGCAGCATCACAGAAAAGGGGACAGGTTATGACACATTTATGGTCAGATGAATTCATCTCCATGCTTACAGACAGAAATCATTTGTAGTCTTTGAGATCAATGATTGGATCTTACAGGTATGTTCCCTTTTGGTTTTATCTGGTGCAGCTAATTGAGCCAACTACTTACTTTGGTGGCCACAATGTTTTCATAACTGATAAACCCAATGACCAGACCTATGATAGTAAATCCAAGTTGTAATGAATGGTTTCCGTTCTTTGCCGTTTAATCATACATCTGATTCTAAGGAACTGAGACCTGACATTCGACCCAAATCAGACCTTGCGTAGGGCCTTGAAATATTGGCACTGATTAATGTGTCCAATACTTAAGTGTATCTAAATTTTAGGAAGTGTCAGATGTGTTGTCACATCACACTCACTGCACCTGTTTGGATAGGAAAGGTAGACACCACAGTTCTCATTCTCTTTGTTGTATTTTATTAATTGAATTCATTTTTCACATTTCTGAGTTTTCATTATTGTCTAGTTTTAGCTTATGTGGGTAACCTTTTTTTTTTTTTTTTTTTTAATTTTCAGACACCTAGCATGTTTAGATTTCAGGCACTCTACACTCAGACAGACACCACTGAAGTGTCAGTTTGTGACAGTGTGTAAATTGGTAGAGTTGAGTGGAAACAGATGCTTTCCCAACACAACAAACAGTGATCATCGTATTGAACTCATGTCACATGTCATGCAAACAGACTGAAACATGGAGATATACCATATCTTATATGGATGCAGTGCATCTTGCAGCACTGCTCTGAGGGAACTGAACTTGTTTTAGGAAGACAAGTCGCCCACAAGATTTATGCTGTTAAATGACAGCGTGCAGGAATTAGATTTATAGATATTAAATAGGTTGGAATTTTTTTCTGTTTTACATCTATCCACTATTTTCCACTGCAGCTGCTTGCTAATTGATTTAATTAATTGATAGCACATCATGCTGTGCCAGTGTTTGTACTCTCTCTTTGTTGAGGTCTGTGCAGGTCAACCACATTTTGGATTGAGTCAAATCATCCCGAGGTCTATTTTTAGTCAGGTCTGGCTGCACTCGGGTTACCTTCAGATCGGGTGTCTCGTTTTTAAAAATGAATTTATACAAGATCTCTTGCTCATAGTGCACCACAGAGATGCCACTTAACTGCCACTTAACAGGTTGCTTGTTCATTAAACCCCTGCCAGTGACTGACAGAAAACTGCTGAGATTGCCACACTATTAAATATATTTTTCTTTTATTTAAAGCCAAACTGGGTTACATTTAGCGAGCACGTGTGATCCTGTGATCAAAGTTCCAGTAGCATAAGTTTGGAAAGGTGGCGTTGGGATGGGGTTTGTTGTGTTGCTACTTCACAGATCGAAAAGCTGTGGCATCGCACCATAAATAAGCACAGCAGACTCCATTTCACTCTCACCTTCTTCTCCCAGTTGCAAGCAGCTTTCCACATAGACAACCACAGCCTTTATCACACTGCGTCTTGACACATGTGGCTGCACTAGGTGGTATGGAAATTCCAGATGAATATTTCATGATGCCTCTTTTATTAGATGCCAGGCATGATGCCACCTATGATGCCAGGGATGATGATGCCCCCTCGCATACCAGCTGCAGCTGTACAACCGACAGGACCGGTAACTCTCCTCACTACTTTTTTTCACCACTGCTCCGTTTCACACGTCTTAAAATACACTGCAATCTGTGAAATGTTAAATGAAGCATTCGCACACCAAGTAACACTTCTGTTGGATATGAATTGATGTCAGTCCATTTTTTTCCCCAAAAAACTCTACATTCTTCACAAGAGACTGAAATGAAACGGCTGAGAATCATAATTAAAGTGTGTCTAATTTAAAATGAAAATGAGCACCTGCGTACAATATGTCCCTTATTGTTGCTTTTCTTGTTTTGACGTGGGTACAGCTGTGAGTAAATATAATTAAGCATATGAGCCCTTCACTGTTGATGTTCTGTTAATTTTTCTTTGTACCAAGCGGCAAAGCAGTTATGCAAATGAGCAGTCTGATATATTTATTGTAAGCACACCCGGGCAGCTTGATAGATCAGAAGACAGACACTTAATCAACTCAAGTATGTTTTTGCATCTTTAGGGTGTGAAGTTTTGTACTAATGAGGAAAGCTTTGTCAGTTACTGTGTGTTATTAATGAGTGTGTATTACCAGATATGCTGATGTGGTACTGGGGTGCTGATTTGAACATTTGTTAGTGTTTCTTTTGCAAATAATCATCTAATAAAACTGTCTCTTTTCCACAGCCTGGTGTGGACTCCACAGGTAAGATGCTCATTTGAAATGTTTTTATATGTTATATCCCATTCTTGCATAGTTTATGCTCATTAAAAGTGCAGGTTCAGACTGATTTGTGTTTTTATCCTAACAGCTGCTGCACCTGGAACAGCTGTAAGTGTAATTTAATTTTTCTTAACATCAGAAATTGAAAGGGTTTGTGCTCTCTTCATCAGCTCCAGTGTTTTTCCTTCTGTCGTCCTAATGACTGCAGTCTGAAAACCTTTCATTTGTGCTCTTGTCTCAGCAGAGTACCACAAATGGCTCTCCACAGGAAGATCAGCCAAAGAAGGTTTGTACAGACTGTAAATGGAAAGATTGATGTGAAAGACCTGGCAATATTGAGTGGGAACTGTAAAAGCATTTAAAATTGAACCAGGGTGAAATGGTTTCTTGGCGCTGTTTCTTTTCTTTAAAAAAAAAAAAAAAAAAAACTTAAACAGCTGATTCCGTTGTTTTTTTCCTCCTCAGAAGTCCCTGTGGACAGAGCACAAATCACTGGATGGGAAGACCTATTATTACAACACAGAGACCAAGCAATCCACATGGGAGAAACCAGATGATCTTAAATCTCCTGCAGAGGTATAAACTGTTATCACTTATATAACTTGTTTCAAATCTTCTTAAGTGCCTGTAACCAGCCATTTACTTATTCACTTACTAAGTTCTTACATAAAATGAACTTATCTTTTGCCTGTCTAATTTTCTTGTCTCTATCAGGGGTAGTGCCCATGAATAAAAAATAATTCAATTATAATTTTACCAGATTCAGGCCAGGTTGTCTCATCTACAGTCCTTTTTTAAAAAATATTATGAGACCCTGCCTAGATTTATTAAAACATCTCAGTGAAATAAATTGCATGCATCATCTCTGTGAATTGCATCCCATTGTTTCCCTTCTGTTTTCACCCTAATAGCAAATGCTGTCTAAATGCCCTTGGAAGGAGTACAAGTCAGACACAGGGAAGCCGTATTATTACAACTCCCAGACAAAGGAGTCCAGATGGACCAAACCCAAAGAGCTGGAGGATCTGGAAGGTGAGGGGGCTGCTCGATGATGACGTAATACCTGTTGTGACAAAAAAAAGTGATGTTTTATCTGAGATCTATAGGTGAGCCTTTAACAGCATGATGAGTGGCAGGGCGCTGGCTTGTTCAGTGAATGATGCCTCGCATTTCAGGGGTTTGGGCATCACTGATGCACAGGAGGTACAAATACAGGAGCACATGGTGGCTCCTCTAATACATTTATCTCTGTGCCGGTCTCTTATCTGTAGTGAGCTTTGAAATGAAAACGAGTAGCCTAACAGCTATCTCCCTTTGTCTGTTCCAGCCATGATCAAAGCAGAGGAGAATGGGTAAGAGCTTCTTGTTTACCTTTAGTAACTCTTCACAGCAACACCTTTGTGTTAGGAAAGAACAATAAATACAATAGTAATTAAAGTGATCAAAATCCTGTTTATTGTATTATTAATAACACAAGGTTATTTTAATTAAATTCCGCAGCCTTCTGTCCTCATGTTTTTATGTGATGTAGCTTCACCAACATGCTCTGATTGCAGCTCGACAGAGGCAGCGGCTCCTGGCACCAACGCAGCTCCCGCCGTGCAAGCAGATAACACTATGGCCACTATGGTGACCGTAATGGAGGCGGAAACTGCAGCATCTATCCCAGAGGAACATCTGTCCCAGGCGGCCGTGCATCACACACCTGAGGTCAAGACCGCCGATGCACCTGTGACGTCCTCGGAGAGCTCGGCTGCCACGGAGGCCATAGCCAGGTAAACAATGACGTCTCGTACAGAGACAGGTACTGTCTTCAAGTTTACACACACAATGCACAGCAAACCATTTGGTCATACTGACCGATGGTCACAGTGACAGTGGATTATGTTTCATCTTAGTTTTTGTGAATGAATCTACTGAATGTCTATTTGTGTTTCATTTGCCACTGCCTTGAATACACAGCTAAGTTAATCAAATATCATCGTTTACCTTCAGTGTTGAGGTCATCAAGGAAGAACGGCCTGAACTTCAGAAGAAAACCTACAAGTGGAACACGAAAGAGGAGGCCAAGCAGGCGTTCAAAGAGCTGCTGAAGGAGAAGGTGAGGCAGATGTCAAGTGGGGTCAACCTGCTGATAACCTACACTGGAGGCTGCGCTGCCTCTGGAGAAGTAGTAAATGTCTGTGTTCAATGACATTTGTCTGTTTATTTCAATGTCCGGCCCTGGTAACACTTTAGTATGTATAAAAATGATTTTATTCATGTCTTGGTTGTTGAAAAAATCTCCACAAAAATTCAAGTCTTCCTTTTGCATTTGCCATTTCGGCTAATGAGACTGATGGGCAGCCAAATATACAAAGTATTACAAGATTCAATCCCTAAAAATTATGATTGATGTGACTGCAGCACAGAATATAAACTTCAAAATGTTCTGTTTAGTACAGCATGAATTGAATCTCCTTCATCTGGCTGCTTCGTTGATTAACACTGTGCACTGGGCCAGAGCTAAAGGAGCTGATAAAGGTTCATCATACAGAAAAGTTTACTCGTGCAAACAAAACTCATAGTTCAGAAATCAGCTTCATACTGTCATCAAAGAAACTCTAACAAGTGCTGTGGCACAGTTGACAGAAGGCCTGTTTTTAAGATTAATTTTCATCTCCCTCTCTTAATGCCTGGTGTATTTACCAGCACATGCTCATCCATTGTGATCTGGGTCTAATCCCAGCCCCGCCTCATGAGCCCCTGGAAGGTTTTAGCATGATTGTAAAGGTTCACCTGCTGTTGCTCCGAATGTGTTGTGTGTTAGCTCGCAAGGTGGCCTAACACCACCCACGTTGAATGCTGCTATATTTAGGCTCTTTTTAATTTTGTGCACAGAGCTCTCCTCTGAGATTGCTTGCCATTTCCTGCAAGATCTTAATGGCTCTGTCTTTATGATTAGCTTTATTGGATCAAAGGCACGGGGCTGGTTAGGATTAAGACAGTGAGAGAAAGTGGCATGCCTCAGTGAGTTAGAATAACTGTGACAGCTGACAAGACAGAGGCACGCCGTGGAATCAGTTCATAATGGATGAGGGAGTCGCTCCCTGGGAGGCGAGCGGCAGAAGGGGCACTTCTTTGAATTATTGCCACTTCACACCTCTTAACCCAGCATCTATTAGTAATTAACTAAATGTGTTGAGTTCTAAAAGCCAAAGCAGCACGGCTCATTGTTCCTCCTTCTGTTTCATGTGCTCATTCTAACAAAGTACAACGAGACAATCTATTTTAGTTAGTTCGAATATGTTTGAAATTTCAAGTAAATTTAACAGTTTACTGGAGGTCACGAGCCATAACGAATTTGTTTGTGTTTCAGGGTGTGTCCTCAAACTCCTCTTGGGAACAGGCTATGAAAATGATTATTAATGATCCTCGCTACAGGTACACAATTTTACATGTTCAATTTATTATACAATAGGAGGTGAGAACAATCTCTAACCATTTTTTTTACTTTCTTCTTTTCAATAAAGCGCACTTCCCAAACTGAGTGAGAAGAAGCAGGCGTTTAATGCTTACAAAGTCCAGACGGAGAAGGAAGAAAAGGAGGAGGCCAGAATTAAATATAAGGAATCCAAAGAGACCTTTCAGAGGTTCTTGGAGAACCACGACAAGATGACATCCACCACCAGATACAAGTGAGTGCTGCAGTGATCCCACAATAAATGTGTTTTTATTTTCCCCCTCATTGATTTGTGGTTCCCCCGAATTGTCAATATGATTATGCAGATGAGATGACTGAAAGGTAATCTATGGCTTATGCACACCATCATGTCGTTACAGCACTGTTCACTTCCACTTAAACTACTGTGACCTCTTAGTGTTTATCACACTGTTGCTGAATCGTGTCAGTTGCAAGATTTCACTTTAGTGGGAGAACAGACTCTAACGGCGAGGCGAAGGTGCATCTGACATTTTGGGGTTGAATCTAATCAACCACCTTCTGCTTTGTCCAATTTCTCACAGTTTTTGATGAGTTTCACACACAGAGGTGCCAGCCACAAAGAGAACGATGGTCTTTATTCTGTTGGTTCAAGTAAAAAAAAAAATCATGAACGTGTAAGCACATGTGCGTTCAAACATTCAGGTCCATGTCTCTGAAACGCAGCAGCAGTTTTGATTATTGATCTTGTGAATGACATCCAGTTCACTGGCACTTTTTGGTTTGGCACTGAGGTGAAAGTCTTTGTGACGGGCAGAGGGACATGGACGGATTGACTGGTGACCTTGACAACGAGCCAGTTTCAGAGTTGAGCTGGCACTGGGGCTGCAATCTGGGATGGCACACAACAGGCAGTTGGAGAGTGATAGCAGGGCTGTGTGTGTGTCCGTGTGTGTGTCCTTGCATTGAAAAGCTTATGTCGCTGCGGTCAACCACAGCCAACGTCTCCTGAGCAATATGTCTGGAGCAGCAGTCAAGGAAATTAAATATTCAGTCGGTGCATATCATGAAAGACGGAGGCTTCCTAAAAAATCCAATTCTCACTTTAAGTTTTTGTGCAGACTTAGATTTTGTAACAACTTTACACAGCGGTTCATCTAATGGCTCGTACTGTGTTAATAACCTTTCTATATATTATAAAGGAAGATTTGGCCTGTGAAATGCTGCCCTCATGTGGGTTGTGTGAAAACATCCTAAACTTGTGTGTGTGTCTGTATTTGTAATTCAGGAAAGCAGAACAGATGTTTAGTGAGCTGGAGGTGTGGAGCTGCGTTCCAGAGAGAGACAGGCTGGAGATCTATGAAGATGTGTTGTTCTACCTCGCCAAGAAAGAGAAGGTAAGACGAGTCATTTAGTCAACATGTTTGTCATAGTGATGTAAAATCATTCGTCTCACTGATGATGTTACCCGAGGACGAGAGCTTTGACAAAATTGGTAAACCCAACATGGTGGTTTCCTCCTTTCTTCCAGGAACAAGCTAAGCAGCTGAGAAAGAGGAACTGGGAAGCTCTGAAGAACATTCTGGACAACATGGCCAACGTCACCTACCGCACCACCTGGTCTGAGGCCCAGCAGTACCTGCTAGACAACCCCACCTTCGCAGAGGACGAGGAGCTGCAGAGTACGAGCGAATGGTTTATCTATATTATAAAACCCTGACTGTATCTGGTCTGTCTATCTTCTTAACGGTGGTGTTGTTGTCTGCTGACAGATATGGACAAGGAGGACGCCCTGATTTGTTTTGAGGAACACATCCGCGCTCTGGAGAAAGAGGAGGAGGAAGAGAAACAGAAGACTCTTCTCAGGGAGAGGAGGAGACAACGCAAGAACAGAGAGGCTTTCCAGGTGAGAGGGCAAAGACACAAATCTGAAGTAACTATGTCATAAAAAGAAAAATTGGCCTGATTTTTCATTGTGGACTCAGAAAAAGGGCAAATTTTCATTAATTCAAACGTGAGATATCTGCTGTCAGTTATTGTCCTGACACCTGCTTTGCTGTTTTTTGTTTTCTCAGAAATTTCTAGATGAGCTCCACGACCACGGCCAGCTTCACTCCATGTCCGCCTGGATGGAGATGTACCCGACCCTGAGCTCAGACATCCGCTTTGCCAACATGCTGGGCCAGCCGGGTACGACAGCGACAGCAGGCCATAGCACACGTGGCTTCACGCGTCCGCATGAGCCGAGCGCTCTGAAGCACGTGGCTGTGACATTCAGACAACAGCACATGACATAAACACAGAAATAAAAGAT
The DNA here is from genome assembly GCF_905171665.1 of Trachurus trachurus. Lineage (NCBI taxonomy): Eukaryota > Metazoa > Chordata > Actinopteri > Carangiformes > Carangidae > Trachurus > Trachurus trachurus. The sequence continues at coordinate 14,704,226 of NC_139899.1, read as the reverse complement.
ACACGACTCAGGATGTAAATACTGTATGAAACACAGCAGTGCATTGTTGATCAAGTTTTACTTCTTATCCCACTCACATACATTTCTTTTGTTTATTCATGAAATCCCTCAGTCACATCTTTTTTTTTTTTTTTTCCATTCTGTGTTAGCTTCATTGATTTTGCATATTTGTTCGATTGTAGTTTTCTGCTGCATAAAACAGTATGTACTTGAGTGTTTTTTAACTTTCTCATGTCCACTGCTCAGGCTCCACTCCCCTGGATTTGTTTAAATTCTACGTGGAAGACCTGAAGGCTCGATACCACGATGAAAAACGGATCATCAAAGATATCCTTAAAGTGAGATTATTATGCCTTTCTTTAATCTCTGCCACATTGTTTTAGGAGCAACTGTGCATCTGAACATATTGAAGTCTCCTGAGAGAGGATTGTTTTTTTTATTTTCCTCCCTTCTCTCCCTCACCAGGACAAAGGCTTCCTGGTTGAAGTCAACACCAGCTTTGATGACTTTGGATCAGTCATCAGCTCAGACAAGAGAGCTACCACACTGGATGCAGGAAACATAAAGCTGGCCTTCAACAGCGTAAGACTCGTGTTACCTCCCAAGCTTTTCACACCACATCCTTCAAATACGTTGACCACCTGATCAGATTATTCAAATTTACAGCATCATAAACTTAACATCAAGTCAGAAATGTGCCATGCAACCTCAGTAACGCATTATTGTCAAAGTGGTGTTACATTGAACTATAATTATATTTCCTTAAATGAAAGGTTGCACATTTTCACCCATCACATAAATGATGAAAGCAGGAAACATGTGTAAATATAACACAGTGTAGTATATCAGTACCACCATGACGTCAGTGTGAAAACATGGTTTAATCAACACCCCAGTGACAGTGTCAAAAAACAACAAAAGAAGAATTAAATATGAACATAACAGCTCGCGTTAAATTAGATGATGTCATAACTGATGCTGGGGAACAATGTCTGGTAACGGGAGGAGACTCCGGTCAATGAGTTTAAGGTTAAGTTTGAGAAGGTGTGAGAAGTTTATTGTGTAATATTGTAGGAAACTGTTACAAACAGACCTTGATGTGATGCTATTGTTTGTGTTCATTAGTTTAACCCGCTTTCCGACCTCTTTTGCGTAGCTACTAGAGAAGGCCGAAGCCAGAGAGAGGGAGCGAGAAAAGGAGGAGGCCAGGAAGATGAAAAGGAAAGAAGCAGCGTTCAAGAACATGCTGAAACAGGCCACACCACCGCTGGAACCAGAGGCTACATGGGAGGGAGTACGTGTTTATATTCCCTTCTTCAGTATTTAGCTGTAGTAATTTCCAAATTCTGAATGAAACAGTATCATATTATTGTACCTGATATTGAGTGATGACTGTTAAACTACATTTCAGGTGAGGGAGAGATTCTTAAAAGAATCTGCGTTTGAAGATGTGACTCTGGAGTCTGAGAGGAAGAGGATATTCAAAGACTTTATGCATGTCTTAGAGGTGAGGATGACATCACAGTGGGAAATGTATCATTCATGATGATGTTGATGTTTAACAGGGTTTTCATTCTTTCAACAGCATGAATGCCAACATCACCACTCGAAGGCGAAGAAGCACTCGAAGAAGTCCAAGAAACACCACAGGAAGCGTTCCCGCTCTCGATCAGTCAGTACCTCACCACTGTGCTCAGACCAGATGATGAACTGTGGCCAAACAATTCAGGAATTAATAATCCAACCCCTTATATAATGTCTTTGACAGGGCTCAGAGTCTGAGGAAGAGGAATATCACAAGAAGAAGAAGAGGTCACAGTCCAAATCCCCCTCTGAACGCTCCTCTAGTGGAGAATCTGGTGAGTGGGTTTCACAGTTTAGTGACTCTGCTTATCATCTCCTTGAAGAAACGCAGTGTAATAAACATTCACTGACACTTTCCTCCTTGAAACCAGAGCGAAGTTATAAGAAATCCAAGAAGCACAAGAAGAAGGGAAAGAAGAGACGCCACAAGTCTGTAAGTACACAGGAAGACCCCAAGATCAGCTTATTGTGTAAGTAGTCTGAATGCGTTTGTTATGTACTCTTGACTGTGACTGTGATAAACAGGCTTCACCAGATTCTGACAACGAGAAGAAAGGAAGAGAGCGCGACGGGAAGCGCGAGAAAGACCTGGACAAAGATAAAGAGAACGACAAGTCTCGGGGAAAATCTCGCTCTGACTCTAAACAGAAGTCTCCTAAAAGAAAAGCGGCTAAAGAAGAGGTGAATTTTCTTTAGTTTGATTCTCAGTAAACCTCTGTTGAACCGGCTGTTTAAGCTCAAAGTTAAAACCAAGTTATTTATTTATTGGTTTCTCACGGTGTGTTGCATTGTCTGTGTCTTTCCTGTGTTGCGTTCAGGGCGGCTGGGATACATCAGGCAGTGAGCTGAGTGAAGGGGAGTTGGAGAAAAGGAGAAGAACTTTACTGGAACAGCTGGATGCGCCTTGATGATCACACCTCTGCTGCCATTAAGTTGTATTTGTACACTTCTACAGACATGCATTCCCCCTTCAAGCTCATCTGACTGGACTGGTCACACCATCCTGGACTGACTCTGAGATAAGAGAGAGAATTTCCTTCCATCTTAAGTGGGAATAGGCTACACTGTACTTAACACACTTACCTGGTAAATATTTTGACATCAGCAACAGCTGATCGATCATTAATGTCAGGCTGTCCTTTGGTTGCTTTTCTTAGCTTCAACATTTGTTTGTTTTAGTTGACTGTAGTTGTACATGTTTTCCATTGCTGATCATTTTTATATTCAATTAAAAGCATATCTTAATGTCCGACTGACTATTTCTCACCTCGAATTGTAGCAGAAAATACACAAAACATTTCAGATTTAATCAAACTGAACTGCAGCTGTGTGTGCGTCAATGAATGAGTCAAAGATTTAAATTGGAGCATTTTGTTAAAATCAATATACTGTAGTCAATGTAATAAAATACTGTTTCAATGGATGACGTCTGTAACTGGATACTTATGATGATCAGCACAGTCAAAGCTTATTGTGTAACGCTTTTTTTTTTAACCTTTATTTTACAGTATAGTTGAGACAGACAGGAAATGTGGAGGCAGAGAGAGGGGGAATGACATGCAGTAAAGGCCACCCAATGAGGGATTCGATATAGGGCCGACTACAGCTTCTGCATGTGGGGCGCCTGCTAAGCCCATTGCGCCACATGGTGTCCTATTGTATAACTTCTTTGTGATGTTTAATTAACCTAATGTGACCTTAAAATAAAGCCAAATCACCATCAGATCCTGCTGTTCTACCAGATGTGAAAATGAAACATCTGACACTAACAATATGGAAATTCAATTTGCAACCATTACCAGTTTGAAGACAACGATGAGACAGTTCTATAATCAATGTAAATAGTTTATTTCATCATATTTGTTGAAAATCTCATATCACCTAATAAAAAAAAAGTGTTATTTAGTAATAAGCACAAACTGCCTAAAATACATTTCTGGTGAAAGTAAAAAACGAACAAACAAAAAAACATGCCAGTATTATCCAGTTAGAGAAATGACACTATTACAGAGAGTGAAGTTGAGATAAAAGCAGATGTACGGCAGCACATGCTTCAGTGGAACTGATTATAGTTAAGTTAGCAGGGGGCATCTCTGAGCCGCAGAACCAGCTCATCACAGGTTAACACACACAGAATAGTGTAATAATCACAATGAAGTCATAAAGTTGTGTACAATGTATGAACACAATCACAACATTTTGCTTTTTTTGTTTTTGGGCTCTGCACCTGTGACCCACATACGAGCAAACTCAGTGATGCTCCCGCACAACAATGAGATGTGATTTAACACACTACTGTAGGTTTCTGGCTGCATTTGGTTTAATTAAATATACAAACATGGAAACCAAAATAAAAACTATAAGTTAAAATAACATTCAAGTTGTATAGCACAAGGCAATGAAAAAAACTTTTGTTTAAACAATATGTACAATATTAACCATCTGGTAATGTGAATAAGTAAAAACAAACAAAACATGGGTTGTAGCAAAATATCTGTACATTTAGGAAACTTTTTGTGTGGTGTAACTTTTGTTTCGTCGTGTTCTAATGAATGGAAACACATTAGATGGAAACATGAGCTTAAAGGAATTTTCTCAGTGGTTAAATACTATACATCAAAATTACAATAAAAGTAAGTAGATGCAGTAGCCTGGAATATGATTAACCTGTGAAAAAAAAAGTCTACAGAGATAAAATGCTAAGTTATATCCAGTTTTGACAATAAGATCATCCAGTAGGCTTTATTTTTTTGTGCAGTTTCTATGCTTGGTAGAAAATCTTTTTTTTTTTTTTTTTTTTTAATGTTTCTTCTTAATTTGTTCCCAGAAACCATTCAAATTGCTGCAGAAATGGACGGCAGAGTTTAAAATAAGCAGTCAGCCTCTGGTTGAGAGCTGCAGAGTCAGCCTCGACTCAACAACTGTGGTGAAGAGAAGTCAGTATGGAGAGGTCTGATGTGTACAGTTCACATTACATGAAAAGAATGACTCTTTTTCATTTTTTTTTTTAGTACAAATATATAATTTGTATTATTTTATGTTCACTTTTTACCTGCCTGATCATCAGCCCTTATAGTTAGAAGATTAGATGCATGGTTGTAGCTTACAAGGAATGGAAAAGCACCGAGAAGTACCGAGTGTCAAGATGTGATATCTGTAACGGCTACGAGGGAACACGTCCCATACATTCTACATAACGTTTCCAAGGAAGCATCTGTTCGTGTGTGGCTCTTGAAGCCGACGCCGAGTCCAGTTTTCTTTTTCTTTTTTACACATCCTCAAATTAAAGCCAGGTCAAATCGTATTGCTCCAAGTGGGGATATCAAAAAGTCATCAGACACAGACGAGAGGACAATGTGAAATCAGACCACAACAAAAAATAAGTTCAGGCACTTGGCTTGTCTAAGGTTTTCTGAACCAACCTTTCAGACACTTTTCTTTAAATTCAGTCCTGCACATGTCTCAGTCCTTCATAGTGAAAAGCTGCTACGATACCACAGACATGGAATAACGTGTATTCTTATGTAATATATATACATACTCATCTCTATGGTTGCTACATCACTTGTCGTCTTTCGCTTATCGTCCTTTGCTCTGTCACTCCCTCTCTTCACATCCTCACCACCACCACCTCTGACCCCCATCCCCCCACTTCTCTGCACGTGCACCGTTCGTTCCCTTGTCACATGACCACCTCGCCGTTGTTCACCGTCCGCAGGTTCTGATCATCAAAGCGCCTCCTGACACTCCTTCGCACAGCGTCGGCTCGCCTGTAAGGCTGATTCCTCAAATCTGAGGGGGTGAGGGGATGGGGGGATGGGGGGGGGTGGGGTGGATAAAAGAGCTGTCAGTCATCTTGTCAGGGTGATTTGATGAGCCCACATGCTCATAGTGCTGGTAGCCTGTCTTTCAAAGCAGCATGAGGTCTACACTGGAAAAAAAAAAAGGCCCTCAGGTGAGCTGTCTCTGAGTATTACCACTGAGACCAGCAGCAAGGTTTGACTTGAAAAGCTCTGCCAGAAATATAGAAAATCTGAAATGACTAATAAAAAGGTGAAGCAACTACTGCAGTGTAACCTTTTTTTTTTGCATAAGGCACCTAAATATACTGTTATTAAGCAGATATAATGAGTAGAAAACAAAGGGACAGGTAGGTGAATGCTGAGTGAACCCTAAGTGAAAAGACAGTAAAAACAGGAAGGGAGGTAATAAAGAGATGCTTGCCAGGTTTGGGACACATCCACCACTACAGAGGAGCTACTGGAGGAGTTCCTTACCCTCGAGTAGACATTGGGAAATTTAGTAATGTTATTCTTCTTTAGGGCTAGATAAAGAGAAGACAACATGAAGGTTAAAATGGAGGAGGAGGAGACTGACCAGAGCCAGAGTCAGCCCAACATTTTCACACTGGCTTTGCACAGAGAGAGAGAGACAGCGCTGCGAGAGCAAAGCAGAATGGCAGCAGGCTGCACGGAGGGACTGGGCCAGAGTGGGGAGAGAGCTGGAGGATGTTAACTGGTTCAACTGGCAGGAAGGAGATAGACTGGGGTTGGAAAGGATCAAAGCTTATATTGGATTTTTTTTTCTGTTGCTAAACTCAGACTGCTTTGCAGAGTGGCTACCAGCAGGAAAGACAACAAGCCTGTTTCAAACTTCCAGTACAGAGCGAATGTGAACTGAGAAAGAAATAAACACAGTTCCAGGACACAGCAGCATTATGGTCAACAGGCTCTTCACCAAAACAAAACAAAACAAACTAACAAAGCGTGCATGCATGCGGTCACATGCAGTCAGCTGAATACGGATGAATTAGCATCAAAACAAGTGGTTAGTTAGTAACGCAAAGACTGCAAGTGTAGAGACAGACTGCTGTAATGCGAAAGGTTATTTATGTGCAGGCATCATGCAGTGGGTTAGAGAGCCTGCCAGGCAGCACAGGGTCGTGTGACAGGGAGGTGGACTGTCGGCAGATGGCAGGACCACGCATGTGAGGGAGAGCAGGGGGGGGTGCATTGTGGAGGGGGGGGGGGGGGGGGGGTGAAGCGATCGCCGTGCAAGAAGCTGGATCAACAGCAGCAATGAGAAGTGATAATGAACACATTCATTTCTGATGAAAACATTGAGTGAAACACACAGAAACAGCAACGTATAATGCCACAGGTACTCAAACATCAAAACATCAGCCACCCCTGCCATGGCGACGGTGATACGCTTGTATATACACTTGTGTACATTTACAAGACGGCACTGCAGAATGTTTGGTGCTACTGATCAAATTGGATCGTTAAATTTGAATCAAATCAGAGATGAACTCCACTCACAAGTTTGTAAATACATTTTCAGTACACCACCACTAGATGGCAGCACCCAGTTGAACATTTCTGTTCCCGTACATGACAGAAAGTAGCTCCGCCACTTAAAGTCTGACAGTGCAGGTGGGTTTTGACCTTGGAGGTAGTTTTACTGTGACATTATGGTTTGCCATGGTTGATAAAACAATAACGATGAATGAGGATTGTCACACTTTTCATGCAATTGTGCAGAGAAAACCGTTACCCCGACACCTTGTCATGCTCAGGGAGGGAGAGGACATGTGAACACACACACACAAACAACACATGCACTCAGGACATGTGTTCCTGTCTCCAAAACCATGAGAGATCCCGGCTCGGTGCACATGCACAGGTCTGGAGTGTGAGAGTGTGAGAGTGTCACGGTTAAAAGAGGAGGAGTGTGAAGAGGCATGCATAAGGAGGGAGGAGAGAAAAGACATAAAGAAGAGAACATTTTGTTCCAGCAACCTTTGAGAAGAGAGAGAGTAGGTTCTATAAGCTTAGTAATGGTACTCCTCATTGAGGGCGGGCTCGCAGAAGAACCGAGAGCCGCGCTTGGCTGTGCGGGCGGTAAAGGGCACTGTCTTCAGCACTGCATTGAGAACAACAGGGACAACAGCCAGGACAAGACAAGACAAACACAATATAAGAAAAGCAGATTCCTACAGGGGGTTAAGCACTGGTTAGCACTAAGCAAATACCGGACAACAGCATCAGGAGGGGCCGGGTGAACAACGTCTTCAACGGTGTTTGACAGAGGAATCAAGAGGCCCAACAGGCAGCTGGTGAACTGAAATGACTCTTAGCGTTATTTATGTTGCCATAAATGTCGTCTGGCTTTCTTTGTAAAAAAAAAAAAAAAATCTAACAAAGTTTTACTGCTGCAAAGATTTGGATCAATCTGAATTTCAGCTGCCAGGGGGCGTTAACTAAACGTATTCCCATGGTTAGTGGTGGAAGAAGCACTGAGAGACATCAGTGAAGAGTAGCAACATCACATTGAACAAAAATATTCCCTCACAAGTTAAGGTATAGTATCAAAAATGTAGAACTATTACATAACACTAATTATGAATAAAAGATTCTTGCGAGTGTTTTACTATTATGGTTAAAGCAACACGCGAATAGCAATTTACTGTTGTAGATGGAGCTGAGTGTACCTACTTTGAAAACAATTTACTAGAACAATACCTTTTATTAGCACACCATGTGCTTTGAATGTAAAATCATATTTTAGTAAGTAAATTGTATGTATTGTATATGAGTCAGTATCACTATCTGTGGATACACCTGCTGAAATTATTTTTTTTAATGGTAAAATGTCCCACGTAGTGTATATCCCTCCTTATAATTACAAACATCTGAATATATATTAGGAAAATACACATTTATTTGCTTTATTTACTCAAATATCAAATACAAATATCAGCCTAAGGATCAGTTAGTTTATATTGACTCTGGATGTCAGATATTTATACATTTTCATGAAATGATTGAAATATAATATATAATATTGACGGGTACCTCTTCAATTACAGCACCTCGATAAATGTACTCGGCTACTTTCCACCACTGCCCATGGGTTTTCATTTCTCATTCATGAATGTTCTAGCAGCTAGTCACAACCCGGCCCAGTCTATGTACAGATGGTGTTACAAAGCAATGACAGAGCAGATACAGATCTGGATTAGCGGGACTGTCAGTGCATGTTTGTACTCATTAGGCAATACCTTCAGTTCTCAAACATCTGACAGCTGAATTTTGAAAGAGCCACAGTCATTGTGTTAGTTGCTTTAAAGTCCCTTTGTTAAAGACTGAATGTACAGCGCAGAAGAGAACCTTCATGCAGAGCACCCTGTATGTGTATGTGTCTGTAAGTGTGTGTGTTTGTGTGTGTATCTGCGTGTGTGTGTGTGCGTGTGTGTGTGTGCGTGGTCACACACAGGCAGGCCCAGGTGACGTTACCTGTGATGATGTCCTCAATTGCTCCGTCTTTGCCTTCGTAGACGTGGCGGCTGTCCTTCACCTGTTTCCTCCTGAGCTCTTGGATCAGTTCCTGCTGCTGCCGTTTGTTCTTATGGGATGGAGACTGAGGAAGACAGACAGACACACACACAGACACACACAGACACACACACACACACACACACACAGGGGAAGACACCATTCAACATCTGTTAGCAAGTCTCTGAGTATATGATTCTCCCACCCATTATATTCTTTTCTTTGGCTCCACTTCATGCCAGCATTTGTGCACGTGTGAGTTAACTGAACCATTTGAAGAATTAGAGTCACTGATCCTGAGTTAATGTGATGTCACTCAGCAGGTGTCGAGACAGTAGAACCAGATACAGATATACTCGACGGGCAGTAGGTGCTGAACTAATCCTGTGATCAGAAGTCTGGAGGAAGAGAGGATGAAGCAGGAAGGGGAGGAAGTGGAGCCGGCTTACCTTCTGGTCGGTGTGATCCACTGTGGCCTCCTGCCCTAGAAAGGTGTGTAAGGAGGGGGGGGGGGGGGGGGTGTAAGAAGTGTGTGTGTGTGTGGGGGGGGGGGGGGCCTCCCCTTCTGGTCTTCCTCCATCATGGCCTCTTGTTCTAGAAGTTTCTCCATCATAATCTGCTCCTGTCTCTTTCTTTGCTCGTTGTCCTCTTCTGCTTGCTGCAGAGATACATATTCATGTCATGTACACAGACACCAATAGCTTAAATAATAAACAGCCACTGTGTTGTCCCATATGCATATGCACCATACAGTATGTACATTTATTAAATTCCTACATGTAAAATATGTTTTTATTCAATATAAATAGACAACATGTCAAAGTTATAGAGTTTTATAGTTGAGTTATATAGTTTTTTTCTACTATATATAAATATATACAGTATATTATACACACCCACAGTACTCCATGTATGTTAGAAACAAATATCATCAAGTGACATGTATCATCTATTACATTTCTGAGTGGGCTTGTCACTATAGCAGAAACCTCTCTACAGTTTGGACTGGATTCAGCAGTCGGCTTGAATATTCTGTGCAAACTGAGGCGGTACTCCAGTGCTACGAGCAGTTTGGAGCAGTTAAGGAGACAAAGTGGTTCACTAAACAGAGCTGACACACAGCTGTCGTGGAAGGACCACAGCTGAAAACAGTCAAACACTTCCAGACAGTGTTGAACTGAATCCAAGGTCATGTAAATGTGTTGATCAAACCGCTGATTTGAGTGAAATATGAAGTTATTTATTTACAAAGAGGCAAAAATCATCATCATCATCATCCAAACACCAGTGCAACATGGTTCAGAAATGTAATATGTGATTGCATTTCATCTGAAAATTTTGTGACATAACTTCACAGATGGACGGTGGGCGCTGGCAGAGCCGTGTACACGTAAGCATTTCAAAAACTGTTTTACATCTCCACACTGACGTCTAGTGCTAAAGAGCTGGAAAGGTGTGTGCATGTGTGTGTGTGTGTGTGGGGGGGGGGGGTCTTCTACTGGTTTTGTGTGGCTGTGAGAGAGACTGGTATAGAACTCACCCTGTAAGCTTTAACAAACCGCACAAACACAGGGAAGAAGACGGAGGGCGGTGTGGTTTTGGAGTTCTCCCCGAAGAATTTCACGGCTTCGTCGAAGGCGTCCTTTCAAAACCAGACAGAGGATTAACATTCAGACGACTGTTTAACAGACAGAGGGAGAAAGAAAACAACTGAAGGCAGAGGTGCCGTGGCAAAGTAGAGGCGCGCTCATCATGTTTACCTGTGCGATCTTGGCATCGTCCTGCAGCTTCTTCAGTTTGCTCTCGTTGTGTGCGATGAAGTCTTTGAGCATGGTGTTGTGGCCGTGCATGCTGTACTCCCTTCTGGTCAGCTCCATGCCCCGCTGCAGCTCCTTAACGTCCAGCAGCACATTCTCCAGTGAGACTGTGAGCACATGGAGACTTATGAGCTCAGAGGAAACCGCACACACACACTACTGCACTGAATCAAACACTGGTACATGTGATAGACAAATTAACAAAAACAGCATGAACTGAATCTCCAAAAGATGCACAAGGATTTGAATCTCACATGTACCAGAATCAGAATCTAGTTCACTGCCAAGTAGGATTTCAACATAAATTATAATAAAAAGATAAAATATTTATAGTAAAAATGTGAAGAAATATTACTGAAAAAATATAAATATTTAAAAAAAAAAGGTATACATGTATGAACCGATACCCCTTCACTGTATGACTCACCCGCTGCAGCTTTCTCAACATAATGCAGCTCATTGTAGAAAAGAGCAACCTGCGTGTATTTATCCTTCACCACATTGGCTATGTAGTGTAACAATGTTAACTTGCGGTCCGTCGACTTGGTGTCAAGCAGCTGCGAGTAAAGAAAAAAGAGAAATCAGAAGTGCAGAAAGCACGTACAGAGGGGGGTGGGTGGTTGGTGGATGATTTTGAAGGCAGCAGGAAACAATTTCAACCTACCAGGTCTAAACTCTGCAGCTTGAATCCGTACACTGCTCCTCTTTTGCTGCTGTTCATGTAGTTTCCAAGCGCTAAGATAATCTGCAGAACAGCAACGAGCACGGATGTGAGAAAGGAAACCACACATGGGTTGGACATTACGTTCAGTCCGAATGTGACCGGTTTAAATACCTCCAGAATTTTCTTTAGCTTCTGTGACGACTTGATGGACACCGATGCTGCGATGACTGCATGAAGTTGCTGTGGGGAAACAGAGCAAGTCCAATTCAGTGGTTATAAAACCAGAAACCAGCATTAATAACAATACTAAGAATCTTTAACAGCCTTTCTTGTTTTGCAATTTAATGCCAATTGTCCAAAACTCACCGGTGTGAGCATCTGAATGCTCTCGTAGAAGTTGCCGATGAAGGCCATGATGGTCATCTTCTGCATGAGCCGCTCGATCTTGCTGAACTGCATCATGAAGCGGTCCTCGTCCGTCAGGCTTTCCAGTGGCTTGCGCTCCTTCTCGAACTGACGCAGGATTTTAATCTCGTTCTCTGTGGGCTGGAAGCGCATCAGACACTCCACAAAGTCCACCGGCAGCGTCCGCAGGTCGAACCTGGACGACAGTAAAACAGAGGAGGGTGGAGGAGGCACATACAGTATGTCAGACAACCGAAAGTCAAAGTTAAACACACATGATACAACAACGTATGGTTCAGGTCTTGAACAAACGTTTTTTTAAAATGACCATTGATCATCTCATTTATTTTAACTATCAAATGCCCCATTATTCCAAAATATAATCTGTAATTCATGGCTAGTGTATTGTAGACCAACATTTAACAGATGCCAGTGTATAGGACACTCAAAACAAGTGTCTCATTAGGCAAAAAGACTTGTAAGAAATCATGGTAGAACACGAGGGGGATTGCTGATGATGCTTTTATTTTGAAGGGGCTTACATCTGAATGGCCTTGCAGATCTCTTCAGGCGCCTTGCCGACTTTCCTCAGTGTGATGGCCAGGTTCTTTGACCTGTTGGAGTCCAGCAGCGACACCTTGTTGGGCCCCTTCTGGATGACCTTCTGCTTGCTCACGGTGAGGTCCATGGGCGCGCCCTGGGCTTTCGTCTTGAACATCTCCTCAAACTCGTCCACGTTCAGGTCCTGAAAGACGGCCGCAAATAAATCAGTTTGTGTCCCGTTTCCATGGGAACGAGGCCAGGCAGGCGCGTTACTCGGCCCGAACTCACCTCGAGTATCCTCTCGTCGTCGATCTCGTTGAAGACGGTGCCGTTGATCTGATTTGGTTTCAGGGCCACCCAGTTGAAGACGGGCATACGGAACTTGGTCTTGATGGGTTTCTTGATCTTAACAGCTACACAGGACACAGTCGAGTTAGCACAGCGATTCCCCCTCATCAAATATCAGGAAACACACATTCACATTACGCGTGCAGGTCAGAGGGTGGATGGGTATCTGGGATGTGTGACAGACATGGATATGACTCCCCGTCTCCCTGTCTGACCCCTAATAACACACAATCAGACTTTGCTTTGATATTTTTTCCTCTAAGCAGAGTGAAGCCTCCATGTGGGACAGGAGTATGACGCCAAATGATATATCCTGACAGTAAATGGTGCATGAGGTGGAGGATTTCCTGCCTGGCCAAGTAACAGACTATTTATCAGAGAGATTAAAACTATTTGTGGCCACTTGGCCTGATTTGTTGAAGCTGAATACTGAGACGGCGCCCGGCTTCACCACACAGACAAGGTGTCAGCAGGGACAGAGAGATAACGCTGCCTTTAGAAAGATAAACAGCATTCCAGCTTCGCCTATCACTTTCTGTCATCAGCAGCAGGTTAGTGTGTCTCAGCCTGCAACAAACTCTTTGAGATGCGGTGATACCTCACACACACACACACAGAGACACACACACAACCACAACACTACAGCAAGAGCAAGGCGTGAAGGTAAAAACATGCAAAAAGTTTGAAATGTGGTATTTTTTTCTTTTTGTCGTGTAAAATGTTTTACAGGAGGTCGCTCTAAGAAACTGTTGTTCTGGTGTTTTCAGCTGGGATTCGAAGACTTAAAATACCATTTTCAACACTTGTGGGGGAGAAGGGGAACACTGGGGGGCGGGGTGGGGAGGAGGGAGGGAGGAAACAACAAACATAACAGGCAGAACCTACAGAAAAGTTTGATGGGTCCCTCTGGTTGGCAGAGAAAAAAAGAATCAAGTAAAAGTCATTAAGAAACCAGCAGTTAGTGAGAAAACACACACACGCACACACAACGCAGTAAAAAAAAAAAAAAGACTAAAAGACTATGCTTTCAAAATAAAATAAAAAATAAAGTAAAGCATTGAGAGGAGTAACTGATATCACTGGGTTGCGTTCCTGTGTTTTCTGATTTAAATGTTTGAAGCTTCTCAGTGAGGATGTTATCTTTTCGACACATTCATTCACGCTTACACACAGGTATGTAGAAATGTACACCCCTTAGTATATTAGACATAAACTTCAGGTTCATCTGGTTACAGAAGGGTCTAATCTGATTTAGTTACTAACCAGTTGTCATCATCTGAGCAGAAAACATCTGACATTTTTACCATCATTTTCAGATAAAAAAAATATAGATACTGGTCTATAAGAAGGCTTTCATTGTGAAGCAGCTGCAGAAAGTGCTCATTTGCACTGGAGAAGAGTAGTTACAATACAGCTGAATTTCCTCACAGCTCTAGCAAAGCAAATAAAAAATAAAAAAAGCTGCTGCGGGAGTTACTGTCATTTTGATGTCTGTTGATGTCTGTTGTTCCAAAGAAGCTGCTATGCCCATTATAGTTCACATACTCACTACTACGATATTGCACATTCACCTACTCACACGTGATGACCTTACCTGCCAACCCAGAGTTCATGATGACGGTGGGCGTTCCACAGCCGGGCAGTGGGGGGGCCATGGGAGGAGGTGGAGGAGGCAGAGGGACGGAGATTTCTGAGGCTGGGCCGGGCGGTGGAGGGGGAGGTGGTGGAGGCGGCGGAGGAGGTGGGGGGGCTGGGGCTGCCGCTGGAACGGCTGACGACGGCCCATTTGGCACTGGGAGAGAGGAGAGGTGGTTAGCTCCATATCCTGAGCTGCATGTCAGTCATGTTTCAGTTTGACAGAGTTTTAATTAACTACATTTACCGTTCAGCTCAGTTCTTAGCAACAAGTTTCATCTTACAGACAAAATCTGTATAATCCATTCTATCTCCTTTTTGTATTTCATGATCAACTGTTTCATATGCTAATAAACTGTACAAATATTAAAACCTACATGTACTGTTAGCCGGCAGTGGAGGGGGTGGAGGAGGTGGTGGAGGTGGAGCAGGCACACCCGCTACAGTTCCTACATGGTTTGGACCGACAGCTCCACCATTTCCTGCCGTCACGGCACCCGGCAAACCCTCTATGGCGGCGGGCGGCGAGGCCAGGATGGAGATGTCACCGTCTTTCTTCTTGTGGATCTTGATGGTGCCCTGCTTCTCCAGCTCGTGGATCTTCTTCTCCAGGTTACTTTGTCGTTGGATGGCCTCATCCTTCTCCTTCAACATCTGCCGCAGTGAGTGGACCTGGGAGCTGGTGTCTTTGTAGACTTCCTGTGTGGGGAAGAGACACACACAAGGAAGGCGGGATTGTTGACACATTAGAGGAACCAGGACATCAAACTGTTCTAATACATACAGTACAGAATAAAGCTCATATTTGTCATTATCATTAAACATGTGTAGACTTGATACTGACCCTGATGGAGTCAAGCTCCTTGTTCCTTTGCATCAGCTGCTTCTCCAGCTCCACGATCTTGGACATGGCCTCGTTCTCCATGTCCTGTAGCTTCTCTGTCATCTATAGGAACAACAGCCGAGAGGAAGAGGTCACACGGTGACATGAACTCATTGTGATGACAGCTTCCATAACTCAATATGTGCAAATGATCCAGCACAGCAGAATGCAAGGCATTTAATATGTAGATTTCAAAAACACTTAAAAGTTATGAATGTTAGAAAAGTCTGTTCACATAATTATAATGTGTTTTGTATGTGCCACTGCCACCTGACTGTTAAGTACAAGTAATAGATCATCGTAAATCCCATGCTGAGGGGTCACCACATGATAACAAGCTGGTGTGACAGGAGCCTCACACAGACTGCTGCGCACCCTGTCAATTCACTGTGCCATCAGCATCCTGACATGCTGGATTCCTTTTGTGAGAGAAGACGAATGGGACTAAGGGGTCGGTTTTATGGATTTTTGAGTAGAATCAATAGTCGAGGTTCTCTCACATGTGACATGTTCTCCTCCAGCTCCTCCACCCGCTCCAGGGCAGCGTTTTTGGTCTCTGCATCCTCCAGGAGGGCTCCCACATCGAAGACGTTATCCAAGTATGCCTGGATTTGAACCTGCAGCTTATCGCTTTCTGTGTGCTTTAATTTCTGGAAAACACACACAAAAAAAGAGAGGTGGTGTGACAATCAGAGCGTGGCAGTCAGGGTGCGGGGAAGATATCCATTTTTTCAGCTGACTGCATGAGGCCGACATCTCCGACTCTGAGGCCGCCATCAATCTCACCCTCTGCAGCGAGTCAAGACATGAGGATTTACAGAACTCACTGATTTTTTTTTCTGAAGTAATGGAAAAGCCATTATTGACTACTTTTCTGCGGCTGCTGTCTCAGGACTGTCATAATGACAACCTACTGTATACTGATTATTACGAGCACATTGTTCTGTCCACTTTTCCTGCTGTGCTCCCGTCTCAACTCACGTCTAAGTAGTCATCCAGACACAGCTTGGTGAAGTCGTACTGTAGATGAACCCTGAAGTTCATGTCCTCCACTGAGTGCACCACAATGTTGATGAACTGCATACAGGCCACCTGTAAATGAATGGAAAAAGAAATGTTGATGAAAGAGGATACACAGTATATTACATAGGCTCTTAAATTAATAAAAAAATGTTTTATGGCCCTGAGATCTCAACAAACTGCTGGAAAAAGCAAGGTAAGACTTGTTAATGAACAAATTAATGGCAGGCTGAGGTTTTTCTGCAACAGCCTGGGACTTGTTTGAAATATTTTTATGTTCATTATCACATCTGTTGGCTTTTAATATCTCATCCCCTGAAACCTGGTGTAAATCCGCATGATTGTGCTTAGGTAGCTGGCAGAGAAGCTTATCTGGCAGATTAAAATGATCCAAGAAAACAAATGAACAAAATCAGCCAGTTCAACTGCATTGACTGCAAAAACAGATCAAGGGGGAATTTCTCAGTGTACACACACACACACACACACACACACACAAATGCACACACTTCTCCTGACACTGACAAAGGCTTAATGAACTCCCTATAAGAAGCTCAGTTGTGTCGTGCGACATGGCGGCTTTGACAAAGTCTGTTTGCTTTCGTGCTGGTGTCAGACGACAACTTGTCACAGAGGTCCCACTCAAAGTCCTATTGAAGATTTGTTTGAACACAGCATCTGTTGGTTTAAGCTCAAACAAACTCACACATGCACACAGTGTGTCCCCCCTATCAATTAGATCACTTAAATGGATGCACACACTGGATAAAAATCATATGGAAGTTGGCTCTTTTCTCCACAGTGTCAATAAATTCTTATCTGGCTGATTAGCATTACTCAGCCTTGAAGCGGCGGACTTGACTCAGCTTCCTCACTTAAAGGCCACTCCAGTTTGATGTACAGCACTACATCTGTAGCTCTTTACTGTAATGGGAACAACTTGAGTGACACCAAGAGTCCTGCAAATGTGCATCATAAAACTGGAAGCAATGTCTGTGTTTCTAACCACCTAGAAACTCCTCATTCATGTTTTTATTTCCTCAGGGTTGAAGTATTGCAGCTCTCTGTGCATAAACCTGTAGATTACAGCTGCTGTGACACTACAGGGCTCTCAGCACTTGACAGTGATGAAAAATTAACAGCAAACACCTTCACTATTCTTGAGACCGAAAAGGCTCAAAAGCCGTCCGCAGTTTGCCGACGTGTGATGTCGGCTTTTCGAGGGAGTAAAGCACACATCACACAATCAATAGTTGTTCGGAGAGTGTGTGTGTGTGTGTGTGTGTGTGTGTGTGTGTGTGTGTGTGTGTGTGTGTGTGTGTGTGTGTGTGTGTGTGTGTGTGTGTGTGTGTGTGTGTGTGTGTGTGTGTGTGTGTGTGTGTGTGTGTGTGTGTGTGTGTGTGTGTACATACCATGAAGTCAATGTTATTATCCTCGTTCTTGAAATACTCCATCAGCCTCTCAAACCGCTGTTCCTCCACACAAACCTGCAAAACAAACCACACGACACCGGATTAGAAAGAAATCGAGGTAGAGAGAGGAAGACACAGTGATTATTCAAGTCAGTTAATTATATATTTGGCACCCACACCACCAACCTGTTGTTATTTTTCTATTGATTGAATTATAATTGCGAGTTAAGCTTTATTTCTGTGCTTCCTGTGAACAGTTGAAACAAGCATGAGCTTCAGAAGCAAAGTCAAGGGTTGTGTGTTGGATGCATGAAGTGCTGACAAAACGCAGAGCAGCTCTGTATCCGTGTGACCCTTTAATCTTCAAACTTTATTAGCATTGCTCTGTCACAAACACTTCACATTATCACCAGTAGGAAAAAATAGAAAGTTAGGGACATGAGCCACTAATACGTTTCAGTTTTCTGCGTGATAATTACTATGATCTAGTTATTCATTCATGACCTGCTGCTGAATCCTTCTTTTATTTAATAAACAGCTCACACAGTGCATCTGTGTCCAATATTAGCTGTGGATGCGACTTTCCCTGCCAGTAAAACCCTACTTGAACTAGAATTTGGGAGACACAGAAGAACAGAGGCAGAGATAAAAGACAGGGAGAGGAGATGTTCTGCTGCTCAGACAGTTCATGCGGAGGGCAATGAGGGATATGGAGCATGATAAAGAATTGAGAAGAAGAAAGTGGAGGGGTGTGCTACCCAAAAAAAAAAAAAAAGAAAAACCTCTGAATAACGCCCAGAGCCTCAGCCTGCAGCCCCCTCATGTAATTTCTGCTACAGGAAATCAAAGTCATTTGGCAAACTCAGTCTAATAACATTACATCTTCAAGTGTCACTTTGCATCCTTGCATTGTTCCAGCAGCCTTCACTATCACGACCATTTCTCAGCCCTCATCTCATTAGAAGAGCTACGTTCTCCCTAAGTCTTATTCTCCTCCTAATGCCAATGCCGCTGAGAGCAACACTCAATATTTCATTCAGGGGTGTAAATATTGCATTAACTGCAGTCGGCCCATGTTTGCGGGCCGTATGCTACAAAGTGGGGCTGCTGTTAGCGCCCACTCCATCATAAACCTCCCACTCTTTTCTCCGGCAGCCAGGATACCTCATCCAGACAGGCGAGGGTCAGGCGAGGTTGTCTGTTACATTTGTCTCTCTGCCGTCCTGAGCTTTGATGTGTCGGCCAAATCCAGTTAACACGCGCACGCATAACTATTTTCTCTGGAGGTTCTACTGTGTTAGGAGGCTAAAACTGGCCCCTGTGATCTGTTGACAAAGAGCTCATTCCTTGATGCTGTTGCTCTGCAGCAGTTGAGCGGTGAGATCTGCTGGTCTCACATCTGCCGGAGGAGCATTCCTCCAGGGCTGAGTCACTGTTTTGAAACTGCACAGTCGAAATGTAATGGTACATCAGACCCCCGATTCCTCTCTCTCCGTGTAGCTCCTACCTCCTTAAAGTTGTCGAACGCAGAGAGAATAATTTCGTGGCCTCCTCTCACGAGACAAACTGCCGCCAGGAGCTCCAAGACCAGAGCTTTAGTTCTGTAAAACAGGGGGAAAATAAGAAGCAGGAGCAGTTGGTAAATGACAAGTGTCGGTGCAGCAGCAAACACGTACTTAAACTTAAAGGAGCAAACAATGTGGAAAACAGTGAGATTTCCGACCAATGCTGAAACATACGATATTTATTACAATCACTGCCCTTTTAATATTTTGAATATTGAATTACACAGTCAGACTGATGTTATGCGGTCTGAGAAAAGTTTTGTAAAATGAAAAAATAAGCTCCACATTTTCATCTTTTAATCCACTGGATTAAAAAACTGGTATAAAATACTAATACTTCAGGTCTAATCCGTGTGTGTGTGTGTGTGTGTGTGTGTGTGTGTGTGTGTGAGTTGGAGCACAAAGAACAGAGACATCCTGTGCATCCTGGTTCATCCATGCAGGATTTCTCTGTCTGGATGAGACAATATGTGACAGGTGATGTGAAGTGGTTTCACCTCCACTTTTGAAGAAATCTTTTGGCCTCGAGCAATGAAGTAGACACACACCCAAATGCACACCCACACCCACACACACACACACACACAGTGAGCAAATGTGCCCCTGAGCGACGAGGACACTCAGTCTGGATCAGACTGTGCAGGTTCACTGATACCAATGTCCCACTCTGAATGAACCATTTTGAATTTGGCTCTGTGTTGGTACAACATTTGGATTTGTTAAGCTCTAAATCAAACACATATTTTTACTGATTCTTTTGACACCTGGCTGTGTCAGAGTCATTTCCTTAGGTGTTTTTATTCTCACAGTTATTCTTGACTTGAGGTTTGAACTTACCTGGGGTTTTTATTGTTGAGACTTAGTGCAATTTCATTCACAGCATGTGGGTGTGACATGACCATGTTGAAGCCATACTGGAAGATGAAAAACAAATGAGAGGGAGAGAGATGGAGACACGTAAGATAATTACCAGAGAAAAAGAGCCACTGAATGAACAAGAGGTGCATTTCCCCCATAATAAATGATATATGAAGAACAAGCAGTAGAGCAAATTGAACTGAGGTCACAGTTAGATGAGTGTGCTTCAGTCCAGAGGGACATGGATGGAGTCTGTGTGGACGCCTCGAGGAGAGTGCAGGGGACTGACCTGGTAGTTCATGATGGCACGCAGGCACATGATGCAGACGTGGACGTCGTCTTTCTTACAGACCAGTCTGGAGTTTTTCAGTGTCCGCCGGCTGGGCAGAGTGTTACAACTGCAACATTACACAAAAACAATTGAGTGAAAAGAGGAAAGAGGCGGCTGTTTCACTCCAGAAAGTGCCAGGGTCTACGAGCATCTAAACACCAACAGGAAAACAAATGCCATTAGTGAATAGCGTCGTCACACACCATCTCCTTTTCATGAGGAGGCTATTAAACCGCCACGCCACCTTACATCAACACGCACAAAGGCCATATAATCTACAGCCTCGCCAGGGGCAGCAGGATGCCCTCTTTTCAATCGTTTTAATTTAACAGCCTTCTCAAAGATATTAAACTTACACCTAGCACAATAGAAGCCGGTCATTTGCATGCAGCACGGTGATTGTGCAGCTTTATGTGAACAAAAACAAGGCCTTTCTTCCTGGTGCAGCTCCCACAATGAGAGAAATGCTGGAGCAGCACTATTACCGAATAATATGCGGAGCCGGTCAGAGCAAAACAGTTTATTTTCAGACTGTTGTCACGAGGTTCAATTACCAGCCCGAGTTCTGGGGGAAAATGTGTCTTCAGGCTACTGATAGACACGCTGATTCGTGTCAGCTCCCATGCCTGAAGGCGTGACTTCTCTGAGTCACAACACAGTGAGTGTGTCTGTGTGAAAAAGGCAAGGGCAAGGAAGAGGCAGCAGTTTTAGGACAAAGACGTTAAGTTGATCTTTAATTACAAAAGTTCACGCTATATAGTTGAACTTCCTGCCTTGAAAATGTTGTGTTTGTGCTCAAACCAGTGTACGTCTACAATCTATACAAATCTATCTTTGTATTTGTGCGTATTTTACATGTGTTCAGCAGGTTGTGGCGTCGACCAGCAAAACAAGTTCCCTGACACAGTCGATTGGCGAGACTCTTTCTGACAGAACGCAGCAGAGGAAAACAATCTGAAAGGATTTTCTGTCGCAGGCTCCATACTTTTCCTCTCCTGATCAATTAACATCCAGACTGAGGTGTGGCACAATCTGGAGGAAATGATTTAGACAAGTTCCTCCTTATCACGCACCAAATCAATGATAAATGATTACATCACACAGGCAACATGTAATACCCCGCTTCGACTTGTCTGACATTGCACAATTGAACTTTTTATAGACACATTAAAAAAAAAGTCATACATTAAAAGTATGAGAAGTTCAACAAACACTACAAAAAGACAATAAGCTAGACAGAGTTTAAAGTTGAACCTTGAGAGCCAAAATGGTGGGTTGAAGTGATTCCAAAATATTCAAATGGATAGAAATGACAGTAGGCGGCTAGGCGCGACTTTCCTAAGGTAAAAGAGACAATTGTCAAATTGTATTATCAAACTGAATGTGTCCATTGAGACAATATATATCAAATGCACTATGGACTGAGTAAAAATAACAGCAGATTAGTTTTAATCAATGGTAACACCACACAATATCAAACACTAAGACTACAACTACACACTATGAAATACAGACAAACACAGCTATGGACTTCTAGCCAACTCCATGTAACTCCACAGGCATACCGTCTTATATGAGAGCACTTTGGACAGGTCACTGTGCTTGGTGTCCTTCAAGAGGGCAGTTCAAAGAAGAAACATACAAGTCTTAATTTGAAATCCATTTGTCAGGGTTCACATTATTCTAACTCAAGGTAAATCTATGGAGTGATAAAGATTCTGTATGATGGACAATTGGATATTTAAGAGTTATTAAACCAGATTACCAGAACAGAACAAAATGCCTCATAATTTATGTGACATCTCTTATTAAGTAGGGAAACATGATGATGTATCCAAAATACAGAAGATTTTTCAAGTATATCTAATCTATCTGCACTAGTTGTAGCCTAGAGTTGAGCTTTTACAGGGCTTTTGCAGAAACTAGGCTAGGCTTCTCCTCCGAATGGCATTTAGGGAGCCACGCAAGCAGCACACAGGCACAGAGGCAAGAACAATGAATGCAGAAAAATCCATTTGCTCCAAGGAAAGGAGAACTCAGTCTCAAGCGAGGGAGGGGAGGCTGACAGTACAAATAATTCACATCCCCGACACAGACAGCGGGACAAATAAACTGGGCAGCACTAGCAGGGAGGTATAAAGTACAATGGAGGGGAAGGAGGGGAGGGGGGGGGGGGGTGTTGTGTACGTGTGTGCATGTGTGTGTCTTGACTATAGCAGTATGTGTCTGGACGGGGCTGAAGGGGGAGCGGAGGGGTGGTTGAGGCTGCAGAAAGCTGACTGTGAGCCAGCAGAGCGAAGCTGAGACCTGCCTGCTGTCGAAGATTGGCAGACAGAAGAGCAGATGACTACGGGCGAACACCAGGACAGAACAGAAGAAACAGTCAGCCTCAATGAAGACACTCTGACCTGTTACACATGCTGCACACGCTCCAGAGGTGACACGAGGGAAACATCTGGAGGAGGCACACGCTTACATGCAATGTGAATTACCAGTGAATGATCATTTTACAGTTTTCATATGGGCAAATATAGCTGTTTGACAGGACTAAGACTATCAGTTAAAGCTCTGCCAACAAACAAGAGATAAATAGAGTAAAAGTAACAATTAAATAAACATATTGTTCAGTTGTCTTGGGTATGGGGGCGGGACTAGATAAGCTTTTGCTTCTCCCGCTTTCCCTTTCGGCCATGTGTATTGTATTATTTGAACTAAGATGAAGTGTGATGATGATTATTTAAATTGACATGCCCGAAATAAACAAATTGATTGATTGATTGATTGATTACATAATTTAGTGTACAGATTATAACTATTATAAGATCTATTGGTGTAATTCAGTAATTTCAACATTTTTGATGCACTGCACTTAATGGATAAGCTTGAAATACAAAGGACATCAGTTATGGTCTGATTGTGTCATGACAATTGAAGTAACTGAAATATGGGGGAACAGCAGAGTGAAAACATGTTTTTTTCCTGTGGTGCATCTACTCATGTATTATGTATAACATGTATTTTGAGAAAAGAAAACAACTTAAAACAATGAATACAGAATTATCAGACTATCATAAGCCAAGGATCTCATATTAAGAAGACATGTGCCATATTGAATCAATAGTGCTCTTTGTGTACAATGTCTTCCTGTTAACCTCTTCAAACAAACGGATTGGAGGTCACTAAAGTCAGCGCTGAAACATCAATGGAATGACAGGGAGGATTAGACAAATAATGCACGACTGAATGGGATTTGTGCTGCAGAGCATATATTAGAGCACATATTAGCATGGGCTTATGAATTAACTGCTGTGAAATACTGTGTGAACAGGATTTGGAGTTCAAATGCTCTGTTTGGTTTTCATAAAAACATCACAGGAAAAAAAAAAAGATTTATTCCATAAAAGGAGATCTTTCCTTCTTCCTGCCATCATCTGTCACAGACAAAATAACTGTCTGTCATGTGTCATAATCATGTGCAAAACTGGCCTGAATCTGACAATCTGAAAACTCCAGACTAATGGTATTTGCATGCTGCTGCAGAAATGTGTCTTAAGCCAGTCTTACAGACCTCATGACCACACAAAGGGTCTCCTGTGGCATCATATGAAATGTGTGACTTCTCAAAATAATCACAGTACAATCACATTGCTCTTTAAAAGTCAGACAAATATATGTGGTTAAGATTGGATCTTTTTAACCATCACTGGTAGTTGTGTGTGGCTATCGTACCGTAACGTGGAATGTCGGCCGGCACGTGTGATGCCGTTCCCAGTGATGGGGGACGGCAGGGTGCTTCCTCCATGCAGGTCTTCTATGGAGCGGCTCCAGGCCTTAGACTTATCCATCACAGCCTCAGGGTTATTCTCCAAAGCGTCTCCATCAAACCTGTCGTCAGAACATACAGGTGAAAATAAACTTTATTTGAAACATTGGCAGCAACAATAAAATAGCTCTGGCACACATGATACTTGACCTAGCTAAACTTTCCTTGCCAGTCATCAAAGCACCTTCACCATCAACCAGTGACCAAGCTAACCAGCCTGGCTAAGCTAATGTGGCTAAACTAAGCTCACCAGCTGTCATCACTTATTCTACATCCACCAATAAACTAAGTACGGAAGCGCATTGCATTCACTTGATAAAATAAAATTTAGACACCTTATCTCGTAATTACGAGAAAAGATCTCGTAATTACGAGATCCTGAACTCGTAATTATGAGATCTTTTCTCGTAATTACGAGATCCTGATCTCGTAATTATGAGATCAGGATCTCGTAATTATGAGAAAAGATCTCGTAATTATGAGATCAGGATCTCGTAATTATGAGATCAGGATCTCGTAATTACGAGATCTTTTCTCATAATTACGAGATAAGGTGTCTAAATTTTATTTTATCAAGTGAATGCAATGCGCTTCCGTACAAATCCGCTCTTGTTGTCTCAATAAATGAAGGCTACGGTGGTGCAGTGGTTAGAGCAATTGCTAACTTTGCAGGAGACTGAGGATCGAATCCTTGGTGGGGCATATCGTTCTTGTTTTGTATATTAGGTCACTGTAGCCTACATTATTAGCCGGCGGGGGACACACCGGCCCACGTTAACCGATTGTGCCGTTCATACACACCAGACTGTATAAAAGACCCCGGTGCCTGGCCGCCGCCGCCGCCGCCGCTGCTCTAGTGGCGGCGGCGGCGGCGGCCGGGCACCGGGGTCTGTGGAGCGGGTTCATGAAGCCTGGTTGTCCCGACATGACTCACTCACAACACTGCGGCTGTCACGTTATGTTGTGTGTCTTGTAGCCTACTTTTCGGCTACAAGACACACAACATAACGTGACAGCCGCAGTGTTGTGAGTGAGTCATGTCGGGACAACCAGGCTTCATGAACCCGCTCCACAGACCCCGGTGCCCGGCCGCCGCCGCTGCTGCTGCTGCTCCGGACGGGAAGGCGAAGCTCACTGCCAGGATCCCCGTCGGAGCAGCGGCGGCGGCCAGGCTCACACCCGGGGAAGGCGATCCTGGCAGTGAGGGTGTGTGAGCCCGCCGCCGCCGCCGCCGCCGCTGGGGGCGGCCAGGCGGGGGAGGCGATCAGTGAGCTTCGCCTTCCCCACCCAGGGAAGGCCATCCTGGCAGTTAAGAGGAGAAACTTTCTGCTTCTAAGTTGTTACGTTCAGGAGCGGAGCGGCTGCAGCTCAGTTCACCTCACACACTGAGAATGGAGTTTGTTTTCTTCCGGTAGACGTAAATACGTAACACGTGTACCCCCTGTCCAATCAGAACGCTCCCCGACCCCCAGACGTTAAGCAGAATTAAATAAAGGCGATTTAATGTGTTTTCCATGTTAACCCCAATTCTGAATTATTATTTCCATGTAAACTCGAAGGAGAATATTTTGATTCCAAACTATTTAATTCAGAATAATTAATTCCGAATTAAAAAACATCATGCAAATGACTAACCCCACCACGGGACTCGATCCTCAGTCTCCCGTGTGAGAGGTAACTGCTCTATCCGCTGTACTACCACGGACGGTTAATTCTGATTGAGACAAGAACGGACCTATAGACATTCCTTTTTCTTTATCTCATAATTACGAGATCAGGATCTCATAATTACGAGAAAAGATCTCGTAATTACGACATCAGGATCTCGTAATTACGAGAAAAGATCTCGTAATTACGACATCAGGATCTCGTAATTACGAGAAAAGATCTCGTAATTACGAGATAAGGTGTCTAAATTTTATTTTATCAAGTGAATGCAATGCGCTTCCGTAACTAAGCATGCTAGCAAGCCATAAAAAACTATAGCATAGTGTTAGCTAGATGTTTATTTATGACACCTAACACCATAAAATATAAAGCATAAAAATACATGTCTAGATAGATATGAGCCAACTCAATATACCATACTGTATGTTAGAATATTATATACAGCATGAAATTTCAGCTTCTCTGTAAACATGGTTGGTAAGCAAGAGGGTTCGTGTTTTGTTGTAGTTGGCGGAGAGTTGGGAAAGAGCTGCCAGTTACAGCATACCTGTTATGATCTATTTCAGTTTTTAGACTGGTGGTTTCCATGACTCCTATGCTGGTGCTGCTGCAGTGGTAATGGGTAAACACAGTTACGACTAACCATTCATAATGTGGACGGACCATAATAACATATGGTGAAAAGGGGGGTGGGGGGTGGGGGGGTGGAGGATTAAAAATTTAACTGCGTGGCTCTTTGGCCCTGTACAGGGACTTTGTGACTGACTAATAATCACACTGTCAGTCCATGAATAGAAGCCTATGATTGGTATAATGCACAGTGCCAATGTGTCAGCAACGGGCCCTGAGTGACTCAGTGTTTCTGACGACCAGGCAACAGCAGCGGCAGCGGTGGTGGTGGTGGTGGTGGTGGTGCTAGTACTGGTGGTGCTTGCGCTGTGTGGTGATGCATCAGCGGCCGTGCAGAATGGCAGCATTGTGTTGGTTGTCAGCTCTGCATATAGACTGAAGTGGTAAAGAGAGAAAAGAGCTGGTAGTGACTTACGCGACGGCATACTGTGCAAAAGAAAGATACTCCACCAGCACGTCCAGGCCTTTGTTCTCTTCATTCAGGAACTCTCTCACCCACCTGAGGAGAGACGGAAACACGGTCAACTCAATAAAGTTTCAGTAGATAAACTTTTATTAAAAAATAACTTTAAGAGCAGAAAAAACTCCCCCGCTAGCTCTCGAAAAAAGCTGAGGTGTTGACGGTGCAGCTTCAAAAAATAATCAATGAAACATTCACATTTCACAACAATAACAATATTTAAATACACACATAAAAAAGGAGTCATGAGCCTGATGTTATGATAACATAAGGATTTCTTTTGAAATGTTTCTGTGTATAGTATGCAACGTGTCATTTCTTTTGCAGGTTGACCATATCTGACCTTGGTATAAAAAATGTTCCCAGATTATTCTCCTTCGAATTTCTCCCTCTTTGCCAAGAAGAATTGTAATGACCCGTTTGTCAGACTTCAAAGGTTCCTGGCTCAGAGCAGCAAACATCACATCACACATGCATGCTCAGGCATCCACACACACACAAAAACACAATCTCATTACCGAGTCTGCCTCTTTTCTATCTGCCTTTTTCCACACACACACACACACACACACACACACACACACACACACACACACACACACACACACTAGTTACTAACTCTGATAAAGACAAGCCTCCTGAATGATCAAAAGCCCATTCTCACCTTCCTTATGGGCACTGAAGTGGGCCACCCATTCAGTCCTCCGTGTGCATTCATTTTTTATTCTGCACAGAAAAGCCATGCTTTTCACAGGAAAACTCCTGCTACCTTTGGCATGTTTCTGTTCTCACTCCATATTCATGAGCAGCGTGTGAACTGAGGACATTTTTATTTAATTGCATCCTAGGGAAGGTGCCATGTCTGTTTTATTGAAGCCCCCACTCCTTCGATAGGCCTGATCGCTTAGAGATTAGAGAAATTAGCAGGCCGTAAACATAATGACACAGGTAGGTTTTTGAGTGGCACTGCGCTGATGAAGACGCAGGTTTTAACCGCTTTAAAAATATACTAGCTGCTTCTTTGTTAGCTCCCCTGTGGTGCAACTGCATGGGAGCAAGCAAGACTAACGAGAGCATCCAGTAAGGCGCTGCCTAGTGGGGCCCCCGTGTTTTAAAAAAAGGGCTTGGAGGTGTGGCCTTGTCAGACCACATGGTAATCATTACCCCAGGACACTAACTAACAATCCTCCCATTCACCACATGTTGTTGGCCACTGAGTAACATGTGAGGATCAGGCAGGGAGCTGGGGTTAGCATCATCACTGCGCCAACAGGGACAATCTGCCCATTATACACAGTTTACATGACAGATCCATTTCTCTTGTTTCACCACTGAAAAGAAGCAGTAATCATTCACTGTCTGAGCGGGTGCCATCTTGCTCCCTCACCTCTCCCCCCCCCCCACCCTCTCCCTATCCCTCTGCCATTATGGTAATGCCTCATTGTCTAATCTAGATTAGGTCGATCATTAATGTAATCTAGTTTACCGAGATAAGGTCACTAAAAAAAGAGTTAATCCTAACTTAACAGTGCCCCCGCCGCTCAGGCAGATGGATGCCGTCTCTGGTTGTGGTTGGAGTTTATTTTGGTTTGAGGAGCAGCATCTGATCAGCGTGTAAACAGTGAGTGGGCGTGTGTGAGACTGAGTTGTCAGGAACATGAGATGATTTAAGAATTTCTGTGAGAGTGAGGTAAAGTAATGTGTGAGTGGGAGGGATCGAAAAAGAGAAAAACAGGGGAGTCTGAGAGACACATCAGATAACAAGTGTGTATGGCAGTATTTCAGATCTTGTGATGCTTGTGTGCGTGTTTTTGTATCTGCTGCCTGTCACAACAGTTTGCCGCCAGCAGATGCTCTCATCATCTCTGCTGCTTCCTTGACAGCGTCTCAGGGTCTCCTGTGATTGCCCACCTATGACCCCCCCCTCCCTCTCCTCCAGCCACACTCATGAGTACACACACAATCCAATTCAAATCCAATCATTTGAAAATCTATTCCTCTGGAGTAAATTATAAAGAAGCACTTTTTTCACATATGAAGTGGTACGACCCAAGAAACGGTAGAGAGACTGTAACGAGTCATCGATTACAAACTCTTAGGTTCAGTAAGATTTATTTTAATGGATTTAACTAAGATGAGAATATTTTACGAACCAATTAGAAAACCAATGTCTAAACCAATTAGAAATACTATCTTTTTTGTAAAATGTATATAAATCATAAATTAAATAAATGTTTTACTCTCTTGGGAATTGCCTTGATAAATGAGACCACTAAGGCCACATTAGTCATGCTAAACCAATCCATTGTAGTCTTTAGCTATCAGGGTCTCTAATCACCCAAACAGGCCTTGTGATCTCGGCCGAGACAAAACAAGACACATCTCTGTATGACTCTCATTGAGATATTGATCTTTCATTGAAGCTGACTAAACAGCACAGGATCAATATCAGCGGCAGCAGGTTCAGGCTTGTTATATGCTAGAATAGAATACCTTGCATGACAGAAGAATACAGAAGCGATTTTATCTGTGGCGATATCACGATGTCTTTAGTAACATCTACAATAATACCTCTCCAGAGTGGCAGACTGAAACACTCGTGTATCAAGTGGTGCAGCTGAGCCACTACAAGAAAAATGTGTTTTTCTTCTTCCAGGGACCGTTCATGTGTCAGCCGCGCAGAACAATCAATCGATTCAACTTTCCTCCATCGCCACATGGCTTTCTGTGTAATATTAGGCCAGAGCGTGGAGATGAATGGGGGATGGTGGTGGTTAGTGTCAGCGTCTGCGTCTCCGGGTGTCTGGAATGCCAGACTTTTCCCCCTGAATCTAATATAACCAGGTCCAGGACATTCAACACTACACAAGCTTCACACAATCCTGCAGTGACTCACCCTATATGATTGGTCCGTAACGAAATTTCCAGTTCTCTCAGGACTTGGGTGGACTCCTGAACCCTCCGTCTGAATTTCTGAGGAAGGAAAGAAGGGGCGAGTTAATATTTCATCCCAACACTGGAACTGTAAATCATCAAGTGGTAGCACAGGGATGTTTTTGGCTGGAGAAAACTTTTTTTCTGACAAAGAGGTCGGATAAACAGGCAAAGACGCAACCACAGTGACATTTAAATGCGAAATTAGGAAAGTCCTGCTCTGATTAAAAACTAAGAAACTCAAAGCTGGGATCGGGTTGTTCTCGTATGATTTTTTAATGGACCTTTTACTTGCCAAAAACAATTCAACAGGCTGGGAGTGAAGGCGAGCTGACTCACTGGAAACTGTCAATATGGAGTAGCTTCTGTTATCTTGTTTTCTCATGTTTACTCTACATGTAGCAGAAATCCCTCCTGGGCACAGCGCGATAAAATCAAATAACCTAATTGATCACCTCTCAAGCCCTCTCAGGACACCAGGCAAACACACAAGTACACATATACACATTCTTGGTCGTGTTACTGTGGCTACAGTCACGAGAAAAGAGATGCTGAAAGCAACGTGCATGAAGGTGTGACTGATACTGAACATTAGAATAAAGAACAAAAGCAGGCTCCTCTTTGATTTCGTCGTATGACAAGAGATGATCAGCAAAATCAAAGACAAAAACAAAATGGCCCTTCAGGCTGGAGCTAAATCTAACTTTTCATACATCACTACATCTTTTAAAATACTGTCGTTTGATAGTGATACAAAGGCTAGTTGCTAGTATTTTAACATTGGTTTCAACAACTTCAAATGTGCCTGTCGCTAACCAAACAAACTCACCACTAGAATGGCAGACAATTAGCAAAAGGCACTTTGATATTCAATTGATAATTTGTTAAGCAGAAACAACGGAAATTGTCAAGTTCAAGCTTCTCAAACGAGAAAATTTGTTGCTTTCAACAACAATTTAATGTCTCTGTTTTGGACTGTCAGGAAACATTTTCCCTCCTGACATGTAATAAACCAAACATCCCATTGATTAGGTTGGACAACAATTCATTGTAGAAAATTTAGTTTTCTGTGGTTTTATTAAGAGTTGTTGAAGAGAAGAGAAGAGAAGAGAAGAGAAGAGAAGAGAAGAGAAGAGAAGAGAAGAGAAGAGAAGAGAAGAGAAGAGAAGAGAAGAGAAGAGAAGAGGTCCAAGTATCCACCCAGGGTTGGAGGGCCGGGTCACTTTCCATGATGTGTTCGTATCAGGGAGGAAACAGAGCTCAGCCCTGTGTTAACCTATTATTAACATTCACAGAGAAGAGAGCTGTTCCCAGAGCAAGGGTCTCGCTCTCTCTCCCTCTCTCTCTGCAGTCTGTGTCTTTGGGCTTGGGCGGTGTGTGTTTGGCACATGAGAAGATGAGAAACAGAGTGTTTTTATTAGGGAGGAGCCCTTTGTGTGTTTGTGTGGAAAGCAGAGCATATTTAGGGATACTGCGCAGGCTCCCAAAGGCTAACCCCCTCCTCTCCTCCTCCTACTTCTTCTTCCTCTTCTTCTTCTTCTTCTTCTCCCACCAAATGCCCTACACTCCACACTTTAAGTACTACCAGCTGCATCACCGAGAGCAGGGAAAGAGAGGAGAGAGAGAGGAGCCGACAGTGGGGAGAAAGGGTGAGGACGACATGTGGGGAAAGGAGAAAAAGAGGAGGAGACAGGGGACGGAGCAGTGAAAGGGGAAAGTAAGAGCAGGGAGACAGACAGGACTGAGAGTGTGGAGGAGGGAAGAGAAAAGTGAGATTTTGGGGAGTGTGAGCTCAGGAGGGGTCATCCTGGAAACAAATCAATGGCTGATACATTCTTGGGGACTAGTTGGACTGGAGCTCTTCCTCCTTGGCTGCCTATTGGCTGGGAGCTGCCCAGAGGAATGCACCGGAGCCTGCCTATGGAAAGCAGAGGCAATGACCTCCAGCTCTCACAGTGGCACAATTGTTTGAGTTTGAAGAAAAGGGGGATGGAGCAGGAATGTAGGAAGAAGCCCATAACTCTCTTTTCCTCCGTGCTTCTTTTTTTGTCTCCCCCCTGTTCTCTGTCCATATCTATCTGCCCCTCAACCCTCTTTCTGTCATCCAGCCTTTCCCTCCCTTCCCCTTGCCCCTCTCACTCTCTACTCTCTCAACGCCTGTATCCTCGTCTGCTTCCAGCTTCTGATCAAGGATCAGGCAGAGGCAGCAACTGACTTTCTAAAATCCCTATGTCTCAGCCCATGAGACTAGACATTAAAAAACAAGATGATAAAATGAACAAAGAGAGGTTCGGGCAAGTCTCAAAGGTCGTCTCATCCAGAATTATTCAGTATAACATGTTGTAACTTACATTACATCTAAAAGACAGAAAACAAACATCAGTGTCTGTCAGATCTAGATGATGACCTTCAGCCATGACTGTGTTGAGGGTTGACACACAGAAAGGTGGGTGGGTTAACACCTTCATGTTAGAAAAAAGCTTCTTCACTTTCTTGCCAAGATTTAAGAGAGAAGATCACTACCACTCTCATTTAAATATGAAGCTATGTTGTTATCTTATCTTATCTTAGCACAAAGACTGGAAACAAGGATAAACAGCTAGCTGGGGTTATGTACAAGGGCGAATAGATACTGTACCACCTTCTAGCACCTCTAAAGTTCATACAACCTAATATAACACATAGTGGTATCAATCTTTCAATTGTTAAAAAAAACAATGTGTATTTCCACATTGCCACACTACTCCTTTAATATGCAAAACTCTCACCCACATAAAAACATACACCTACAGTATCAGGCATAACATTATGACCACCTGCCTAATATTGTGTTGGTCCCTTTTTGCTGCCATATGTACACAAACTGCAATGCACTGTGTATTCTGACAACTTTCTATCAGAACCAGCGTTGACTTCTTCAGCTATTTGAGCATCAATGACCCATGACCCTGTCGACGGTTCACCACTGTTCCTTCCTTGGACCACTTATACTGATCACACCCCACAACAGCTGCTAACACAGTCGTCTAGCCATCACAATTTGGACTTTGTCAAACTGGCTCAAATCATTGCACTTGACCTTGACCCGACACATCAACTTTGAGGACAAAATGTGTCTTGCTGCCTAATATATCCCACCCACTAACAGGTGCCATGATGAAGTCTTATTCAGTGTTATTCACTTCACCTGTCAGTGGTCATAATGTTATGCCTGATCAGTGTATATCTTACTTATATCTCTTAAAACTGTGTTACTGAGAAAGAAAACATGTTGCACACACGAGTGGCCCCTGACGAGGTCTCCAACACGAAGACGCTGATCTACATTTAACGACCTGTTTCGAGATTCACTGTGTCTGCCTGCATGTCTAACCTTGAGGCTGCCCTGGTACAAACTGTCACACTTCAACCTGTAAATTGTTATGTCGCTCTCCTTTAACCTGCGTCACTCCCGTGTTTAATCAGTTGTGTGTAATATCAGATGTTTCATTGGGATTCAGAAACCACAGGAGTGTAACAGTATCCCTGACCTGTGGCTCCCAAACAGTTTTGCCCAATACCCCAAACAAGCCAATTTGATAATCTCTTGCTGAGCGTTTCATAAACACTTCCTACCACACATGATTCATATGGAATCTTTTCTTTTTTTTTACTTTCTTCTATGATATGTTCACAAAACCTAGCAGCCAGTGTTTATTTATTACTTTTAGCTACCTAATTCAGTCATTTATCCATTACTTTAACTATTTCACTCATTCACCGGCTCTTGCAGCTGGTCATTAAAATAATTTATTATTATTTTTAGATAACCATTTCACTCATTTAAACATTACTTTTAGGTAAATACCTTCTTGTTTTAAACCAGTTATTTTACTGTTGACTTGTTTAAACCATGTATCCATTTCTTTACCCGACATGAACATCAACTGTTTAGGTTATTTGACTTTCACGATTAACATAAATAATTCAGGTCTGAATTATATCAAACACAAGATGTGTTGTACAACACATTTTTGCACTTTTTTATGAAATCAAACCAAGCACTGTAATTCAACAAGTGTGTGAGTGCTGTAATTTGTGTCTAGATGCCTCTTTTTGTAGAGTCATCTCTCTTCATGCTGTTCTAGCAAAAGTTTAACACCAGTCAGTGCAAATTCAATTATTCAGTGATTTGTTATTCTGGCAGAGTCCATTGGTTAATTTGTTTATCACAGAGTCTGGTCTCCCACCACTCTTCACACAGCTCTCTCACCCAAGCCAAAAAGACTTAATTTTGGCAAAGCCTGTGAGCTGGCTGATACTTTGCTTCATGGAGCCCCTCTGCTTGGTCCCTTCTGCAGGCAGCCAGGGAAACAGCCAGAAGAGGCTGCTGACTTGACATAAGACCATTTTCTTGCCATGTGGCTCAGACTAATATATATTGTGGTACTTCCTACCAGGCTGCAAGGCAACGTCAATACAGCATTTACCCTGACGATCTGCCCCCTCCCTTCAAGCAACTATCATGCTTTTATTTGTTGATTTTTTGTTCCCTCTTCCTGACAGAGATGTCGGAGCACACTGTCAGCCACAGAGCAGCACCACTAGGGATTAGTGTGTGCTGCCTAATGACTTTTCAGTTGGGAAAAGGTTTCACAGACCTTGGCGTTCCAGATAAACAACATATCTCCATTCTCACTCACTCCAACCACACTATTGCCTGTTTTGTAACTAAAGTTCCCAAGCTGTCGCCTCCAGAAACTCTGTGTGCAATCTTTCCTCTGCTGTAGTAGGGATATCCTGGACAAGATATAAAGGGTCAGGGGGGGGGGGAAGGAAAAGCTGCAGCTGTGGAACAGCCTGGCTAGTGGAAAAGAACAGCATGTTAGCGAGAGGGCACTCACCTTTCTTGTGACTGCTGGGTCTAGATAACTCCTCAGCTTTTGGAGGTACGTGTGAGGCGGGTTTTTCACTTGGAACCGCTCCTGTCAAAAAAGAGGAAAACAAAAGATTGAAATGAGACGATGGAAAAAAGAATGGGAAAGACTCGGAGAGCAGAATTTATACATTTGAAAACATCTCTTGGAAAAGGATAGATGTTATGAAATCACAGCGGTACAAACTTGAACAGTAATATTATGGATCAATCTTAATTTGAGATGGCTATACAGCTTTGTATGATATACACATAATATAATAAGAAAAAAAAATCACACATCAACACATCTTGAGAAAACTGTTGTTGACACTAAGGCCATCAGATTAAAACTGAATAGGCTTTGAGTAAATAACATCATCATGAGGAGCCATCCCTCAAGTGATGGGAACCTCAGATTATGCTCTACTTTAAGAAGCTGAAT
The DNA here is from genome assembly GCF_905171665.1 of Trachurus trachurus. NCBI lineage: Eukaryota > Metazoa > Chordata > Actinopteri > Carangiformes > Carangidae > Trachurus > Trachurus trachurus. The sequence continues at coordinate 14,668,970 of NC_139899.1, read as the reverse complement.
GGAAGTAACAACAACGATTATGACACTAAGAACCTGCTTCAGTTCAGGCTGACAAGAGGTCATGTGTACTTGGACTTCAGGTGTAATAAATGACCTTCTGTGGACCAATTTTTCTTGATGATTTCAATGTTACTTCTCAGACCATTCACGATTATAATGTGTTATATTTGAACAACTGTAGCCTACTGTACCGCAATTGAATGTTTTGCTTGTTAGTAGGGAAGGTTTAAACACATGGCGTGATTTTTTTAATTCTATTTTCCACTTTCTATCTGCATAATATTCAAATCTTATCTACATCACTAGTTGTGTTTAGCTGGCAAACAGGTGGATTGGTGCCAGACAGTGATGAACTCTGCTGATCCCCAGTCACAGTTTGATAACACTGAGCAAGGAGACTCAAGGACGTCTAGTCTGCAGGAGATCATAAATGATCTTCCTGGTAATTATCGTCATTAGCTTTAATGTGCTAAAAATCATAAACTGCCTTGGGGATTGCCATCAAACCTGTGCGGTTGTGTGTGTGTGTGTACATGTCCTGAGCTCTGCCAGGAACAGGTTTTAGGTCAAATCCCTCATCATTGTGCTCTAAATATAAATAAATAAACAGATTAGCGGTGGATTTGGATCATTGTGTTGAGCGGGGAAACTGTATCACAGCAGTGTGCATGGTTCTGGTGGGTGATTTACCCCACTGCACTATAGGGCAGAAGGGGGATGTCATTGAGGAAAATTACTCTTCATACAATATGGGCCAAAACAGTGAGGGCGTGGTTTTACTTTGTTGACTGTTCCTAGGACAGCTGACTGACTTAATGGAAAATACCTTCAAGGAAAAGTCCTCGCTTTGACAGAATCTGATTTTCAGTGCATACCACAGTGTGCACGGATGTCAGAGAAAGATCTATAAGAATTAGCCTCTGTGTGGTTGTTATTTGATTTTGCTCCTCACGCAAAACACGTGCTCTGAAGCCAGTATGGTAGGAAGTCGCACATGCCTTAACCAGCTAATTGAGGGTTGTACATCTGCATACCATGAAGTAGCACCAGAATTGTTTGGGGGTAAATGTAACACCTGACTCCCCTAGTGAAGGTGGGCCACCTAGGTCAAAATTAAAAACACCTTTGGTTATTAATGTTTACATAGATGATGAATGTTTACATGCATTAACTGAAGTTAAGATAAACCTACATGCATCAGGATCCAGGTGGCTTACCAGCATGGCTGGTTTTTGGGTTTTTTTTCCCTCATGACCTGCCACTTACTTTCTGATAACTTTCAGAAACAACCACTATCCAGCCCAGATCCAACCGCACACTGTGCACAGGCATCAACCAAGTAGTGCAGTGAAAGGAACATGACTGCTAACCAGCTTCCCATTCTGTATTAACACATCAAATGTCTTCAGAGTCACGCACGTCAGACACACCACCACAACTGGGGTTTGAGGATCTCTGCAGTGGTGCATTATGCCTAGTATTTCCCTCACTTTACTTTGGTGTACTCTAACCATATCTCTTAACCCACTCTTGTCATATTCTACATGAGTTTGAGATTTTCATACACTTCCCACAGTGCCCTGTCGGAATGTGCTTTCCCCCACAATGAGATAAAGTATACTAATCTATAAAGGCATATAGACTATATTTAGTCTACTGGTTTGCTGCTATATTTATGTTCGTACAAACAGCGTGGCCACAGTTACAGATATGCTTTGATTTAGTATTAAAGTCAAAACTAAGAACTTAAGAATGACCACAGGGCTGATTTAACTCCACTTGAACAGTTTAATTCAATTATCAGCTTCATAAGTATAGCCTTTATTGTAGTACTACTACAAAGAAGGTGTTTGCTCTGTGTACAAATACTGGACCTAAGGCTCCAGACTTTGCTGTGTTTATCAGCACAGTGTGACCAGCTCCCAAAACAGGAAAGACGACAGTGGCGTCAGGAAAGAGAGCTGGCTGTCATGGACACAGCTGACACCAACAGGCATGTAGACACAACGGTCCTGTTTGAGTTTCATTGCAGAGTAAATTGAGATAAACATCTGGCTGTCTGCAGCGTGGCAAATGAGTCGACACATGCTGAATATACCCTGTTGCATGCAAAGAAATGTGAGGTATGGAAATGGGCTGTAAATACATGAAGCAAGACTGTATATTATAGAGGTCACATGTTTTTAGGAGCTCATATAAACTGGTTCCAACCATAGGCTGGTTCCAACATGCTGTCTGTGGGATTGCTTAACAAGAAAACAGGCAAAGCAGTTTGTTACATTCAGACGTGTTTTGGGTGCATTCAAGTTCACATAAAGAACGATATGAAGCATTCAACACTCTGCATGTAACAACATTGTCTTCCATCATCAAGGGTACCCTCCATCTTTTATAAAGTCTTGTAATTGCCCCGAAAAATGTTTAATATTTTAACCTTTGGCAGCATTTGCGCTGTCTGTCTGTTTTTCAAAAGGGGATGTACCTGTCATTTCTGCCTCTCTGCCTCCCTCCATCACTGTTGCTATGGTTACATAAAGAGATTCACTGTAGCTATGACACAGAAAAGACTTTACTCCCAGAGCTGCCTGCGCTGTCATGGGTATAGGCTTGGTGGGGAAACAAGAGAGAGATAAAGATGTTGGAGGACTAGCTTAGTAGTATTATTTTATTACTTCTGTCAGTTGGAAACAATATGACGTCTTTGTACCACAAACACAAACCTTGTGGCGCTTTATGTAGAATTTATGGGTGATAGTTTAGAAACTGAACATGCAAAGTAAATACCTTTAATTCTAAACATGGATGACACCGCCTTGATGACAGACTTGATGATCAGCCAGAGGGTTTGTCAGTAAATTTACTGGCAATGGTTTTGTCTAGTTTACTCATAATAAAAGTGAAACCAACTATTTTCACTTCAGGTATGATGGAGGAACACTCTGAACTGAAAGAGGATCTGTGTCTGCTGGACAGGAGCCCCGTGGGTTCCCTCTGGCACTGTTCCCTTCAGGGTCAGTGGATATCAACACAGTTTGAGTGGGTGGTGGTCTTGATCTCGTCTCCGTTTTTCTCTCCTGCTCAGGGATGCAGAAAAACTCCATGGCACGGAGGACGCTGCCTGAGTAGAGCACTCAGACCGCAGCTCATTGCACAACGTGCACCCTCTTGTTTCACTACGCGCAGGACCGATGCCAATAACGGGTTTTTTTAACTGCCTAACTGATGTGTGCCCCCTGCTGTGCCACTTAACCCACTTGACCGGGGCAGTCAGAGCGGTGTTTAAAGACCAGGAGAGGCTTACAGGATAAAGGCAGGGCAATGGAGCATGGGTGCTGTGGTCACGACACGCGGTGGGGCAGACCTTTTCCTGGATTAGATATTCAGTGGAGAGCTGAGACAATAATGTATGCAGCAGCATCACTTTGTTTTTAGTCTGCTAAACTGTAAAAGAAGCTGAAATGTAAATTTAAGCTTAACTGCGCTCAAGACTTTTACCATATATTTTTGAGTCTGGTCATTATGCAGCCACAGTGCATTAAGTGTGTCTTGTGCAGCGCCTACATCACATCACATCATATCATATCATATATCAGACGGATAAGTGACTGATGCCGACCTGATCACAGATGAGTTCCCACTTCTTCTCATTGTCGTACTGCCGCAACAGCCGCGCTTTGTCTGGAGGAAGATTCATCGAGTTCTGAAAGAGAGAAAAAGGTCAGAGTTAATTGGATGCAGATAATGAAATATCAACAGTCACATGAGCCCGGTAAAAACTGAAAACACACACCAAGGCAAATAATGAGGCTCCTTCGCAGGAGGGGAAGCAAAGGAAGCAAGAAAAATGACTGTCTTTACTGGAAGATTCACATTTATTTAAATCTTGTTACAGAGAGAAAAGACGGTTATTATTCACCATATTATCATCCAGTTTTACACACCGAGTTTGCATCTAGGTTGCAGAGCTGCAGTTGGGTTTAATAATCCCTCCACATTCATGCAAGCTTCAACCTCTAAGGCTAAAAACTGAAGTCATCGAGAAGAACTGAAAACTGGACCTTTGTGAATGTCTGGCTCCAAAAGTCAGTCAATCCTGATAGACTCCTGTGATAAATAACCAGCTTTACAGCAGAAATAAGGTTTGTACAAGCCAATTTCCTCCATCATTACAACTATAATGGGCTGACTTTTTTAATTTTAATTTCCTTGTTTAAATTCTATTAAAGCTTAATATTCTGTATATATATATATATCTCAGAAAATATTTGAGTGACAGGTGGGCGAACAGGAAGTCTGGTTGCCATAAGCCAGCATGTACTGAGGTGACGGCTCCACACACGCCGCCTCTGGGCAGAGCAGCCCACCCAACACTTCAAAACCTCTGTCTTCAGGAACCTGAGGATTCACAGAGACTATGTCTACCTTTATTTACAGTGTCAGCGGTGTGTTGACGTTTCAGGGAAAAAGAAGCCTCCCTTTTGGATCGGCAATCTACGTTTTATGCTTAACTGGAAATAAATTTTCAAGTTTTCATGTCAGTCATCAATAAATATCCTTACCCTTAAAGCAGAAGTAAGCAGAATGTGTGTGTTAATATAAGTCTTAAATAGTTATATCTTCCGACAGCAATCACTTATATAGAGTGTTTGGTCTGAAACACGGGTCTGTTAGTCACTCTGCTCTGCTGTAAGCCGAGGAGAAAACTTTCCTTGTATCCTACAACCTTTATCCAATGAGGAGAGAGAACGGCATAAAGGGGCGGTCCTCTCTGTGTGTGCAGCCAAGGGATGCGCGTGCATGTGGTGACGTAGGGACGAGGGCGGGGACTGCTAACTCCATCGGCTGACAGGAAGTTAGCCAAAACGACTGGATCGCTTACTTCTGCTTTAACTGAGGTCATAAAGAAACAGGACTAATCCGAGCCTTTTCTTAGACCTTTTGGGGTTTTTTCGTGATAGTGGACAGATGGACAGATGGAGGAGCTATAAAGAGACACCAAAGGCCATGAAACAAAAGCCTCTGGTCGGCATCAAAGAGACAGCGACAGGCAGTGACTTGGTTTAAGAGAAGCCCCAAAATAAGTCCCTGATTAAAAACTGTGAAACTATAAACAAGCAGTAAGCTTTTATTGTGTTCACTGAGCACTTACAATGTTGTATACGGCAAAGCCTGTTCTGTGGAAATGCATGTGTGGATATTCATTGCACAGAAACCTGTTATTACATGATAAAGACAGACTGTCAACCAATTATTTTAAGGCTATTTCAGCACTGACCAACACTCTGCCAAGTTAAACTGCAGCCATCTACCACACTCTCTCAGCGGCTCCACTGCGGACACTGGAAACTTATACGTTTCTTGCTCAGAGGCACCGTGGAAACTGTCGTTAAGGAGAGCCCAAAACAAATCTTCGTTCACTTTCCCTGACAAGACTGTTTTTCTGTCAGTCGAAGGTTTTTACATCTTGCCTAAATCTTATGGCAGGCGAAGAAGTGACTCATGAGAAATATCTCAAAATATCTGCCATGAGAAATGCTGCAGCAGAGTCAGCTGGGAAAACATTCATCCTGCACAACAATGGAAATAGAAAAGGAGAAATATCTCATCTCTGTTGTGTGCGTTAATATTAGTTATTCTCTGAATATGACCTTCATCGAACACATCCAACACCAACTATACATTTAATTATGTCCTTTTTAATTCTCTTGCTCCTGGTTGTGTTACATTAAGATGATCGCCTTTTGAGAAAATGTGTCTTGTTCAGGACAAATCTAATGTGACGCATATGTTGGTTAACACTCCATGTCTAAGACTAAAAGCCCCGATCATCCAAAAACTGTTACACAACTCCTTTTCTTAATGCTGCTTTCCTTTATCAACATCTGCTTCATGTTCAAACACCTCCGCAGTTGTCTAAAGATTTGGCTCTTTCCAATACACATATGATTCACCCCGCCCTCATGGGAATTAGGAAAGCTTGAGACAATTAAGCACAACTTAATCGTATACCACCTACAGTATGCAGAACACATGGGCAAATTAGTCAGCAAAAAAAAAAAAGATTAATAAACTACCATGTGTGACCCAGCTGGAGATTGGTTAGACCCCAGGCCCAGAGGCATATAAAAATGTATGAAAAAAAATCACACACACATCCTGTGATGGCAAATAAAGAATCTAAAAATATTAAAAAGTGTTTTATCTGCATACTTCCTCTGTAGCTTTCTGGTAACAACTGGTTTTGTGAGGATGTTTTTCACTGGCAAGGGGAAAAAATGTGGCTATTATGCACCGCTCAGCTTGGGGTTCTTTTTCCCCTCCTCATTGGACGGGCTGGATCATCTATCAGTGTGTGTTCGGCACTCAGCCTCCACTGGATTTTCCAGCGGGGGGGGGGGGGGGGGTTGGGTGAGAGGAAGATGAATGAGCAATATCCCTGGATGGGGCCTGTTTCCATGAGAGAGTAAAACCAGGATGGGGTCAGACACTGATAGAGTAGTCAGATCCCCAACTTGCTTTGGAGTTTTATTTTGCTGTTGTTGTTCTGGAGTTGCTTTAGCATAATGCTTTATTTTTCATATTCATTCATTGTATGGCACAGCTATTGATCTAAAGTACACGACCATGAATTTTAATATAGACAGAGTGTATTTGTAAGGGGAAAATCGATGAGAAGACAGAGAGAGAGCTGCTCAGGAGGCGCAGGGAAGAGCTGAGCTTCTACACGTCTCTGTATCTTCTTAATAGCTACCGAGGGCAACACAAACAAGAGCAGGCTTGAACAAATGAGGTTAACACTGGTAACGGCAACACTGCACAATCATGAGGATGAGAAGTTAACCAGTTTACATCCTCACTTTCATTGTGTCCAAAGTTGTGTCCCTCCTATGGTAAAACCTGGTTGCTTTTCGATGACGTTCAGCTATTTTCCTCCACAGTGGTGCCACGATGAATTGAAATCCTAATATGAGACTACAGTTTGCTTTCAGGTTGCATGGAAATCTATTTCAAGCACAACAGTTATGTTTTATTTATTTGCTGTAAACATAGGTCGTAGCTCGTCCAGCCTCCTCAACATGAGCGACAGGGAAATTACATTAGTATTCAGCAGGCGCTGTGGCCCGGCTGATTGCTGCGATGCTGACTGCAGGGAACTGGGAATCAGGAGGGGCTTTATTGACTCAGTTCAGCTTCTAACCTGGTGATCGGAGTTAGTGACCACTTGCCTTCACTAAAAACATTAAAAATAGAATTCAACCGGCGCCTTCACAGCTTTCAAATAAGCTTTGACATTCTGTGTTGGGTCAAAATAAAGGAGGGTAAGTCGTTAAGTGGTTTCTAGACGTCTGGCTTTGTTTTGTTTGGGTGATGTATGTTGCTTGATGTAGGTGCTGCTCTGCGCTCCTGCAGAGTGGTCTGGTGGACTAGGTGGTTTGCCGAGTCGCTGCGGGTGCACTGAGCTGTGGGCTTCCTGCTTGGTGAGGCTCCAACTAAAGCAAAAGCGCCACTTCTACCAGCCTTCGTTTCATCCCAATGCTAATGAGCTGTGACAGGCACTCGGCTCGCTGGGGTCAGGTTACCTCATGTCTACAACCACACGGTTTGTTAATGTGTGCATCTGTTTTATTAATGGGGCGCTGTTGAGGAGGGTGGGGCGGCTTTTCACCAACACCTGACGGGCAGACCACCCTCATGGATACACACACACGCCTAAATTCGGCTCATTAGTAAATCCTACAGTAATTAAAGCGTCAGTGTGAAGGAGTGAGGAGGATCGTGACAGGTCTGAGCCATTTAAAAAGAGGACATCCAAAAATATCACATGGATCAACGTCAGTAAATGGGAATTTAATGCATACGGCCTCATGTCAGGAGTCTGCAGTTGTGATGAAAACAAAAACGTGCAGAGATGTCACACAAGAAAATTGAACTAAGCTGTACAAGCAACAAACACCAAGGAGACAATTGTGCAAGGGAGAATCAAAGCAAGATAAGCCACCCCCCAAGACAACAACAAAATGAAGATGACAAGAAATGTGAAATGTGGGGTTTCTACACTTCCCCATCCCCAGCCTCGCTTCATGCTGCTAAACTCACATTTCATCTCCAAAGCAGCTGTTCCACATCTGTACTGAAAGTTGGTGAGTTCCTGTAAAATTGATGGGGGGAAAAAAGCTAAAGCTGAGAGTTGGAGCTCAAACATTAGTCGTCCAGTTCGCCACTTTAAGGCTGAATGTTCACTACTTTTGAATAGATCAGTATAGGCTCAATTTTGTTGTGTTGGTTCCATGCTGACATGTTGTTCCTGCTTTTGTGTTAAAAGCCATACATGAAAAAGGTATTCTGAAAAAAATGTACTAAGCCTTTCATCCAGAATGATTTTGGCACACTGTATAATAAGGTCAGACACAATCTATTATCCTAGAAAACACCAGGCATTTTTCTATGCTGTTGTAAACGGTTGTAAACAACTGGTGGTGCACATAGTGGGAATGTTTTTCCCGTGACACGACAGCTAGTTGAAGGGTGCCGCTCATCTTTATGACACGTTGGAGGACTGCAGTGAGCATCGGCCTCCTGCAGGACTTCACCCAACTACTATCCTTTTCTATTACATTTTGCCATAATTCTCTCTCTAAAATGGATTAAAAGCAGCAATTTATCTGTGCAAGTTAATTATACATTTATTTTCAGATTTTAACCTTTTTAAATTGTACTAAACCATATTGACACCAAACAATTAGAGTCACATCACTGACCCACTTACAACTGATATGATAAACAAGATGTTTTGAAAAATCCCTAACAAGGTGGTGAAAACAAAATCTTTAATAACTAAGGAGCTGCAAAAGTACAATCACACATGTTGAGACCAATCGCACAACTTGGACAAAAGGTGTGATCTGTTCAGCTCTGGTCGACAACACGAAGGGCCAGGGGTGGTCATGTTTCCCCAAACCATGGCGCAGCTAAGGTATGCCATATTAGACCAGGCCTTCAGTAGCTATGACAACCAGTAGCTCAACTTAAAGCACTGCTACTAATATCAGTGCATCTCTGTCTTTATGAACCTCAAGAGCTCTTGTGAGCTAAACACTGACAGCACCTATTATGCCGGTGTATCCTCTCATTAGGCAGCTTGAGTCATAAAAGGAGTGAAAATGGACAGCTGGCCCCAAACCCACCAACCACCCACCCACCACCTTCCAGGAGGTCCGGGGAGACACGGCCTTCACATCACAGCTGGACAGAAAAGCAATCACACAGCTCACGTGACGGACCTGTTGTAGTTGCTAGTGCTGTAAAAAGATGTGAGTGTGTTGACACAAACAAGAAGATTTCCATTTGACTGGGGCTGAGTTAAGGCCAGGAGTGGGTGTGAAAACTGACGACTAGTGGAATGGAAACAATTAGTATACTGAAACTCAAAAATAATACTACTGCTACTGAATGTGCTTTTACTAGTTTTTTTATATGTTACCAAGTACATGTACAAAAGCAGAAACAGGTGATTTCACATGTTGAAAGAACTTTGCCAGGTCTCTTGATATATGACTGACACCCCAAGTCATTTGTATTATACCATTGAAATGCATGGCCTATAATTCAAGCAGAGCACATGAAACTGAAGCAGTACCATGGGCATAAACTAGACTGTTTTGTACAATCACCTGTGTGTCATTGAAAATCCACATCTTGACTAATAGGGAAAAAAATAGTGGGGCAAAGTGTGATGCACTGTGAAGAAAACATGACGCAAAGTAAAAAAAAAAAAAAAAAAAACTGAGTCATTCGCCAAATTTTAAAGCTCACACCCCTGCTAAATCATAACAAGAAAAAAACTTTCTTTACAGCAGATGAGATCCACCTCCTCTGATGTGCTTATACGCAACAACAACAAGAGGCAGAAACTGACTCTCAGCCACACACTGCCTCCGGTCAGATATCTTTCAGAGCAGGGATTGATTTGTCCTTGGAGACTTGGGCTGCAATGAGTTTGAGACACACCCACGTTCTCCTCTTACTTGTGTCTTGTTCCCTGCTAATGCATCCCCATCAGAAAGAGCTCCAGTGTTCCTGGCCGAGCCAGCAGATGCAGCATTACCTGATCCAAATCATCAAAACTGGGTTTTTTTTTCAGCTCTTACAAGCAACGTAACATAAGGGAGAAATCTAACCAAGGACCTCCATAGATCAGATAACATGTTCCAACCCCTGATTTTTTCGTTAATGCTTATTATAAACGTCTCTCTGCCTCCACATTACATGCCTCAACAAGATAAAACCTCTGACTGTATCGCATATTGACGACTAGTCATAACAAATTTTTGCGAATTGCTCAATACTGCGGAAATGACTAGATGCTGTTCTCTCTCTCCTTCTCCATACTTGCCTCATCAGTCACTGTGGGGCTTTATGTTTACAGGGCATTACCACAGATATGAGGTTAGCGCTGCAGGCTACTCTCTCAACGGTAAACCACCTCCAAAAAGGTGTACAAAATACGTGACAGATAGCACAACTGCATATAAATGTCACGTTCCATTTACTCCTCTCTTCTAGTTTATCCAGCAGGGAAGTGGGGGGAGCCCTGCAGCTCAGACCTATAAGAGTCAAAACTTACAGTGGAGGTAGTGACTGATACGGAAGAAAGGAGGAAAGACAGCCCTGAGGTATGTGCAATGCAAACTTGTGCTGTCCTCCCTTCATTAGCGCAGCGTGGATCCGTAATCCTCGGCATTCTCTGGGGGCACAGGTGTCCCCTGTCTGTCCTCAGATTATCTTTGTAATCCCCAGGACCCCCTACCCCTGCTCAGCAGCCTGCTCCATCAAGACAGTAGTGTTTATGTTTGCGGAGCTGTTCGCTGGAATGCCTCTCCACCAAATGCTGGGTTCAGATGTTGGAGCCCCGGCCTTTTTTGTTTCTTACCCCCTCACAGGCGCTTTTCCTGTGAAATTCTTTTCATTTAACTCTTTGGCGATGGCCCTGTAATCTTAGATTGGCCATCTGCGCGGCTTTAAGGAGCCTAACATCCACTGCTACAAGCTCATCAGTCTGTACCAGCTATTCTTGTATCCCTACTGTCATCAAGCTACTTTCTGAAACGGCCTGAAAGTAATGCCATACACCACACTGTGTATGTGATTAATGACACCGTTAAATCGACTGCAATACACAGAATACAGCAGCTGCAAGTGGGAGGAATCACATTCAACTTCCTCTCTGCGCACAAGATTGAAATTGAGTGAAGAGCCAAGCTTCTCTGTCTCATATCTGTAGTTCAATAAACCTCAGGAGAGGACATTTAAAAATCTATAACACTTCCTCGGATGTGTTGTGGGTAAAATATACAGCACATTGAAAAATAATAAAAATAAAAGTCTAGTGCAATGTTTTTTCTGAGGTGGGTAAAATCACTTTGGCTTGACACAGAATGTCTCTCATGCTGGACGTTATCCAAATACCGGAAACATTATGGACATAGTTTGGAGTAATAGGAAGTTGTCCAAATAAAATAAGTGATACATGAACACGAAGGAGCTCTTGCCAGGCCAGATGTTGCGAGGTTGTGAAAGTGTCTGGACAGAGGTGGGGTCCCGATCCAGCTCCAGCTCCACGACACAAAGAATATGAGTCAGAAGGGTTGTTTATCCGAAGCACAAACAATGGCTCTGGGAATTGTAAATGCAGCGGGTTATAGGATGAAACTATTGGTTTACTTGACCTTTCGTTATATAATGTTTGAGGACAACACCTACAGAAAAAGTTTCGACATGAGTTTCAGTGGGAGGTAGTGGGATGAGCGGGAAATCTTAGAGCTCCCAGAGAAGGAGGCTGACTAATTTAATACCGCTGTTAAGTATAATCCTGCAGTGCTTTTAATCTATCGGCTCTGACTACAGACCAACACACTCATCTGCAAAGTTATTACCCAATAGTTTATATACGCAAGTTGTGTTTACAAGGTCTCCTTTTAACGATTTTGTCACCTTTTGGAAATGTGACAAATTAATCCTTCTTTGCCTTTTTTTGAGGAGTACAACACTGTGTCCTTGAGAATATAATCAGATCTATTCTAGCCTCATCACACTGGAATTGCTGCTGTGATGCAACATATCTCCTCTTCCTGCTCTGACACCACAACCTAACAACTGCCTCTTCAATATGTTAAAAGAAAAAAAAAAAAACTTAAACCTTTCCACCCTAAAGTTTCTGAACAGGAGAATGTGGGTGGAAAACTTGGAAGAAATTCATGAATCTTAAAGCTATGGTGCATAACTTTGCCATGTCTGTTTAATGTCCGTTGCATCCAAGCCATTGCTAGATGAGATAACACAACACTGATTAAGCCGATCAGCTCCGCAAGTTTCTTGCAGTATTTTTCAGTCGTTTTGAGTTTAACGTCGTCGCCGGCAACATCCGGACAGGATGGGACGGGGAGCAGGAGCTGCGAGTCTGCTGGCAAGGTAGAAACAAGCGCCCGAGGCAAGGTTCAGAAGTGGAAAAGCCTGGTCGTTCAGCAGAAGGAAAACAACCAAAGAAAGAAAGTGATCGATGTATTAGACGTTTACATTTTTGTTTTCCTGGGTGGAGAGCCCTGAAAGCAGAAATCAGACTGAGGGCACGCACGGATGATGCTTTACTGCTGCTATGAGTAGGATGTGTTGCTATTACTTGTGTGTAAAGTAACATTGAACATTGCGGCGCGACCAATGTTTGCGGCGTCTTCTCTCAGCGAAAAGTCAGTGCGTTTTCGTGAGTTAGTGGAACGACTAGATGGAAAGTGTGTGAATGCGCCACTGACAGATACTGTTCGATTTTTGCAGCAAAGCTTCGTGTTATGACAAAGACCGGCAAAGTGTGCTGGGCAAGCTCAGGTTTCTACACCGTGAAGGATCAGGAAAGACCGCCGCTGCACCTGGAGCACCACCGCTGAGGTGTTACCGCAGGCGCTGCAACAGATCAAACGATTCTTGTGATTACGTAGAATTGCTCCAGGCATCAACAGAAGTTACGCACTATAGCTTTAAGGATGCAAATGCTCACAAACAGGCATTACAATAAAAAAAATCCAATGCAGCATGACATAATGAATGACTTATTAAAGTGATAAAGAGATTTTTCCTGGCTTATTATCAAACATGTGCACTAGTAACAGGCACACACACTGAAATCTGTATGCTTTCTGTTTGTTTTTGCTGATACGACAAACGGCGAGCTTTACTGCTGTTTGGAGATATCAAGCTCTTGCATGTTGTGGCGAGCAGCTTTTAACACTTTACTGACTCTGACAGGCTTCGCTTCTTCTTCGCTTTATCTGAGCTCCTGGGAAAGTTTTGGCATCTCCGTCACCATCTCTGACAGAATGACAATTACCACTGTAACACAGACCCATACATTTGCTGTTTCTGGATCACCCAGTGAATAGAGGCTCGCTGGGAACTTAATAACTCATTAAGCAAGAAAAACTCACGCACAACTTTTACAACAAATGGATAGGTGCATAGGAGAAGACCAACGGCCGACAAACTGAAACAGAAAATAACTCCAGCACACTGTCTACACTTTCGGTCTTCAGACCTTCATCAGGTAGTCTCACCTGATGAGGGTACAAGCTGTGTTCTTTATGAAACGTTGTGTGTTCTTTATAAATTAATCACCTTTTGCAAGTGCAGACAGTGTGCGGGAGTATTCTCTGTTTCAGCTTGATAACACATGAAATCACTCAGGATCACTCATCACATCACTGCGTTTATGTCAACAAATAAAAAGACAGAAAACAGATCGCCGGACAGCTCGTGAAGTGTCAACCATCTGACGAGTCTCAATCAAATATGTCAGAAATAAAAACATACGCTTACAGTCTATTCACTCACTGACTAATTGGTCTATTCATTTTTTTTCTGGTGTTGTGACTGATGAGCTTGTTTTTCTAGAGGATATAGTTTTGAGTTTTACTTAAATACTCAATCTAAACCTAGACAATGGACTATGGCTGGTCCACTCATCTGATTCATGTGGAAGGCCCTGAGCGAGAAGCACATCTTCAGTCCAATAAAAACCTGATACAACAGCCTGCTGTCCCGTCTGCAGCTGTGATGGGTTTGATATCAAACTCTGAGAGCACATTCAAATGCAACAGGACCTCGCTGTTCTGCTCTGTAGATATCAACTCTGCAAGTATTTACCCAACAAAACCTACCTTTTTGACTCTGGCAACTACTGCATGGCATAACAACTCAGAAAGAAAAGCTTTGAGATTATGTTAAAGTTTTCTGCAGAGTTTCTCAACAGTCAAAGTATTAAAATGCACATTATGAAGAGTATTGAAAAGGTTGTAAAGAGTTCAAACTCCAAACCATCATTCACCTTTAGAGATGTCACACATTATGCAGTTCCAAAAACGCTGCATAATTAACTTGAGGGTTTATTGTTTTATGTCTCTTTGTGTTTTGACTTTTACTTTATGCCTTAATATCCTTTGTACAGCCCTTTCATCAGCTTGAGCTATGTTAAAATGCGCTTTAGATACAATCTTTAAGCAACCATGATGATGATGACTCTGCAATTCGGCCTAAAATCAAGCTGTAAACACAGCTCAAAGCTCAAGGCTCATAAAAAAAGGGAATGACAACAACATCAATGTCACGAGATAAAGCCGACCCTGAAGCCACAACAAAACCAATTTGTCAAAATGACACAGACATTTGAAGGATCTTATGAACTTCCATGAACGTTCACTAATTTCTAACGGCTTACAACAAAGAGCACCCACTCCTCGTGCAGCGCTTTAGCCAGACTCACTTTAAAGCGCAGCTGCCACTTTGGAGCCTGGACAGACTGTGACCATAATGTACTTCCCCACAGAGCTGTAACACCCCCGTTCTCTTGTGCAGACCTTGGACCGGTTCTGTTGGACAACACTGGCAACTGACTGTGTTGACATGAAAGGACCGGGCTGGCCTTTTCCAGACTACACTATCATGCACCTGCTCCCTACACAGGAAGACCAACAGCAAAGAGATTCATGGCCAAGGACAAACTTGCCAACATCCGAACAATGTTAAAAACTGGCAAGTTTGTCAATCCTTAAGATCATCAAATGGTTGGCATTCAACACAACTTTTTAGTATTGTTAAGCAAGAGGTGTCTATGCCAAACTCCTGTGACGCTGTTAATCCTGATCAAACATCAGGAACTGTTATAATCAGGTGTGACTGTGTTCAAAACCCACATTGTAGTGGTAAAGTTTGGCCAGAAATCTAAGCAGCCTCTGCCACCCACACAGCACTGAAAAATCAAACCACCCCAAAGTGTGCGGATGTCAAAACTGAACAGAGAACAACAATAGTGACTGAAGCCCCAGTGGTTTCGACTCAGCAGCGCCTGCAATCACCCAAAAGACCTGCTCCTACATAATCTGCTGACCCTCCCGTCAGCCAGGCAAGATGCCTCCAGGCTCCGCTTCGGGGTTTTGAGCAGCACGTCGTCATGACTTAACACTGCAGCTCCCCTCTGAGAGCCTGCGAAGGCCAGCACACTGGATGCTCCACCAGCATTTCATGCTCAGCTCTGTTACGGCTAATTGGTTGGTGACCGTCCTGGGCACAGCAGGAAAACACACGTGCACATATGCAAGCATGTACACACACACACATATTTGAGTATGTGTGGTGGTCTTTTGCAGCCTACCGGGTCTGGGTCCAGTGCCAGGCTCCGTCTCGGGCTCTCCACAGAATAAAGAGCGGATCTGTTCCCCAGGCCTGCTGCACGGGATTCAGCCACTGTTCACCCTCTGCTGCTCAGACAATACCTATTGTTCTACTTTTTAATGAAGAAGAGTCAACATGGGAAAAAAAACTAGCAGGGCAAGATTAGTCACATCCTGGGTGTAGGAGTGTGAGCGGTTAACAGGTCACTGTATTCACACAAGTAGATGGCATGTACACACAGCAGGTACATGTACAGTCTTTGCCCGTTGACATATAGATGTGTGTCTTTGCAAAGTGCTCAAACGTCCATAGATATGAACATTAGCACAGACTCTTAATGTCTCCGTACTCTGCAGGATGAAACCTTTTCTATTGTAATTAGTATGGGTGTATAAATGTTGAATTACAGCTGCTGGAAACAAGATTGATCAGAGTGGTAAGACTGAAACGAAACAGCTAAGTTGCGGGTCATGAAATCAAAACAAGTAGCTTTGATCGAATTCAGAGGAACTGCAGATTTATTTACTGGGTTCATCACTATGGTAATAATTTCCTATTGAGCATATCACACCCGTGATAAGTGCAGCTTTAAATACAACTTTGATCATGTTAAAAAGTCTGATCAGTTTGTTTAAGTCTTCTGGGAAAGGATTCAGGTTGAACCAGCGTGCAGGTAAAACAACCTGGACCTGTGTGTGACAAATTAGACTTCAGCTGAACGTGAAGGCCGCTCCTGTGATTAATCTGGGGAGTAGATTTCAGATTGCAGTGCCTCACAGCACAAATAACAGCAGCTAGTGGCACTTCGGCAGCCTCTAAACAAAGCAGCTTAGATGTAATCTGGCCAGACTATTGAGAAGAGCAGCTACAACAACAGCTTAACCTATAGCCTCCATATGGCATTTCAGCAAGTAATGGCTGTTAACTTCTCTGCCCCCATGTCAGCAGTGATGATGTCCAACAAATCCACGGCCCTGAAACTGAAGTGGATGGTATATCCTGGATGGGTGTGCATTTTAATTTGTTGTCAAGTCTGTGGTTAGCTGAGGCAGAGGAGCCGGCATGAGGCCTGAGCTGCATTCCTGTTGGACACAGTCAATTTCCTGTGGTTCAGTGTGAAGCATATAGACCGACTCACGCTCTACATGTGACTCACAGAGATTGATTGCAGTCATTTCGCATGCTTTCAGCCAGTGTGCCCTTATAGACCAAGAGACGAAAATGCCACATTGAAGCTTTACTTATACCCTCTAATGGTTGGAGAAATGGTACAAGGTTGGATTGATTAGGCAATAAGTGCAGAGTAAATTGATCTAACGGGATGTTGATATGACCGGCCATTAAGTAGACTCACTGGGATATCAGCAGCACTGAGCTGTGCAGAGTAAACATCAGGAGGGTTGTCCTAATACGAACTCATCTTCATGTGCAACCCATCTTCTGCTTGTGGACTTGTGTCAGTAAAACTATGGTAACCACAGAGGAGAGGTGCAGACTTGCAAAAATGCCTCCAAGAGTGACTGCTGAGCCAAAACTACAACCAGCAACATTCACAAGAAAACAATCAAAGCAATGAGAAATCCTTTAACACACACGGCAAAGTGCTTATGGAAAAAGAGTGAATGAATTCCTGTTTACGCCCGTTAAGAAATCTACACCACCCCCCAGCCCACTTCAGTGCTTTAAACAATGAATATTTGGGTTTAATCTCCACCTCACTTCTCAGCCAAGGTCACATGTGAATTAGCCTCTCTTATCATGGCAGAGGCCTTGCATTACAATTAGTCTATTTCCAAGATCAGTCCCTGGCTCCAGGGATTCATGAGACAGAGACTTCAATGGGTGCTTTTCTTTTAGCAGAAAACGCAGACTAAGCCAGCAGTAAACCCTGATATTTTTTTTTTCCAGAGAGTGGTTCTACAGTCATACAGAGCCAGATCCCTGTGTGTGTTGTTGTTACTAGTTTAAAAGCCAAACCAACTGAAACACTGATATGCAAAGTAAGCAACTGCTGTTATGACGCCAGACACACAGTTACAACCTCGTTGAACGGGTTGAAGCTATAAAATTAAGTGAAGAGTCAGGTTTAACTAAAGCAAAATCTTCATTATGTACCAAATACCAAGATAAATCAACCAACCCTAACCCTTCACTGAATATGACAAGACTGTGCAGAGTACAAAACCACTATTTAAAAGTGAGTATCAAACCCACAAACATCCAACACTGGATAATATTATTTGGAGGTCTACGAGTCAAAAGACCTAGCACCCGCAGCGATAAGGTAAGGGCAGTCCGTCTGTAAATTTTGCACTATTTCCAAAATATAGAGAATTTTACAAAAAAAATCTGTTCATTAATATTCAATATGACTTATTAAAAAGAGGGCAGATTAAAGCAGATTGGGTGCATTAATTTGACAGAGGAAAGTTTATCATTCAGAGATATATTGGAGTATGTGAAAGCAGCTGTTGATCAGAGGTACATTTTTAATCTTGATCCATCTTTCCTGATAATGATGATACTGATATGTTGGGATGCAAAGCTGACAGAGAGGTATCACCCTCATTATGTGCCATTCAAACTGAAGTGAGGTAATCAGAGTCACACAGTGCCACTCACTCAGGCAATCAATGGAGCCAACTGCCATCAGGCACGGCTGAGACACATTAGGGTTTAAATGGCAGTAAATAACACTAAATGCTGTGATTATAGCACTAAATTCTTCTAATGCTGGAGGGCTTCCATCCCACCAAGAGCTGAGGCATCATGCTGGCAACAGGGAGGTTCAAGGGAGGGAGCGGGGGAGTCCCTGACAAGCTACAGGGATCGGCTTTTCTAACAGCAAGCCCACAAAATCCTCCAGTTGGACAGGTAGACCTTTTCAAATTCGGGAAAGCATAATGAGGATTAGTTTTGTAAACCAAACTTATGGATCCTAATTACTTTCTGATCCCTGACATTTAGAGTTCCTGAAGAGGGAGAATAATCTTTTATGCTTTGGAAGTTGCAGGAAGTAGGTGATACGAACAGCAGACGTGATTAAGAAGAGGGCCCAAATCCTTCAGCGGGGTGACGTCAAACCTCCAAACAACGCCAAAGTCTGCTGCCTCCAGCACCAAATGAGATTCATCAGTGTCTGACAAGCAACAATCGCTCCCAACACAACTCTGTAACACCCAATGATTTCAATCCCACTTAACCTTAATCCATTTTTTCCTAAAAGATCAGTGATGCAAACATTAACATAAAAAGTACATCTTGCTCAATGACAATATAGAAGATTTAACAACTTTCTTGTGCTGTCAAGACAAGTTTACAATCACGTAGCTGAAAGAACCAGTCAAATTCCTTCTCCTGAGCAGATAACATTTATGAGAGCAGCAGGCCGGGCGACAATCACGTTTGACCCACATTTTGCCAGCTCTCAAATTTCACCCTAACTTCACTGTTCTTCTTCTATGCAGTCCTTTATTCACCGACTGGGGAGCTGTGTCCTGGAAATCCTCCCGATCAGCAAAAAAGTGGGTTTTTTTTTGTCATTCATAACAATGACCTACATAGTAATACTTTATGGGGCAATTGCACATGATAAATAACGCTTTAGGACTCAAGTCTTGTACAAACATATCAGCTACCCACATACCAGATGACATGGCTTTGATACAAGTGTCTAACATGTGACAAGTCAAATGAGTTATTCATCATAACATGATCTTAACATGTACGCTTGTTTCAACACTATTAATCAACCTGATACTTTACTTTAAAGACTGGAGGATCCCTCATCACCACTGGCCATGCTCAGACTGTGTAGCTACACTCCCAGGTATTATGCATTGTTGACACTGACTTTATGGTGTGACAGGGTGTTAAAAGGACATGGCCACTCTGAGCTTCAGTAGTAGTAGCTGGATACAAGAGTTGAAACAGGCTATAAAAGCAATAAACTGCCATTTCATGACCTAAGGTGTCTGATTAGACTGTGCATGGAAATTTACATGAGCACTGACTGAGGCGGCTAAATGAGAGGACTACTAGGCTACATCTTTTCTGTTAAAGGATCACAAAAGGTAATATTTAATGTATTTAAACTGGATGGTATCATTAGTTAGATTTTTAGGATCATCACCATGGCAGATGACTGATGCAGATCTCATGTAGCCTACCTCAAAGACAAGTAGGTACACAAACTTTTTTGTGTTTGAGGGGGTCGAGATACTCCTTTTTTCCCCTGAACAACAAAGAGGGGGACCAGGCGTGCTGGACAAACAGAGGAGCAACCTACACACAGCTGTCTCGTCCCAGGACACTCAAGCATGGAGGGAACAAAGGGAAGACACGACTCTTTTTTTTTCTTTCCTCTCTCTATCTCTTACCAGTACGATTGCAAATCTTTCCTCCAGTTCCCCTGATTCCGGCATGGGCAGTTTCAGAGGCATGTTGTGTCCTCTCAGATCAGTGTGCTGGTCCATGCTCCCTGCGTTCCCCATGTTTGCTTCTTCTTGGACCACCAACTAGGCTACAACTTTTTTTCCTTCTTCTTTTACCTCCACCAACCACGACCACTCAAGAGAAAATCCCCCGCACGTCCACAAAAAATGAAAATAAAAAAAATATCCGCACGTTTTTTTTTTTTAGTTTAGCTCAGACAGGTTTGATCCCTGGTCACTTCTTTCAAAATAAAGCACATGTGAGGCAGGCAGCGTAATGCGACGGGTCCGAGCAGCAGCGGCAGCGGCAGCAGCGGTGGTGGTGGCGGCAGCGGCAGCAGTGGAGCCCCTGGTGAGGCATTTTCAAGGCAGGGGAGAGAAAAAAAAAGGGGGAGACCTGGAAACTTAAAGTGGATCCGCACGGACCTCTCCTCGCTGTTATCCGTATCTTGCACAATTTCGGCTCCACTCCCAGTTGGTAGTAATGACGACGAGCATGATTCACGCTTGTTTCTTCAACTCTTGCCCTCCTCCTCCGCCGCCGCCGCCTGTTAACGGTGAGTGAGCGGAGCTGGCTTTCCTAATCCTTCCACTGCTGCTGACCAGCTAGTTAAGGAGGAGGGGGTCCTCTCTCTCTCCCTCTCCCTCTCTCTCTCTCTCTCACTCACTCAGTCACACGCACACGCACACGCACACACTCACTGTGACACCGCACACACCGCGGCTGCACACACTCTCATCCCTCCCTGCTGCCTACAATGAGCTCTTTCAGGGACAAGCCTTCCACTTCTTCTCGGGGCGTAGCTCCCAAAGCCGTAACCAGGGGAGAAATTTTCTGTGTTGCATTGTGGTACTTTGAGTCCATTGTAACACACAACAAACTTCAGTCAATGGCGACCCTCCCTCCCTCCCTCCCACCCCCTTAGGGCCCCCTGAGCGGGAGACCCCTCAGCATGAGACCCCGGGCTCAGATCCCTCTTAACTAAAAGCACCGTGGTGTTTGTTTGCCCAATGGGTTCATTTCTTGTATTATGTATTGATTTATTGATTACAGGGCCACTCCAGTGTCACCAGATGTTTATACTACCCAAGTTTAACCAACTATGGTAATATTTTTCATACCTGAAAAGGGGCAAAACAACAACTCACAGCTAATTAGTCATGATAATTGTTATGAGTTACACCTGTGTTTGATTAGTCAATGTGTCTGCTGTGACTCAGCATCTTAAACCTTGTCAACTTACAGGATGGTAAGGGTTTGGTGATCCAGTGAACATGACGAAGGACTTGACATTTGAGGTTAGCCAGACTACTCGTCTTATTAAAGAGCTTGTGGATGTGCAAGCTGTGATGTGGTCATGATTAAATTAGCTCACTGTTTAATTGCTAAAAACTACCCCCATCCTGTTCTGCTTTACTTTTTTTCCTCAGATGACATTTTGACCTCACATGACAGGAAAAGCACATGTGTAACTAATAATATTACTTAATGTGTCCTTTCTGCGTAAGTACCCAGTAAGCCATGACATTTAGATAGCACACACAACACCAAGACCCAGAAAGTAACACAGCTGAATAAAATGGAGACATAAAAGTTATTTGAAATGTAGGCTATTTGAATCACAGAGTGGTTGCTTGTCTTTCTGGGGTCAACACTGGATCTATATTTGAAAAAAAAACAAAACAAGTTTTGCTGTGCTGTTTCTGTCTAGTTTTTGTATCCAACATTTCTCCACAGACAGATATCCTTCGGCCCAAACTTTAAGCAAGTAGGCTACAGATTTTTGCCTCCAGGCTATCTGAAGGTGTTTGATTTAAAACATTGTGGAGACCTCCAGACTGAGAACTATCTCTCGAAATGACCCCAGATCCCCCAGCACTCAACAATAAAACTACAATTTGATGATAAAAACAGTCACAGTCAGACAATATTTATTCCCTCTGAAGATCTTCGACTTGCATTAGTATGAAATCTGATCTGCTGACAGGGTGGAGACCACATTACGCACGAGAGGCTGACGTCAGCATGCAGAGCTCCGGAGACCATCCAGAGGTTCTCCAGATGCACAGTGGTTTCATTCATGATGTTCACGATACTGGACTGATTCAATAGGGGAGGGTGTCACATCTGAGGTTAGCTGGCAGGACACATTGAGGATGCTAAGCACTGCTGACTGACCTCATACAATCATTACGTGTCCCAAGTTAACTAGATTTGTTCTGTCTGAAGACCCCTCCCCATTGTGTTGTTGACATTACAAGTTTTACCACTTAGTGGATTTTATTTGCTTAGTTTCAAGATCAGATTTCAACAAATCCCAACAAAAAGACAAATACATTTAGTATCAAAGATGCTTTTCACACAAGTTAAGTAAGAAATAGGTTCTAACAGTGTCACAGTCCAAAAACCCAACGTTAACACAAGGGCTATCTTCAAAACAAGGTCTGGTAATAAAGTAGGATTATCTCATCAGTCTGAGTTGTGTTGATTTTTCTGGTGAGCTGTTGCTAAAAACCAATAGTCTCATAGTGAAACTGGGACTTTCTGGGCCTCTGAGAATCTGGGGTCTGTTGAAAATCTAGCACTGTAAAGGCCAAGTTTCATTCACCAAGAAATTTTAAATTATCACGCAATAATGTTTACTATACACAGGGCAGTGTAGCCAATGTGAGCTACAATAAACACATACAAGTGACTGTGTAGTTGGATTCAACCCATCTATTATCTTGTCACAATAAACAAATTGTACTTAACTGTTCACTGACAACAGAGCAATGTGACACATGACATAAGCTACACAATGACAAACAATAAAACAAAGTGTGTTTCTATTAACTGCAGTGAAAATACAACTGGCACAGCTGATTGTAACAGCAACAATACAAATGGGAATGAGGGATGCTGCTGATCTGAGTTTGTGTTGTGTAGAAGGAATAAAGTGTTTCTCTTCCAGTGGTTTCACTGGTATCTTCTTTTGAGTAAAGGCCTCAAACTTAGTCCCTCTTCACATCATTTTAGGAAAAATTCCTCAGTGTGATATCAAATCCTGTTAACTTTTCCTTCAATCATTTACTTTTCTGTTTCATCCATGTTGCTTTTTCAAAGCTGGACCCAACACCACATGTATTCTTCTAAGGGGTTGTGCATTAGAAACCAGTTTAAATATATGGGTGGAGACAGCACCTTGCAGCTGCATCTCTAAGAGGTCTGGGGAAATACGAGTGGCTTCAGAGATCTCCATAAGGAAATATAAAATGCAAAGGAGAGACCAAAAATAAAGGCAGCACAATTGGACCACTGTGTGAGGAACCTCACAGGAAGTTCGTTTGGCAGCTCAGTGTAGTAACATCTGTGAAATGAAGTTATTTTAAATGAGGAGGCTCATGAAGTTATAGCCTTCACAGAGCTGGAGTGGAGCAACAAATGTGGCTTTGTATTGTGCTCTAAGGGTCTGGAGAATTCAGTGGTTCAATCACACAGACGTGAAGGGAAACACTGCCATCTAATGTGTGTAAAGCGCACTGCCCACTGAAGATGGCATTTCTATGGTTGAAACAGAAGAATAATTCTTTGTTGTTAACAGTTTAACTCCACCAACTTTTTTTTTTTTTTTTTTACAGGGAGGCTTCAGAAATCATTTAATTATACTCGGGCAAAATTTACCTCTGAATGCTCCAAGGTTTCACAACTGGAAACAATGATCCTTAGTGGCCAGAGTATTTATTTGCATTTCTGGTTGCACAAATCAACTAGCACAAATCAAACCACAACTCTGGTTAGGAAAACTCAACATGCAGCCTGCAGTTCTCCCTCTATTCACTGGCTGTATGTTTATTTACACCAAACATTTGAATATTCTAAAACATTTCCCCTTCATTGTGCAGTGTGGCATAGTAAAAATATTTTACAGCATATCATGCAAATAGATAGAGAAATAGAATGTATACTTCAAGAGGCTGAGTATCAAACTATATTTATTGTATACAGTATAGGGACAACAAATAATGTACAAATAAAAAGTGAAATATCTGCCAAAGTCACCCTGCAAATCTAGCAAATGTTAACTTTTAAAAAGATCGTGGACATTCTCACAAGATTTCTACCAACACACAAGTCCAACAAACTACTCTTGATAATGTGGATAGATTTTAGACAAATGTACTCAAATTGGCAACACAGCATTGACTCAATAGTTATCATGAAATATATAATTTTAGATCCTGAAAAAGTGGGCCACTGTTACAGAGTCACTACTCGTTTACATCTATATCTTATGTTAACCAAACCATTTTTATAAAAGAACACTATGCATTTAGAATTTTTGGTCCAGAGTCATTACTGTACTTTATTTACCATTCAGTTATATCTGCGTTGAGTGTGACAGTATTGAGGTAAACCATCCATACGGATCTTTCCCAGCACAAATACTTTTCTTAGCAACTGTATAAGGTGAAATGGGCATGGATATGTGAAATTATCTTTAATGTTTAAAAAAGTTACTAAAAGTTTGTTACATGAGAATTTTTTACAACACCTCTATGATCTATGGAGCAATTAAACAATGGCTTCCATGCAGCAGTTCTCATCAAGTACATTAAAATGAGCCCATCCTGAATTTGAATGCTTACAACAATGTGGAAAACTTAAAACAGAAGAAAAGAAAGAAAAAAAAGGAAACAATTTTGGCATGTACATTAGCTTACAATTTGAGACATGCAGGCTGCCATCTCAACATCAGGAGAACACAATAGATTTTTTAATGACAAGCCATATCTGATTTGAGATGTGTCCCTTCCTGGGACAAGGTCTAATCACCCGTTTATGTGAATTAAAAAAACAAAAACAAAAAACAAAAAAAAAACATGTTACCCCGCATCTCAAAGTCACGATATGACTTACAATTTAAAAAACAAAGACAAACAATCCTCATTTTACGTTGTGAACAACCTGATATTTAGCAGAGCACAGTGGAAAAAAGTAAAAACAGAAATAAAACAAATACAACATGGAAAAAAAAGGTGTGGATGTTCTTCCATGACTGCAGTCCACTTAAGAAGAGACGCCTCCTGTCTGTTGTTGAAATACATCAATAGTGTCTTCATCCTCCATCTCCAGCTGTGAAAACCAAAAGTAAATCACACATTAGGCACTGCAGGACAATATGTATTATATTCATCTTATTGAATTAGTGCCATGGAAAAATTAGTTCTTAACAGAAGCTCTAACAAATGTAGATTAGTCAAGTTATCTTTGAAGCTCATCTATTATTCAGTTTGTTTAATTAGATCATATTTTATTATTTTATTTAAAATGGGCAAATTAATATAGGCCAATTTATGTAGCAATTCCTTGTGTTTTGACAGCATATAAAACTTTCTGCTAAATTAAAAGAGGATTTGTAAAATATTTTTTTATTTAAAGTTGTAAGTAAGAAAAAAAAGTATTGTAATATATGCACACCGCAAACTTTGTTTATATAAAAAGGTTGTATATCAAAAACTGGTTAAACAATACTGGATTTTTCTATTAAACCTTTTCTAACGTTATAGTTAAACAATGAGGTCAGGAGCACTGGACACTGGTCAGCAGAAGAAAAAAAGTTTATAGAAAGATTTCAGGTGGTCAATCATATACCGTGGCCTCATTAAGTAAACAGACTCCTTCACTTTTTCCATACATTTTGCCAGTTAATCTACATTCAATAGTCCTGATGTTTAGCAAACAAGGCTGTCACATGTCTTTTATTTAAATACCTTATGATGCAATGATATGACCTGATACATGATTGATACTGCCGTCCTTCAGGCAGGTTCTATCATCTCTGCAGATGATTTGTGAAGCTCAGTTAGTGACTATTAGGGATACAGATATTTCCAAGGACTTTGTAGTTTTGTTTAATCCTGACGGTGTGAATGGAAGGACATTCAATTCACTAATGTGTGTCTTTCTAAACTATGTCTGATTAATTCAATTTGCCACAGGTGGACTAATCTCAAGTTCTAGACACAGAGGATAACTAAGCCAACAAGAAGCACGTGGCACCAAGGCATTTAATTTTTTTCAATTTCTGACATTTCATTGTGTCTTGGATTATTGAGTATAGACTGATGGGCCAAAAAAATGTTATAGATTAAATTACATCACACCCAAGTGTGCAAAAAAGAGTACCAAGTACTTTCCAAAGCCACTGGATATACACACAAAAAAACAAACTTGACTGCACAAGTACCGTATTCACTTCCTAAGATCTACTGAATCATCAAGGTGTGACCGCTAGTTTTTTCTAGGTCATCAGTTGTACCTCCAACACACGAATATCTAGTTGGCCAATCTCCTGCCAAAATTCAGCTAAGTGGACAAAGTAGTATTCTCACCCCATCTGAGACAAAAGGTACTAACAAAATCACTTAGGGAAGCATACAAGAAAAAAACGAAGAAGAAAAAAAAGACACTAAAGACAGCTTTTAACGAATGTGGCAAGAGACAAACTCTGAAACAAGGTGAAATGCAGGTTCTGTTTTTTGATAAGACAAAATCACCACAACACACACACAAATTAAGTGCGGTTCAAAAATAATACACTTCAGTGTCCAGGGGTGAAAAGTTGGTAGTGACTCATCTACATACAGCAGCTCAAGACTTGTTGAAAATCACCACTGTGTGTGCCGACACAAACAGTGATATGGTCACATAGCACTGCAAAATACTTAGTAAACATTTAAACTGCAATTTTGCAGGTGCAAAACTGAAGGCATGGGTTGTGAAGAGGACTGGTTTAAAACTTGCAAATGTCTTAAGCAGAGGAGGCATATTGGCCTTTTAATTCTACTGGTGTGCTTCATGCATTATACTGTGTGATGAGGTTTTAGTAGTGAACTAGGGATTAACTTTTTTTTTTTACTTTTCTGGGGATAGGTAACCGGGTGTATTCAGGAAAGCCCGATTACATGTAAACAAACAGGTTGATACCAATAAATATATTACATTTAAACTGAATGCCAACACTTTTTAGCATCTAAAATGTAAATGTGACACAAATTGACTTACTGCTGTGTATCTTGAAAACCCTACAACACAAATATGTACATGACAAGGCTGCAAATGGTTTAGGTTCACCAACCTGTGCAGGTGTGTCTGTTTCATTGATTGGCTGTCCATCAAACCTAAACCTTATCTGACGAATTGACAATCCCTGCAAAAGACAGAGCACACGAAGGAACATGTTAATGAGATTAGAGATCCAGTTAACTATTAAGAGAACAATGTCAACAAAGCCAACAAATAGACACAAGGCTGCAGTTTGTGTGTTAAACAGGTAATAAAAGTTTCCGTTTCCCAGGATAATATTACCTGTCTTTCGCAGTATGCCTTCATTAGTTTGCTGAGCGGAGTGTGCCTCTTGATTTTGAACTGTACCACCGACCCGTCCTGACCAGCTACCTTCAGGTTGATGTGGTCATTCTCCGTCTTCACTCCTTCCTGTGGCAGAAAAAAAAAGCGGCGACCGGTAAATCAGCGTTAATCTCAGCACAACAACATCTAAACTCGTGTAGCCGGCTAATTTAACCCAGCCATATTCACAAGACTGGCTTGGTCCGAGCGGCAGGTTTCACCGCACACGCAGCGTTGTGCCGGTGGTTAACGTTAGCATGGGAAGCTAGTCCGTGCTCAAACTGGCGCAGAGAGCCACAATGGCGCAAATGAAAAGGATAACACAAATCATTCAATTTCAGTGGCAATCTCTAGCACCGACCTTAGAAAGCACAGCCTGATTGAACGCAAAAGCCAATGAGTGATCGCAGCGGGTTGTATTATTGGAGGAACCCTGGCAAAAAACCGAAACCGTGCGCCTATATCCAAAATATCCGCAAATTGGTGGACCTTTGTTTTCTCTATCTGCCCGCTCAAATGCGCTATCTGTAGCCTGGGAGCAGGCTAGCTTAGCAGTGTGCTAACGGTAACTTGCGGCTGGCATCGTAAACACGAAACGGCAGACACAAACACGGTGCTCCTTTCGAGGAAACACGGCACTGACCTTTGGCTTTTCTTCGGACATTCTGCTGTTTCCCAAGGTTTCGTTACCGACGAGGACACAGGCGGTTCGCGGCGAAGCGGGTTATCTGCTCCTCCGGCTCTTTCGTTTGGACATGGGAGCGCGCGCCGAAATTTAAAATGTGATTCGACCAAAGGAGTCACGTGCTTCGCTTTCCAGCGGGGACGCGGATACGTGAACGCGCAAGACAATTTTGCGCACTCCCGCGAGTGGGCCCTTCTGCAAAGCAACCCTTTGTGGTCCAGGCAGGCCAGGGTCATTCAAAGGCAGAAACACAACAAACCAACCAACTAGAGATATGATGGCAATGTTGATCATATTTGCTAGTCTACAGTGAACCGAAGGAGACTTTGTATAGGGTTTGTATTCCACTGTTTAAAAAAAGAGAAGTGGTGTCATATACTTTCTTTTGGGTTTGAATAACTTCTCTTTCTTTGGTTGAAAGTTTAAGTTCTAGTTCCCTGTGTTTGAGGGAAAGTAAAAAAAAAAAAAAAAAAAAAAATTTTTTATTCATTTAATTTTGTGGTAACCATTTGTTTTTCAACAAAAACAAGAGTCAAATGTTTCCTGTATATTTCAAGAACACACATTCTTTTACCCAGTAAAGTTCAGAATCTTATTCTGACTCTGATGTTTATCAACAGTTAAAATTGCAAAACAGAGTAAAATGTATTACATGTTGCAGATGAACTTTTATATAAAAATAAATGGTGACCTTTAGACAGAACAATCAGTAAAGGAGTGTACAAATGCAGAAAGTGAAACTGCTAATTACAAAAAAAAAAGCACTGATGAGCTCTGGAGTTGTGGACCTTTTGTAACACTGCATTTATGCAAATTAATACAATCATGTTTTTGATCATGGTGGACAATATGTTTTCACAGGTTAGCCCTTACATCTAGTTAACTGTGGACAGAAAAACAAGTTTAACAGGTTTTTAACATTCACATCAAAATGAAGGCAGAGGAAATATTAATACAATGTGTATAAAAAATCACACATTAGGTAAATGGAGCATGTTTGGAATAGTGCACAAAGTCAAAATGATTTCAGGTCATTTTGGTGACATTTTTTGCCATCATTAAAACACTGAAATCAATCCGTATAATCACAGTTTATCATATGCTACTTGTACATGGCTATCTCAATGTTACTGGCATCAATCAGATCATTTTCAAGGATATTTTTCTTAATGGTCGTCCATACGGGCGTATGGATTATCCTTTGCGATACCTGAAAAAGAAAAGAAAACAGATTAGTCAATTATACAGCAACAAACAGATGACTTGCATACAGTATATTTGATATTATGCAATTGTTTGAATTTCCAATTTTACAAAAATCATTGTCATACATTTGGGAATTTAATTCATGGCTATCAATTAAGTACAGCATAGTCTTTCTCCAGTAGATGGCACTACTAGATTATTATTGTGTATTGTTTGTTTGTTATCATCATCATCATCATCATTATTATCAGCATCATGTTTAGTTCTTCTTTTGATTCATAACAGATCCTAGCTTCCTCTACTTGTATTTCTTAATATCAATTTTATTGTATCAATCTGTTTCCCCTAATCTCTGTTTATTCATTTTACAACTCTTTTGTCACTGTGCATGTACAGTAGACTAACCATTGGGCAAAACAAGTCCCTTTGATATTCCAAATGTACATGTTTCAAACCACACAGAAAAAAATGTGTCTCACCATATTTCTGCCTGATTTCATCATGCCTCAACTGCATTTCTGTTCTCCTGTAAGGAAGAGAAACAAAGACAAATAGTTAGACAATAGAGAACACTGGATGCTCTCACACCTACACTGTCTGAATCCTGGATTAAGTGTCAACAATAGCTACTGTCCTGCTATAACACACTGACAGGACAGTATAGTAAAACCCAGGTTCGTATTTTAAAATTACTTAAGTAATGTTTCAAACAACTTTAAATTCATAATGTAGGATGAAAGTCCTGATAGAGATGTATGGTTGCAATGAGCCAACCACTTAAAAACACTTGACAACAGAAGAAACAATAGTTTTGTGTCTGCACAATTTCTGACGTAGTGACAACAATTTTTCATAATGAATAACATTTGTTACTATGCTAATAAGTTTGGATCCACACAGCGTAGTGTCAAAGTGACTCACTCTTATTATCATTCATGGTTATTAGTTACTGTCAGACGGCTACATATTTACTTTGCTTTTTGACGGGCCTTCCTTGCACGGGTTTGTCGCTCCACCTTTGCATCTTCTTTCTTGTTCCTGTTATAAAAGATTATGCATCATCATATCAATGTTTGTGTACAGATGTACTTTAACTGTCAATATGATGAGGAATTTGCTGTAAAATGGAGGTCGACTCTCAGTGAAGCAGTGTAGCAATGTAAAAGACAATTTTGAGAATTTTACTCTCTGCTTTGACTTTGAAACCTGTTTTTGGAAGAGATTTAAGTACATATTGAAGGTTATTTTCAGAGTTAAACTGCTGTCACAAATTCTGGCAGCCTTTTGGAGACAGCGGTATCAGCCTTGCCTTGCAGAAGAACAACCCATTGTGTTCCCTGTCCTCCTCCTCCTCCTCCTCCTTTCATGGTGAACCAGATTTCACACTTCATGTGACTTAATACTTACCCAATTCTTTCACACTTGCAACAGCAGAAGCAGCAAATGAGAATGGCAATGATGATGGTGCCAGCCAGCACTGACACGGTGATGATCAGAACCTGGAAGTTGACTGTATCAAAGGCAGACACACAGGGAGAGGGTTAAAATCTGACCTCATCATGAGCCTGGAAAGCTCAAATCCAACAGATACAAAGAACAAGGCTTTCCTCTGTTAGACTAGAGTTAACAACTTTGTAGAGCATGAAATTTTATTCAGTTTGAAGATGGTTATGTTTTTTCTGTGAAGAGCAAATACCATAATAAGTGAATCCTTTAGTTTAGTATTGATTAGTGACTTGGCAGCATCTCATAACAAGATTGGGGGGCAAGAAAATACAATACTTGGACTGTAACTAAAAAACGTTTTCATGATTGATTCATATGTCTTTTTGTTTTTATTGATCAATTCAGTGTTTGACTTGATTGAAAAGTCCCATCATAAATTCCTCCATCTCTTGTCAATATGATCAAATTGTTTGATTGTCCGAACCAGATCCTAACGACTTTCGCTTTACTATCGAGTAGTAACAAAGAGAAAAGTGGAAAATCCTCACAAGCCAGAAGCTGTAACTACAATACTTTTTTGTTTTGAACAATGAAATATTCATCATAACATTTCAGACTCAGTTTTTAACACACACAAAAAAAACCTTAAATAAATATCAAATACTCTCATACACATTTCTGGCTGGTTATGGGTAGAACTGGCTTGTAATTGGTTTAACTTGGGTTAAGCAGCATTCAGTCTGAGGTTTGTAAAGTCTTACCCCAACAGACCCCCCATCGAGCATCAGTCAAAGGACAAACACTGTTGGGGGGCAGGATGTTCCTCACTGGGTAATCAATGCATTGTCCTGTTGGTATGCACCATAAACACTGCAAAGAAAAACAGCAACAAGCAGTGTTATAACCGTCTTATCTTTGGTATTTATGGCAACAAACCACAGCTAGACAGCTAGTTTCTGTATCAGGCTGAACTTTAGGAGACTTACGGTGACGTTCTTCAGGCATTCATCACAACTAATGTTGGATCTCAAGGCACAAGGGACTGAAACAGACATAAATCACAACGTGTTAATAGTTTTTAGGGCTAAGTCATGGTCCTATCTCCAGTTGTAGGTTCAGATAGGTTTCTAAATATGCTCACAAGACAGAAATAAAACACTATAGGTTGAATCTTCGACATATCTTTAGTAGCCTATTTAGCCTACACGCGACAACACCGTTAAGCGGTTCACTTCGGACTGACTCGGTTTGTAAAAGGAAAAACTAAGGTAAAAGTTTATTTAACTTTAATTAATTTAATTCATCAAATGTTCACAAGCAAAAGAGTCATTAGAATCCTACTGATCTTTACTTGTGTGGTTGAGTATTTCGCCACGGTCATGTGACAACCTCCTGACCTGAGCCGCTGTGGCTGAACAAAACAAAAGCACATCTGCCCCCGCTCAAGACAAAAAAAGAAAAGAAAAGAAAAAACTTACCCGAGGCTGGAGCTGGAGTCGGTGACTGTGCTTCTGTGCTCACGCTCACACCGAGGAGAATGAAGGCGACGGCGGCGACTGAAGCTCCGAGAGCTCCGGACATCGTGAGACGAGTGGAAACTACTGACGGCGTGGACATAACTCTCCACAGCGAGAGGTTTCTCAAGTCGCAGCAGCAGCAGCAGCAGCAGCAGCAGCAGGGCTGGGCCGAGAGTTTACAAGAGGGGGAGGGGGAGGGGGGGTGACGTCATGAGCTCCTGCTCCTGACGCTGGTGTCATCAAACAGCTGCAAACAGCTGCAAACATCTAAAAATGCTTCTTTTTTTGTTACAGTTTTAGTAATAGCCTACTACAAAAATGAATTGTAATTAATTTTATTTCATGTTGTAATTATGATTTTTTGGTTTGTTTACAAACGGGTTATTAACCACTCATAGCCTAATAATGCTCATATATCAAATATCAGAGATACTTTTTTTTTTTTTTTTTTTTACAATAAGTAAAGTAACAAATAATTATAATAATTATTTAAAAAAAAATAATAATAAAATAATTAATATCCGAAGTCTTATTACAGCACCTTTTTTTTCACAGGAACCAGTGTGGCTAACTTACAGAACAATGTGGGGAGGAAGTTTCAATTACCTTTTTATTTATTTTTTTAAAGTTTCAGAACAGACAATCAAATAAATAAGGGGGAGGGGGGTAGTGCAAAACAAACAACAAAAAAATACAGCAAATTAAATCGAATCAGTTCATGGTCACAGTTCACAGTTCATCCTTTGTAAATGTTATGTAAGCATGCCAAACCCTATTATGATGTGGTTGTCAGTGTCAGACATTTCATCCTGGTTCAACTTCCTCACCACCAAACATCTAACAAAACACTCCCAAATAATAAACCAGGCCATTAAAATAACTGAAATATCTCAACACCCTCTGTGTGAACTGCAGGCGCTCAGAGATGAAGAAAGCCACATTACTGAGGACAACATCCCACCCTCTGCACCACTCCTTCATGCTGCTGCCATCAGGCCAGACACTTACAGAGCCCCACTGGCCCTGAAAAACATTAAACATGAGAAATCTTTCATCCCCTCTGCAATAACTGCTCTAAATGATATATAATAGACTGCAATGTGTTTTTATCTTTTGTGGTGTGTGTTTTTGAATGTGTTTTAAGAGGGTTTGTAAATGCCTGGGTGTGGATTTTAACTTTTCTAAAAAGTTTTTAATGCCTCGTGGAGTTGTTTTAAAAGACCAATTCCTGTTTTTATTGGGAACAGACAATTAAAGTTTCTATTTTACTCTGTTTTTATAAATGTGCACAGTTTGTCATGACTCACCCTCTTCTTCTTAAATTCTGTGGAAAGCCCTGTGTAACTGACCAAATCATTACTGCATTGTAGGTTGTACGGTATTTCAACTGTTACTATTTACTGCCTAATCATTGTTTGTTGTAATGTGTTCATGTTTGGTCTGATGCAGAGTAGATTAAAATTCACAGTTGCTCACATTCACATTTAAATTTTACATTGTCCAACATAAGACAAGACAAAATATGAGAAATCTGGGACAAAGACAAGACCAATTTTGAAATACAATAATTTATTAAAGGATCTTTAAATTCTGATATAAAACATGTTCTGATTTTTTTCTTCTTCAAAACAATCAGAAATCTCAGAAATACAGTCATCGTCAATGGCAAGATCAGTCTCTGGTGTGGCCGCCGGCAGCTGACCAGAACGCCTAAGTGAGTACGATCAGAAAGCAATGGAAGACAGTGATGCAATGTGAGGTAAATACTAAGCTCATTAGGTTTGGATCATATTATTCTTATCATGAAATATACTGTAGGTTGATTGGCATAAGCATGAATCCTTGTTCATTTACAGCGGACTTGGAGAGACAGCCTCCTCTGGGTTAGCAAGACAGTAAAAGGAATTGAGCGTGTCAGGTGCTAAGGGCAACACACTTAGGTTAGGCCATGTTAGCAAAAGGTCAGATAACTTTCAAAAAAAGAAAAGAAAAAGGGGGAAATCAATAGTAAATTATAAACAACTTGTTTGTTTCAGATTTTTTTGTGTCCCTGAAGACACATGTAACAGAAAAACAAAATACTCGCAAAACTGCATCATTACATTTCCAGCACACAGTTCACTTCTCTGAGCTTATTCTCCCAATTCATTGACACATCAATAAATAAATACCCTACCCTCACATGGCCTTTGACATCACTGAGAAGAAAAGAGACACACTCCCTATAGATACAGACACACTGAACAGGCGATACCATGCTTGCTTCTTCAAACACATCCTTGAACGTCAGTTTCAGATACAAAACAAACACATAGTCGCAGCTCGGGAGGCTACATACGGACTCAATGCAGAGTACTTGTAGGAGCCAAAATAATTCAATGGATTTTAGCACTGGTGTTTCTTGAGAAAATACTTTTTACTGCAGTGGTTACAGACATTGCATCTCCACTGATGCAGTGGTTATTCACACTGAAATTCTTTATTTGCTTAGTTGACGTAAAGGAGGCAAATTTACTTTTCTTTTTTTTTTGTTTTGTTTAAGTTAGGGATGTGCTTTTGTTGCACATCGGTCCGTGGAAGCATGAACTATCACTCATCCCCAAATTTTTACTCCAAGGCCACGTTTACACTATTAATCCCGATTAAATAGTTACAATAAAAACTTAAATAAGGCAAGATGAGGGAGATATTCTCCCTGGGATGATGACAGTTATAATACACATTAACCTGAGGGCATCTCCATTCAGGAGAACATTCATTACAATGGGCCGCACTATTCTGTAGAGAAAAAAAAACACCTAAAAAAAAGGTGAAAACTCAGTCTGTGTACATTTACCACTGCAACACATTCTTTTACATGGTTTGGGATGTAGGCTTGAAAGAACTTCACCATTGAAAATTAAGTCTAAATTAAGATGTGTGAATTTGTGTGTGGAGGTTTTTAAAATGTTTGGTGGAAAAAGAGCCTGTGAGCTCTGTCCAGTTTTCTGTGGATAAAAATAATGATAAAAAAAAAAAAAAAAAATCCACTAAACAATACCTGAATTCAATTTCAAGTAGCATGAGGAAAATGACCAGTGTAACTAATGAGAGTAACAGGGATGAGACTGCATGGAGGGAAGCAACACTAGGGACGACCGTAAAGCTTAACACGGTGCAGATGCGTCAGTGTTCCCACACTTGCCACAATCAGTAGAGACATCACCAAAAAAAATTCTGTGTCGATTTAGAGAAGGAATCTTTCTGTAGTGTTTCTGCACAAGCCAGTCCAAAGCTCTGAGACACCATTTCTGTCAAAGTGATTTGTTCCTCTTCTCATTTCTACATCTTGCTCGTTCTAGTTCAGGTGTACGGTGGCTCAGACCACGTTGTGTCCTGTACAGTCAATCACCTGATCCAGTTGGTTCCATAACTGGAGACGGACTTCACACTGCAGCGCTTCTTCACAATCATGTTTATGTAGGCTTTCATGATCTTTGTGATTTCACCAACCTAGAAATATACAGATGAAACAGAAAAAAAGAAATGTAAATAATCCCAATGTTTCCACAAAACAAATTCTGATCATGAGTTCACTGCTGTTATGGACAATACACATCCAAAGACAAATGATGTACCTGTGGTGTTTCAAAGAACATTTCTCGTTCGTCCACAGTGATCTTGTAGGTGCAGGGCTGCGGAGCACCAAAGAAGATGATGTGCTCATATGGGAATTTCTCCAGAGGTTTGGGCTCCCCTCTCTTGTAGACGGACACATTCTCAGCACTCACACTCAACCAGAGGTCGTGAGGGAAGCCTCCTTCTTTGCACTGTAAAGACATGAAAAAAACAAGATCAATGTCATTCTAAAATCTAGAGCTTTTGATTTAATTTAAAGCCATTTAGTCATCATGAGTGACCAGCTGAGTTTTTAGAGCCACAGCAATCATGTTACCTAATAATATAAAAATGAAGTTAGATACAGTAAGGTATAGAGACAAAGAGGACCTGTACTGAGAGAGAATCATATCAGCAAATGCCTGGTGGTGTCTAAGTCCTCATTAAAGTGCCAGTAAACGTACCTCGACATCAAACAGTGTGGATCCATATCCAGGCCACTCTTTGATGATGGTCATGTATTTGAGCATGGCTTGGTGCTGATCCAGAACCTTGAGGCGAGACCACTTCTCTACGATGCTGGCTCTGGTGGCAGACATCTCCTCCTTTATCCACATCTCCAACATCTGCTCCTCCTCCATGCGCTGCTTCTTCATCGAGCCCGTCTTCAAACCGCGACGCAGGGTCCCGTCCAGGAAGCTGGTCCTCCGACGCTCCAGAGTCTGGCCCGACCCCGAGGCTCCGCCCACCTTGGTGAACTGCAGGATGCGAGTGCGCAGGCGGCCCACGGGGTAGACGTTTTCCAGGCTCCAGGTGGGCCGCGGCTTGCCTCCGTGTAGAAACTGCAGGCGCAGAGCGGCCAGGTGCTGCAGGGTCTCCTCACGGGCCGGGAAATGGCCTCTGGTCAGACTCTCATGGGCCTGAAGGAGCAGAGCTCGACATTAGCACCGCCGACAACAAGGGCTTAAAGGAACTCTCAATAACCTGCAACATGACATGATGTAGAACACACCTGCTCAAACATGAAAGCAAACTCCACTCCTTCTTTAGGCATACTCTCCACATCCAGGAAGCAGTAGAGTTTGAAATAGAGTTTCCACTGGCCTTCATCCTCAGCTTCCTCACTGCCAGCCAGTCTGGTGGGAAAGTCACAATCATCTCAAATACACATTGTACTCATGATGTCCTGAAAACACATGTATCTCCAACCAAAATCACACATACATTATGAAACGCAGGTGTAACATACCTTTCAAATTTAGCCAAAACATCGGCCACAAGAACTCTGCTTTCCACAGCTCTGTCAATAGTGTTGTTGTGTTCAAAGAGAGCAAACATGTTCCTGCTGTCCTCCATCGCCAGACCTCTGATTAGCTTCTCGACCACCTGTACAAATTAAGGTGATGATGTCAATGATCACATCGTCGTTGTTTGTGTGAATAAGAGAGCATTACTTAAAATGGGCACATGTTAAAAGTCAGAATGCCTCACTGACCTCTCCAGCGGTGGTGTGCGAGTTAATGGAGATCTTGCAGGAGCCTCCTCCGTGGCAGTAGACTGTGGTTGTCATTTCCTGGCGGGTGAGCAGTGCTATGATTTCCTCCTGGGAGGGAACAAACTCTCTGGTCTTGGTTTTCTTCAGAGACTCACCAATAAAATGGGCAAACCCTTCGATCTCTGTACCAGGGAACAGCTCTTTAATCCTGAAAACACCCACAGAGAGGAACACAGTGAAGCAAAGGTTTCAGATGCACCTGGACTGTTATGAATGAAAACATGTGTGCTTAAGTGTCCACGCACCTTTTGAGGTGAAACTTGAGGTAGCGTAAGATGCCTCGGCTGGGCAGAAAGGTGCAGCTCATGCAGGTCAGGAGATGCCAGTGGGCGCGATTGGAAAGACTGTTGGGGTGCGGGACGTGATTGGTTTGTTTGATCAGCTGACAATAAACCTCATCTCTTAATGACCTCAAGTCTTGACAGGTCTGCAGGATTCCCTGGATGATTGGAACAGGGTCGGAAACTGCCTCCATCTCCTGCAGAGAGTTGAAAATTTTCACGGCCTCATCCTGCAGGCTGGTGTAACCCTTTTCCTTTTGCACTGGAGGAGAGAGACAGAGAGTGTTGCATTTTATTTCAAACTGTTACTTAGATGTCTTACAGATGTAATAACTAGTTAAACTACATTTGATCACGTTAACATGTCAGTTATACCAACTGAAAAATGTTATAAAAGGTACATGTTGTAAGAAAGAGTATTAAATGTAGTATCCCCCAAACAAGTAAAAATATCAGAGTCAACAGAGAGCAATAGCAAGAGAATGCAGACCGTAGCACTTACAGTGGACGCTGACATCTCCATAGGGAAGAGGTAGAAGAGGGGAGTGCAAAGGATGCTGGGTATATCTCAGGATGGGGTTCCTCCAGTAAGTCTGCTCCACAGCCTCCACATTCAAACTGCTCTCCTTTAAAGACAAAGAAACAAACTGGATGAACGGTCTTATAATCAACTCTTCAGGAGTGATCTCTACAGCAAACTAGAGAACTCTTAAAGTGATTAAGTTCTGAATTTCAGTCAGATTAGAAAACATATCAATGGTTAATATTATTGCAGTTAAGTTGGTAAACAGCTAGGAAGAAAAGAAGTTAAAACTGTGTTGAACCAGGCCGAGTGAAGATTTAAAGAGGATCACAGCACACGTAGTGAGTACCTCACTTTACTACAGTGTGTGTCCCTGCCAAAGGTTTGCATGACTGAGGAGAAATTAAGTTACAATTAACAATAACATTAATTCCCACATGTTCATGCGGTGTTACACAGAATTATTTGTTGTTTCTTGTATTATTATTGATTGTTGTTATTGTTTTATTGAGAATTGTGCAGCAGATAGGGAGGAACAGTCAAGTGAATGTTTTAATACCTTGATGTCCCTTATGAGCTGCTGTGTTGGCGTTTCAATGGGGACTTTGCTGTCTATTGCTCCTTGAATGGCATTCGCCCACCTCATGGCTTCATTCAGCATTTTGGTGTAAAGACGGTAGGAGTGCTTTCGCCCATGCACGATTATGTTCCAGTAACCTGGGTGAAAAACACAGGGTCAAGGGAACTCAAAGGAAAACCTGAAATGTTGTAAAATGCAAAT
Source organism: Trachurus trachurus (assembly GCF_905171665.1). Taxonomy (NCBI): domain Eukaryota; kingdom Metazoa; phylum Chordata; class Actinopteri; order Carangiformes; family Carangidae; genus Trachurus; species Trachurus trachurus. The sequence goes on along the minus strand of NC_139899.1, from coordinate 14,629,839 downwards.
AAATGATACAGATCTCAAGTAGAAGAAGATAACTTAGATCATGAACTGACCAGTGTCCTTGAAGACCTTCTCATCAGGCTGCACCACCGAGCAGAGACTGTTGAGGACCAGAGTTCCCAGTTTGGAGGCACTGCGCTCTGATGACTTGTAATAGTCCAGAGAGTTAGTGGTAAGAACAAACCAGCGCTTCTTCAGCTTCAGAGATGTGCTTTTGGCCCCTGACTTCATCTCTTTATGCAGCCAGCCTGGGAGGATAAATAAATGATTTACTCAGCAAGTCCTAATAATAAAGAGTGTTCTTCTTTAAAACTTGATTTCCCTTGTCATACTGTTGTATATCTTTTTCCCACACTGTTTGATACCACTATATGTCATTTTGTTGGGAAAACAGCTAAATGCCCCTTTTTGTCATGTGTTGTTTCTCCTATTCCCCTCTTATTTCCTTCTTCAACAAATTCAACACATCAGCTATTTATTAACCTGGGCAGATGTGTCAGATGTATCCTAACGCATACTGTATATAAGATAGAAGTATGTCTGTGTCTCTGTCTGTGTGTGTGCTTGTGTGTCTGCTGACTGACCTCTGACTAAGAACTCCTGTCCGTCAACCCTGGAGTCTCCCTTAGATTTCTGCAGCAGGCCAATCCAGTGATGCATCTCCTCAGGCGTGTCTGTGTTGCAGTGGATCACCCGGTTAGCGGTGATGATCACAAACGAGTTTGGTCTGCAAACACAACACAATGTATGAAGAGAGAGAGAGAGAGAAATGTTGTTACAGCCCATACAGCACATATTGTTGTACCACAGACACTTTGAGAAGAGGCACCGGTCAGGTTTCCTCACCTGTCGGGGTTGTCTGATGCACACACAGAGTCAATCAAGCCCACATCCAGTGTGCCCTGGAGAAAGAGGTGGAAATAAATGTCATTAGTGTTTTGCCTATTTGCAAATACTTGCAGTCATAGCAAATATGTGGAAAGTTACCTTACATTTTCATTTAAAACTAAGCAGTGATGAATGTGATTTACTTGATAATACCATTCAATATCAAAGCAAGGCAGAGACAGGCTTTTTGTTGTGTTAGATCCTTAGGGGTGTGGGGAATAAGAGGTTAAGTGTTTCTACTAGTGTACTGTGTAATACTTTAATATTACTATGGTTGTCTTCATATAAAGTGGCTTGAATCTTTGTCAACCCTTCATTTGGGTTTTCCAGCTTGTTTAATTTCCACATCTGCAAATGCCATTAACCACATTGTAATCATAAAGAACAGCAATGACACATCAGTATGTGTGTTCTGCTTCTTCAGCTTAAACTACTGCATGGCTCAAATCTGAATGATCATACTTCCGCTGACTGGGTTTCATGCTTCATTATTACTGGTGAAAAATGGAGCTGAGGCTGGGGCCCGGGAAGCAGAGAGGTAAAACAGCACTAACCACTGCATTCTTCGGGTTGGCCTGTTCGTGGTGCATCTCCATGAGCTGCTCGGAGCTGGCGCTGTGGACCCGACTCAGCACACTGAACCAACCACTGGATGGGGGTCAAAGGGAGTTTGAGAAGTAAAAGTTTAGCAAACATGTCATTGAAAATTACAATGTGAATTTCCGCTGGCAACCACAAGGGGGACCTTTGTTTCCACACATTACTTCTACAGAGAGGACAGCAAGGCAAAACACTGCTGATTAAAACAAACCTCTGTACAACATGTCGCCACTCTTTACCTGGCATCTTCTGGGGACTCTGCATAGATGTGGTATGTTCTCTCCTCAGTCACAATATTCAGTGCATTTTCCTTCTCATGATTGTCCACTATCTCCCTGTAGAGAGACACAGAGTTAACCAAAACTATAATTACTCTGTGTCTTCAGAAATTAGAGACAAAAGAAGAGGGTATTTATTTAACCCCCAGTGACTGAGAGCAGGGTCTTACTTGGCTGTGCGGACATCGATGGTTCCTTTCAGCTTCTCTTCGCTGTCGTTCTCAAAGTACATGAGCTTTGACTCGCGCAGAACGAACCAGCGCATCTTCCAGTTGCGCCGAGACAAGGTGGACATCCCACCGCCTTTCTTGTAGAGCCAGCCGGATTTGAGGGAGTCCTGCTTGGCCCGAAACCACATAAAGGTTTCGTCCTTGAGCACACACCAGCGCCGCCGCCAGGGAATCATCAGACCACCTTTGAGTGGGAGAGAGAGGCCGGTGACTTATGTTGTTTCATGAGAAGCCTCAGTGAGGTATGAGTGGTAAAATGAGGCAAAAACAGCTGTAACACCTTACATAGACACATATACATACACAAAACATAAACTACTTCTCACTATAAAAATGTACACAATACAAACAATAGAACAACAGTGAAGAAAAGCCTGTGAAGCATTTCTACAACTGACAGAGCGAGCAGCCACATAAGCAGAGCTCAGCTGTGGATACATCATGTGCTTGCCTGCTGGCCAGTGATTTGGTAAAACCACTTACTCTTCATGTAGAGGTAGCCGTGGAAGTACGGAGGCCCGCTGCCATTCAACAGATTCGCTCTCCCATTGGAAACCTCTTCATCTGTGTCCACGTAGCCATCATTGTCCTCATCACTGTCAATGAACTGAAACCCAGACAACAGCATTTATGATCAGCATTACGCTTGTCTACTTTTACAGTAACTATACTATGTGATTTTGTGAGTATTTTATATGAGAAATGACTATAAAATATTTTAATATTGACACTTGCTTGTTCATTTATACATTCTCTCAAGGCTAAAGGAAGTGAGACTCTTTGTTTTGCAAATCAAGCGCTTAAATCAGTGTCCAAAGTTTGTCTGGCCTGGTTGTCACTGTTTGTTAATCAACGTAGCCACAAACTGGTATATACACAGCCATACACACTTTCACATGCAAACTCACTCTCACACACACACACACACACACCCTCCCTCCTTGTTCCCTTTTGACATTTTGCTGATCTGACAGCGTTGGGTCTGAGCTCTCTGCTTGACTTGCACTATTTGGGAACAGATTCACGTGTTCGTCAGTGGAGCCAAAACAAATAACTTGCAACAGTGTTTCACTGTTATTCTAACATGAGCTGAGTCTTTTGATATGTTTAGGGAAGATTCAGGCTTGCACACAAGCAGACTGAACATTCAGTTCAGCACCATCTGTGTCGAGGCAACGTGTGGGACGCACAAACGGAGAGGAAGTCTAGGGGTGTGTGTTTCAGAGTGTGAATATGAGTTACAGCTAAAGTTAGATCTGACTTGGAAATGGGAAATTCAGTGGCTGGCTAAAATTTGAGGCCAAAAATGTAAAGTTTACTTTTGTGTAAACATAACATCCGGTTTCTCCAGTAGGGATTCTCTGTTCTGGCTGATTTTCCACAAAACTACCTCCACTGGATCTCTGGTGCTGCTCCCAAATGATTAACCAGTTGAACTTGATCATTAACAGGTGCAACTCTGCACATTTTCCAGCTGTAACGACTCAGCAAAATTCAACATAAAAGGCTCTCAGCATATTCGCTCTCACCGAGTCTGAGCTGCCTCTAAAAGAGTCCAGGCTGTTCTGGGTGCAGGAGGATTTCCGCAGCAGCTCCTCGTCTGTGATATGGTCGTCGTTGGTGCTGGCACCCGAGCTCCTGTGAGCCTCCTCAAACTCCTCCTGGTCATAGTCTGACTCTGTGTCTGGCAGGTTCGAGTGGGATGCCTCCTCGGCAGCGTGCTGCTCAAACACCGACCCCCTGCTGGTGCTCTGGCATGGCTGCCTCTCTCCATTAGTGACCACAGGGGGTGGAGGAGGGGGAGGAGCAGGAGCAGGAGCAGGAGCAGGAGCAGGAGCAGAAGCAGGAGCAGGAGGAAGGCTGGGGGTTTGGGAGTCTGTGAAAATGATGGTATGACTCAGTCCGTTGGGAGTGACTGGGGAGAGTTTTCCCAGTGCATGAGAGGAGGAGGAGACCGCTAGTCCTTCTGCAAAGGCAGGCGGAGGAGGAGGGACACTCTGGAATACTTCCTTGTCCAGAGGAACTGTAGCTGGAGCAGGGAAGTCAGGCAGAGGAACACACTCATCCTCGGCGTGAAAACCCTCATCCACCTCCTCCTCTGCCAGAGGAGCGGTGGATTCAGTTGGGTCGTGGAGGTTCTCCTCGCTCGAGAGGGACGGCTCCAAACCGCCAAAGTCCAGCAGCTCCAGGAACTCGGTAGCCACTCGAGAAGCTTCCTTCTCCAGCCTGTAGATCTCAGCGTCCCTCATTTGGCGCAGCTCTTCGTGCGAGACGTCTCCGAGGAGGGACACGCCGTCTTCCTGCTGCTTCTGCAGACGCTCGATCTCCCTCTCCAGCCTCAGGATCTCCTCCATCTGACGGCTCTCTTCCTCAGAGGTGTGACTGTAGGACAGAGTCTGGGACAGTTCCTTCTGGATACGGGACAAGACAACAGAAAGAGCAAAATTAACCGTCTGTGCTGCCACATTAATGTCTCATAATGTGTTTTGTACATATAATGCTACTGTGCAAAAACCTCCTTACCTTCTGACAAGCACCATTAAGCAGTGAGTTCCTAAAGACAAAATAATAACAATGCATTAGTGATGATGACATAATATACATCAAGAGATTAGGGAAGTCATCCAATCACAACATCTACCTTTTCTTTTCTGCTTTAGCTGCCATGTTCTCCTCTTCCTCCTTCTCCTTCAGCCTCAGCTCCTCCCTCCTCACAGACTCCTCCTCCTCCTCTCTCCTCCTCATCTCCTCGTCCATCAGCCTCTGTCTCTCTTCCTCCTCCTCCCTCTGTCTCCTTTCCTCCTCCATTTTCCTCTTCCTCTCCTCTACTCGCCTTCTCTCCTCTTCTTCTTCTCTCCTCCTCCTCTCCTCCTCCTCTCGCTTCTGCTTCTCCTCCTTGAGCTGGCGATGGAGGGATCGGGCCAGCTGGCCTCTGTGATGCTTCTGCAGGACGATGGTGGCCACGCGCAGGCGCAGGAAGACGCGTCTCCAAAAGTGAGCGCGGTAGTTCCTCTGGATGGTGACGACGCTGGACAAAACCTTCCTGTATTGTTTCCTGGTGAGAAAAAAATCAAACGCACACATTTGTTATCAGCTTAAAGCCCAGTCACACGTTTATTCCAACATCATCCGAGAACATTGTGTGTCACCACGAACATATTTGTGACGTTGCAAGACGCCCCACATGGTCTCCTCCTATCGGCCGTCTCTGCTTAAATAAACACACTGTACATTGTGGACTGTGCAATGTTTAGAGCCTGATGAGCCAGTGCTGTTCCATTGTGGCCATGTGGGCTGTTGTGTTTGGTCCTGTGACTAAACCCCATCACCCACACACTGCACATGCATTGAAACACTCACACACACAAACACACGTGCCTTTTAAAGGGACCACACACAATGCTCTGACTCTCTGACCCTTCGCAAAACCTAGTCTCCACAATAATGACTCGGTGGCCTCTGACTGGTCTCAGGACAGCCTCACGGCACAGATAATGTTACATATAATAATACAAAGGCTTTACTTGTGTCTTTAGGGAACTTCCCGAGTCTTTGTCTTTAGTATGAGCAGCTCTGAGGGGAAGGGAACCCACAACCTGAACGCTGTCATCAGTCCCATTATACTCTCCCAGTGGACCCTTTCACAGGACTGTATGTGACCTTATATATGGCTGCATGCAGGTGGAGCACAGCTACATTACAATACATACCTTAGGGGTGTCTGCATGAGCACATTTTTAAACCACCACAGTGATGGACATCCTGTCCTGAAACTTTCTGCTCCGCCTGAGAGGACGGCATCAACATTACTCTTCATAAGTGTTCCAATAATTTATGATAATCAAGACACTGTCTTTCCAATGGTCCAACTTTTTGTCTTTTCAAGATACACTAGTTAAGTAAAATGAGATAGTTCTCCCGAAGCAGCTTCATTTTATTACTCACTGTTGGCAATAAAACAAACGTACCCCATATTAATGCCCAAAACTTCAATGTTTCTCCATGGCTGCACTGCTGCATCATAAGGAGATCTTCTAGATGTCTCCAAAGTGAAAGAGCAACTGCACACTGTCAATCACTTGCACTCACTTCAAAAGTGTTTATACCAGCCTGAGAAATTTCACCTTATGAGGGTCTGTGGGTCTGGAACATTAATAATACAGTAGGTATTTGACACTGTGTGCAAAGATCTCCACTAGAATTTTAAAAAAAAATGTTGATTTGAACAATGTAACCGCACAGCACAAATTTAAAATGACTGACCCACTGACGAGTCAGCAGGATTTAACAGGTCTATCTGTCAGACTTATTTCACCTATGAGATGAAATCTATAAAACTTAACACCTGTAATCTCCTGGAGAATTTGCAAAGCAATGTCTGCTCTGGCTCTGTATATAAACCCACATCACACACAGAGAGCTAAACACGTGTGCAAAGGCACGCACATTCACACATAATCCCCCCACCCCCCAAAACATATACACAAGCTGTACACCTCTATTACAAAACAAACACTGACAACTGTCGCTGCCACTCAGCCCTCCACCTCCCCTCCTCCACACTTCCACCACTCACCTTGCCACATAGCTGAGGATGTGGGCGCGGATCACCATGCCAGCCCTGCGCCGCACCTCTTCCCTCTCCTTCTCCAGCCTTTGCTCCAGGGCCTCCTTCAAGAACACCTGCGGGACGAGCAGCGCCACGGCCCGACAAGGAGCGACAGAGACAGAGAGAGAGAGAGACACACAGAGAGGGGAGGTTGGGAGGGGAGGAGGTGGTGGTGGTGGTGGTGGAAGGAAACAGGATGGGTTAGTTCCTCTTCTTGGTAAAGGTATAAAAGAGGGCCCACAGAGATGTGAAGGCCCCCTGTTGTCTGTTGGCAGCACCCTGTGCCCACTGCAGAGGAAGCTGTGGTGCAGCTGAGGCTAGCAGGCTAACTGTTCTCCTGGACTGCAGAGCAGAGCAGAGCAGAGGGGAGAACTGGCACGGGGACTGCAGTGGTGCTGCTAATGCCGCTGCTGCAAAGCCTCATTGTGTTCGGGCGTCCTTCCTGAGCGTTTCCCTACTGCTGCTGCTGCTGCGTTGGTAGCTGAACTGACGTGCACAGGCAGACAGGCACAGAGAGGGAGAGGAGGGGAGGGGAGGGGAGGGGAGAGGTAGGGAGAGGAGGGATGGAGGGATGAGGGGGAGGGATGATGGCTGGTGTCCAGATAGCAAGCCACACCCCTCCTTGCTCTTATGAAGGAAGGAGGAAGAGTTTAGTTAACCCTTCCCTCGCTCCTGGAGACTTTCTTTCAAAGTTGGTACAGTCTCTGTGGAACATTTGGCAGCCTGCGACGCTAACAACCAAAACACTCACAAGAAATGAACATGCAGTAGTAACATGACATTATAAAAACTTAATCAGATTACATCTGTCTGGCCATGTTAGCAGGCTGGGGAAACCAACCAGCTGTGTATCTGGGATTTTTGTGATAATGCAATATCTGTTCCTGGCCTGTAGGATCATCTACTTCTATGAGAGGCAGGGGTGGGGATGGGAAGCAAAGTAGGTGCTGTGTGTGTGTGTGTGTGTGTGTGTGTGTGTGTGTGTGTGTGTGTGTGTGTGTGTGTGTGTGTGTGTGTGTGTGTGTGTGTGTGTGTGTGTGTGTGTGTGTGTGTGTGTGTTCGTGTCCCAGATGTTCCACTAATCAAAGGATCCCACAGCTGCAGCCCTGCCTGCCTCTGTAAAGTCTGTGAGAGGAGGAAGCTTCCTCTTCATCCACATCCTTCCCTCGTCTGTAAAACAAATGGCTGACACGTACACACACACACACGTGCGCACATGCATGCATGCATGCACACATGCACACACACACACACACACACCATCCGTGCAACGTGACCCAAGCCCCTAATTCTGGGCACACACTTCCTCTGCACACAATCAGCACATATATAATTACGCACAGATTGTTTCTCCAAAGGAAATGTAGACCCCTTCTGTCCCTCAGCCCCCTTCACACAACCCACACTACATTTCCCTCAACCCAAAAATACTGCGCTGCCATCAAAAACACAGCCATGTGCACAGAATGAAACCTACAAGGCGTCTCCGAGATTTTTTTTTTGTCTTTCTCTGGGAAACTAGTCTCTTTCTCTTTGCTTGGAAGTAGAGCAGTCACCAGCAGACAGTCAGCCAAAGGTCAAAGCACTGACCCTGGAAACATAATGAAGTTTAACCCACACGGAGGAAAAAAACGATTTCTACCTCTGAAGTCAGAAACACGCTGTGACTCGAGAGATTTACACTGAGTCCGTGTGTGACAACTTTAATACACACAGGCATGTTCATATGAGCTTTTATGCACCAGTTACAGTGCATATTCATTAAGAAACAACATGTGGTTCACATCAGAGCTTTTCGGCCTTGACGCATGTTTCACTCTGCCATGTGTGCAGCTGACACTATTCATAGAGCGCCAACCCAATGAGGTATTACGTACAAAAAAACGTCCAAATGGGAAACAACAAATTTGAAATGTCTCTGTGATTTTACAGCCTCACAGGGACCACAACTTAGAGGAGGAAGTAGCAGTGGGACCGATGTGGATTTAGCTGATTTCAAGAAAGCTGGTTAAAACTGTTATTTATATCCTCTCTCTGCCTCTTAGAGACCATTTGAGCTACGTCTGAAATTAAGCAAAGAGGTTTTGCTGTCCAGATCAAAAACGTCATTAAAGGTTAATCATTCAGTGAGTGTGCAGAGAGAGAGAGAGAGAGAGAGAGGGGTGGGCTTTCCATGGAGGAGGTGATAATTGAGAGCTGAGAGCTGCACTGAAACAGATGGAGATCATAATGCTTCACTATAATAACTTTTTATAAGGTGGATGCATGAAACGTGACTTTCCTCTGAACGTTTGAACCTCGGCTGCAACGTCTCATCACTGCAGGGCCGCCTCCACATCACTCTCTGGGAGTTGAGTTTATTAAATCAACAGCTCGGCGAGTGTCAAGAGGCTAATACTCTTCCAGCTACACAAAGGCTGCCTCAGGATTACTGTAAGCCCCCGCACACTGGGTTACAGTTACAGTAACAGTTGTTGGTGTCAGGGTTTTTAGGAGTAGCCGTGTAACTCTGCGGTCGCCAACAGGAGAGCAGTAGATTGACCACAACCGGCCAGAAACATCTCTGGGACATGAGTCACAGTGGGGGCCGTCCAAGCTGCGGCGTACATTAACAGCTTGGGAATGACAGCAGCTTGATTCTTGAGAAAGAACCCTCCCAAGCAACGCAAAATGAAACCAGTCTCAAGATTGTATCCTTATGAGACTGTGTGTATGTTATATGTATTTTAAACAATTTTGAAGATCATATAGGTGACTACTAACTAATGCTCTGCAGAGTCCATCTTACAGGAAAAACTTAACTTTTCACATCTGTGTTCTTGTCTGCTCAGAGCCTGCAACTCTTTTCTTTTTTTGAATGTGTGTGTGTGTGTGTGTGTGTGTGTGTGTGTGTGTGTGTGTGTGTGTGTGTGTGTGTGTGTGTGTGTGTGTGTGTGTGTGTGTGTGTGTGTGTGTGTGTGTGTGTGTGTGTGTGTGTGTGTCACACTGCGGGGACAAACATCTGTTCACAAAGTTGCATTATGGGGACTTACCTCCCATTCTGGAGACTAAACGCTGACCCGCACAAAGTCAAACATTACATTTTAAGGTTAAGAGTTTACGGGTGGGGCTGGGTTGGGGTGGTGGTTATGGTTACTGTGAGTATCCAAAGCATGAATGTAAGTCAATGCAAAGTCATTCTAAGTGACAAAAACATGTTTGGGCATGTGTTTGTGTTTGTGTGTCTGTGTGTGTGTGTGTTTATGTGCTCCACCTTTGTCTTCCCCAGTTGCCACTCTTTCTTCACTTTGTCGTGGAGTGTGAGAAGCTCTGAGCAGCTCTGCCTCTCATCGTCGAAGCGTTTATTGCTCTTCAGGATCATCTTGTACCTACCAAAACAAAACACATACATGCACACGCATTAAAACACATGCAGCACACAAACCTTTTCATGTTATCCATTAAACACATGTCAAACTATTTTTCTATTTTTGACGTGGACTTTTAATGTAGTTTTCCATGTTTGTCCACATTTTGCTCACCTGCTGTAGAAGTCCTGAAAGGTTCTGCGAACAGGGAACCCGGCCCTGCGGATCTTCACGGTTTCCAGCATCCCAGAGTATCTCAGCTGGTTCAGCACGACATCTGGATCAAACTGGTTAGCCTTCTGTAGATGAAAGACAACATGACAGCTTGACACTTCAAACACTAAAACATAAAAAGGCTTGCTCTTCTAAATGGAGAACAATACCAGAAACCTATGTTCACTAGGTCATTGGTTGTGCTTTGCTATAGCTATACACTGAAGGTTAAACGATGTTTTGGTGTTACCTAAATACAATCAACCTTACCCTACTATCTGCAGGTGAATATAATACTACAGTGTTGAGCCCACACACCTATTCAGATGATCTTACTGCTGAGTCAAGTTAAACTTGAACTAAAAAGGTAAATTACCATGGTGAGCACTATCATTTTACATTAACAATCAGGTTACTACCATGAAAACACACGCCAACACAGAGAAACCCGAACAGTGTTGAGCAAGACCTTGCCAACCAGGAAGGCCTTTCTTTCTGGAATAATCAGCTGCATTGTTCACAGCTTTGTGTTACCAATGATCCTGGAGCCTGCTTATTATAGAGGATCTGTGATGTCTGCTGCCTTACACCTCTACACAGGCTGCCTGATGGCTCAGGACGGCCGCACCGAGGCCATTGTCACCCAGAGGGCACGCAGCGCTGGTTAAGCCCCGCACAGAACCTCAGCGTTCCCCAATGTGCCAATCTAATAATGGGTAATGCTACTATGCATGGAAACAGACATACTTAGGCTAGGCGCTGATGTGCATGTGCTCATGTTCATAATCAAACACACATTCACACATACACATGCTGCGCCCTCCTGAGCTCTGAACTCTGCTCTTCAGCAGAGGATTTAGGCAGCTGAAAGAGGTACGGCATGTTGACTTGTTTGAGTGAAAACAGGCTGACCCTTCCCTTAGTGACATTTATTCCAAGGAGGGCGGGCATGTGTAAATAACACTAATACATTGTGTGTGTGTGTGTGTGTGTGTGTGTGTGTGTGTGTGTGTGTGTGTGTGTGTGAGAGAGAGAGAGAGAGAGAGAGAGAGAGAGAGAGAGAGAGAGAGAGAGAGAGAGAGAGAGAGAGAGAGAGAGAGAGAGAGATAGAGAGAGAGAGAGAGAGAGAGAGATTGCATGCATGCAATCATGTCAAGAACTGAGCATGCAATCCTGTCATTCTGCAGGATTAACGGAGGCACGGCTTGTTCCGTCTTGACCAGATAGAGACAGGTGAGTGAATGTGAGGCAGAGCCTATCAGAGCAGGGGATGGACACACGGGTGGAAAAAAGGAGGAGAAAAGGAGACGAGTGCAGAGAGCAGCAGAGCAGCTTCCATGCTAATAAGTAAGTGAGAAAGTGTGGAATGACGCAGAGGGAGTGGGCGGTAAGGAGCAGAGACAAGAGGACAATCATCACAGTGTGTACATTAATAAGTAACAGTGAGAGATTTCAGCCGGTTCACTCTCTCACACAGGAAATAAAGAGACAGAATATAAATATACTGAAAATGATCCAATATCAAGCATTAGTGGTGATTTTGAAAGGATTTGTTGTAATGTGGTTAGGAGCAGCAGAGGAATAGAGGCCTAGTAAATAAATGTCCCACTGTGGTCTTATCTTGGCATTCCACTGATGCAGCCAGATCAGCAGTGCATCAGCCAAGCCGCTGCAGCTGGAGCGGTCAACAGTGACCTCTGACCTTTGGTAAAGGGGCTTAAGTGGTAGGAATGTGCTGGTACCCAGCCCTTTTATTTCAGGAAGTACAATGAGAGTCTTTGCACCAAAGCATGAGAGCAATATCAGTTTATTAGTAAAGAAAATATGCACTGTGGGAAAAAAAAGCTGCTACTGATCAAGTGGGACATTTATATGGCATTGTAGTCACACTGTACAATTACGTTCTTTTCAGCAGGAGTAATAAAAACACGAAAACAGCAAGACTAAATATTAGCTCTGAGCAATGGGAGCTATGAATAGCACCAAGGAGGTTTAACTTTGCAGGCACTGACCTTGACAAGACCTGGCAGGGTTTCTGACTTTTTTTAGTGTGTGTGTGTGTGTGTGTGTGTGTGTGTGTGTGTGTGTGTGTGTGTGTGTGTGTGTGTGTGTGTGTGTGTGTGTGTGTGTGTGTGTGTGTGTGTGTGTGTGTGTGTGTGTGTGCAATGAAATTTGCATGACCTACCTTGTCCATGTTTGGTTTGATGCAACGTACGAAAAAAGGGTTGGAGGCACTTAGTGTGGCCATCAGGGAATGGAGAGAGTCCTGAAACACATTAGCAAAAAAAAAAAAGATAAAGTCTCTTCAGTCCAAACATATCCCTTCATGTCTGTTTAATTATGCAAACAGATGGTTTATTTTGAAAAGGAGGGACATGAAATTCTCATACTGTGAACAACAATAAATAAGTCAAGTGTGGTCCTCATTTCAGAGGAAGCTGCTTAAATAAAAGCACCAAAAACCCAATTGCAAGTCCAGTCATTTAAATGTTACAAAAATTAAAGGTGTGCATTATTAGAAATATATTAATTTAAAATGATGGCATTAAATAAATGTACTTGTAACTGCACATCTCTTTCTCTTTGGAATTAGTCAGCCCATATTTAGCTCAAAAGACACACGTGTACAAATACACACTACGAGGACCCTTGAACCTCGCGGGCTATGTCAGCCTCGCTCCTCTCGCTGCCTCAGACAGTCTGTCTCCAGCGAGGCCTGGCCTGGCAGAGCTAAGCGTGATTGGCCCCTGGTTGGCCCCTCTCTGCCCAGCCATCAACCCTAATCCCCCTGGCTTTAGGAACTGTAGGCCAGGGCAGTCTGCCAAATCCTCCCCTTCTCCTCTCCTCTCTGCACTGCACTTAGGACATGCTAGGCTAATTCCCCCCACCACCACCACCACCAGCCCCCCTTGAGCCTGGCTCACAACCACATATTTCATACATCCCATCAGCCCATAACAGACAGCATTCTCCTTCCCGCTCTGCCTCACCATGATTTCTACACACTCTTTTTTTTTCTTCCTTGGAGCCCCCACGCTCACATTCATCATGCCAAGCCTAGTGTTAGGGGTTAAGCGATCGTCATATTCAGCAGCACATGGGAGACAATTAACTCGTTGTCTGCGTGATGACACAATCATGAGCAATGGAGCTGAGAGTGAGAGTATTCAGGCCACGGGAGCCTTGGTCTCACCCTGAACTGAGAGCTGACGGTGGGCTTGCGTCTGGCCGTGCCCATCTTCAGGGTCTCGTCTCCGTTCCTGCTCCCGACTCGCTCAAAGAGGTCGTAGATGAAGTCGAGCCTGCAGGCGCACACACACACACACACACAGTGCAGAGCAGGGCGTGTGATTGTACAGACACACGCATATGAACTGAATCATGCAGGTACGTGCTCAGAGTGTGAAATACCCACCTGCTGTCCTTGAGAATAAACAAGATGTCATCTCTGAAGGTGTCTCTGTTCTTCTCCAGGATCCCTCGCACGTCGTAAAGCACCTACACAGGTGGAAACAGTAAGAACAGACAAGTAAAACGTTTTGTTTATAATTTTATGGCTCTTATTTTGAAGGATTAGTGATTGTTTTATATGTTTACCTACAAGTCCACATAGTAGGTGATATATAGAGGAATTAAGGAGCAATTTAAGGTGAGTCTGCTCTTGAAGATCTCAATACAGTATTGCAATTGAATTTGATATTTAAGCCTTAACATAATTTATGTGGTTTCCAAAAATTCTCCATTATTTCCCTATGAGTTTTAATTTTCATCATAACTTTGTTTTACAGATTCAAATCTTTAAAATAAAATATTTGATGACAGATGACTGGTTTGTAAATAAAGCTAATTTACCCACATGTATACACAATACACATCTCTGCTGTGATGGATCGTTATCCAGACTGGGTAATTAACATTTTTTTATTTGAGAACATTGACACACGTGTGTGACATGAAAGGCGACAGTAAATGTGTGTTTAAGGCTTGAGAAGGTGAGAAGGTGGTGGTGGTGGGGGGTGGTGGGGGGGGGGGGCTCTTTCAGTGGAGCAGAGCGACTGTGTGTGAATGCAGTCACCTGTTGAGTTCTGTTCAGCCTTCGTCTTAGCAACAGGGCATTCCTCTGCTCGCCTCGACTCACAGTAATGCACTGTGAGTTTGCGTTAAGCGTGTTCAACAGTGTGCACTCATGCGTGTATATACATCCGTGTCATTAAAGGTAAAGTGGGTATGCTGTACATTTTTCTATGTAAGAACTGCTGAGCAATAAAGAAAAGGCAAAAAATAATGATAATGAAGCGTACGGCAGTCTGCGTCTGTAAGCAAACACAGATCCATTTTTGGACGTGTGCACACATGATCATGTATTCACAGCTGTGTGTGTATACCATAATCCAATAACAACCCGTATCACCAAGCCTCGAGGCGCACGGTGTGCCATGAGAACTTAACATGACGACATATGTATTTATAAATCACAGACACACTAATTACACTCTGCATTCCTCTCTCATTGGAGAAGGGTTGTACAAAAAGCTGTGTGTGTGTGTGTGTGTGTGTGTGTGGGTGTGGGTGGTAGTTCCAGGTTTGTTAACTAGGATGGCCTCGTGATGCCACGGAGAAAAGAGCTTGTCAAGGACAATTAAACACAGTTTGAAGGCTTCCTCTGTGAAACATACATTTCATTAGTTAGTCATGAGTTAACAAGGTGAGTTTTTTTGTGTGTTTTGTTTGCAAACTCATGTCTGACAGCGACCAACTTAATTCAACCTTAACTGAATTTCTCTGGCACCGCACGGATAATCAAATCTATGGGAGAATGCTACAACTCCCCCACTACACTCACGGCACCGTTTCAGATAACAGTGGGAGCTTTCAGAGAGGCGGCTAAACTCTTCAGAGAGGCACACTGGACACACACACACACACACACACCGAGGGAGAGAGAGAGAGAGAGAGAGAGAACAACTGGCTGTCCTGCCTGTCCTCTCTGGACCAAGTCATTACCATAGACAGCCATGCCAGGCTTGTGACTGAGCTACCACACTCGCACTGAGGAGACCTTGTCTAAGGCAGGCTTCATAAGGCCATTCTTTATCAAAGCAAATCTTTCTACCCCCCCTCCTCCCTGCTGCATCCCTCCCACTCTATCCACTCTCCATGTTTGCGCTTTCTCCTGATCTCTCTTGCCTTTCTGTGTGCACTTCCCTCGTCTAAGTAAAGGAAGGAGAGAGATGGGAGAAGCAGTTTCTCCTGACTCAGGAAAAAAGACAGTGGAGGAGGGGTGTGGCATCGACATCCTGTGGCAGATTTTGGCAAAGAAGACCCTACAAGCCATCCAACAACTACCTCACTTCCCCAATTTACTCAGTCAGGGAGCACAAGGAACCAGGTTTTGCTGTGTGTGTGTGTGTGTGTGTGTGTGTGTGTGTGTGTGTGTGTGTGTGTGTGTGTGTGTGTGTGTGTGTGTGTGTGTGTGTGTGTGTGTGCGTGTTGTTATAATGACCTCTCCAGCATAGTGCTTGATGCCAAACTGATGGTCGGTCACTCGGGGCTTCACGTAGTAAAGGTTTGTCTGAGGAGAGAGAACAAAGACACCACTGACATTAGGAAATGCTGTTCATGTCTATTTCATTAGTTATAATCAGCCTTTTCTGATGACCAACAATCCCATATAAAAAATATTATAGTTTATCAAATAATGATATAATTTCTCAGTCCGATTTAAAAAACATAATATTAATATAATAACTATAATATTATTACATTAGAAAACATTACAATCCTGAGTCTGTTTCTGTTGATTTTACTTTATATCAAAACTTCAGAATAAAAATCACAGATGAGACATGTGAGAGCAGTTTTGGTTGATAAATGACTTAAATCATTTAATCCGTGAGAGTCGTTTATCAAATTTGGTTTGTCGATGTTGAATCTACTAATTTTTCTCCACTAAAAATACTACTGGCATAAACCGAGCCCAAGTCTCTCTCAGTCCTTCTAACATGTGGATCAGCAGTGAAGACAAAACACCTCAGGAGGAGCGCAGGCAGTTTTTTGGGCCTCACTCAAACTCTGTAACTGTCTCCAACTGATCTTTCCGTCTGACATAGAAATACCTGTTGGGTTTTCTGAGGACACTCCTTTTTTCCTGTACACAATGTCGATCATGGCTGATCGCATTTCAGCATTGTTGTGTTTGCATGTGAGTGCGCTTAGTTTGGGGGGGGGGGGGGGGGGGGGGGGGGGGGTGGTGGTGGGTGTGTACAAATGCTCTATAGATGTTCACTGCTGCACCAAAGGCAACAGAAGACTCATCAAAGAAAGGTTTAACTCTTTGAGACTGTCTGAGCCGGTGGGTGGTGGAGGCATTTCCCCAAGTGGTGTGTGGGGGGGATAGGGAACATTTTAATGACTTTGCTAGTGTCTGCCTGGGAGGGAGAGAAAGGGTGTGTGAGCGAGTTTTCAAGTGCGAGGTGTGGACTTACTGCATGTCGGCTGTGCAGTTTCTCCAGAAGGGTATAGTCTGTGCCTTTGGGGAAGCGACTCTCCTCATTGATAAGAGCCAACATGCCCAGTTTCTAAAGGGGAAATAGACAGAGGAAAAAGCACAGGGTGAAACACACCGTAGTCATGATGGAACTAGTTATAATCCCATTGGGACACATCTGGCAGCTTTTAGAGTAACAATGCATTCAGGAAACAGCATAGTAATCCATTCAGTTTTCTCTTTTATACAAAAAGACTGGGTTTAAGGAGCAGGCATGTTATTTGGCAGCAACAGTCTACTTTACATTCCTACATGTACGTAGAGTCACAGTAATTAACAGCAACCTCCTAATAGAGGGCCACTGGGCAAAATCACAAGTCTATCAGCAATAAAGTGGTTTCAGCATCGTCTTTCTGCTTCTCCTAAACTTTCCAAGCTTATGATTTTGATCCAGAGAGCCCACCTCTGCACAGGCTCAAATTGGCTTCATGCTTCATCTCAGACATACCTCTAACCACCAACTGGTGTGCATTACTTTGCACACAACATGCAAAATGAGACTATGTAATGATAGACTGGGAGATGGGGGTCAGTGTGAGAGTCACAGTGTGGCGTCTGGGTCAGCAGCGCTCTGGCTGGCTGGCGGTTGGCGGTCGGGTCTTGGTGGTGACTTTGCTCTGTCAGGATCTGACTGGTCTGTTACCTTCTCTATGAGATCCAGACACTCTGCGTTATCCATCCAGTCTATGGCCTCCCACTGGATCCCCTCCCTGTGAGGGAGGACACACACACACACACACACACACACACCGTGTATATATATATAAATATAAACAACTAGGAAGACACAATGGCTGCATTGTGCAGAATGAACATGTGATGAAATGAGCCATGTCCAGGCTGTTGGCCCATTATACAAGAAAACAACTGTCTGGGGGAGAATCTGAGCTGAATCCAAACCTCTGGCAGTTTGCCTGTATCGCCCTGAGCAGACCCAGCCCCCACCCCCACCCCTATCTGTCCGTGGGACAGTCACTAAAACAAGCAAATTCCCGTTTTACTTTCTATGTACCCCGCAGCATACACGCCTCATGTACAGAGGTGGATGCCCCTGACCGTTTGAGACATATCAGACATCTGTACCTGTTGTACTCCAGCTGCTCCAGTGAGAAGATGTGTTTGTTGAAATACTCCTGGAGTTTCTCGTTGGCATAGTTGATATTAAACTGTTCAAACCGGTTCACCTACAGGACAAGAAAATTGGTTTTGTAACCATCAGCTCTGTAACCAACAGAAAGCATAGACAAGATAAACACATGTATAACCCTTTAAATATAATTAAATAAAAATGACTTGACCTTAAATGCGAGACTCAGCTGGGGGAAAAAAAGCATTTGATCACTGAGTTTATCTGTTTGTCCAACTTATATTCACTGTCCATTATGACCCCTACATTTATACAGTGGCTTTTACATGGTTCCAGTGAACCAAGGTCCTCATAAGCAGCATTGCAGGCACCACTGGATCTAAATACTTGAGTTTAAAAAAAATGAAACAAAACCTGAAGGCTATCCAAGCTTTTATGTCCTACATCTTTCTGTTTAAAAGGCAAGTAAATCTGAATGTCATCTGCATAACAGTGGTACAAGATGCTGTGTTTCCTAAAAGCAGACCCTAAAAGGAATAGTACGGAGAGGTAATATGGGAAGGGCCTGTGATTAGAGCCTTGAGGATGCTCCAGGGAAGAGATGAGGATACTGTTCTCTACTGTGTTTAATGCAGAGTGCAGAAATTGGTCTAAAACTACAGATTGCAGACAACTGAGGTGTCCAGATTTTTTTTTATATACATCAAAAGCAGTATTACTGAATCCTAAAACATTTTTTGGTGCAGCACGTGAGACAAGACAGCTGGTCTGAAAAATCAGTTTAAAAAGGCCAATGTGGTTGTTGACAAGCTTTCATATGACCAACAATTTCCTTTAGAAGAGAAAGAGACACAGGCTTTAACTGGTTAAAAACAGCAGAGGAAGTGACAGTGATGGATCCTTTAAAATGTCAAAAGACACCTGTAACTTGTCTTTTTGTCTCGTCTTGCATTTGGCTCTCCTGCATTCTCGTCTGATAGCACGAGTAGCGTCATGTACAGACAGTCCACCTTTCTACACGTAGCCAGAAACACTCCTGAAATCATAATCTGAATGGAGCTGGAAGTGATTGATAGATTTCTGGAAATATCTCACACCTTCAGCTGTGTTTTTTTAATGCAGGTCTCTGAACAGTCTCATCCTCTGCGGCGCCTGACAGTGTAACATCAACGAACTGATTTTAATAATGACTGGGCTATTTTTCACTGAATACATTTTGCTCTCTCTTTCACCTCAAAATTCTCAAAGCCGAAGATGTCCAGGATGCCGATGGACTTGAAGTTGTCTTTCCCTTTAATCTTCTGGTTGATCCTCATTATGATCCAGGAGAAACACTGAGAGTAAAGCGCCATGGCAACCGAGTCCCGTGAGTCCACTGCCTGCAAATCGTGACATAGGGAGATGAGGGTTACCATGGATACCAAGTCAGGCAAAAATATTAAGAGATGGGAAAACTTTGCAGACTCAACAGAGCAGAGTTTATTACCATATACATTTCATCATTTCTTTCTATCAGAGGGTGTGTGTGTGCTTATGTGTGTACTGTAGGTGAACGTGTGCGTGTGTGACGCCACTGCATCTGTTAAAAAAATAGAGGTTTGGAGACAAAGGTGTGTTGTGTCAGTGTCTGTCTACAGGTAAGACTAACTGTGTGTTTTCACAACAGACAGCGTCCTTTATCACCTACATATCCGCATAGTGACGCACTGCAGGCAGTACTTGTCATATTAGAAAATCCAGTGAAAACAAAGCATGTAAACATATTTTTGTAGGTTATTTTTTCCTAATACCCTGCACAAAAAATTGACACCCACTCGGTTAAACCTGAGGCCAAACAACCCACCAGAGCAGACAGTGGCAGTGGTTTGAGGGACATTTTCAAAAAAATTTACTTGAGAGTTTCCATTTTATGCAACTTCTGCATTGCAGCATTGCACATATACATACACCCATCCATCCATTAACATTACAGCTCCTCTGAGGGTCACAGGGGGTCTGGAGCTAATCCCAGCTGACAATGGGCAAGAGCGAGGGTGAGGGTGGGTTGCACCCTGGACAGGTTGCAATAACAGACAAAGAGAAACAACCATTCTTACTCACACCTCTGAAGCAACTTAGCAGCCCAGCGATCTGTATTTTTTCAAGTATGGGAAATAAATTAACATTTGTATCTCCACAAGTCTTCATTCAAGTGCTACCAAAATTGACACAGACATTCTCTATTATAGTAGGTAGGTATCAAGTATTTCTGACAGAGTTAAGATTGAAAAAGCAATACAGTAATATTCAATATCTTGCTCTAATTTGTGCTGTATGGACAACAATACTCCAGTTTTGCACATGTGATATCATTGCCTCAACCTATGTGAAGGAATATGAAGCGCAGGGTTACACAGTATGTCATCTTCTCTAAGGATACCAACCCCAAGTCAGGTTTCAGCATAAAGTCAATAGCAATGAATACAGTATATACAGTAGGCTATATAGCTTGTGAGCTGTCTGGACTTATCTGTTATTTATTTCATTGTTACTTGCAGCTACTTTTTATTCTATTATTATACAAATGTTTTGCCCCACTGTATTTTAGCTTGATGCTGAGGTTGGAGTTTTTTAAATCCAGAACTAATTGTCAGACAATGAACTAAGCCAGAATGGATGCAAAGTCCAAAAGGTGCTTAAAGCAAAATTGAAGTTTGAACATTTACAGATGTGTTACAAGTAAACTCAATCCGCTAAGGAATATCATGAGATAAGATCGAGAACAAGAAAATAAGACACCCGAGAGTTGTGATCATTTTGACAGACATCGTAATGCAAGACCTTGCATCTCTGGATGAAGAGGTAGTAAATCCACAACTTTATTACTCCAAAACAAATAAAGAAAATCTATTTCTAATCACTGTTTGACCCGGCTATGATTTTCTCCAGCTGCCACGGAGTCAGCCTCTCAGCCAGACACCATCTGTGTACGTACATAAAAAGCTTGAGCTTGCCAGCTACACTTCCTCCACAGGCATTGTGCATGAATTGAAAACAAAACAAGAGTGTGGCAGCGTGTACTGTATTTGGGGCAACAATGCTCCTGGGCTTTTGAGTAATCCATCATACCCAGTCACCTCTTGCAACTAGCGGGTGTGAACAGAGTACTGGTGGCTCCAGGATCTCCGTCACAGGGGTGAGAAGAATGGCTGTTTGTCCAGGATTTAGTGGAAGGGGGGAGGGGAGGGGGGGAGGCTACTGCAAGCAGTCGTGGGGTGGGTGACCCCTGGCCACTGTGAGAAGAAGCCATTCTTACTGACTCCAGCACTGGAATAATGAACTCTATTAAGAGACAAGCTGCTTCAAAGGCCAGGCAGAACAAGCAGCAGCAGGGTGACAGCACAAGGTCTTTGTCCGGTGATGAAAAGCTTTCTTGTGACTTTCGTGTCCCTGTGATAATAGTAAAGGTCCATTCTGCATATTCGCTGACATTTCTGCATATACGAGTGGGCCGAGAGCTCGAGCTGAGCCAAAAAAAGGATTGTGTCATGCGTCAGAATGTTCTTGTGGCATATGGCAAAACGGCTAACACATGCGATGAAGACTTGTGAAATATTCACATTAATTACAGACGGCAGCCTGTAGGTTTGAAGCAGAGAGAGAGAGAGAGACACACACACGAGTGAGTTATTGGGCCAGCGTCTTTGGGTCGTCTGGCTGCGCTGCCTCCAGAGGAGAAGACTCTCGCTTCAGCCCCAGTCATTGGCTCTATTGTGCTTTTGACTCAGATCACTATCATGATGGCTTTATTGTGCCAGGAATCTGGCAGACAAAAAGCAGGAAATGGCTGGGAGTCACGCAAGGGATCTGGAGAGGCATGTGGGGGAGAGCACTGGAGAAAAGGCTGTGTGTGTCACCAGGACAGGGGAGGGAGAGAGAGAGAGAGGAGTGAGGACGGGGGGTTGACAAACAGACAACTACTGTATGTTTTCGACCTCTGCACGATCGGATCGCTTGCACCTAAGATACTACAAATCTGAATAATAAGAGAGTGAAAGCAGGAGTGTTGTGCGTTAGTTGATTCCTTCCTGAGCAGCAGAGGAGGAGGAGGAGGAGGAGGAGGAGGAGGAGGAGGAGGCTCTGGATGTGTTGTTACCTGCTCTACAGTGAGCGGGGAGCAGATCTCCTCTCCTCTCAGGATCATGGAGCGTTGAGTTAAGACCTCTGACAGCTGGAAGGAGTCCAGGCCAAGCAGGTCACTGACATTACTGACCACTGTAACACACACAGAAACAGATATACACTTACACCATGTATGAGAAACACAGAGCGCAGACAGTTCAGGTGACTCCTATTGATGTCAAACAACAGACGTGACACGCACACTGCGATCCTATACAGTCTATACGAAACTTCATTCTGTCGGCCTCTGCAGTCACTGTAGTTCAGCGGGTCTTTGGAAAAGAGGTCAGACGCAGCGAACAAAGGAGCCTTGAGCTCATGTTACAGCCTGTTCAGTGCTCTGTCTGCTAGTACAATGTCAATCAAACTCGGGGGCGATGAGGAAAACTGCAGAATGGTCCAACATCAGTGGTGAATTTATGATGTGCTTTAAAAAACAGAGATTTCCTATAATAAATTCCAACAGAAACAACTGGTCATTTTAACTGAGTTTAACCTCTTGAAGCTGCGTGTTCCAAGTTTTCACCTTTAACAACATCAAGCTTTTTATTTTCCCCCCATGGTTTGATAAACATCACATAAATCTGGGATCTGCCTGGTCTAGCACTTTATGCCGTCATATGAAACACATGCTCACACGGACCTTTCCCTAACAAAAAAGTGTTTAAAAATATTTAAGAACATTATCCTAAAAGGAAAAATCTAAAGTAAAGTTGTCTGGATTTGAAGGTACATAGTCAGGATGGTCTCACTAAAGAGCTTATGGTGTTGAAAGGTTGGCTGCTTCTGCGTCTTCATGCCAAAGGAGAACTTGTTTGGTAAACACTATGCTCTCATCATTATGATGATAATTATTTCCCAAGGTTTTTCTAATTTACCCCAAATGAAAACAGGAACTTCTTGTTTCATTTAAACCCAAGTGTATTTCATTCATTATTCTTTTTTTTGGAAACATCCAAATATAGATGCATTTTGTTTTCCTATGTTCATCTGACCTGCTGTGTACCGACTAAAAGATGTGTAAAAACCGAGTGCACTCTCTCTTTGACCTCTATACTTAGTACCAAATTACATAGTTGTTTCTAGAAAATCTTCGAGGAAACGATGACAGCATTACTCAGAACTCTCAGACATGAAACATTCCCAGAAGTTCATATATGTGAGTTTAACACTGTGCTTACAGACCGAGGATGTGAGTAACACTTTTGTCAAGGTCATCACAACGTACTCTGTGTGGTAGATTTATTATGCATTGTGTATATATACTGTATATGCAGTGCAAACATATAGTACATATCTCCTACCCCCTTTTGAAGTGATCTGAGCTCCACCAGCGGTCATAAACTCAATGTTGCCCATCTGGAGGACAGCAGACAGTAACTTGAACACATCTCTAATCTCCTCCTCAGTGAATTCCATCACTTTCAAAGCCTCCTGCAACACATCACAGAAACAGTGAGATGAGTCTCATGTCATGTAATGATAGTATGAGCACATTAAATTGGTTTAAGATGTGAGAATAGGTCAACTTTTGCTTTGAACTGTAAAACAACAGCATTTATAAAGAGCCTGTAAAGCAAACACTATCATATACTGTGTTTCCCCCAGTTCAACTTTGTGGAGGATAAACCTCTGTCTTGCTTGCAGGATACTCTCATGATAAAGGATTATGGCGCCCCCTGGTGGTCCAACAAACCGTCTTACCATGACAAAGTCAAAGAGCTGCTTGTCGTCCAGACTGCTGTCCTGCACACAGCCTGCCTGGCTCAGGTAGTGATATGACTCAGGACCTTCAGACAGTAAGTACATGTCTGTAACACAGAGAAATAAAAACAATGACAATGAATGGGGAAAAAAAGTATTTACAATGTAAAGTAACAACCACAAAAAGTAATGTTAGCTCCTATTTGCAGATTGTTATTGGGTAGATTTTCATTACTTTTGTGTATATTTGACCAACTATAGTACTGTATTGCCAAACCTGTCTTTCTACCATTTATCAAACTTAATTCTCTGACTCTGGTGACTGTAGTTGGTCAAAAACTTAGAGCACCCCTTTAAACTCTATAAAACCTAACCTCTGTGGTCTTTGTCAGCTCCTGCTAACAGTGCGTAGAAGATGTGGTAGTTTCTCTCTCCGGGATTCTGTCGAACCACGCGATTCTAGGAACGAAAGGAAGGTTATAGGAAATTATATTTCAATATTCAATGTATCTTGAATATGTGGTATGAATCTGGTATCACATATCACATGTGAATAATTGAGTGTTTAAAATTAGCACAAACTTACTTTTTCTAGCAAATCTGAAAAGTGGTAAGTCAAGGAGAACAATGGTAACAGTAACTGTGTCCTATAGATTTTAGGTCTTTACAGAATATCTTGATGAATTTGAAGGATACAGTCGATAATGCAGCCTCCTTGAATGTTCCCATTTTGGGAAAAGTGGAGCTGGATGAACTTCCCAAAGCGACTGGAGTTATTGTTGTAAACAGTCTTAGCATTTCCAAATGCTTCCATGATGGGGCTGGAGAGAGAGAGAGAGAGAGAGAGAGAGAGAGAGAGAGAGAGAGAGAGAGAGAGAGAGAGAGAGAGAGAGAGAATTAAATAACCACCTGTTTTCTCCTCTGCTAAGGAACCTTTCAGTGATTGTTTCTATTTTGATGTAGATGTGTATCCAGATGCAGATTATATTTCATCAGCACACACCCTCACACTGTTTTTCTAGCTTGTGTCTAAAACATGTTGCATTATGCAAATGACGGATTTCTCTCTGATCAGTCTGGTGAGCTAACACAGAGAGACACTTTTTGTTCAGTTCTTAAATTCTATTGTTTTTAAATGGGAATATTTTCAACCAACGATGGTCTCGATTGTGTTTAAGAGGTTTTCCCATCCTGCCGATAATGTGATTTTGGTGTAGCCTGTATCAGTCACTGGAAAACAAATCAATTCCATTATTACGAGGATGACATCAAAGAGGAACAAGATACTGATTCTGAGTTAATCTTATTGACTTTGCTCAAATGTGGTTAGGAACGTGGTGAGATCATGGTGCAGGACAGATTCAACATACTGATTAAGTCATATTGACATACATTAAAAACAGTGAGTGTAAAAGCTAAACACAAAATATACCTGACAGGGACAATGATTTATGATTCCTAGCATATGCAAAATACCTGCTCTGGACGAGGGCCTGCTCCACCCTGGTGGTCCTCTCCGACGGAGGAGCAGCTGCTGAGTTTTGACTCATCACGGAGAGAAACTTCAGCAGCAGCTTGGTGCTCTCCGTCTTCCCTGCACCACTCTCCCCACTGAGGATGGACAGACAGAGAGAAGTGAATATATAGATGATGTCATGATACATCCCATTGGAGGAAAATGCCAAATTACACTGAACAAAAATATAAATGCAACATTTTTGTTTTTACTCTCATTTTTTATGAGCTGAACTCAAAGATCTAAAAATTTTTCTATGTACACAAAATAACTATTTCTCTCAAATATTGTTCACAAATCTGTCTAAATCTGTTAGTGAGCACTTCTCCTTTACAGGTGTGGCATATCAAGATGCTGATTAGACAGCATGATTATTGCACAGGTGTGTATTAGGCTGGCCACAATAAAGGCCACTCTTTCATGTGCAGTTTTATCACAGCACAATGCCACAGATGTCGCAAGTTTTGAGGGAGTGTGCACTTGGCATGCTGACTGCAGGAATGTCCACCAGAGCTCCACCAGATGGTAGACAGCGTGTATGGCGTTGTGTGGTCGAGCGGTTTGCTGATGTCAACGATGTGGATCGAGTGGCCCATGGTGGCGGTGGGGTTATGGTATGGTATGTTATGGATAATGAACACAGGTGCATTTTATTGATGGCATTTTGAATGAGATACCGCGACGAGATCCTGAGGCTCTTTGTTGTACCATTCATCCACGACATGATAATGCACGGCCCCATGTTGCAAGGATCTGTAAACGATTCCTGGAAGCTGAAAACATCCCAGTTTTGCATGGCCAGCAGCATACTCACCGGACATATCACCCATTGAGGTGGATAGTGCTCACTAACACAGATGTAGACAGATTTGTGAACAAGAGAAATGGACCTTTTGTGTACATAGAAATAGTTTTAGATCTTTGAGTTCAGCTCATGAAAAATGGGAGCAAAAACAAAAGTGTTGCGTTTATATTTTTGTTCAGTGTAAATTCACTATACAGGGGAACTATTCTGCAATCAAAGTCTGCTCTCATAACTTTATTGATAAGGTACAGCTTATTATTTTCACCTGATGAGGACACACTGGCTGTCATGCCTCTTCCACAGGCAGCGGTAACACTCATTGGCCACGGCGAAGATGTGAGGAGGCAGCTCCCCCATCTGGTGTTTGCTGTACAAGTCGACTGCAGTGCCATCGTACAGCCCTACTATCGGTTTGTATGGATTTACTGCTGCCAGGATCGAACCTATGTTAGTCTGGAGGAAATGTAAAAAAAAAAAAAAAAAAGAAAGAAATCAGGCACAAGTGTGAGGGGAGGAAAAGGGAAAGTAGGATAAAGAAAGAAAGGAAAAGGGAGACAAAGAAGATTATCACAAAGAGAAAATGCTTTTAATCCATTTTAGACAAGGATTTGCAAATCTATCGGCTTACCGAGCACAGAATAAATATTTAACTTTTCACCCAGTTTCCTGTCTCCTTCCTCTGACACGGTACCTGTAGTCAGTAATACTCTTAAACTGGCCTAGTTTGCACTGAGGGTGGTAGTATTTTAGGCTCCATTTCTCCAGTGTGGGTAATGCGCTTTGGGGAAAAGTGCCTCACAAAAGTGTGTTTGTGGGTCATCGTACTGTTCTGCGACACTGTGTGGACAGACTGGGTGCAACCTCTGGGATGAGATTAGGAGATAGGATTTCATAAACATAGTTACTGTGCGTCTGTGGCAGTGATTATCTTTAATAAAGCCCAGATCGAGTTTCAAGGGAACCTCGGTGGACTTGGACCGTGCAAATAATCCTGGTTATGAGACCAGGTCAAACTAACATATCTGACATCTTGCATTCTTGAAGTAAAAACAGAGCTCTTAATTTGAAACGTTTTTCTTTCACCATTGTCTGAGGTTCACTATAATCTGGGAGTTACCTGCATCACTTCTGTTAAAGTCTGGTTCTTGAATGAAACTCCAAACTTGAGTGATGTGAAGTGCTGCTACATCGCACTTGCCTGAAAAAAATAAACTTTCCCGCTGATGTTTGTTGGATGGTTGGAGATTTGTTTTTACATTGAAATCTCACTCGAGCCCTGCTACACATCCCACTTCCACAACACACCGCATCTCACCCACAGAAGAGTGGGGTACATCACGGTGGTGTTGGAGCAGGGTGCATGTGCATGTGCTCACAGACTGAGACGGTATTGTGCCTTACGTAGATGTTGTCTTTCTTGTAGCGCAGAAACAGGTTGTGCATGATGGCAGCTTCATGCAGCTCTGCCAGTGTGGACATGTCCTCGACTCCATGGACACTGGTGGGGTGCATCGGGTACACCGTCTCTCTGTTCAGCTCTGCTCTCTGTAGGTAAAACACCTGCAACAACACACACACAGTTCCCAGTTTAATTCATTGAAATTTCAATTAACTGATAAGTAACATTTCAGAACCACAACACACTGCTGCCAAGGTTAAGTGCACAGTAATTGCAACAACCTCATGAACACTTCCAGTATCTGCCATCACTGCAATGAACAAGGCCGCCGACAACCACAGGCTCCAGGGTTTGAGCAGCGGCGGTGAAGGAGGACAAGTTTACACACATGCGGCTCAGACTGCTGGCACAACATCCGTCTCTCTCTCTCTGACCATAGCACATGAATGCACGGATAACAGGAAGATTGAAGAGAAGATACACGAATGACCCAGGTTCAAATGACAGACTTAGCGAGTGCCTGCCCGTGCCTGCCGTTGGCATACCTGCACAGCAGCAAGGGAACACCTGTCTGACACATGCCCAGACCTCTACCGATAGATTTGTTCTTTTCAGTGTCTGCACAATAAATCTATCACTTGTCACATTTCTGCAACAAAGCCAATTAGGCGGAGAGGTAAAGTAAATGTGATGACTGGGAATGTCTCGACTTTCAAGGCCCAGTTTTAGTTGTGGAGTAGATGAGAGAGGGAGAGAGAGAGAGTGAGAGAGATTTACTGGAATCTCTCCAATGACGTAAAGCTGAAAAACAGTTTCACAAACCAACAGAGACAGAGCCTCTGGGTATCAGATCTCTAATGGATGAGACGTGAGATAAGAGAACAGACCGACTACCACTGTGGCGGTTGGTTGGTCACTTGATGGGAAGTGTGTAGATCAATACTGATGGACAAGGGGCTGGAGGTTGTGGCGTCCCAGTCCATTAACTAGCTGGTTCTTCTGGCATATTCATATTGTGTTCCAGTTGGGAGCAGATCTGCCGAGTCAGCACAGAGGGGCTGCTGTGGGAGCCGCCGACTTAGAGCAGACGAAGGTTTGAAAGGTTTTAATTGATCCTAGGAAGGTGCAACTAATGAATTGGAGGTCTTTTTGTAATGTTTTGAAGTGGAGGCCGTAATGCAGCAGAGGTGAAGCAAGGTGAAAGATGCTGTTAACCTCTGTAGAGCTGAGGGGAACCGATCATTCTCACTACGAAGCAACATCTTTACATGCCGTCATTTGACCCATCATTATTATGGAAATATTGATTAATGCAGCTTTAACCAAGTCAGTGGCTTCACAGAAAAGCATTAAGACCTTCCATTACCGCCTTTGTTGTCAAATGAAATAAGCTGTAGCACCAAAGCTGTTCTGTATTACGCAATCCTCCTCCTCTTCTTGTACATTTATCCACAAAAACTGGCCTTTTATAGGATACACATACACTACACATAAATAAATAGGATATTGGTCAGCTGCATGAAGATGTGACTGAAAAAAAAACATAATTTATGTTATAATGTATCTGCATGCGTCTCATCCTACACATGATGGATGTGGAAAACTGATGAGGGTTGAACTGCTGGAAAGCCAACTCTCAGTTATGCAGCCTCCTACTCACTCTACTGTGAGTTGATGAGCTGACTGATCTGGCAGCCGCGTCCATTTCAGGTCTAAGATGTCCACTGAAGAGTGTGGGTGTATCCTGAGAGACAATAGCACAATAACAATGCAGTCATCAGTGAGTTGGTGCATGGTTTTGTGTTATTAACAGTTTATGAAAGCCTGAAGACTTAAGGGAGAGAAGCAGCAGCACGTGCAGTGATGTCATCCACAGAGCAGAGGCTTGCAGATTTACAGCCAGATGTCCCCAAACATTTGGTTTTAACCCCACCCTCTCCTCTCAGGCTAATTGGCCTGGATTCACAAAGGCATGGACAAACTGACTAATAAATCACAAAGGCTTTTTCACTTGTTTTTCATCCTTAATCAGCATCATCATTCATTGATTCATTGTTCAATTACATCAGCCGCTTAATGTGATTGATCATTGATCATTATCAACACCTGAGCACTGCCACTGATTTACACAGGAAAAAATAAACCGATTGTCATACATATGGATAAAAACATGATTACAAGTGCGTTCAATTATTTCACGTAACAAAACTGTGCCGCAATCGACTTCACTTTCTGCTGACACTGATGGAGAGACGCTGTGTCCAACACCCAATCAAATAAACCCACAGTTATCTGGGATACGTCCTCTGCGCCTCACAGCATTCCTCACATTCCCAAAGCTCAAGTTCGAAGTTGCATTGAGGTGACTGAAGGCAAAGATAATACGGGATAACAAACAACTGGGAGAGGCTGCGGGAAAAGATTAAATTCTCAGCTTCACCTCAAGTTTCACAGCTGCTTTTAACCAAACACGCGATGAGCCGTGTGCATGGAAAGCACCATCATCACTCCTCCGGAGTTATACGTATATACCCCGAAGGAGAGAGGAGGGGGGGGGGCTGTTTGTTCATAATGCCGGGTGTATGCGTCTACTGTATATGTGTGTGCGCAGATTCCCCATGTGCTTGTCTCTCTGTCTGCTGCATATTGTTTGACCTTTGTTTTTGATCTTTTCACAGATAACTTGCTGTTCGGATTTCACAGAAGAAGCCTCGGGGGCTTTTTCGGAGATGCTCAGGAGAAAAACATCACTGGAGTTTCCAGCATCAAAAGAGGTCTCACATTCCTCTGTTTTGCCCAACTCTGTCCTTTTATTGCTTTAGTTTCATTGTTGGTTTCATTCCTGTGAGACAACTCACTGAGCTGTGTCTTTGTAGGCAAAGCAGTTTCCTCATAAGCATGAATCCAAATACTCGACTCCACTACACAACATCCTGTTTGTGCAACTAAAAGGAATCTAAGATGAAACATGAGAGCAGATTAGTCTGAACGTATACATCTTATTGTTCCCTTTCAATGTCTACTACGAGGTGCAATAATGTTTTAGTGTCCATTATGACTAGCAGACATACTGGAACATTTTCCCATTGGGAGCTGTGGAGTAGTCGGTAGTACTCTACTCCATGTGATGCTACCGAAAACACTCCAACAAAAGCTAAGCTGACTAATAGACTACAGTGATGAAACCCTGCGTATCCAATGTTGTTAGTTTTCAACTTCCAAAAAGACAAATCAGATCAAAGTTAGAATTTTTGAATTCGCTCCGGGGGCGAGATCAAAACTCATTGAGCAAATCTAATTTACTTTGAGCACAAATTGGTTTTAATTAAAGTGTTTCCTTCCTGAGGGGGCTTTCACTTGGAGCACGTCGGACAATTATCACGATGGCCGTCTCACATGGGACACGGTATCATCAATGTTAATGATATGAGTGATGTAATCGTGGCTGGAGGTGCAGCAGCATGCAACAACATGTGATTTGTAATTGATTGTTGAAAATGTTGACCGTGAAAAGAAAAAATCTATTCTCTCCAAATGGATCCTGGTGTTGACACTATAGTTACACCATACGGGTCACAAGGCTGGACGCAAATCAGACAAAAAATACCAGATGTATCAAACCAATGGATGTATCCACTCCAAAAGATGTTTAATCTAAATAGCAGATGGAGGGTGTGTCCTAGATAACCATTATCTTTTTTTTTGTCAAGAGATAATTCATTTAATAACGTTTGATATTAACAGACATTCTGAATCCAGACATGATCCATTATATTTTTTATATTTTCAACTCCATAACACATGCACGAGATATGTAATTTGTATGACAATGACAGACTAGAAAATATATTAAACTAGAAAATTATTCAATGTTAGAAAATATCCCCACTACTCTGAAGAACAGAAATAATTCGAATAGTTGATTAATTTATGTCAATCATTTTTCTAGTACAAATATCAGCCATGCTGCATCTCTCATATGTGACATTTTGCAGCTTTTCTTTCTTGTGTGACAGTAAATCACTGTAATACGTATGTTTACAGACTAAAATAGCGGGATCAGTTTTTGTAATGATGATGTAATGGTATCCATCTGAATTTCAAAACTTTCTTGCAGCTGTAGAGCTCCGTCCTTTTGTTTCCACCTCAGTGAAACCACACCCTGCTGCTGCTTTGTTCCCCCAGCTCTGCTGAATATTCACATATAGGCGGGGTCAGGCCCGCTGACTCAGGGGTCTTTGCGCTATACTGGGGGGTTATTTATTCAGGCCTTTAGAAACGGCACATGGGCCGACAAAAAAATCCACAGGCTTGTAGATGCAGAGACACAGTCTTGTTTGTCACTGTCTGTTTGTGCCTCTGTCTCTTTTTCTTCCATCTGACTCTCTCTCTGTCTTACAGTTGTCTCCATCTGCTGAAGGGGGGAACCCACCCAGACCTGGGGGGTTATGAGGGGGGACAGAGGGGAGTTAGGCTTATTAATGTGTAAAAAAAAAAAAAAAACAGTGAGAGAATTTTACATGATAACAAGCTTTAAAAAAAATCAGACAAAGTCTTTCTTATTTATAATGCCTAATTTGGCAAAGAGCAAACCAAATGCTACAAATATTTGTTTACCACACACTCGGACACAGACGCTCACGATAATGTTTGTGTGAGCACTTTACTTGCCATGCTAATGAATGCACATCACTGGTTTTAAGGCTCACATAATGGCTCCATTGACTAATAATCCAGAGAAGACTGAGGGGCCATCAATGACCTATTTTAAGCCCCACAGACTGTAAAGCTACAGGGCCTGGACGACTTACCAAGACTGAAGTCTCAGCTCTTTATTTAACTGAATTTATCCAGAGCAAAGCATACTGTATACCGTACCTGAAGAGAGAACAAAAGGCGTATGGTATGAGCTATATGTTTTTGAGCAGTAAATAAACAAGTCATGCATAACAATGGTATTTGGGCTTTGTGGATAAACAGTCTGAGATTGTTTTTGTTCTGTAGGATGAAGATGACATCACCAGCGGCAGCCATTTAGTTCAGGTGACAGAGGCTTCCTGCTTTTCTTTACATGTGCACCCGTCTGGGGATAACTCACACACTGTTAATCCAGCTGGTGCCATCTGGCGACATAAGAACACACACACACACACACACACACGGATGCACTCAAACACACATTGACGTAAGATATTCGCCCCTCAGCCTCAGTTTGTCTGCTGCATCTTCAGGCCCACTCAGGTCTGTGTGAGTTATACTGTAGCAGGGAGGAGACAGTGATGAATGTTGATATGATGGTTTAATGTGACAGCAGCCGGGTCGGCCTGTTAAAAGCCCACACAGTGCAGGTAAGGACGCCCTATGGAGTCTGCAAGATGAGCACTCAGACAGGGAGCAGCACCTCAGTGTAAGCAATGAAGCAATGAATAATGGTATATCTCACTCCCTGGGGGGTGGTGGGGGGAGGCAGTTGCCTGGATACATTTACCAAACCACCACCTGCAATGGCTTACGGGTGTAAAAACACCAGGACACAGACAGACAAAGGTAGACTGACAGAGCTCGTATGAATGAATACCATGAGTTTGCTGGAGGAGCTGGATTAGGTGAAGGATCGAGACTAGATCAGTAAAATGCCAATAAACCTCAGCAGAGATGTAATCCAGGAACAGGGATCACGTAAGGTCAGCCAGGGACCGTGAAGGTGGAGACGGTCCATTCCTGTCTCACATTCCTGTCATTCTGGCTGCATAGTCTTAGGACTTGGACACAGGATCCATATGTCTGGCCTGAAGTCTAACACATACTATGAGCACACACGGTCAGGCTTCAGGGTCAGCTGCATCGCCGTCGCCCAAATCAGTGCCGAAAAAATGTGATGCCACAAAAACCTAGTGTTGTTCTTTTCAAATCCCGCTGAAGGTGGTGAAATGTTTTCAGACTGAGAGCAACGTTTGTAGTATCCAGTCATATTTAGACAATAAATAAGAAGTAGGGGCTCTCATTCCTTTAGTCAACCTCTGACCTGGTGCTGTGATAGATGGTGTTTCCGCCCCCCCTGCCCCACTGACAACACATGTTTGACCTCTCACACCTCACACTCATGCCCAACACTCGTCACAGGAACATCGTACAACTATGCTCAAGTGGGGAGCACATGAATGAGCCCATGTTACCTCTCAAATCTTTTTATAAAGCCTCATCCTTACCACAACATACTTGATACGATACGATACAATATGACACATTTTTCTTTGCTGTATATCTGGTGATGCTGCGGTAAAAAAGAAAATGTCTATTTTCTTTTGCTTGTCATTTTGTGTAAGAGAACCAGCATATCATAATCATATATGTTATTAGCTTAAAATATTAATGAGGACTGGCCTTTTTTCTTAGTTTTTCTTTTTTTCCCATCTTCTCTATTCAGTTTTAATAATTCAATTCAGTCCCTATCAGTGTTTTTTGCAACTCCCCATCACATTTCTGTTTGTTTGTTTGTTAATCTGTATTACTTGTATACGCGAAAACCAAGATAGAGAATATTGCATAAAACACATATTCAGACATCCAGGAGCCACAGAGCAACATTAGCATTTATTTAAAGTTGTATATATAGATAATGCTAAAAAAAAAGAAGCTCCAAAGCACCAATGAGATGCAGGGTTGCATCATAATTCCCTGTGTATTTTCAATGACACCACCACCACATGTCTCCCTTGTCCAAATCAGGAGCGAAGGAATAACACAGGAAGTCATCTTGTGGTTGGGATGACAGATGTGTGGCTGGTGAGGTTGGACATGGAAATGAAGCTATATGTCTTGTTCCTGTAGACAGAAATGTGCAAGGGGTCACACCTTGTTCTTTCCCAAGGCCATGATCGGATCAAAGGCCTGCGGCTGTGTTCAAGTTTGGAGCTAACGGACAACTGTATGCTCTGTTCAACGGGGTCTCCAGTACAAAAGCATTCTGCAAAACCAGAGTGGTAGTGGAAGTTTTTGATCAACACTTTCTCACAGATGACATTGAGTTAAAGGCTATTTTCTAAACAGCCATTGCCACGAGTCTCTCTCTCTCTCTCTCTCCCTCTCTCTCTCTCTCTCTCTCTCTCTCTCTCTCTCTCTCTCTGTCGGTCTCTCTGACAGGATTTCCTCCAGACACAAAGACCACCATCCACTGCCAAACAGATAAGCTCGGGCCAATGACTTGTCACAAGAAGCCCATTCCTGTCATTCTTACTTTATTACAAAAGGTGTTGATCCCACAGCTGAGTGCTGAGATGAAACATGTGTGCAAACAATTAACTCTCTTATACACACACTGGACTACACCCTTCACATACTGTAGGACAGGTAACCCTTTAAATTTTTAACAGAAACGGCGGGGGAGGTTTTATATGTACATTCTGTTAGTCATGGCCTATGGGATATCTGGTGTTCATTTATGTGTGCTGAGAAGATTTTTGCACAGGCTTTGGCTTCAAAAAACGTTTCCTTGCCTCTAGGGTGGCCATGCAAACATAGTGTGAAATCCTAATGCTGCATGGTACAGACACAGCACACAGATGCAGGTTTAAAGTGAATCCTTGGCAGCATTAATGGTTCAGTGGGGGAGAGAAGCGCTTTTCTTACCTTCCCATAGTCAGTGGTGAGGACCAGGGATGCATCATCACAAGAGCTGACGGTGGAGGGGAGGAGCTGCTCTTTGTGTCTCAGCCAGACACGGGCCCCCTGCAACACAAAAGCCAGCGAAACACCATTAGCATCTGGACACAGGGCTCATATTGGAGTCATTCGTTTCATAAGAGAGTACTGGACATTTGCATTACAAACACATTTTAGAGGTTTAGATGATGCCATTGACACGTAGGCAGCCCATTATTAGAAATAGAAACCGTCGAGGGCAAAGGTCAAACCAAAAATATATTAAAGAAATATTCCTGGCAATGTTTAGGTTTATTTTGGAAGTGCCAGCTGAGTAATACTCTAACTGTTCGCTTTGAACAGTCAGCAGAGATTATGCTGCAAAACGCCCTCTGGTTTTCTTCTCCCACTGTCTTTTTCCATTTTCCCTTTTTCTCAGCTTTGCCACATAGCTACTCACTCACCACACCAGACTGGCACAGTTATCCTCTTATTAAACTGTCATTGACTTTTAGCAGAGAAGGCCTGCATGCTGAGGGCGTGCCGGAGACCAAAACTACCACTCAGAGACAGACTCAGAAAAACTGTCAAAAGGGCTTTCAATGTGAGTTTAATCTACTACATGACAGAGAAGAATATGGCCCTAAATGAATGTCTGGCCACTTACAAATCAGTCAATCAATTCAAATGTTTCTCTGCCTGCCCATACTTTCATCTTTTCTATATTTCACTGAGGGAAAAAAAAACACAGCACACACTTGTTCCAGGTGGAGATTAACACCAGCGCTGCAGCTGATCTGGGTGGCCTGGTCTGCCGTGTTTGTGTATCCATGTGAAGTCACTGACCTTCCCAGACATGTTTGTTAGCAGCTCAGTAACCAGGAGCAATAACAGGAATCTGAGGCTGATTGCTCAGACGGACAGTCGTTTCCTTACAGTGGTGGGAGATACATTTATAGATGAGAACCCGCGTGCAGTCTTGTAAGTCTCTAATGGTGGTTAAATCAACAATTGTCGGAGTCAAAGATGAAAAATGTAAATGCAAATGTAAGCAAGTAATGTGCTTATATTTCTCTTGATGTGAAGATCATGTAACTTTAATGTCTGTGTTGAGTTTAAGGTGTCAGCTGTTTTGGTTAGCTTTGCTAAGCATAGAGAAGACAGGGTGAAACAGATACAGTAGCCTGACTGTGCTCCACTTCAACTTTATGTGACAAAATCTGTCATCTAAACCTGCTTAAATGTAAAAAAAAAAAAAAAAAAAAAAAAAAAGCAGCAGTGCTCATCTAACCTATTAAAAAATGAAGAAACTATTTCCCTGAAATTTAAAGCTTTTCTGTTTGTATCTCCTAGAAGTAATGTAACATAAATTGTATATTTCGATTCCAAAAGACAGTAACAATAACTAGCTAATACTGACAACATAAAGAGACTTAAACACGTCACCCTCTCCTGTACGTTTTTGACCAAGTAAATCATTAATCATAAAAAGTGCCACCAATAGGCTGGGGGAAAACACAGAGCAAAAGTGAATTGTGTGTCCAACAGAGCATAAAAGTGGAGAAATCAATATGCATGGATTCCTCTAGGAAACCTTATACAAGGTCACCACTTCCAGACATCAATCCTCATTAAGTATTAACAACAGGCTGCCACGTGTGCGCACACACACACACACTCAGGCACAAATGTGTGCTACCAGGGTCAGGACATAGATCAAGATGCTTTCGTTTAACACACAAGATGTTTACATGAAATCCATTCTGCTGAGTCACAGACAAAGAGGCACACAGTGCAACTTAAAAAAATTATCTGAATCCATGTAATGAACTTATTAACCGCTCAGAGACGACTGGCCTCTGCTCTTTTCTTTATTTTGTGATTAAGGCTTCGCTCTTGGACAAAGGGTCACTCAGTCCAAACCAGCCGGTCTGAAAACCTACTTCCATCATCAAGGATTTTTTTTCTCTCTCTTTCAGTCGACCAATGGAGCGCAGCTAAATAATGTGGCTCTCTCGAACCACAGGGGACAGCGGTGAGTGGGGTAAAGGGGTCTTGTAAATTAGGAGGAGGCTGAGGCTGAGGCTGAGGGTGGGGTGAGGTGGGGGTGGGGGTGGGGTGGTGGTTGGGGAGGGGAAAGAGGAAGTGTGCAGACTTGATAATGTCCTGCCTCCCATTGTCTGGGAAAAGAAGCAGAAAAAACATCAGGACACAAATATAACAGAGGTGTTCGCCATCCAGCACACAGAGACTGACGACCACACCAGTGACCAACTGTGTCTGCCTGGTACCAGTGTAGCACGTGTGGACCGTTCAGTGAAAAGCTGCTTCACATGAGTTCACTGAAGTCCAGTGAGGAGATTAATGGTGCTTATACTCTATAGATTTTAAGAAGATCAGTTGTTGTTATGTAACTGGAAATTACAGGGGCTTGAATTCAGCAGAATATTGCTGGTACTGGGTTTTTTTTTTTCTTGAACGTGTTTGTGACTGGAACAGTGGAGCTGACAGGCTGGAGAAACATGCAGGGAGAAGGCTGCAATAACAGCTAATTACGCGATTAGTTTAACAGGAAAATAGAGCAGGCAAGCCATGACATGGAAAGCTGTGGGACGGTCCATAATACAGTGTGTTTGTACATCATATCATTGTTGGTGCTATAGTTAAGGACATTTTTTTTCCAAGAACTGGGTTCAGCTGCTGAATCAGAGTCTTGGAGGTTTTCCAATCATATCAACAGGGACTTTCTCAAAAGGATGCCTAGTCACCACCTAAAAGATAAAGAGAGATAAAACTCTCTAGACTCCATGCTTTCCAGTAATTCACATAATAGTTGGTTCACTGAATGAGTGAAACAGTAGGCGTTATGGTAAACCTAAACGTCAGCATCTAACTGACCCATAAGAACTTTAATGCCGGCTTGGTCTGCTGCAGCAGCGTCTGTGCAGTGCAGAGACTTGCTCTTTGGAGAAGTGCCCACCAGCCACTATAATTAGCATTGGGCAAAAACAGCTACATCAGTATCACATCATTTCATTTTTTACCTCACATTTGTGATGTTTGGCACTGACGTTTTTATTCATCTGAGCATTTTAACATTTAAAATACAGACTAGTATTTTTTTTGTCTTGTTATTCTTAGAATAAAGAGTAACATCTGGGAGCAACTTTATAAACACCAAAACAGTCAACTAAGACAACTTAATCTTCCAGTACCTCATCCTACAAGATGCATTCTTAATGTATGTATGGCATTTTCTTACGCTCACATTTTAACTCTTCAAAATATACACAGCACACACAGAGTCAAGTCACAATGAGGAAACAACATCCCCCTGGATATAGGGGTGTGCTAAGTGGTGTGGTGTATATTCTGTCAATATTATTTGCATACGGTGGTGTAGAAGATGTTAGGGGGATGGTGTGCTTATGTCCTGCAATTGTTGCAACCCTGGCTGTGCAAAAAAGAGACTAATCATTTATTCTGACAGTTAGGCATAAGTAAACAATGTTTTGTTTAGGTAATAATTGGCGGAAACATTGCAAGTGGTAGAAGAGTTGGGGTTGTCCAGCGACTAGACAGCTCAAGAAAGCTAACACCCGATTTGTTTGTCCATTTGTTTGTGTCTTTGAACGCACATGTGTGCGTCTAAAGACTGAAGCCGGAGGGTATAAAGTCAGGAGGATGAATTGTCTCAGCAACAGATGGTCTCTCTAAAACTCCTCCTCTTTGTCCCCTTCATCTTCGGGAGCTCTGTCGCTAAGTCAGAACAAAGGCAGCCACCGCTGACTGAGAGCTGAGAAGTTAACCAGGCAGACATAATATCCCAAACAAAGTCCAGCTGGGACGTTAAGGGGACATCAGTGACACACTTGAATCATCTGCTGCACCGCAACTGACAACTCTGACTAAAAACCACAGAAACACTGTTTGTGCTACTTGCATAATAATAATAATCATTGAAAAGAACTGTGCTCACAGTCTTCATAGGGTTTAATTATCAGGTGTCAGTTGGCTCCTCTCTCGTGCTTCTGGTAACCAGATGTTTTAATAGCCCCATTAAAACCACAGCTAAACTGCTACCATGGCATTTCCAGCTCGGGCTAATTTCTAATTCTTAATGCTGCATGTCACTGAGCACGTGTAGCACTGCTGAGGCTGAACCGACTGACAATGGTGATCTGATCCACCGACATGGGCCACATGGCGACGTCCCATCATGTTCTCTGACACAGAAACCACTCCGCTTGAATGATGTGATCTTGGAGCTGCGGGCTAGAGTTTCTGCCGCTTGTATAATGACATCCCGCTCAGAGATTTGCTAATGAACGCGCCTTAAATATTTAAGGGCATACACAGTGCAAGGTGCCAAGGCTCTTTCTCTGCCTTCTGGTGTGGCAGGAGCACAGTCGGTATCAGGTGATCGTATCAAGCCAGAAACAAAAGAAAGCTAATTAACTCAGCCGGACTTGGACACGGTCGAACAGTTCGCTATGATAGGCTAATTTCTTGTATCGTCGTGTGGTTTCGGGGCAAGGTGAGTGAATGCCAACCTCCGGCAGTGGACGGCAGCGAGCGGCTGCTGCTGTTGCTGCAGTTGGCCAGGACTGATGCTTGGCTAATGGATGAGTACACCCAGCTGGACACCTGACCAACATCTCATCTCTTGCTGAGGATAAACAAAATACACAGATGTATCCACCAGGGGTGCCCACAAATGCCATCCGAAAGAAACTCTATCCGGCTCTGCTTTCACTATAGTCAGAGTCAAATTTCCCCCAATTTCCACCTGTTCATTTATGTTGTTTCTGTAAAATTTGTTTCACATCATGTTTATCAGATCAGCATAAACTTTGAATCCCATTTAGATTTTTTTTTAAATCGCATTCCCGCTCCTTCTACACCCTAAATACCAAGACATAACCAGCATTATCACAAGAATAGAGGGGCGTCAGGCCACGTCACTAACCCTTTGCGACCCCTCTCAGTGCGCCTGGGCAGATGTGCAGTCCTGGACAATGAGTGGCCTGATGACCTGCACTTAAAAAGGTCAAACAACATATTGGCGCTCGCCTTCGTGCTTCATAAGAAATGAGTCAGTTGTAGGTACAAATTGTTACACTTGGGTGAGGGATGGCATACGTTTGCATGAAATAACAAAGTCACACAGGAGCTATTTTAACTCCAGGTAACAATGGAGAGAAATGTATTTGCTTTATTCATTAAAAAGCAACCTAAGCCAAATTCAGGGACTGTAACCAAATCTCCTGAATGCTGAGTGAGTGGAATGAGGAGGAATCGGCCAAGTGGCTGGTGAGATTAAACAAGTAGGCCGAGCGCAGCTGGGAGGGGAATCTGGGCAAAGGTCCCTCTGGGTCTTTGGCCACAAGATTTCCAGTGAGGCAAAAGCTGTACATCGCACAAAAAGCAAAACCTCAGCAGAAAGTTACTGGATATTATTTCACATCACAACCTTGGGAGGGGGCGACAGCTCAGCCTATTTATTATCTTATTAGCACAACATTTTTACTTGGTCAGAATTGTTTAAAATATGGAATTGAAAACACTGAATTTAAATGTTTCCATATGTTTTGTGCATGTATGTGTGAAATTAATGACGTCTTCTTCCACTGCTCTGTTGTGCAGCTCCGCACTGAGCCGCTCAGGGGTTAAGTGCTACTCTCCAAGGCTCTTCAGCAGTGGTTACTGAGGGAAAAGGAAAAGCGTCTCATCCACTCTCTTGCACTGATTTTCCAGGGATTCAGTCCCACAGCTCTCAGCTAACATACTTAGCATGAGGTCACTGTCATCAGGCTCATCACATAGCATATAATTACTGAACATTTTACAGGAACAATTTTAGATTAATGCGCCTCTGCATGCTTCTTGCACATGTTGTTTTCTTTGTTTCCTGGCTGCCACTGTGCAGTGAGTACCCATAGCCAGCATGGGGTGAGGGTGGGGATTGGGAGGGGCAGGGTTGGTGACCGAGGGCAGAAATCAGATGATTAAAAGCAACCTCCAGCATCTGTGCTGGAAGGCGCATGAATAAATGATGGAGGGAGCAGCTGATCAGAAATTAGCTAATGGAGGAGGAGGAGTCCCATGGGGAGCTGGGTTTCCCCCTGTTGTTGTGGAAGGGAGGGGTGACAGGGGTAAAAAAAAAAAAAAAAAAAAAAAAAAAAGGGTGGAGGGTGCAGTTCATCAATTGTTCTTGACTCCATGAAGCTCCCCCAGCCCCCTGCAGAGGAAGCTAAAAACAGACTTAGAGCGGGATGGCCTGAAGGCAGCGGCCTCATCAGTTAACACTGTTAGGCGACCAGACATGTGGCTCGGTGATGATGTCATGCACCATTTTCATCATCAAAGGCTGTTTTTGTAAAAAGCAGAAGGTCTGCGGATGATTAAGATGAATGCAACTGTGTCAGTAGGTTGATATAAATGTGTAACATCATCACTGTCCTTAAAGTTGTTTTCTTTAACAGCTTAAACAGAACAACATGATCATAAAAGCAAATGTGTGCCAGTGCTAATGTGTGCCTGCTTTGTTTTGTAGTGTGTACAGTGCGTCTGCTGTCTGTCTGTCAGGAAAGGTGGGTGTGTGTGTGTGTGTGTGTGGGGGGAGGGGGGGGGGGGGGGGTGTAATCTGTCATTTTGCTAATGAGTATATTGAAATTAATTTGCATAACAAATCATGTCTTCAGGAGCACGAGAGAAATAAGAGGAGCGCTTGACACTCCTGGCACAGTGTCCTGCTTTACGTCCTTATCCTGCCTGAACATATTTTCATTCCACCACCCTGTGTATTTGAGATCAAAGTATTAGTATGATCCTGTTTTCTGAGAAGGGTTTTGACACAACAGAAATGTTAATTAAAGGGATTACAGCACATCTGATTTGATTTTCAACAAAGTGCTACACATATATAACCTTCACTGTCGTATATGTGGACTGGGTCACACAACAGGGATCCCAGAGATATTCCAGGAATGCTGCAAAGTCAGGACTGTCAGAGACTTGAGGAGAGTGTGTGTGTGTGTGTGTGTGTGTGTGTGTGTGTGTGTGTGTGTGTGTGTGTGTGTGTGTGTGTGTGTGTGTGTGTGTGTGTGTGTGTGTGTGTGTGTGTGTGTGTGTGTGTGTGTGTGTGTGTGTGTGTGTGTGTGTGTGTGCGTGTACCCAGGCTGTTGTTACACTGCCTTTCACCTTCACTCGTATTTCATGTAGTACCCAGAATGACTGCTATGATGTTGTTTAATCAAACAACTTGTATTGGAATCTGTTATTGATTGATCAAGTAAAAAATAACATTTGAAAATTGTGATTTAAAATTCTTAAAGTCTTAAATGTTTTTTCTGTGCACACATGGACAAACATCACATTTAAAGCTCACAATTTGTATGGGAAGTAGTACTGTTGATCATGATGATGTAACTGCAACCAAAAGCATTGCAAACATTGCATTTATGTACCAGTTTTGCAGCTTTTTTTTAAAAGTATTTTATCTGAGGATGAGGGAGTGAAGGAAGGCTAACAAGTTGAGTCTTGAAAACATGGTACGCTCCTCCTCATGTGAGTCTCATTATGTCAGTGTATCATGGCTAAAAAAGCCTCAGGCCTGACCACACACACACTCATGTTTAATAAAACAGACGGGGAATGGATGGGAACACTAACAGGTTATGACTGTGGACTGTGCCATGCTGTGTTATTTGCTTCTGTCAAGCACCAAGGTGCTAGTTAGACTCTTCAGGCCATGGCAGTCAGGGATCACCTAGTGTGAGATGTAGCCTATACATAAACCCAGCAGGATGTTTGTGTCATCACGAGGGAGACAAACAATGTTACACTTTTTATATATTTTTTTGTCCTAAGGCCATATTCCCTCCCTCCCTTCCCTTCCTTGTTGTTTGAATGTGTTGAACCTACGCTCACACGATGGTTTAAGTTAGAGAGAGACGCACACTCTGTTCTGTAATAGGCCGCCTCCATACAATAATCATAGGGGACTAAAAAAGGAAAGTCAACATCTGGGCTGGGAGCAGTAATCACAGGTTGGCTGTTATTAAGCTGCCAGACGAGACCTCCGAACTGAGAGGATTTAAGCTACACTCATTACCAGCTCACAGTGTCTATCAGGTATAGGGCAGCCAAGGTGAAGGCCGTCAGATATTATCGTGTGAGAGGGGGTAGGCGGTGATCAACAGGAACTTTCATTTTCTCTGGTTCAAGTATCCTGGACAAATTCGGCGCACATAAATCTGGTAGGATTGATTGAAATGTGAACGGGCATCACTGAAATTTTTTTCTGAGATGTGAAGACGAGACATGACGTTATACCTGACCTGGTAACATGAGCAGACCACAGAGGCACCTAGTCAGACTTCAGTATGAGCAACTTATCATTCAAACCTCTCTGGTGATCCAGAGACAACATCAAGTCACCATGTCCAGATGTTAAAGGAATAATTAGCCACTTTTAGAAACATGCATTTGCTTTTCTGGCCAAGTGGTGATGAGTACGGAAGCCGAGAACGGCCAGGTCCATAATATTTTTTTTATTATCGTTTTCTCGTGATAACGACTTATTATTTCGTTATCTCGAGATAACAAAGTCCGTTTTCTCGTGATAACGAATTAATTTATTTCGTTATCTCGAGATAACAAAGACCGTTTTCTCGTGATAACGAAATAATCATAGAATGTGTCGTTGACATGGTTGCCTAGCAACATGTGTCCCCGGTGCAATCGCTTCTGCTTACGGGGAACAGCTGGTTAGCCGCTGTATGTTCGTAGCAGGAGGCTACTAAAGCGAGTCTGTTGGAAACACACATCTACAGATCTAACGTAACAGAAGAGATGTTTTTCGTGGGATAATTGCCCAGAACCATGTGTAGAACTCAAATCAGTGAGCTGATTAATGTGATCACATCATCCTGATTTCAGCCTTCAAGAGCTGCCACTAACGTTAGTCTGCTCTGAGGAGCTGTCAACAATGAAGTAACGTTACCGGTAAGTTACACTTTAGTTTGTTTACTGAGCTGGGTTTATTTAAGGGGCTACAGGTTAGCATAAACACATGAGAGTTGACTACGTTATGGCAGCTTCAGCTAAGGTAATGTTAGCTAGTTGCTGCTCAGATAAAGCTCATGAACACTGCTGTCTTGCCAAATTAACATTAGCCTACATGTCAGTGGTCGCAGGCAACAGGTGTCTGATGGTTGGAGATAAGGTTGTGATTTCTGACGGCAGCAGACAGTAGCTAACGTTAGCTTAGCTGAAACAGGATAGATGGGACCACGGTAGCCCCTTAAATAAACCCAGCACAGTGACGTTATTCAAACTAACGTTAAGTGTAACTTACTGGTAAATTATTGTTGACAGCTGGTGTGGACAATAATCACACCAGTGAGTAGAGTAGACTGAAGCAGAGCGATAGATAAATGTTATATCTATCGCTCTGGACTGAAGTTAACTGCCCCATGCTCGAGCTGAACAGTAGCCTCCTGTTGCTAGGCAACCATGTCAACGACACATTCTATGATTATTTCGTTATCACGAGAAAACGGTCTTTGTTATCTCGAGATAACGAAATA
The DNA here is from genome assembly GCF_905171665.1 of Trachurus trachurus. Taxonomy (NCBI): domain Eukaryota; kingdom Metazoa; phylum Chordata; class Actinopteri; order Carangiformes; family Carangidae; genus Trachurus; species Trachurus trachurus. The sequence continues at coordinate 14,585,224 of NC_139899.1, read as the reverse complement.
AATTAATTCGTTATCACGAGAAAACGGACTTTGTTATCTCGAGATAACGAAATAATAAGTCGTTATCACGAGAAAACGGTAATAAAAAAATGTATACGGACCTGGCCGTTCTCGGCTTCCGTAGATGAGAGTATGTATTGTTATGTTTTTATGGTAAATATGAAGCTACAGCCAGTAGACATTTTGCTTAGCATATCAACAAATACAAAACACAAACCAAACCAAGACACTGGTTTACAGTCTTTTTCATGTCCATTAAAAATGCCTGTATAAAAGTTTATTTTTGCTGCCAAATGTAGTTTCTGTGGTGGTGATGGTTGTTTGCCAAGAGCGTCTCCAAACACAGCACATGACTGGAGTAATCTGGTTAACATGCCAACTTCAGTAGAAGAAAGGTAGTGATACAAATGTTGGTAACTGCATGGTGACAGTTGTTAATGCTAATAGGCTACTAGGCAGCAACAGCAAAACTTATATGAAGCTCTTTCTAACAGATAATAATATATCAAATCAGCGGGTTTAAGAGTTGGTAGGTAGAAGTTGTCAGCTTAGGACAGATTCAGGTTAGCTGTGTCCCTGCTATGCTAATGATCTCCTGGCCCCAGCTACACGTATTAACCTTACAAACATTGCTGTTTTTGTCGACTCTCTTGGACTAATAGCTCATAACTTTTCTGTGTCTGTTGTTCTCACACCGAAGACAGCGACTACATGAGCTGTCGTTCGTACAAGTCCAGACAACTAGCCTACTGTGATTTCCTCATTTCACTTTAAATTCACAGTGGTTCGGGATGTTCTCTGTCATCACAGCCTTGTTGACATGACAAATTAGTGAATCGCCCGAGTGAGGTGATTTATATTTCATAGAATGACACACCCAAGACTGCCCTGATAGGGATTCACACACACACACACACACACACACACTGACAGATGCATGGAAGACAGGAAGGATGGGCGTTCGGAGCAGACTGAGCGTCATAACTTTTATGAGCACTGTCTTGTGAACATGCTGCCTACAACAACCAGAGCGGGTATTAGAAGGAATAGTACGGCATTGTAGGATATTTGCAATATCAGGGGTTAGCATAATGGCTGGAAAGAGATCCAGAGAATCCAGGAGAATCCTCCTGCCAGCACTGTTGATTGTTTTACAAAATCCAATCAAAAGCATTCAGATTTCTGCCCAACTGAAATAGAGAATAACTATAGGTAACTAGTGAGCGCTGCGCTATACCCCTGTGTCCGTTTCTGATTCCAGTTCATCATGCTAAACCGCGCTAACCAGCTGATGGATTTAGGTGGGTTTACTGGGCAGATTAGAGTTTGTAATCAGTCTTCTCATCCAAGTGTTGGCAAAAAATCAAATGAGCAACTTTCCCAAAATGTCGATCCACCACGAACAAGCACGAGAGACCACCAGAGTCTAACCAACACCAAGGTGTTCCTTCTGCTCTAATCACTGCAAACATGGACGGCTTTGTCTGAAGACCCCGGTAATGTAGCAGGTTAAAAGCTTAAATCAACAGCATGGTGTCAGCAGGAGGTTATCACAGCACTGACCTCCCCATGTGTCAGCTCACTGATAGACGGAGATCGGGTTACTGATAGAGGGACAAGAAATGCAAACACATGCCAGAAAGGTGAAAAGTTGATTCATTTCAAAGCAAAGGTGGCCTTTGAAAGTGTGGAAAAACATTCTTATGTCAAAATCCAACAAATACCACATTTGTTACCATGTATGGTGACATCCAAACCCTATATCCCCCCCCCCCCTTAACACCGGCACTGTGTCATCATGAGAAATAACCATGTTATTTGGTGTGTGGTGAGACAATGGCTGTTGGCAATTAGTCCCAGTGCTCTTGTGACAGATTAAACCACCTCCAGACTGTAGCCTACCAAAGCTGTAGGAGCTCTGCTGACGCACACATAAACCACTGCCTTAATAATACCTCGCTCTGTTTGTTCATAAACAACCGGCACCGTTAATTCACCGCCACTCACAGACTTTAAAAAAATCCCCTAATTTGACGCGATAACGCACACAATAACCACTTCAAGATCATTACAAGTTAAGACGGCTGCTTAGAAATGATTCACAGGAATGCAGGACCCATTAACCACATTTTTTGTAGCTCTCCTTCCTTCCTTCCTTACATCCTAACTTCACTTCCTGACATCCTTCCTCACTCCTTTAGCCGTCCTCGTGGCTGGAGGTGAAGAGCAACCATCTCAGATTCTCTGCTCTCTCTCTAAAGGTGGCAGCTGGAGGAAGTGACAACTGGGTAGAAAAGACCCTGACGTCGCAGGCAGCACAAAAAATAGTCCACCATCAGGAGCATCATAATAGGCTGGCCTTTCTCACGTTACCCGTTTCACTACAGAATGCTTACGGGGCATGCAGAGCCACGGCACCAGGCTTCAAAGAGCCAGACATAAACAGCACATAGAGCTGTGAGGGATGTGTCAGGGTAGGGAGTGTGTCTGTCAGTGTGTGTGGGGTGGGAGTGGAGGTGGGGGGGTGCTGGTATGAAACCTAAAGCTTTGCCCACCAGGACTCTACAGTGCACGGATGACATGCAGCCATGACCGGGGGGGGGGATTTCAGGGGTCAGGGTTGGGAATTTGGGAATCCCTCTGTGAGAGTGACTTTGAGAGGCTGGAATCTGGTGTGTAATGCAAGGAAGGAGTTAACGGGCGTGGAGAGAGGTCCTCATGTGGCTTTACAGTGTGAAGCAGCTGCTGCTAAAAAAGAACTGATTACCAAGTTTAGTAACGCATGTAGCTTCGTCAACAGGATGTCTCACAAAGACATGAAAAATCTAATTGGCCCTGTTGTGCGTGTGAATGGTTGAATGTGTGTTTGATCTCCCGGGTTTTTTCATCTGTGAGGAGATGAAAGAGAGGAAGAGAGATAAATGTATCTTAAACACACAGACACACACACACACACACACACACACACACACACACACACACACACACACACAAAGCCTATCTGTGGGACCTAGGAGCGTAATAATCATATTCCTTGAATATTTACATACATATGGAGGTCTACGATGACCACATTCAACAACTTGACAAGATCGCTGGTTCACTCCAGTACAACAGAGTCATAGGATGGACTGAGGGTGGAGTAATGACAGCAACACTGTCGGGTTTATGACACTGTGTGAGCTCCTGAGAGGAAAAGGCGGCGCCGATTGGACAGGATTGGCTTTTAGGATAGACCTCACCCTTGTACCTGCCACTCCTATTCACTCCACCACTATCTCTGACCCGGTCACCTTAATCAGTGCTAACAGTGGCATGCCAGGGGAAAGCTGTCCTAGATTTGCAATAGGCAAACTGAGGTGCTTGATAAATGCGGTCAGTGTTAATTTCATCAAATCTGATCCGCGAAGAAATCCTTTTAGTGGGCAGATTTTGAACTACGCTTATTCAAAAAAAAGGGTTTAAAAGTTCACACATCACATTGTAAATGGACCGTCCATAGGTATGAAGGAAAGATTGATTAACAGTAATTAATCATGCAATATATGCCCGTCTGTGCTTGATTTCAGGAAGTTGAGTTTAATCCTCGTCGTCTTTTACTTCACTTCCAGAGTTCCCATTTAATTAAATCCCCACTGGTAGCGCTATGGTGTTAAACTCGCTGGCTTCACTCCATGACCCAATAGTCATTGAAAAACCAGGTCAGTTTGCTGATTTATTTTAACACAATCCCACATAGACAAGTGAAGCGACACACCCAGCACAGATACATACACCTGTATTGACATTTCTCCCCGCAGTTGCTACAAAGGCTGAGTTGTTTTTGTTTTTTATGCATGAGTAACATGAATTGTCTAATAGATTTATTTCCAGACAATACAAAATAATTCTGTCCGATCTAAAAAAGACCTACAAACAGCAACCCCAAAAGGGAAGACCCTGTTGAAACTGTTCACAAAGGTAGTAGGCTATTCATTGCTGGACTATAGTAAAATGAACTCATTGTGTAAACATGACAAATCAATGTATTCTGACCAAGTTAGATGTAGAAACTTCTTCATAGATAAATTCCGCTGGTCAAGATATTGGAGGGCACAGTTTGCTACATCTCAGGATGAAAAGCAATTCACTACATGACCACATTAGATAAAAGAAAATGGGGCCTGAATGAAGTCACCAGGGAAATCTCAAACAGTTGGTCCAGGACAAAAGATACACACCAAATTACAACAATGATCTCTGCTGAGCCGAGCTAAAATAATAACCTTCCTCTGTACAGAATATCACTCTAATAAAACCAGATTACGACCCAAAATCCAGCTCTCCTCAATCTGTTGACTACATGGCTGCTTTATACAACAGAGGACTGAAACCTACAGCTCAGAGATGACATGCCTTACATTTTTGTAAACATTGCTTGATCCTGGCCAAAACGGACATTAAGTCAGCAAGTGTCATCCTTGTAACCCAGTTAACCAATCATTTAATAATTGAACTAATTCAATAAGTAAATGGAAAATAGTACTTTTTCACTGTGTTGCACATAGCCTACAGTAGCCTATAGGATTCTCAATCATAGTCTCACTCCTTGACAACTGTTAAGGATAACACACAGAAAAAACTATTTAACTCATTGATGAATGCACGAGTTCCAACTCCTGACAACACTGCGAAGGAGAGGGTCGAGTGTGGAGCAGCCACCTCCCTGTATCATTAGCATACTGAGTCACGGCACAGCACTGAGGGGCAGACAAGGTTGATGCTGGCGACAGCGGCACAAGAGGTGAATGGAAGGACCATTAGAGGAGGAGACTGACATCACATCAGGGTGTGTGTGTGTGCCCTCGTCTGAGTCAGATGGGAATGACAAACCAGTTTCTATACCCTCTGTGTGTATGAGTGCATCAGTGTCTAGGCTGATTTTTAAGATGACACATCCAGACCTGCACGGGCACAGTTTGAAACTACGGAGGACTTTAGAAAAATATAAATAAATCAGCGGCACAGAGAATAGACATGATATCACACCAGTGTTTAAAGTCCTGTTTAACAATGATTCAACTATGTGAGCACTGAGCTTACAGGGATATTTCTTAAGTCAAGCACATAAGTAAAGTACTCTTAAATCTAAAAGGCTTGCTGGGATACCGAAGTTCCTACTACAGCTGCATCCTGTAGACCAGCCCAGTGTACACACACACACACATACACACACCACCACCACATGTCTGAGTTACAGTGGATGAGTAAGCATCTCAAACACCTCAGCCACAGAGGGTTAATAAGGAACAAGTGGAGCTTATTTTCTTTTAACATAAAGCAGAGATTCTGTGCTTTTCAAGGCTAAACCAAAAATGATGAACTGATGTGAAACCAGCCATGCTCAGAAAGACACAACACAACATGGGAAAACAAAACAAAGAGCGGCGGCGCGTGCCAAAATAATTTTGGAAGTCACGTTGAGAGAGAGAGGGAGAGGGAGATGCGAATAGAAAAAGCATGTGATGTGTGAAGAAAGTCAAATTAAGTCACCTCTGCAAAGAAAGTATCCATTTTAAGGCCGACCTCTCGTCCCTTTGTAGTCTGAGTTCAGGGTACCACAGCTGAAGAGGAGGAGGAGGAGGAGGAGGAGAGGAAGCTGCACTCCGGAATGATTTCCATCCGCTTCGTTAAAATTAATTTCGTTAAAAAAAAAAAAGTTCTTATTTCCGGATATAGTCGTTCATTGACTCTGTTATTCAGAAGCGAGACATTTTTACGGTCCTGTTTCCGGACACTTCAGTGGTGGCTGTTGTGTTGTGCGCGTGTAGAGTGTCCCGGGAAGCCGCTGTGGTGCTGCGCTGTGTTTCTGCTGTCTACTTATTTCAATGAACCCGGCACATTATGCAGAGGGGGAGGAGCCTGCGGGGTCACAGCCCTCCCCTCAGCATACGCCCTCTTTGTGTCCATGTCTAGGCTACAAAAAAGGGCTCTAGTCATTTTAAAGGATGTGCATATTTCCCTTGTTTTTAAACCAGGTTTTACTGTACAAATTCAGGGATGTGTAAGACAGGAATGAGTGTACAAAGGGAGGAATTGTTTTAGGTCAATGGCTTTAGCATGTAGGATATAGGCCTACTCCCAGTTATCCAAGTGTGTAGCCTATGTGACAGACGGAGGATCATTATCCTGACTTCCTCCTTAGGGAAAAATAAACCAAGAAGTGAAGAGGAAGAGACTGATTCAGCCGGCTTTATTTTAGTCAGAGATTGTTTACCTAGTAATGTGGGTCTGAGGACATGTGCAGACTGATTTTTTTCTTTATGTTTTTTTTTTTTTTTGTCTAACAGATCAAACAGTGGCTGGTGTAGGCTACACTAATTAGAAATGTCTCTTGCACCCCATTAGTGCAGTAATTAAGCACTGAGAAGTGCTGAGAAATACCTTGTATATAATTATTTGATTAAATATCCTTATTAGCTATCCCCAGGATAGCTTATTTTACACTAGGTTAGTTTAAAATTAATTTTAATGGCTGAATAGACCAGGCTGACCAATATGAGTGTTGATTTATTTTCCAACAAGATAGGCTACTTGATACATAGAGACAAGTAGGCCTAATCATTCCCTGTGAATCGCACCACACAGTTTTTGCTAATAGAGAAAGTACTGCCTCGTCTGTGCTGCATGTTGATTTCATTATAACCTGAAAATGAATCTGACAAAGTTGCAATTTTCAAACCCAGAAAGAAATAAGTGAGTGTGAACAGCATGGAACAGATCCATGGTGTACAGTGGCTGTTAGCACTAGCATCTCATTGAGATGCTGAGAATCAACAGTGAGCAAAGCAGAGTTTAGTATTGTTGTTATGTTATGTTATGTTGTGGTGCATGTTTATTCAGTGTACTTTTTAAATGCGATTTATATTCTTAGGCAATATACCCACTGTAAAGATGATAGGATATGTAGGCTATATCAACTGTATGGTGACTGTGTGTAATTGGAGCTGACATTATCATATCAGAACTCACAAGGCTCTCTGGGTTTCAGTCCAGTCTGCTCTGTTTTGTCTCTGTGTGTTTCTGTTGTGAAATCATACAGTTCTTCCTCTTTTTTCTTTTTTTTAACCACTCGAGTTGAATTTGCCTCCATGGGAAACCAGTCCAGTTGTCTTTACATTGATTTAATAAGCTATGTAGTCCCATCACTTCTGAAATTCACCTCATGCCCAGACTTTCTGCCCGGTGGTCAAAACTCAGTCCACACTGCTTTGAGAAAGAAACATATAACAGACATCTTATTGTGTTTTTACGTTAGCTTTATAGCAACCACAATTGTCTTCTAATATACAGTTCATTCCTGTGTCTTGTCTGTTAAGAACATTTGCAATAACCAACATGCTTTTCTTTTAAGGAAACAAAACTAAACTGTGTTATGTACTGTATCTTTGCTTTTGCTATATCATTCCCAATTCATATAGCTAGATTCTTGCTGCAACTGTAGGAAGATGTGTCAATAGATTCTGTATATTTTCATGTACTCATATTCTTCTAAATTCAAATTTCCCTCTTTGGAGAAAATAATTACAATCACTACTGCTACTAGATTAGAGCCCAGAAGCTGCCTTGGGAAGGCAGTTGTTTTTCATTTCCAGTGAACAAGATGAATCACACAGGCCTTTTAATCTGTGACCTTATGCCAGTAAGATCAGCCACCCAGTCATGACCTGTGGATAGACTAATTCAACTTAATCTATATGCAGTAGTCATGCAAGTGATCCAGTCTGGAGAATTGCGTTGTGTGTGTTATGTAATCAGTGTTGAATGTACACCAGCTAATAGAGTAAAGCCTAAGGTTGACATGCAGACAACAAATCAGCAGACGCAGTTTGATCATCAATATTGTTTTGTTGATATTGCCTCTTTAATGGCAATAAGAGAGGTATGTTTTTATTCAACATTATCATTTGTTCAATTCCCCATGAAAAGCATAACAGGCAACAAACAACAACCATAGTAGACCAAAAGGGTTTGACTTTTGGTCTAAATCTTGCAAATGCTCTTGAATTTATCCTTGAGCTACTGATGTGAAGGTCAACTCATAGGATTGGACGAGCTTGTTGTGGTGAGTTAGTAATTCCTGATTATAAAGACGGGAGCAGCTTTTTGCAGGACTACTCATTGTTTATTGTTCCTGTAAGGACTTATACAGAGTAATACTCAAAAAATCCCTGTGCCAGTGCCACAGCTAGAATATCGCTCAGAGACCTTTTGACCGGAAAAATTGTCCTCAGAATCCCCCTGATTCCTCCGTCCAAAACCGCTGCTAGGATTCTCTGCAGTGTCCCGCAGATTAATCAGTACTGCGCTTAAATGCAATCTTCTGCCACTCACTGCACGTTTTACTTATATTTGTACAAATTGTGTTTTATTAAAAATCAAGAAATGTTGTCCTCTGATCTACATATAATCACTATCAATAATGCATCACAGGCATCGACAGCGTACAGAATTAGTGTAGATGGTTCAAATTAGCTGTATATATGTTTATTTATTGCAGTAACAGTGTCTATTGATTTGTACGTTATATTAAGTCATTTTTATAATCAGACTTTAAGAACCATAACACAGTTAATTGTGTTTACAGTATTTTACTGTGTGTTTGGAAGAGGCTTTACTTTTATTGAATGGTACTGGGAAGCAGACAGGAGTGTGTATTTCATTTCAGAGTAATCTTGAAGGGACCGGTTCACACTATGTCCCAGGTGATTGACCTTAATCTTAAAATCAGAGATGAATGCCAGCTGCAAGTAGACAAGCTGGTGGGGATATTGAGCATTACACTGACTAAGCATTACCCATTACACATTTGCCAAAAACTAAACAATAGTGAAAGAACTGCTCTTTGAGTGAGCTGGGGCAGAAAGTAAAGTGTGTGTAAGACCTTTCTTTCTCTCTACCTGGGAGGACAATGAGAACAAGAACAAAACATCCATTTGGTCACTTTGGTCAAGATCCCCAGAGGCACCGGGGGAAGGGATGAGGATGGCAGACCTGCTGTTTTTGACTCCCCTCTTCCCTACAGGTCTGCATTATGCAGCTTTGGTCCTTTGAGCAAAAAACAGTTGTACAGGTGAGCAATTCTCTGGACGTCTTTTCTTATAGTGATGTGGGTTTAATTTTGAAAAACACCATCATGGCAGGAAAACAGCACCCAGTCTTAAAGAGGAGGACTTCCCTATGTACTCATAATAAAATAAAATAAATAGCACAATACAATTATTATATCTATAAACAAAATGTAACTCAATTTCAATCAACAACCTAAATTCACTTAAAAAAAAATCATTCTCCACACCTTTCTGTTCTTCAAATCTATAGACTTTTAACATTTACTGTCTGCACGAGGGAGGGCATATATCACATTATGTTTGCATTAAAGGTTTTCAGTGCCAGCTGAAACAAATAACAGACACGTGAACCCTCCACATACCAGTGTGACCACACTGGTAGACGCCAGACATACCACATACTGATAGAAAAGATCAGCAGAGTCAGGTCTGCTGGGCTGATAATTTTGCTCAGTGTGAAAGAGAAAACTATAAGCACATGTGTTTTCATTATGGAGGACAGTTATCATGCCTTCATGCCCAGCAGGACTGACTAAGGCAACCAGCAGGCCCTCTTTTTTTAATTTTACCAGTGAACTTACTAGAAACAAAAAGAAGAACCAAGGAGAAAGGGAGTGGTATAGTACAACATATGACGTGTAAACATAAATGTTTAAAAAAGCTTTCTAATGTTGTTGTATACAAGCTGTAGAATGAAGAGTGTTGAGGCAGCACATATACTGATCTAACGGACCATCTCTGCCACCACTTCCTGCTCTCACAGCATGCGGTGCATTTGTGGTAAGATCTGTGGGTCCGGAAATGGTCTCTACAGCCACACAGACAGAGCATGTCTTAGTCATGATGTAGCTACAAGGTTTACCTCAAGCAAACCCTCCAAACATTCACCAAAGAGAAGAGGCCATGTGACCAACTCGTATCAATCTTCTGTCTCGATCATATAAATGTCCGATTAAGCGTGAAAACACAACATGGCATGTGAGGAATTGTGTTTGGGGGGCTGATGGAGGCAGACAGACTGTAATGACCCTCCACCCCTTGGCAATGACAGACCTCAGGCAAAGTCATTCAGGTCAGTTAAAGGACCCCTTTGGTTTTGTCTGGAGGTCCCATTGACTGAGTGTGATGGTTTGATTAGTATTTGTGCTGCTATGAGCCGTTAGTCACAGTCAGACCATGAAAATCACTTAACTGAAGGTGGTTTGATTATGTAAACAGCAGCCATCCATGTGTAACTGCCTGAGACCTGAGTGCACAAAACACAAAACATCGACCCCCCCTTGGTGATATCATTACTGCACAATCTGCTTTTTAATGATTTATCCACAATGTCACAGACAACACTGCCAAACTCATATAAGTTCAAATCCTGACAGTGCACACACAGTTTATTCATGTGGAAATACTAAAGTCCAAGTGTTAGCGGTGCAGATACTGTATGTAAAGTGGTGTTCCCTAAAATCTGTAAGGATTCTCATGTTGAATTATACTAAACTAATCTGTCCATTTCTTATTCGTCTTTCAGGGTGGGGTCTGCAGGGTATTATTGGACATACCCAGGGAACAAAGAGAACAGGGAGGGAGCGAGGCAGGCGTAAAATTGATTGAACGTGATGCAGTTTTGCTAAGATAGATGGGAAAAGGAGAGAAGAAAACACTCAGATAAAAACAGAACATCTAACATTGTAACAAAGGCGATTCAATCTATATTGGATCTATCTCGCTGGCAGCGTGGCTTTAATGTGTAAATATGGTCGATGACAAATCCTGGTGCCACATTTATTAAATTATGTGGCTGATCCTGAGACAGAGCACAGCCAACAGGTCTCCCACTGAAAGCATTACTGACACCTACGTCAGCACTATTTCTACAGTTTTTATGTTAGAGGCTGCAAGACAAAAATATTCTATAACGATTCACTGGATTGAATATTCAATTGTTTTGTTCCAGCTTTCTACTGTGTGTGTGCTGTTTACCTCTAAGAAGATTCTTATGAAATAATCTTTTTCCATTTATGTAATCTAAATCTAATACACATTTGATCTAATCTAATCTAACCTAATCTAATATGACCTAAAATGACTTTTTTTTTTTTTTTTTTAAATCTATGTTTGAGAAATGTACTGCATAATACAACAAGGTCACAGACCTGCAATGTACTGTATATGCATTCAACCCAGTATGGATGGAAAAAAAAGCCAACTAACAGCCAAAATTATCACATGACAAAAACCAAATCCACAGCTAAACTCACTGTACATATCAATGACAATGCTTAAGTTAATTATTTGCACATATACTGTTTATCATGTTCACCATCTTCAACCTGTTTAGGCCTTTAGACAGCTAATTCTTGTTAATTAGAATTAAATACAATTAACAGCTGAGCCTGGTGAGAATTACATTAATTTTGAATGTGACACTTTTATTCTGATGGTCCTGCATGAAAAGTTAAGGAATAACCAGCAGAAAACATCTTCTGGAAAGTATAGATATCTGTTTTGAACTGCATTTAATTCCTGTTTATGTGAAGATAGGTGTGACTGGTTAACTGAATCATCATTTGGGGATCATGGATGCATCCATACAAACTTTCATGGCAACCTCTCCATAGTTGCAGACATGTTTCAATCCAGACCAAAGCATTGGACTGATAAACCAACATCACATTCAGCATTAGTGTGACTAGAAAATAAACACTACTTGTGAATTGACAGTCAGCATATTAGTGGAAGAGGAAAGGGGGGGGAATGGAAGAATGAGATTAATCACTGAGATTACTGTCACATATTAGGCCCCTTCATCAGCTATGATGGTTTGAGTCCCAGCAGCAGGATTTCACAATATATCCCACCACAAGCATTCCTCCTCAGACTTACATGGACCCCAGCACATACCATACCTTCCTTAAGGCTGAAGAATGAGGACCAGCTCACGAACTTCCCATGCTCCCCCGCACTGTCAACTTCCTGTTTGTTTATACAGCTTCATATTTCAATGCTCCCACATTAAGATAACGTTCAATCTGAGGCCTGCTATAGTGAACTGAAAAATTATGCCAAGGATGTGAAAACTGCTGAGTTAAATCAGCCATTCAATGCAAACAGGCCAGTGGACTTTTGTCAGGTTATTGGTATGTTTTTGTTTATTGTTTAGGTTCTCAAAAACAGTTTTCCCCCAGACTCCAGAGTATTAGCCTGACTGAGTCCATCAGTGACTCACTGGTCATTCAGAGCCTGAGAAAACACACAGGGTACATTCCTCATTGTACCCTGAGCTCAGGGCTGATATGGAGACCTGTGGGGAACTCTGCAGCTCTGTCTCATATCATATGATTCATGTGCTTGAATCACAGAGAGCTCAGAAGCATTTAGCTTTCCCTGAAGTATTACACCACTAATCAATGAGCTTTGCCTTATATGTCCACATTGGGCAAATACATTCACCGGTTTATACAACAGGTATAAGGAAAATCAAACTGAAAAACCAAGATCTATCAACCGTTTCAGTTGTGCACAAGGTATTGTGAGTGTTTGATTAAAGGTAAGATATGTTTTTCCTGTTGTTAAATATTTTGTTAAGTTGTGTCTTACATGCAGCATAAGGGCTGGGCAGTATTTGAACCTCTGCCACTGTTAGCTGCCTGGTAGAGCCTGACCTCTACCAGGTTTTTATTCACTTTTAAGGCCACATTGTCAGGGGACACGCTTTAGATCTTGGTCGTTTTGGAAATGATTTTTTATTCCATGTCCTTGCCTATGAAACACCAATTTCTGATGAAACAGACAGTGGCACAGGAGGTAGAGTGGGCCGTCCAATAACCGGAGGGTTGGTGGTTTGAATCCCGCTCCATCCCTGTTGCTGTCACTGTGTCCTTGGGCAAGACACTTTACCCACCTTGCCTCATCTGACTGTATGAATGTTTGGTGGTAGGAGAGGCCGTTTGGTGCACATTGGCAGCCACTTTTCTGTCAGTCTGCCCCAGGGCAGCTGTGGCTACAGACGTAGCTCATCACCGCCGGTGTGAACGTGGTATGAATGAAAAATGATAAGTTTGAGTGAAGCACTTTAGGTGCCACGAAAAGCGCCATTATTATTATCATCATCATCCTTCACTGATTTTCCCAGTATAAATTATTGCGTCAGTTCATTTTTAAGAGGACACTTAGTTTGACTCTCAGTAAAATCTCAGACTCTCAGGTTATCAGAACAAAAATTGGAGTAAATGTCAGCAGCAGCTCAGCTCACAGCTCCTCCAGGTTGATTTAACGTGAAAGTGCCTCATTCAGGATTCTCACTGGTTTCAATCACCTGGTTTTCTATGAACAATCTGGCTCTTTTAAGAATCCTCCTGAAATACTAACACTGAAGAAATCCAAACCCGGAGTAGCAGGCTGCAGGACAACAACTCCCATGATCTCGTGACATCACCACGGGGCATTTTTTGTTTTTGCTTTGAATGAGAGACCCCTTTGTGCAAAGAAGTAGCAACACCTTAATGTAAAAAGAGGACAACAGCTGTTGTTTCAGCTGGATGAGATGTATTTCTTGTTTTGTATGGTCCTGTAAAATTAGATCAATTAATTAATTACAGCCATTGCATATATTTCCCCTGTCCTGTAACAGTTTTTATCCACTGGGTTGAATCAGGCATGAGCAGCTTGATCATCTCTGCCACCTGTGTGTGAAGGAGAGGTCCACTTCAATATAGAAACACAAATGCTTAACAGCACGCCTCATGACAATTACAGTGGTCTTTTTAATGTAAATATGTGTAAATTGGCGTAGTGTCCCTTTAACATCAGCTGTCCCAAGTGAATTGCACTGTATTTCCGGAAGGTGGGGAGGCAGCATGTGGGGGTAGGGGGTCTCTCAATACACCTGCTTCCACCAGAGACGACAAAGAGGGCTTATTTTGGGGGGTGTGGGGGGACAGACGGGTTGGTTCAATCTAATTACAGACTCTGGGGAGATGATTTCACTGAGGTAACGCCTGACCCTAGGGTGAATGTCTTTCTGCGTCTCCTATCACATCAGGGGGAAGCTCTCTCTCCAATTACAGTAGGCAGGGCTGGTCTGTACCTTTACTCATTAATTAAAAAGGTTGACTACAGTGATTTGCAAGTCAAATTAAGAGCTTTAAAACCATGCGCAGTGTAGTGAACACAACCTGAACCCATCCGGCAGTGTCTGTGACTGCACTTGAGCAGAGAGTTAAGGTGTTTATGTTTGTCTAAGTCACTTCCTTCAGACTTCCACTCTTGCTGTAGTGCCTTAGTAAGTGGTCTTGTAGGCTACATTAGTCACTGGGATTTTTTGTGGTTTGAACATCCATTTTCCACAAGCTCCAAGGCTCCAAAGACGGGATACTGACACACTCTATTCAGGCACCATCATGCTCATAACCAAATTATAAACCCATGTATGTCGTTCCCCCTCTTGTTCCCAGGACAATTAACTGTCTGACAGTGGGCTAATGAGCCACAGAACCCAAGCATTTGTCTTATCTGCAGTTGAAATCAGTTGCCATTAGCAATTGAGAGCCCCCCACTCCCCAACACCCACATCACTTCCAGTCCTCTTAAAATGGAGACGGATGGAGGAGCTATAATGAAATTACTGTATATACAGTCATTACTACACAGGGGTCGAACTGGAAAAAACAGTATCTGTAAAAGTAAGTGTGTGTGTGTGTGTGTGTGTGTGTGTGTGTGTGTGTGTGTGTGTGTGTGTGTGTGTGTGTGTGTGTGTGTGTGTGTGTGTGTGTGTGTGTGTGTGTGTGTGTGTGTGTGTGTGTGTGTGTGTGTCAAGATGAACACAATGACAGACCAGCAGGCAGTATTAACCCAAATTGCCAGGTTTAACTGCCTTGTGTTTACCCGACAGACTAAAACAAGTTAACCAGACCCATAACAGCCCATTCTTCATTCAACAATAAAAAGAATAGAGACGTAAGTAAAGAACTGTACCCTCCCAGACCTGCTGAATAAATATTGAAACAGTTTGCAGATTTAAGGATTATTGTGATTTTATGGAGGTAATTTGCCCTGGTTTAGTTAAAAAAAATCAAGATTCTTTGTTGTATAATTGTGATTTCCTGAATCTCCAAATGACTGTCTGACAATGAATTCCTTTTGCAGTTTGGTTCTCTTAGTATTGAAGTGCCATCTAGTGTCCTTTATAAGCATGTGAACTTACTGTAGTATTGACATTAAATTCATATCAGAGGACTGACTGTGAATATATCATGGTCATTATTTCATAACAATAACAAGGACTTTTATTGTTAAATGTTGACAAGTAATAATCATTCAAGCAACATGAAAAGACACACAGAGACAGGGCTGTGCCCTGCAGCTGTAATATAAAGCAAATCATTCCTGAACTGGCTGCTTTGTTATCAGGCCATGCCAAACACAATGGGAATTGTTCTCAGCCTACATAATACATGGTATGACAGCCTGGTGGGAAAGCATATGTTTGTCCTTTCTTTTCCCACCTAATATACTTGCTCCTATACCACTTTGTTTTGAGGTGCTCTCTCTGCCTGGAAATATAAAGACACATCTGCTTCAAGCTGTTTGTGCACCCTGGTGGAGATTTGGTAGAGTTTAGATGTTGCTCATTTTAGTCATATTCTTATCAAGATGAAAGATTTAACAGTGACATCTTGTGGTCGAACGATAGACACATTGAAAAGTGTGACTCATTTGTTTTGTTTGTTTTTGGTTTTTTTAGGAAATAATTTACATTACAGCGGGTACCGGTAGCCTATTTCTTTGTTCAAGCTCTTCTAACTTTAAATATTCAATTTTTTTAATACGTAATGTGTATTTTTTTGAAGAAAGAAATAAAGGAAGAAAAAGTAAAATCAGAAACAACAAGGGGCTGAATTTGCTTTTGAACATGAGTTTTAAAAACACCACCCAAACCTGCAGGGTTGAGTGGAGTTGAATACGGCGAGCTTTAGGACCCTGCAGACCATCAATGAGAATCACATGATGGCGCTTTAGAGCCCAGTAGTGTTTCCTTGCTTCAGCAGTCAGCAGACATGCACGGAGGGAGAGATCAGAAACGGTAGCAACAGGCATGAAGTTGTATAGAGTAATAGCCTAGTAAGTGTAGAAGTGATGAATTAGTTGGAGGTGGAGTCGTTACAAGGCGGCGGACATGGCTGCTGCTGCTGCTGTCTTCCTCTTCGTTACAGTTGCCTGTTTGTCTGTCAGTGGAAATCTGGTAAGACAGAAACCAAAAGTTGTCTCATTTAATATTATAAAAGTCGATCACTCAGAGGGCTGTAGTTCCTGGGGGGTTTCTACCAATTTATAGAGTGGGGAATCTATTTTATCAGGATTTTAGGTTATAGTAGCCTATTAAAATAATGCCGCAATAAGTGAAGAAGGTAGCAAACTATATTTAGATCTAGGCTACTGACAAGAGATATGACAAGATGCCAAATTGATGCCAAATACTCCTACTGTATGCATATCTACTCAAGAAAGCCCATGTAGACTTACCATTTGGAAATCTGTTTCTCTTAACAGGTCTCTGGAAAAAGATCTTTCTCCATAGACTACAAAAACAACTGTTTCCTCAAAGATGGGAAGCACTTTCAGTACATCTCAGGCAGCATCCACTACTCCAGGATCCCACGGTTCTACTGGAAGGACCGGCTGGCCAAGATGTACATGAGTGGTCTCAATGCCATCCAAGTGTAAGCTGAACACATAAAGTATGTTTTTTTCTTTACCTTTCTGTGATGGTTTGACTATATTCACTCTGCCTCCACACAGATATGTACCCTGGAACTTCCACGAGACGGTCCAGGGGGTCCAGGACTTCACAGGGGACAGAGACCTGGAGCATTTCTTAGGTCTGGCCAATCAGACAGGTCTCCTGGTCATCCTGCGTCCAGGACCATACATCTGTGCAGAATGGGAAATGGTGCTAAAACTGAACTTTGCTTTGTTTACGTTAATACATGAAGTCTGATTATTTTGATAACTGAGACAAATTGCAATTAAAACATTCTCCAGCCAATGACTCCATTAGGATATTACATTTCTTTTAATGGAGATTTACACTGAAATTAAAATATGAGTCCTGGCTAAACTAACTAAATAATCCTCTTAAAAATAAAGAAAACGGATATGTTATATACTTAAAGCGGTTAAAGCAGAAGTAAGCGATCCGGTCGTTTTGGCTAATGCTGCGTTCCAGGCAGGCTTTTGAAACCGTAAATTACAGCTTCAAGTCACAACTTACGACTTTGTAGCGTTCCAGGCAACCCACTCATGTTTTTCCGACCTGTTTTACCTGTGAAAGTCACTATAATGGCCACTCGTAACTTCCGACCCGTGAAGTCGTACCAGATTGAACTGGTACGACTTCACAGGTCGGAAAAACACGAGTTATGAGTTTCCTTGAACGCACCATAACAGTCCTCGTCCCTACGTCACCACATTCACAGCGTCCCTTGGCTGCACACACAGCCCTGCATGCCGTTCTCTCTCCTCATTGGATAAAAACTGTAGGATACGATAAATGTTTTCTCCTCGGCTCAGAGCAGAGCAGAGGGACTGGGAGACCCGTGTTTCGGTCCAAACACACTCTATGTAAGTGATTGCTGTCGGAAGATATAACTATTTAAGACTTATATTAACACAAATATATCACTTACTTCTGCTTTAAGTGTAAAGGGGAAATTACTGATGAAATGATAATGTCACCTTACGACGAAATCAAAAACCTGATCTCTACATGCTTCCTGTCAGTGTTTTTCCACTGCGTGTTTGTTAATATGAACCACTCCCAGTAAATGTATTTTTGTTTCCTTCTTAAACACATAATTTGTTCACTCTTCCCAGGGTGGATTACCAGCATGGCTCCTTCAGAAGCCAAACATCATACTTCGATCTGCAGACCCAGGTACATACGCTTGTGTGTCTTTGTATTTTCTTTTTTTAAATGTAATATGCCACGTTGATTTGTTTTCTACTGTTCCAGATTACCTGCAGGCAGTCAGTAACTGGCTGGCTGTTCTCCTCCCTAAAGTGAGGCCTTGGCTCTTTGTCAATGGGGGTAACATCATTAGTGTCCAGGTAGAGCACTGAGTGGCTTCCTAGAAAGTATTTTTAATAGCTTGTATGCTAATCTTGGTTTGAGGTAACTATGTCAACCTTAACTGCAGGTGGAGAATGAATATGGAAGCTACTTCGCTTGTGACTTCAACTACATGCGTCACTTGCGGACTCTGTTCCGCTACTTCCTTGGTGAAGACACGGTCCTGTTCACCACTGATGGGAACACGGACAAGGAAATGGCATGTGGGAGTCTGGAGGATTTATATGCCACAGTGGACTTCGGCACAGGTGTGTATAGCAGCACCTACTTCTCTGAAGTTATTCATACAGAAATTAGCAGTTTCTTCCATTTCTTCCCTCTTTCAGACACTAACATAACTGAAGCCTTCAATCGACAAAGACGGTTTGAACCTCAAGGCCCCCTGGTTAGTTTAATGTGAATTCTTATAATCATTAACTTACAGTAACTTTATGACTCATACAACTAAATGATGGTTTGTTTGTTTTTTTGATGCCCTTACAGGTGAATTCAGAGTTCTACCCCGGCTGGTTGGACCACTGGGGAGACAAGCATGCCATGGTCGATGCTCAGAAGGTCAGCAGAGTGCTAGGAGAAATGCTAACCATGGGGGCCAACGTCAACATGTATGTCTCCCCAAACATAATCCTACCAAGGTTTCCTCTGCTCTGTACTGATGTGGTTAAATATTGTCCTGTATTTTTCTCGTTGTCAGCAGATCCTATGAAAGGACCAGAAGTTCATTGTTCCTTCTGAAGACATGAATCTGAAACTTTTTGCAAACTTAAAGCAGAAGTAAGCGATCCGGTCGTTTTGGCTAATGCTGCGTTCCAGGCAGGCTTTTGAAACCGTAAATTACAGCTTCAAGTCACAACTTACGACTTTGTAGCGTTTCAGGCAACCCACTCGTGTTTTTCCGACCTGTTTTACCTGTGAAAGTCACTATAACGGCCACTCGTAACTTCCGACCCGGAAAAACACGAGTTACGGGCTGCCTTGAACGCACCATAACAGTCCTCGTCCCTACGTCACCACATTCACGGCGTCCCTTGGCTGCACACACAGCCCTGCATGCCGTTCTCTCTCCTCATTGGATAAAAATTGTAGGATACGAGAAATGTTTTCTCCTCGGCTCAGAGCAGAGCGAGAGTGACTGACAGACCCGTGTTTCGGTCCAAACACTCTATGTAAGTGATTGCTGTCAGAAGATATAACTATTTAAGACTTATATTAACACAAATATATCACTTACTTCTGCTTTAACTTAAAGGAGGATATTGTGGAGTGAAATCAATGTAATGCTGGTTGTGGTCTCTTAGAGGAGTTTGTTGACAATTAGAAAAATATCACCAGCCTCCTCATCTTGTAAGATGCTTAAGTGACCAATTTGAGCTCCCAAGCCGAGTGTCACCTACTTGATGAACAACAGGTTTTCCTGAGGTAATCCCCTCTCTCCCTCTCTGTCTTCTCAGATACATGTTTGAAGGAGGCACCAACTTTGGTTACTGGAATGGTAAAACCCTTTTGTTTTTATAATCATTATCTCTGTGGTGGGGATGAACACTCAGCATGTGGCGCAGTCCTGTCTTTGTAATTCTCCTCACCTCTCTCAAAGGTGCCGATCATGACACCAGGTTCCGCTCGGTGGTGACTAGTTATGATTACGACGCGCCGCTGTCTGAGGCAGGAGACCCCACAGAGAAGCTGTTGGCCATCAGAGACGTCATTAAGCAGGTACCACTGATTGAGCTACCCCCCGGCCAGGCTGTTGTCTTTATTATGCTCATAGTTACAGTACTGCATGTCTGGGATATGATTAATTGCTGTTTGTCAACAGTTTAGAGATATTCCTTCTGGACCAATGCCACCAGCAACTCCCAAATTTGCCTATGGCTTTGTGACCCTACAAAAGGTACTGTATTATTTCAGGAAATGTTATTTTAAACATAAAAGAACACAAGTGGTTGTGTTTGATGATAGCAATGTGAAATATCTCTCACAGGTTGACAACATCAGCGGTCTCTTGAACACGCTTTCGCCCACGGGGCCGGTCAAATCTCAGTATCCGCTGACATTTGAAGAGATGAAACAGGTATGGTGTCTCTGAAGTCAACAACAGGGGAGGGACTGGTGTTGTAGTGGCAGTAAACCTCTTGAAACATGGAGAACTTCTAGACCGTTGTGTCTGCAACCTGTCATGTCTATTGTGTGCAGTACTATGGATACATGCTGTATCGGACCACGCTGCCCCGGGACCTCTCAGGGCCCACGCCACTTATCTCTCCACTGAATGGGGTTCATGACCGTGCATATGTGTCCGTCAATGGGGTAAGCCTTTACAATGAACTTTTGTTGTCTGTCCAATCAGATTTTTAGGTTATATATACAGTGTATATAAGGGAAAACATCACAGGTTATATACCATGTTGTGATTTTTTTCTAATTCTTACTCAAGTTATTTTGTTTTGTATTTTTGTGATCTGCATACTCCTGATAAAGCATGTGTCTATATGAACAGGTTTTCCAGGGCCTGTTAGAGAGGGACACAAAACTGGTGATGAACGTCACTGGACAGCAGGGGGACACCCTGGACATCCTCATTGAGAACATGGGCCGAGTTAACTTTGGCAGCAAGATTAATGACTACAAGGCAAGTCCAACCCCTGCAGGGTCATGGGGACACACAATTGCTTCTATTCATGATCATGATCTGTACAAGAATTTCTCCAATAGGCTCTCCATATCTAGGTAAACAGAAAATAAGGACTGATAAAGCCATATATTGACTCACTATTTATGCTATGCAAAGGCCTTTGAGACAAATTGTTTGTAAAAATGGGCTATACAAAGAGAACTGCCTTGCCTATTCAATATTTGTTGGCTGCTGTGGGTGAACCACCCAAAGCATAACCATAATGGTATGTTTACTGCAGGGCCTCCTGAGCAATCTGATCCTGGGTAAAGATGTCCTGACTAACTGGCAGATCTACTCCTTGGACATTGATGGAGCCATCACTCGAGGATGGCCTCACTCAGACAATCACAAGTCCTTCCCTGCCCCTAAAAAGGAGCCCACAGCTGGACCGACCTTCTACATGGGGACACTGCAGCCCAATGGCTTGGCATGGGATTCTTTTCTCAAACTCAGTGATTGGACAAAGGTAATGTGGATTTCCTTTTTTCACCTCAATATTCCTGGGATATAATAACTGCATCCTTTCTGATGTTAAATTCCTCCTATTTTTTATATATCAGGGTCAGGTTTGGATTAATGGTGTGAATCTGGGGAGATATTGGCCAGCCAAGGGCCCTCAGCAGACCCTTTATATCCCAGGACCCTTGCTCAGCACCACCCTACCCAACAACATCACAGTGCTGGAGCTGGAGGGGGCCCCAGCACACCTGCGAGTTCTCTTTATGGACCGGCCTCAGCTCAATGCCACTGCTGAGAACTCTTAACCGAGTCTCGTAGCACATTTTCTCAACATTGAGCTGGAGAACTGCTATGATGCCAAATGCTGTTTAAGCCATGCTGTACATGAAATCATTAGAAGTTAGAGTATTCCTCTCAGCTGACATGTGAAGAAACTACTCAGGAGAACCATGCTCTCTTTTGCATTATTTTTATGGGTTATTCATCTCTTTAACTGCTTTAGATTTCAGTGTTTCACGTGTAGCAAATCAGTCACAATCCATAGTGCTTCAACCTTTGACAGAAGAGCTTCACAGTCAAACAGTGATCCAATGATGACTTTTTATATTCATATAGCCTGTGGAAAAATGTTGGTGATTTTTTTTACTTTTTTAACAACTACAGATGCTGTACATACATGATAAATTATTTTAATTATGTTTTGATACAATGTATGCATCCAGTTCAAGGATCAACTGCCATAATAAAGTCATATGAAGTGTGAGTTGAAGATGAAACCTCTTGGCAAGACACAGTGCTGGCAGAGTCTTAAAAAGGCTTCACAAATTAACTTTTCATGAGGTAGTGTCCTTTAAACTAAAAATGTCCACACAAGTGTTATGTCTTTCCAGGAAGAGCATTTGCTTTTCGATGTGCTTGGACACAGCGAGGGCTGCAGAACAAATAGTCCAGGTACTGAAATGGGATCTTCCCGAGCAGTGACTCCCCGCACAACCAGCACCTCCTGGTGACAAAGACACAGTTTTGAGTGACAAACTATTACCGGTATATTACATTGCGATAAGGCTCAGAGAGAGGATGGCTCTTACTTGACGTTAGTGAGGCTGATTCCTGTCGCAGCTGCCTGCTCCGCTAACCTTTTCTCTGCTGCCAGAGCTCTCTAAAACCAACAAGCAAACAATGAACATTTCCAAATTGAAAAAACAAAACAAAACATTGCATATCAATGATAAATGCACATTAACTCACCTTCTCACGATCAGTCAGAGAAGCAAACCTCTTCTTTTCCTCGACTTCCAACTCTTGTTTCCTTTTCTCCTCCCTCTGCTCTTTTTCTCGTTGTTTCTTTAAAGCCTTTTGAGCCTTTTTCTTCTCTGTCTTTTTGGATTCAATCTCTGCCGTCAATGGCCCAGGCACCTTAAGTTGGACAAGTGTAAACCATGAATTCTCTGCTCGACTTTAATGAGGCCCAGGTGAGAGGTTAGACCATCAGCTCTTACCTGTGCCTTGAGGTAGTCGTATTTGTCAGGATTCTCCCCCATGTATTTACGAAAGACATTCCTTGTGTCTTTGTCAGGGGCAACAATGTACGGAGTTTGCCCTTTGTTGTCCCTGTAAAGAAAACGATTACATGTGAATTTTTATTATTATAACACTGAGGTTATACTTTCATTTAAGTTATTTATAGTATTTTTTCATACCTGCAGGCTGGATCTGCTCCAACATCAAGGAGCAGCTTGACCACTGCCTTTTGTGCAGCTGCTGATGCAACATGCAGCAAAGTGAACGCTGTTGAGTCAATGGGCTTATTAAGGAGAGTCGGGGGACTTGTTGCATCAGAGGGGTTGCTCTCCGACTGCTCTGGACTCTCTGCCGTCTCTCCAGGTAACTCCAGGAGCCTTTGCAGAGTTTCCACATCTCCAACCTTGCAGGCAGTAAAGAGCACATCCCTCACGCCGTAGTCCCATGACTCACCGGCAGTTTCTGTGACGACACAACAAGGTTAACGTGGAGCTTTGCGAGCCAGAACCAGGTGCAATATGATGGGCAATAACAAGGAAAAAACGTGTACTCACCTTCCAGTTGCTTCTTTGTCTGTGTCTTCTTCTTTTTCTTATTCTTTGACTGCGTCACTTGAGGTGCGTCTTCTGTTGTCGCAGCCTCTTGTACGTCCTCTTCTTGATCATCAGCCTCTGTGTTACTCAGTTCTACCAAAGATGGATATAAAATGTCATAAACCTTACAGAACTTTTGTGCACAAAACTCCTACAATGTAGCTTTACGTAGCTATAGCCACCTGTATAATGGCACACTGGGCTGGACCTACCCTCATTTTGCATTTTGGGTTCATCCTTCTTTCTCCTCCTCCTTCTCCTCTGCCTGGATGGGTATATTTCAGACTCCCTAAGGTCTAAGGTTGTTAATGTCATATCCACCATCTCCAGTTGTATCTCTCCACCATCTTCTTTATCTGAGCTATCGTGGCTTTCTTCTGCTGACACTAAAAGTAAAGGAAGCATACTGTATTACTAAATTTCACAGAACATTTACTTTGTGTTCAAACAGGATTTATATTCTACCTTCCTCTAGTTAAATTAAATTACTAAATCTACAGTTTCCATATAAACTTACCTTGAACTTGATCAGTGCTTTTTGATGCTACTGGTTTTACAGTTTTTTTCCACGCCTTCTTAGACAGACTGAAGACTGCAGACATGTCTGTCTCTCTCCCTGCATTAAGACATTTTTGATTACACCCTGGCTGTATTAGCAGAGAATATGTTATTAGTTCAAGTATGTTATTAAGCTTACCATAAACATGAATGGTTGAAAGCATCTCGTGCACCCTCTGTACCTCTCTAAACGTTGCCCTGCGTGTGGCGAAGGGAAGTGTACGGATCCTGGGATCTTTTTTGTCGAGGGGTGCTGCCCGACCACCGTAAAAGATGGTCTTGTTATAGCTAGGGGCTCGTACAAATATTGCAGAGGCCTCCTTCAAGTGCTCGGCCCAGATGACTAAAAGATCCTGAATGTCCTGCAAAAGGTTAAAGAACTGTTGTGTGTTTTGAAGAAACTGCACATGAAAAACTTACTGCATAACCCTATTACTGAGGTGCATCAACAAGAAAAGACTGCAAGTATTTACTTGTGCTTCAAGGACCAAATACATTCAAACATTTTAAATAAATTGCTACTGTAGGTGTATTTAGAATTGTCTTTACGCAAATAAATAGTTTAGGATGACAGCGTGTTTAAAATCACAACAATTGAAATTATTATTTTTTTAGTTGCGTTTTGGCAATAATGTGCAACTCTACTTTTCCTTTTGGAATAAGCAACTCTTACACACAGAGTCCAAATGTTTTTTGTGATGAAGCAGGCCCTGGGCTCTGTGAGTGCACCGGCACACTCAATTAAAAATAATAAAGCCACTAATGCAGTTCGGCACAAGGCCCTTACCAGGGTTGTGTGGAACTTCCCTACCTACGTTTAATGAACATCAGCCTTCAAGAAATGTCAGCTTATTTTGTCGGCTCTCCATGAATAAAACACAACCACTGAATGGATAGTGCAGTGAAATGGTCTGTATCTTGCCTTGACCAGCGCCGCCTCGTTGTATCGCCTCAGAGCAGCTCCTGCAGACTTGGGCGCGTGACTGCGGTTCTGAGAGTCTCTGAGTCCTTGAGCGGTGCCGCGCTTCGCCCGCACGGTGTATCGGTGGAAAGTCTTGTGCTGAAGGACTTCTTTCCTGTCACACAACACAAATACAGTGCGTTGGCCAGTTGCTTACGAACTACCAAATTGGCTCACCTACTCTTCTCACATGTTTAGCCATAACATGTTATTGTAAGTGCTGATAACAAACGAGCAAATAAAAAGGCAAACATGAAAACTATCCACTGACCCTTGGAACACGGCACCAGCGAAGTGGCCTCCGCCTGTCATGAGTACGACCCAAACTGTCTTCTTGTTTAACGCCATTAGTGAAGATACTGAATCCAGCTCCTGATCTGACTGAAATATTACAGAAACATGAAATTAGCAACAAACAAACAAACAAACAAAAAAGGTATGTTAACACACACGTTACACACTGTACATGTTCTGTACCTGTTGAGCCTCACCTTCCCCTGAAGAATACAGCGGTAGACGGACAGATACTGTCCTGCTGAGTTCTGCAGCACCACCTTGCTGGACAGTCGGCCGCCTATAAAACTGGTTTCAGTGGAGCTCTCATTATCTGTGCCGGTGATATTGCTGCTTGTTCCCCCTCTGTCGCTATCTGAGCTGTCTTCCTCCGAGTCAGACTCTGAGCCTGAGATACTCGACATTTCCCCTGTAAAAAAAAAAAAAGATAACTGAAAATCAGTTTGCTGTTACGCTTCTTTTTTTGTTGTTGTTGCCCATTAAGAAGCTGGTTTCCTCACCAGCTCCGGTCTTCCTTTCAAACTCCTCCATTGTGACTGAGGGCAATCCTGACAGTTTTTGTCTCAAGTTGAAGCGATGCCAGTCAAGCTTGTAGTGCTCCATCTGTAAAAAGGAAAAAATCGTGAGGCAGCCTTCATTACATCAACAGATCTTTTCTGAGGGGAAACACGGCAGAGTGTGGTGATCACCTGGTCCTCACGGGTAATGAAGGGACATCTGCAGGCTGAGCACACCATCTTGTCTGACACCTCTCTGGCCAGGCTGCACTCCCACAGCTTGTCATCCTCTGGACATTCATCCCCCAGCCCGCCGCCGGTGTCAGGAGCTGTGTATCACACAGACAGAATGAAATGAGGGGCACTGCCTAAAATTACAGACATGAGCCCACACCTGCACTTCATACACACCGTGTGGGGCAGGCTCGATGCTGCCAGGCTGATTCAGGAGGACATGGCTCACTTCTCTCAGTCCCAGTAGAGCTTCATCATTTTGGGACAGGTCATAGATGCAGCGCTTGTCGCCACAGGTCGTCATTGACAACTGTGTTTTTCTTCCACCTAATGAGCCGTTTTGGGGTCACGTGACAGATAGAAAATCATGCTGTAACTTTGGTGTAATCCAAAATAACAGGCTACATTTCGCTCGGAAATATCCACAATAATTAACACCACTAGTCTGTTGTTAACAATTCAAACCCAACATGACATTACAACACACAGATCAATCTAAAGGCTGTTATAAAAGCTAATGTTATGTTCGCTGATATAAATCTGCCCGTCCGTGAGTGACACGTGGAGTAACGACTACCAGTGACTGTATGCTTTAGTTGGAGGTTCGTCTGTTTCTCTCTTCTCTAACTGGTCGTGAAGTATATTATAGATAACCTGTGCTACCATTAACTCACTTATAAAGGTAACTTACCATAAAAAGTGTCCCAGACCCGACGTAAACGTTGTTGCCTTCTGCTTCCGCCTGACGTACTACGGAAGCCGCGAACAGTCAAGAATGACTCAACGTGGAGTTCACAGACCAAAGGTTGCAAGCCCCTGTAAATTGTTAATAAAGAAACAGTGCGCGTTTTCTCTCTCACATCAATTAGCTGATCCTAACCTTTTTACAGTCTATGATCCTAACATAGAAATGTAATTTATCTCACACTTTAAATCGCAACTGTCACACATGAATATTGCATTTGATGTTTTACATGTTATATACAATGGATAGTACAATGGAAGTGCAAGTCCTACAGTTATATAGGCGTATGTCAACATATCAAATGGTAAAACTATACTGGAATTGATGGGACATTTTCAAATACATCACTCATCAATTATTATCCTACCTGAAATATAAACAAGGCTACTTCTGGGACAGTATCAAGACAAAACTTTATTAGGTTCAACAAAATCCATTAAAAGTATGAAATACAAAAAATATATTTATAATCAATTATAATTTCAATTCAACGCAACATTTAAACATGTTACAAATAGAATTTTATATAGGCCTATCTGTTTCATTTGGCTTTGCTTTTATTTCGCCTTGGCCCCCTTATTTGTGCATGGGTTGTAGCCTTCGCTGTTGGAAAAAAAGACAAACATGTTACAAACTTGATCAAAAACAGGTTTATTAGGATGTAGACGTCCTCCATACTCCCCTACCAGCCATATGAGCCTTGGCATCTGTTAGACATCTCGTCGCCTCCACTATTTCAGCAGCCAGGCTTCTCTTCCTGCCTTTCAAAGACTCCAGTCTGTCCTGCTCACTCTTAAGGTTCCTGAAACATAACGGATTTTCACTGCAAGTTTGGACGTTTCTTCTTTCTCTGTGCACACTGCTACCGTGCCATACATACATGTCTTCAGAAGCTTGACCAGTGAGTTTTTCAGAAAGACACTTTTCCTCTTGCAGCATTTGACCCAGCTGCTGTAAATCATCAACTCTGCTGTTTTCCAACACCAGCTCCATCCTGCGTTCAGTTTCCCTGGTGCTGCAGGTAGAAGATATAGATAGTATAGGTATAGGTAATGTGTACGACGAAACTGACACATTGGAGCTAAACATCAGTACGACAACATCATGCAAAACATCAGTATGCTTCAATGTCACAACGCTACAAATGTGCATATTTTTTAAAATACATTTTTAGTGCGAGCTGCCAGTTTCAAGCGTGCTATTTTGCAGGCACATTATCGGCGCGGGTTCGAGCCTAGCTCGTGGCTGCTTGCACATTATGTTACGTCTGTCTAAATAAGGGCAAAAGCTCGAAAAATAACTTGAGAGCTCTTTCTGACTCTGACTGGTTGAACTGGCAAACACTAGCCAACAGATAAAACGTAAGCTAAGTGGAAAATGTTGACAACAAAACTGACAACGGCGAAACCTTAGTGATATTTAAACCCGAAATTACATCACAATGACCACTGGCATTAACATGCATTTGCAGAAACACAACTTGAAACAAAACGTAACTCAAGTTGTCTAAGTTAAACTAAGTTAAATTGTTACCACTTGATTGTTTCCTTCTCAACACGCAGCCTTTGTTGTTTGACTTGCTCCAGTTCGAGTCTTTTTTGGCGGATAGCATGCTGCAACTCCGCCATCTGCACCTGCAAGGTAAGGAGAGGGATTATACTGTTCACAGCATTATCAAACATTATTTACTTCTAAAGTGTTTACAGTGCAGCTCAGCATAGTTATAGTCATCCAACTTTAACGTCAAATTACCGTAAACTCGTCATCAAATGAAGGGGCAGGAAAACCGTTCGTCATGTTTTGGTATTTTTTAAACGGCTTTTGCAGGATTAGCTCAGTTTCCTGATCAAAAGCCAGTTTTAAACTGAAATTTGGCTCCGGTTTCCGGCTTTATAAAGGACACTTCCGGCGCATAGTGTCAGAGCCCGGATAGCTCAGTCGGTAGAGCATCAGACTTTTAATCTGAGGGTCCAGGGTTCAAGTCCCTGTTCGGGCGAAGAATTTTTTTTTCTCCTTTATTTTCACACCAACAGTAAAAGCAAGATGTACACAAAGTCTGAAATGCGTAGTTTAATTACGGTATGTAGGGTTAACAGTTTGTAAGAATAAATCGTAGCTGTTCCAAAACAGCTCTCCTGGTGGCGTACATAATACATCCAAAGCCTAAAATAACCAGAAATGTGCCAAAACATTTAATTTAAAGCTAGGCATTGAAGTGGAGCTGTTATTACACACAGTGAGACCTCACATTATCTTACTGTTCATAGTTCTTGTTTATGAAATAATCAAACTAATTTGGGCATTAAACTCACAAACAAACAAATAACAGAGACCCTGTAATTTACCTGGGATAATCATGGGTATTATCCCAGGACAGTGACTGGGAACACCTATAAAGGTAGGTGTTAGTGCAGGTAAAATGTCAACACTGAAGACTGTTCCGAACAGCAGAGATGGACCGGATTATCCTCTTGTGCGTGGTTTTCACCTGTCTCCCAGCTGTACATTCACAGGTATAGGACTTGGAGGGGGACTTGCTTTAACAATTTGAACAACATTATGCAAAAGAATCACGAACACCTTTGCCTTTCTATCATTACAGAAATTTTTCTTCAGCCCAAAATGGGGACCCATTGGCTATAAAGGTAAAAGTGGATCAAATGTTAATCTAAGTGTGACTCTAGTAAGAAGCACACACTAACTAATAACTCTCCTTTTTTAAGAGCGTGAAGAGCATGGTGATAGGACAGCAATGGACGAAATCATTAAAGCTAATGAGGTCCAAGGTAAGTTGCAAACACTTGATACTGTAACTAATGAGCTGCTGCTGTTCAGTCAGTTGTTGTTGTTGTTCAGTTGCTCAGAATGATTTAATTACAGATGTTTTCTAACTCAGCCACCCGAATCATCGACGGCACTACCAGTCTCAGAGAGGGAGACATTGCTGTTTCAGCTGGAAGACGCTCCAAAGTCTGCTTTGCACGGAGCTGCACCTGGTCTAAGTCAGTGGATGGACATGTCTACATTGCATACAGGCTCTCACCTGAATACTGTATGTTTTTAACTGTATACATTTAAGTAATTGCAACAAGTCTAATGATTTCCATGATTCAACAACATCATTTTCAGTGATTTATAAATAGTTTCTGCCCTCTGCATTATGTCTAAACCAATGAACAGCTGAAGTGGAGACAAAGCTGATAAAGAAAGGGATGGAGAACATAGAGAAAGGCACCTGTGTGAGGTTTGTTCCCCGGACTCATCAGCGAGACTACATCGACATTCAGCAAAAGTCTGGGTGAGAACCATTGCCTAAAAAATTTGATTTCAGAATGTGGTAGTCTTTGTTTTAAAAGCATTACTTATGATTCTGTGTGAAAGATTATGACATTCAGAGTGTAGCAGTTAGTTACCCAAGCAAGTGTTTATCTTTGAGTTTTTCTAGTTGCACTATGGGTTTAAATGTCTTTGTCCAGATGTTGGTCCTACCTTGGTTCGCGTGGGGGAAGGCAGACTGTATCTCTCCAGAGCCCCGACTGCCTCCAAGTTGGAGTGGTTTCCCATGAATTCATGCATGCCCTGGGCTTTGTGCACGAGCAGTCTCGCTTTGACCGGGACAACTATGTCACCATCATGTGGCCAAACATTTGGAGGGGTAATTTCATAGGGGCAGGAAGGGGAGGGGGGCATTGGGTAAAATGGTAAATTAAAGAATGATCAATAATTATATATTATATATAATTCACTGTATTTCTACAAAGTTTTTAATTGAATAACAGAACAATCTGTATGAATGCCCAGTTATTAAGTATATAAATACACATTTCTATTAACAAACTATTCCAGATCGTTTGAGGAATTTTGAGAAATTCAAGACGGACAGTCTGGATCTTCCATATGACTATAGCTCAATCATGCACTTTGGGATGTAAGTAATGTATAACCTAAGTTTAATTTTGACCACTGAATAATGATGAGGTATAGTTGCTGTACTGTTTCATAATATATATTTATATATGTTTAGGTATGCCTACTCTCAGGACGGGGAGCCAACCATCATTCCTAAGAGCAGCAGCAACATAAAGCTGGGCCAGACATCAACTCTCAGTCACATTGACAGGGTGAAAATCAACAAACTCTATCAATGCGGTTGGTACCAAACATCCTGACTGTTAGTAACTGCAACACAGAATGGGCAAATAATACCAAAGATGTCCCCCACTGGCAAATGTTAAATTTTCCTTTCTGTCTCTCTCCATAGGTGACATAGATGATAACTAACCAAGCTGAGCTGAGCTGAGCTGAAACAGTCCTGCACTGGAGGCTGATGTAATGAACTGATATTAAATCATGGAAATAAAGATTGATTCAAGCTTTCTATCAGCAATTCCACTGTGTGCATGCAATTGTGTGAGTTTAAAGATGATGTGTGGTTTATGTTTAGAAGGCTGACAAAGTTAGCAGTTACATCATTAAAATGGAGTGGGAGAACAAAAGAAGAAAATGTATTTAACAGTACAGTAAAATAAAGCATTATGAAAAATTAAAACGTGTGTCTTGTGATTGCATTTAACAAGAAAATAAAAGGAGATGCAACTTTTTATTGTTGCATTATTTTTTTTTTAAGGAACACTAAATAAAACCCCTTATCTCGATTAATAAATAACATGTTTGCGGGGTGAAAGCACATGTAAGGATCCATAATTAAAAACCACGCACGCTTCACTCGGATACAGAATTTCGATATTATTTTTTTTCCTGCATAAACCAAAAGGGCAAGATGTAATAATATGCCACCACATTAAATTCTTCCCTTAATCAGTGCCTTAAAATTACCCCTTCATAAAAATAGAAACAACACTGGGAGAAAGAGGTTTTGTTTTTATATACAGTATTTACCTTTATGACAAAATGATTGCTGTCAAGACAGTTGTCAACTGAGTTTATCGCCAAATCACTGGTTACCAGTTAAGTCACACACAAATTGCTGGTCTGTTGGGCTGGGTGGACAGTTATTCTGGTAGCAACTGCTGAGTTGTAGCAGCAAAACACGTCAAGGTGTTTCATTTCTGAAAGTGCTGAATCTTCACGTATGGTTAAGTACAGGGCACAAGTGAAGGTCAGCAAAGGGACCACCTGTTACGGCTCAGCAGTGGACTTGAGTAAATTACATAGACATGGATGATGAGGGGTCTTAATCATGCTTCATCACAGATCATGTGCCCAATCAGTACAGAGCACATGAGGGAGAAGTGGGTATATAGATTGACTGGAGGAGAGGAGTTCATTTAGCTCTTGCACTGGAAGACCGCAGGCTGTCCAGTCTGAAACACAACGATGCATTCGACGACCATCCTCCTCAGTATCTTCATGGGCTTGTTGACTCAAGCGTACACTCTACCTGTTAAGGTCAGTACCAAGTAAAAAATATTTTGGATGAGACCCCCTTTTCGTCTTAGTGTGTGTTGCAGCCAAGTTATATTAACATGCACCTTTTGTTATAGAATTCTACAGGAGTACATGAGGGGAAAGTGAGGTTAAAAAGGAAATACTCAGGTGGGGCATGGCATAAAAGAAATGATCATGAACATCGTGAATAATACTTAACATTTATGATCCTTCTGAAAGCAGGGGAAGACTATTAATAGTTTTTACTTTTTGTGTGTAGACGAACTGCCAGACCGTAATGAAATGAACATAATGGATCAAATCCTGGAGGTCAACAGCAGTAAGTAGGCTGTAAGTTATATGCAACAGTACTGATTTAAGTTTTTCAGTATATCATGGACTCACCACATGGTTTTTTCTTTTCCATAAGAATTGCGAGCCCCTCGAGGAGTGACCTTGAGAGATGGGGATATTGCCAGTTCATATGTGCGGAGTGCAATCTCCTGCCCTGGCAACGCCTGTCTGTGGCCTAAATCAATCGACGGATTTGTTTATGTCCCATACATCGTCTCCCCACTATACGGTATAGCTCTGTATATTTAAAGAGGTGACACAAAAGTGTTTACAGTTTGAACATTTATGCAAATGTTATTGTAATTTTTCATTTCAATGGCAGATGACATGGACAGAATCACCATAGAAACTGGGATGCAAGACATTGCCTCCGGAAGCTGCATTCAATTTGTGCCACGCACTCATGAAGCCAGTTTCATTGATATTCAACCAAGATATGGGTGAGTACGACTGCGAGCAAGGACTTGAACATGTGATACCTGTCTTGATATATTACATATAATGATTGTGTGGTGGTTTTGCCTTGTACTCACTTGTGATCTTCTTCTATACCCAAAGCTGCTGGTCATATCTGGGGCAGGTCGGAGGAAGCCAAACCTTGTCGTTGCAGAGTCCTGGGTGCATGTGGTCAGGAGTGGCTGCCCACGAGTTCATGCATGCTCTTGGATTTGTGCACGAGCAGTCACGCTCAGACCGAGACCACTATGTTACAATTGTATGGAAAAACATCATGCCAGGTTGAGATGAGTTATCGCCCCCCAACATCGTGTTACTGCATTCATAAAGTCTTTTGGTAACCCTGTTTCCCCTATTTTCACAGACCGCATTCATAACTTCAGGAAACAGGCAACAAACAATCTCAACAGCCCATACGACTACACTTCTGTCATGCATTATGGAAGGTGAGGCAAGATAATTGTATGTTCTGCCTTGTTTTTGGGGGGGGCATTATTACCATATGTATCTTTGATGCAGATACGCCTTCTCTGAGGATGGTGGACCAACAATAATCCCCAAACCAGACCCTTACATTCCCATTGGCCAGCGGGATGGACCCAGTGCTCTAGATCTCCATAAGATAAATGTCCTTTATAACTGTGGTAGGTGAACTTGTACATTTACTGGTTTGCTGAAAATATAGTTTCCATTAAAAATAATTGATTGCTTTTCTTTTTCTCTGCAACCCTTTTATAGGTGCCAGTGAATAACTGGATCAAGAGCTTTTCATTCTGTTATTCTGTCATATTCAGTTAAATACTCTTGGGTCATGTCAGATGGTTAATTATTAGTGCTGGTCTTCTGCAGATTATGTGGGGAAAATAAATGAGTATTAGTTATTTCAGTTTGCCATATTAATATTTTGAATTATTATCACAGATTCTACTCCAGGGCCATTTACTTATCTGCAATAAAATTGTCATAAGATGAAATAAAGGGACCAGTGAAAGCTGCTTTTCTTTAATAAATTGAAAATAAGCACTGGGATAATGCCAGACTGGAAGTGACCTGTTTTTTCATGCCTGCTAAATCAGTGTATCAATGTGTCAACCTCTGAGTGAGATTGTTCCATTGCTTACTTCTCTGCTTCTGCTCACTTTGAATAAAGAAAATGCACCAGTAAAAATCAGAGTCTGTTTTGTGTTGCAGAGACGGGTTAAAAGTGAGGACCTGAATTGTGGCCCATATAAAACATCAGTATTACTGATCATTTCTCTCTGAGCAGATTTTGTTTCACTCCTGAAAAAGACAGCTCCTTTCACCTACATATATATTTAAATATATATATATATTACAAATATATATCGTAATTATATATATATAAGTCTATATTTCATAAACCTTCTTTTTCATTGCATAGATAAAACTGTATAGTGAATGAGGCATGAAAGGCAGAGAAACAGTAAATAGGTGAGGAATAAACAGCAGGCCCAGAGATCTGTGATGTGGTGTTTACAGTAGCCTATGCATTTCTGCAGTTGACATGTAAAAAAAAAAAAAAAAAAAACCTAATAAAATAGCATCTTATCTGTTATGAAACCACAAAAAATATGAAACAATGACCAATAAAAGGTAAGCATATTTGAAGAAATAATTAGGCTATTTGTTGTTGTTATTATGTCATGATTTATTATTATAATTTATAAATGTTGTGTGGTGCCAAAATGACGTGTTTCTTCTTGGTGATGGTGATGAGTGGCTTTGACAACATTGGTGTTGTAGATAAAAATCAAATGTATTAAATTAATAAATGACTAAATAAGTAGCCTAGTTTTTTTTTTTTTTTTTGTGGTTGCTTCATAGGCTAATTTTTTTGCATGTAAGATAAACCTGAATTAAACTGTAGCTCGATTGTTTAGCCTAGATGATGAAACACCTTTAACTTGGTTAATGTCCAGTACATTGCAATAATTAGAATTTCTGACCAAATGCTGGACGACAGGCAGCACATGTTTTCAAGTTTTCCCACTGTAACTGTGTTTTGTTGTCTCCTATATTACTAACCAACAGTCACTTGAATATCAAGTCATAACTGTATATATTATCAGGTTGTTGTCTACACAGGCTATGGTTTTGTAACAAGCTTCCTGAAGGAAACTGAGAGGCAACACGAAGGAAGTGAGCCTAATCGTGGTCACCTGCCTCCAGCGCGGGGGAGGAGCTCAGTGCACGACTCTGTCCTGTTCACGGCTGTTGTTGCCGCTGCAGCTCGGACACACACACAACACACTCTCTCTCACACTCTTACACACACACACACACACACACACACCCAGGATTGTAGTTTCTGTCTCTTTGCATAATTACTGTATAACTAAAAATGGGCGATAACGACAACGGACGGGTACGTATGGGCTTCATTAAAGCTTCGTTTGAAATATTTTGTACTTCTGAGTGAAAACGGAAACGCGACGTGCTCACGTTGTTTAGGCTAAAGCTGTTAGCTAACGGTAGCTAGCTAGCTCGAGCCTACTGTCCAAAACATTTACTTTTGATTAACCTATTTATATTTATGTTTTTATTGGTTTGCTTTTTGCCCTTATATGTCCGTACAAAACGTGTTGAAACGCACTGGTATGCGCAGTAAACATTGACCTGTGCTAATAATTGCTAGCTGGCTAGCTAATGGTAACGTTAGCCCGTTAGTGCTAGCTAGACCTGAAGGCCTGACTGGCGATCGGTCCGTAAAAGATCAGCCTGTAGACAGTTTGAATGAATAGTTAGCAATGTGTTTATCGTTAATCTTAATTATTAATGAATTCATTTTAAATGATAACGTTTTTAAAACAGTCAAGTCACCATTAACACGATGGAAATTGGTTAGCTAACGAAAACTGTCTGCAGAAATCGTGGGGGTACTCGTTTCTATGTCGCCATTTATTCGCTAATACATGGTAGTAAACTGTATTTTTACATTATACATAGACCCCCAACTCAGTACTGTGTATTTTTGTTTATGCCAATATTAATATTAATACTCATATTTGTATGTTGTTGTTTTGTTTTTTTATCATTGTGGGTGCGGCAACTTGTGTGAATCAAGCGATCAGAGATGTGGCGCTAAACGTATTAACAATGTCAGACAAAACCAAACGGCCTCAAGATAAATAGTCTCATTCATTTGCATTAACTCACATACTCTGTTGTTGCAGTAGATCGTTTCGATAGCGATATAATACTGCAGTTAACAGATCAGAGTCAAAGTTTGAGTTCAATGAAAGAAATGTTACCATTTATTTCTGTAAATTTCTACTACTATTTCTATATCTGGGGCCACTGGCTCAAGTTAGTAATGTGGATGGGCCAGAGGAGTGGTAGCCTATATAACAACATATCTCTGTATTGATCTGATGCTAGTGGTCATTGTGATGTGACATCAAAACATTTCTTTGAACAGGTCAGTTCTTAATTCACAGTAGCAGTGCTCCTAGATGTTAGGTTTTGTTTTGTGGTTATTTAGAAAAATCAATGGACCCAATCAATTTCCCAAATGGACAGTGGATATGCGTTTTGTGATTGCTCGCTGGCATAACAAACTAATTTACTCCAACGGTTTCAGGCTGTTTTTAACCAAGTCAATACAAATGAGTGGCGGCAACATCTTGAGGTCGTTTGGACTGACTTAAGATGAGATTTATTTGAGAGAGGCACTGTTGAGCAAACATTCACATTCAGTGGTTTGAAATGCCCAATGATGCCTTAAAGGCCACTTGAATTAAATTGTGTCATCAGGATTAATTTGAAGCAGAAAACAGTGTAGTAGTAGAAGAGATTGATTTAAAAAATCAAAGATAATAATGTAATTATAGTTGATGCAGTTTTGTAATCTGGTGATGGACAACTTTGTAATGTCTGTTTTCTTGATGTGCAGACATGGTACCAAATTGTCAAAACACCGCCAGAATGGAGAAATGAGATGTGTGTTCACATGCTCAACTTGTTTTGGCAGCAGTTTACAATAATAATGCCTTCCTTTCCTGATGTTTGCATCTATAATGCTTTTAAAGCTATACGAGCTTTTAAACTATAAGTGGCTGAATGTAGAACCACTGAAAGTGAAATATCTTTAACACTAACGTTTATATTAACATTTGTATCATGTGGCCTGAAATATTCCCATGCATGTCATAAGGTCATAATAACACATTAAAAGTTGAATGAGGGTGCAGTTTTAATTGTAGTCATATATTCTTCATCCTTTTCTTTTCCATAAAGGTTAAGGTTGGACCAAGACAATGCGGAAGAAGTCCACTTTATTTTCAATAAAATGAAGCTCAGATGTGTGAAGCTGAATTATTGAATGCATGCTAAAACATGAGGAGGGAAGAAGTATGGGCATTGTGTGAGATGGGGGAAGTATGAAGAAATAAGACAATTGAAGAAAGAAGAATAATGTGAAGTAATGAAGTTACAGAAATGAAGTTCAGGAAGTAATCTGGATAAGGTCACTGCGCTAAGTAATTTTCTGGTCTGTTTGTCAATTGCGTGCATGTTCTTTTTTCATTGAATTCAACACACATTAATTGAAATAATAGCAATTTTTTTACACACATGATAAATTTGTTTTTTCAACATGTTGATAATTTAAGTTTACTGATAATGTAATCATATTGATATCAAACTATCCATGTCTACACAAAATAGCATTAACCTGCATTCCTAATTCACAATCCTAAATTCTTTTCTGTACTCTTCACAGGATAGTGTTAATTCTTAAGTACATAGAAATATTGAGGTTTAAAAAAATTAACTCTGTCCTCTCATTGGTGCTGACAAGACATGTGTTGGTGTGTGTGTGGTTCATTCAGGAGTCTAGCTCTGCATCCAGGAGTGCAAGTCCACGGGGTTCAGGGAAGTCGGCAAGCCGCTCCCCGGCTCATTCACCAGCCGGTTCGAAAGAAGGCTCCCACCACTCCCGCTCCAAATCTAGGTCCCGGTCCAGGTCGAAATCTCGGTGAGTGAATATGTCTCGTGGGATAACTGCAGCGTGAAACTCTTCCTTGGCAGTTGTCAGACAGGATATGATTATGCCAGAGAAAAGCTTTTGAAAAAACAGTAGAGGAATTGTGTGTGAATGTAAAGTGCATTGTAAATAAAATGTATTATTATTATTATTATTAATTGGCACCAATGTATCCCCTCTTGTCTCTGCAGGTCCCACTCTCATCGTGGGTCACGCAGGCACTACAGCCGTTCTCGTTCTCGCTCAAGGTCCTATCACCGCCAGTCGCGTAGCAGGTCCTACAGTGGAGAACGTCGACGCAGGAGCCATAGCCGCTCACCCATGTCCAATCGCCGCCGGCACATTGGCAACCGTGTAAGTCAGGTCAGGTCATATAGTCAACTTTATTTTGATGGGCCAGAATCTTTCTCAACAGACACCTTGGGGGCCGGACATTCAAATAGGCTGAGATTGAAATTAAATTTACTTTTTTGCCTAATAATTTATTTGTTTATATTCTATTTTACCTGTAAGCTCATAATTTTCATTTATACATATCTTTGGTGTTTGATATGGTATAAAATGAAAAATCTTGACAGCTGGACTTTCAGATACTCACACATGCTGGAGCTTTACACTGCTGACCTCCCCTGTGATTTTCAGCCTAAATATGAAAGGAGGCTGACAATCGATTGTGATGATACAAGTCAGTGGTCCTGAGTAGTCAGTAGTGTTTCTCTTCTATAATACACATTCTACATCTCGGAGGCGACGTTTTTACACACACAGGCAGAGCTCAGTGGGAAACAGTAGGAGAGACACAGGCCGAGGGGGAACCGGGACACAACACCGGAGGGAGAAGCAGGTCTGTGCATCTGTGCGCCAGGACGTGCACAAAAAAACAACAACCGCGTGGCATCAAACATGCACCGCTACCGCATCGTTTCTGGGTTGCGAGCGCGCATGACATGCATATACACTGAATGGGTTTGAGTGCACAAAAGACGCTACATCTGAATGGCCCGCCCATGCACACCCGGTTTAACCAAGGCGGCGGCCAAAATCACCCAGCTCGCCTCTGCAGACAGGCAGGGAAAACCCTGCAATCCAGCTCCCTAAACTTTCATGCACGGGGCTTTGGGTACCGCAGCGTTTCCTTATCCCAGTGCAGGGGCTCACAGGCACACACAAACACATGTCTGGTGTCTCCGTGTCCCAGCGCATTGACTTACAGGCACACACAAACAGAGACCGAGAAATATAATAGCTACTTGTAAACTATTAGAACTCAGTCGCGGGCCGGATTGGAAGGTTCGGCGGGCCGGATTCGGCCCGCGGGCCGCCAGTTGATGATCACTGGTGTAAGTGCTCTATGGCTGAATTAGCATCGGCTGTGTTCTTATTGCATGATATCTGAAAGTGTCCGTCGTAGTTCCCAGACGTTCCTGTGTACTTGTTCAGGATTTTGTGTGATTGTTTGTGTGTGATTGACTCTTTCAATGGATGATTGCATGAAAAAAAGTGAACCATACAAATCTTGTCTTTGAAATTGCAGACAAACCCAGACCCGAACGCCTGCCTGGGAGTGTTTGGCTTGAGCCTGTACACTACAGAGAGGGATCTGAGGGCGGTCTTCTCCAAGTATGGCCCCCTGGCTGATGTCTGCATTGTGTATGACCAGCAGTCGAGGCGTTCAAGGGGCTTTGCCTTTGTTTACTTTGAGAACACAGCTGATTCTAAAGAGGTAAGGAATTACGAATTGGCAAAGGCCTCTGCCAAACCTGTTTCTGAAATATTTTGTCGGTAGTTTACGTTTGTTTGCCTCCAGGCAAAGGAACGAGCCAATGGCATGGAGCTGGATGGTCGTAGGATCAGGGTAGACTTCTCCATCACAAAAAGACCTCACACCCCGACTCCTGGAATCTACATGGGCCGACCCACATAGTAAGACATCTGGACCATGAAAACTGACTGGTTCATTCATGTCACCACTTTTCATGTGGTGTTTAATTTTAGTTCCTCTGTTTAACAGATATGCTCTGATGTGGTGTACTATTTTCGTAGATCTATTGTAGATCTAATCCATCAAAGAGAATAATTGGTGCTTATAATTTCAGTGTGAGAAATATTTGTATAATTTATTTGTAAAACAATTTTTGAAGGAACACTGGGGTTTTGACAAAGTTATGGACATTAACATCAAAATCATCCATCTATCCAAGGGAGAGGGGTTAACTTAAGTTCATGAACGCATAAATGCACTATATACAGAATTATTAACACTTAAGTACAGTGTAGTGTTGGCTAGCTGAGTCCTTTGGGGGCTATCAATCAGAGGCAACTTTTCTGGTTACTTCAGTTTCATTAGAGGTATAAATATATTGGTTGTGTAATTGTAGAGGTGTCATCTGTTTTGGGTAATAATTTCCTCAAGATTTGTATGTTTGCAATTATAAAGGGAAATAAACACAGAGCAGAGCCCTTACCACTTCCAGATGTATTGTTAGTTGTTGAATGTCTATTTGTAAAAAATTATTACCGGGTTGATAGTAAAACTTGTTGTTGCTTCCTGATAAAACTATAGCATTGTCTCAGACCACCAAGGTTTGCTTTCATAAAAACGGAAAAGTCACAAATTAGTTTATAAACATTTTAAACTTATTTTTTCCCAAATAAATTTAGAAAGTAATTATACATTGACATATGTACGTACATACGTGGCCTGGCTATATGTATGATAATGCCATTTTCATGCTTGAACAGTTTGCCACATGTAGAGTATCATGTCTTCCTATTTATATTCAGCTGCTGAGTAAGAGTGTTAACAGCAGACCTGAAAGAGAAAGACCAACGTACAAGTGAAGTCCTCCTTCTCTTCTAGTCTCAGTAACATGAATGGGAAACTTGAAATTAAAAAATAAAAATCTGAGAAACAAGTAAAATAAAACTTACAACTAATTATTTTCTTTGTCCTCATAGTGGTGGTGGTGGTGGTGGCGGTGGCGGTGGCGGCGGTGGAGGAGGTGGCTCCAGTGGAGGTAGCTCCAGCGGTCCTCGACGTTATTCTCGTGACTACGACCGTGGGTATGACCGCGGATACGACAGAGGTGGCTACGATCGCTATGACGACAGGGAGTACTACAGATCGTACAGGTGATAATCTCAATTTTATCAAGTAAACCTGCATGTTATGATGAGAGATTGACTCTCAGCTCATCTTACATTGGTCTCCTCTGCAGTGTTTTTTTAAGATACCTTCTGGAGTTCACAGAAATATTAATTTTGTCTCCTTTCAGAAGGCGATCTCCGTCACCATACTACAGAGGAGCTTACAGGTCCAGGTCCAGGTCACGGTCCTACTCTCCCCGTGAGTCTTTCCCACACACCAGATCAACTTTTTAATGGATTATGATTCAACAGGTTGCGTGGGAATTTGTCTGATTCCTGTTTTGTTTCACAGGTCGCTATGAACGTTGCTGACAGGGAAAACTTCTGCTCTACCCAAGCACAGTCAGGAAATGTTTGAGTGGTATTAAGGTGATCCTCACACCTCTGTTTGCTGATGTACATGACCGGTAAATGTAACGTTACCCACATGGTTTTTAATTTTGAATGTGTAGGAGGCCCCTGCCATACCTGTTATATTAATGTTTTGATTTTTTTGGATACAGTTTGAGTGGAAAATTGATCTTTGAACAGATTAAAACCAGATTGCATTTTTTCACTTTGACTTTTGCCCCTCTTTGCTGCACTCCTACATTGTCTTAAAGTATTTCCCGTTAGAAAACTGTTACAATAAAGACAAGAATATATCGAGGCTTTGATCTGACCACATCACTTTGTACCAATTTCAGCAGAATTTTACCCACTTAGCCTCAACAATAGCAACTGCTGTCCATGTGGATGCCATGTTTTTTTGTGTCATTTAACTGGTATTTCTGGGGAGCCACTATTAAACTGTCAAATCAACAAATGAATGATGGCAATGGGCACAACATGAGCTCACATAACAAGCCCCAAGTGTTTTCCTCTTTGAGATGATAAAAACAGACAAAATATATCAGTTAAGCTTGTGTAAATTCATAGTTGGGATGTATTTTGTAAATATTCATAAGTGACAATTTGATTATGTCAAACAATTGTATTCTCTTGAGTCAAAACACAGGTGTTTTACCATTCATCTGTCCACTGGGATAGAGGCAAACTGGACAAGATGAGTTTTCTTGATATTTTCTTGAGACTGTTGAGACCTTGCATAACGGTATAAAGTATTTCTTTGAAAGATTAACTAGAAATAGCCCATTACTTAAAGTGTACTAGAGTTTTAACATGATTTATCTAACTGATATAACAAAAATGGCGAGGCAGCAGTGGAATAGATTTGGCTAAGTGCTTTAGTAAAATGTCAGCTTATCTAATAACCCCAAGGGAAAATATTACAGATACATATTCCCTGAGCGAGCCTTGTTCCAGACCTATGAATAACTGCCCACATCTATGACTTTCTTTAAGCAGTTCAAATAATAATGATGTGAAACGAAATGGCAGTAGAGTCTGATTGTCAGGCTAATATTCCTTGACTAGGAGCT
Organism: Trachurus trachurus; assembly: GCF_905171665.1. Classification (NCBI taxonomy): domain Eukaryota; kingdom Metazoa; phylum Chordata; class Actinopteri; order Carangiformes; family Carangidae; genus Trachurus; species Trachurus trachurus. The sequence continues at coordinate 14,542,683 of NC_139899.1, read as the reverse complement.
ATAAATGTGTGATTTAAATGCCACTGCTCATCAGGCTCAGAAATAAGTGAAAAAAAAAACATAAATGTAAACGGTGAAAGTGGTCTCAGAGTTTTGGACCCAACTGTATATATTTTATGATTTGTTGGCACTTTTTATAGTCTTTTAAAAACCTATGAAGTTTATGTATCCACGAGTAAACTCGGCCGAACAAATCAAGTTATTTTCACCAAAGCCAACGTTCAGTGTTTCACTGCTCTCTCCACATGTGGTGTAGCAGGACCTATCAAGCAGCATCTGGCTGTGAGGAGCTGAAGTCCAACATCTACCCCTACTGGGCACAGAGGAATCCAAACTTGTTCCATCATCCATGACGTACAGTACTGTACAGTACAGTATATGACAAAGTGCATGACTTAGCTGTTTGTAGTTTTCCATTTTAGTTTGTAGTGGGGGATATAACTCATATCCTGGAGTTCAAAAACAGTAAAAAAAGAAAGAAAGAAAAAGAGGCTGCTTCTTTATTTAAATGATTGGTTCACCCAAATTATTAAAGAAAGAAAAAAAACTCACTTATCTCAAGTGGGATCAAGCCATGCAGATTATTTTTGTTTTATTTGTCCATGGTTTGCAATATCCGTTCTGAGATTCCTCCCTTCACCCCAGCACAAAGGAGGTGACTGGATTTCTTTTGCTTCGTTCATTTGTTTTGTTAAACCATTTATGTACAAGTACTATGGTATTAACAGTAAGACATTTTCGCCTGTAGGAATGACAACTTTTCTATGTATTGCTCTTTTGCGTTGAAATCAATTACACCAACTTATGCCTGCAAAAAAAGAAATGTTATTAAGTCAATATTGGTATTTATTGACGTAAGAACTCAGATTTTCTAGAGGCAGTAACAAAATCATTTAAGATCGCAAGTTCCACTAAATCATTGACATACATGGTTCATTTACATGTTTATATTTTATTGGACAACATGACAGAAGAATTAACCTTTAAGAGTCAAGACATTTAAAGGGATGTGTACATTTTACACCTCAGGGGAGTATTTACATCATTTTTCCCCCCTCAAGTTTATCTTAATGCTCTTTGAATGATTCTTTCACCTGATCTCCCCACAACCCCCCTTTGACAGTTTCTAACAGCTGTCCCCACCTTGGAAACTCCATCAACCAATTATTTCCCTCTTCCATCACAAGTCCACGTGTTCGCATGTGTGCGTTGTTTGTTCTGGTCAGCAGTTCTCCCTGTGTTCCGCAAATGTCACATCCCTCCCAGTCCCAGTGCATTTTCCTTTCTGAGTGGAAATCATTTTTTTGGGGGGTGGCTGCATGATTTGACAGCACACTGACCTAAATGGGACAACATGTAACAGGAAAGCATGTAAAATGTTGAATTAAAGTGCTATTTAAGTGGAATCTCACAGGCAAAATTGTTAAAAGTTAAAAGCAGTAATTGGATATATAGTGTTATTAGATTTATACTGTAAAATGAGTATGGTAATGATTTAGTGCAGTAAATGAGTATTTGAAATGAATGGGTAATCCATTTGACCTCAGGTCTGAGTGAGTCTGAGCTGGCAGCAGCAGAAAATCCTGCAATAACTGTGTTAGCATGTCATCGGGAAAGTAACTAAAGAGCTGTTTTGTAAATAGAACGCAGCTTTGACATTCCTCTGTTCTCACACTGACGTAAACAAGGAGAGGAACGGTCACTCCTGCTGCTGGCACTCTCTCCACTACAGTGGGGTGGCAGTAATGTTCCAAGGCACAGGCCAGTCACATGTAGAAACACTCAAGTACTGCAAGGCAAAGGCTCCTCCCCTTGGTAACTAGTGTAGGTACAAGACTACACATCCATGCATGAGCACTGCAGCCTGTGCCCCCCCCCCACCCCCCTCCACGTCCACCTCCAACACCACCACCCTTCGTCATGCAGCCGCAGCCTTTGCTTTACATTTCAGCTTTTGTTTAGAAATCCACTTAATACACCTAGGCTGCTTTGTTTCACTTCCCTCCCAAACACACCCACATGCACACACCTACACTGACACACACACACACAAAAGAAAAAAAAAAAAAAAGACAGATGTAATACCATGCCTGTAGCCTGGAGTATGAGCTCAGACTGGCTGAGTGACACTGCATAGAGGGCACCTCCTCCCCTGTCCAGGGCCAGGAATCCCCTCTCTTCTCCTTATCAGCCTCTAAAAATAAATGTTTGCTCAGTTTTACATTTTAGAGTTGGATCTACCAGCTCTTTCCACAGGTTGATAATATGTAAACTGTGTTTTCATCAAGTTTGTATATTATGTAAAGTGAATGGGGCGTAAATCCTATATGCTGCAGGTGTGGGCCCCTGGTCTAGGGTGTGTGTGTGGGGCGGGGGCCCAGCAGCAGCAATGTGCAGGATGGGTGTAGACTCTGTAGTTTCTGCAAAGGGATAGGATTTACAAGAACGGCTGTTTCACGGTTTCACTTTCTGTATTGGTGAAACCCCCCCTCCCACCCCCCTTTACTCTTTAATAACTGTCACCAAACACTGCATGATCATGAATATTACCTCTCGTGTTTTTATTATAGTATTTTAAATACCTCACACAGGCGTCCATAGCGAGGTTTGGAGCCCCCTGCATTCACCTCTCCATATTTCTATGATGTTCATAAATAAGTAAAAAGGCAAAGTGTAGGGGGTTGGGGGGGGATCAGTGACACCGTTTGGGTCGACAAGTCCAGTGACAGCGACTTGATTTTCCACACAGTAGCCTCTCTTTTTTTTTTTTTCACTCCCCCAGCCTGGAGGGACCCACGGCACGGCCCTTATTATGATTTGATGAAATAACCCCACAGCCTCCTTTAAGCCCATCCCTTTGCTGAATGTACCCAGTGCTCATCATGCCACTTCCATACCCTAATGCACTTTCTACGCTGGGAACGCAGGAGTGATCCCTCCATGCACCTCCAAACATTTTTTCTTGTGATTTTAAGGGAGATTTTATTTAGAGGCGGTGCTTGTTGGCTCCGAGTAGCGTCGTAACGACACTTTTTTCCCCAGTCCTTGTTAAAAGAGTTTGACCAGGGCCAGAGTTGGTGCTGGGGGGTCGCCTATAGCGTAGTAATTTCCTGGGGGGTGATTGCTGCATTTTTTTTATTAGAAAAAACAAAACAAGGACAAAACAAGATCCCAGCAGATTTTTTCTATTTTATTTTTATTTTCTCTTTATTTTTTCTTTATTTTTTTCTACTTCTCTGAATATCGCCACTCTCTCACTCTAAGATCTGATACCCCTTCGAGATTTTTTCCTTTCAGATCATGAACAAACTATATGTTGGGAATTTAAGTCCTTCGGTCACTGTCGAGGACTTGAAGCAGCTCTTTGGGGAGAGGAAGCTGCCAGTGGCCGACCAGGTCCTACTGAAATCCGGCTATGCTTTTGTGGACTTCCCCGATCAGAACTCGGCCATAAAGGCTATAGAGACTCTTTCTGGTAAGTGTGGATTTGATAAGTGATGCTGCTGGTGACAGAGGGAGAAAAAATCCACAGCGAGTCGAAATGCAAGATCAGATTAAAAAAAAAACACACACACACACACATACACACACACAACAACACAATAGCTCAGCTTGTCCGAAATGTGCAATATTAATCATTGCTTGTGTTATTTTCTTTTTTCTTTTTTGCTCGGGACAGTGTGTGAGAGTGTGTATGTGTGTGTTTTCTCTTTTTTTTGCGATCACATCCGTGTGCCATCAGAGTTTAGATGAACGCTCAGTCATGCACGCTCCAGCAAAAATTGGATAAATTATCGATCGCAGGACACAGTCAGGGCTTCGGTGCCCGTTTGCCTAAAGAAAACACGAGCCGTCGTAACGCAATTAACGCGCACAATAACCTATATTTTGGAGATTCCGATAGTGCGGGGCGCTACTTTGCAATCACCCGCTGGAATGTATTGGATGGTCTGATGGTTCGGGTAGGCATAATTATTTTTCACTTATTTTTTATCTTGATTTTATTAAAGAGAGCACGGCGAAGCGACAGCGGAAAACTTGTCAGATCCGTGTTCCTCTGATGTCTGGGTATGTTTTTACGAGGTGTCTTGGAGGTGGGTCACGGGGGTCCGGAGGAAAGAGCTAATAAACAGGTAGCTGAGTGGGGGACGAGGTGAGACGCTAATTCCGTGCTGCGCCAGGCAGGCCACTCATAATAGTAACGAAAACCCGTGTTCAGGGCTTCGCCGAGGAGCGCTTCGGTCTTCAATAAAAACCTTCCCCCTTCGACTTTGGGTCAACACGGAGAATTAAGAAAACACCTACCTACAATAGAAAGAGTACAAGACATTGTCCTTTTCAAAACCATCTCCTCTTTGATGTTGCATTCTTTACAGAGAGCAGGAAAAAAAACACCCCTCATTGCACTGTGAGGGTTGTGGGAGTGGAAAGCATGGCTGCCCATTTCCCCCAATACTATATAAGCTTATCATGCTTCATTTTGGCGCCGATTTCCCCTCTCAGTGAGCCGCTAAATGTCACATTTGTGCTTGTTTTAATGTAAACATACAGTTTTATCCACCGCCGCCGCCCGTGCGCGCGACGCGCCCGCGTACAGTACTTTCTTTTAGGGGTTGGCTGTTTGAATGGGGACGCACCTACTTGGTGAAGTGATTCAAAGTGTTGCTGTGTAGGCCTACCAAGCTTGCATTGTTACTTTCCTGACACGCAGCATATGTCACACTATCAATTTTCGTCCTTACAGGTAAAGTTGAATTACACGGAAAGGTGATAGAGGTAGACTACTCTGTTCCCAAAAAACTAAGGTAGGCCTACAATCTGACACACACACACACACACACACACACACACACACACACACACACACACACACACACACACACACACACACACACACACACACACACACACACTGACATTGTGTCATACGCCTATACTGTGCCCCATGCCAGACTTGTGTGTGTGACCTGTAGGCTTCCGCTGTGAAATATAGCACGCTAGATTTACCCCTCCTTAAAAAAAAATCGGCTTCTTGTGTGTGATTCATACCAGGTTGTTGTTTGTTTGTTGTTGTTGATGTTGTTTTATTTGCTGGCGATGGGAATGGTAATTGCATGGCGATTAAAACAAAAGAAAGAAAGCAACAAAGAAACAGTTTAGTCCCAAACATGCGCAGAACACACAGTGACTGCTGCCATATCGCGTGATCTACTGCAAGGCCTAGGCTATATCCCCACTGTGAAACATGGACACACGTACACACACACGCACGCACACACACACACACTGTGCATACATGCAATAAATTCATCATAACTGAACCTCACACACGCTCATTACACTCTGCTGTGGTCAATTGTTTCCCCACGTGGCTTATTTTTCCCTATGTAGGCGTTAAAGTTTCCTTATTGACTGGAACACTGCATTGTACGATGAGATGCATACCAATCAGCTGAGCCTCTCCTCTGGTGATTATATGTAGGCTGTGTGTGTGTGTGTGTGTATGTATGTGTGCGCGCGAGGAAAGCGAGAGTTAGTGTGCGAGATAATGTATGTAACTCTAACCACAGCACGGTTTTGCTTTGTGCTCTTCTATCAGCTTGTCAACTTTATTTTTTTTTAGAAAGTGTGAATAAAATAAAAATAAAAATATCCACTATGTTTTTTTCTTCTTCTAATGGCTCGGAATTAGTGATTTAAAGAAGCTGTGTTGTTCCGTGCGTAATACGTAGGACGGATTGTGGAGCCGTATAGACGCTGCACATTTCTCAACAATGCCTTTGGCTGTAGGGGAAGCCTACATTGCGTGACAAAAAGGTAAATATTCAAGCCCCTTGCGGAGGAACACGTGACCCACACTTTATGCGTTTCCAGCCTGGTCCTCCCCCTCCAGTGCAGGCTACCTCCCTGCATTACAGCTCTGGCTTTTATAGCAGTGCAACGCTGTGGAGGGGGATTTATATATATATAGTGTAAAAAAAAACAAAATCGAGCGAGCGAGCTGCTGCTGCTGTGTTTGCCCAACTCCTTGTTCTGTGGCTCGATTTGCAAGCGTTTTTGTAAAAGCGTGCAAAGCGCAACATGGTGTTAAAAAAGCCTGCGCCACTCCCCACAGTTAATGTGCACGTAGGCCATGGCAATGTTGGGAGAGCCTCATAATGGCTGCCATGATGGCCCTGCTCCCTGCACGGCTATAGGCGGACTGAGATGGAGCAAGTGTCCATACATGTGCCTGCATGTGTCCAGGAGGCATGTGTGTAGCCGCTGCATGTTTCTCTACGGGCCTACAGAGCCGAGTCTCCGCCATATCACTGAGGTCGACACGAGAGCAGCGTATATGACACGTCCAGGTGTTCATTTGTCCCCCGTAAAGCACTGTCACTGTAAAGTGGGCGAAATGGCACGTGGAGGTGTAATTTAACGTCATTTGATCATATCGTTTAAAAAATAAATGGTAATTCTTTTACACGGTGATCAATGCTTTTAACGCCCCCCTCCCCCTCTCTGTTCTGCGCTTTTGTCAATTATTGCAGAAATATTTACATTGTTTTAAGATTTATAGCTAAAGATGCGTAATTTCGACCAACTGTAGGCTAATTATTGTAATTATCTTTTTTTTTATTTTACAGATTTGCAGTAATGCAAATGTTTGAATAGGCCTATAGATTAAAAAAAAAGATTCTTATGCAGTCTCCTACATATTAATAAATATAGTTTATATTTAATAATAATAATTATAAAAGTTTAGAATAAGCACAGTATATCCACTTGATCCTATTTATGAATGTAGTATTTAAATAATAATACATATATAGCAATCAGTGATTTTAAACACTATGGTTGCTGTGGTGAGGCCATAGTTAAACAGGGCACGGGCAGTGAACCAATGATCAGTTTTTGTTCTGTCATTTAGGAAGTTGTGTGTGAACCTTCAGGCCTACTGGCTTTTTTTGAGGCTGCTGTAGTTTCAGCTCCAGTTTGCTGTGTCTGTTTGTATATATTTCAGTTGTGTTTTGTTGTGTAATGTCTAAAAGGCACAGTGGGATTAACAGTCAAATTAGGTCTATTTTTAATGATAAGAAATTATGACTGATCACAATTGGTTGCAATAACATTTAGTTTGCTAATGAGCTTTTTCCCTAAAGGACTGGGCCTTGTTAAATGTAATCTTGAATAGTCCAGAATAGACAAAAGTATGAATTGTTGTGGTCTTGCTGTTCTATTTATTATTTGAATGTTATTTTACCCACATATATTTTATTTTTTGATATTTCAAATGGGTTTGACACACAAGTTTGTGTCTAATTTTACTCAGAGCAATTTTAAAGCAAGAGAGGTAGATTTATGATTTTATGTGTAACAGTTTAAGAGCTACTTATCATGAAAAATACAGAATAATTAGATGCACATTATGAGTCATATTTCAAACAGAGTTTTTAGAAATTTAGTGTGATTCCTATTAAAACTGATTGATTTAATCACTTTAACTCTGCTCTAATAATGTAGGTTACTTTATATGGATTTCAGTATTAAGACAGCTGATTGAAAATATAATGAATATTTTTATGTTGCTGAGTAAAAACATAAAATAAAATTTCTGGGATATGCATTTGGATTGTTATGAACACATACACTTGATATATAAGTTGAAAATATACACTGGAGATGAAATTATCAATACAACAATACACATTAAACATCATAGAAAATAAATATATTCATGTGGAATTATTGTAATAATTTGTTTATTATTCTTAATTACCTTTACTTACATAATAAATATTGCCCACGATTTGATTGAAAGAAGGGAAGAGAGTTTGAAAAGAAAATTATGTTTGTTTCCTTTAACCTCAATATCATTTGTGCTCAGGTGTTTGTTTGTTTTTTTCTTTTCTTTTCGGTGGCTTATTTAAGGTCCTTCTTATTAAGTTTCCTTGTTAAGCAAATCATGCGGCTGAGTGTCTGCTCACGCGACACACAAGGAGTGTGGCTTGGTGTTAATTGATATTGGTGTGTCATGAACGATATGCAGTGTTGCTTGACTGTGAAATAGGCGGTGAGGGTGTGAACACAGCGCCTAACGTGAGCTCTCCCTTCAAACATGATCAATACTCAGTTATCAGTACTAAGCATGTGAAGACAGTGTAGTTGTTGTGTTGTTGTGGGATAAACACTATTAAAGCTGCCTGCCTGTATTGTATTGGCCAGACTTTTGTTTACCTTTTATATTTAACAGTTGAGACTGATAGAACCAGATTCCTGTCCTGCTAATTATCCCTCCACACCTTTGCCTGAACCTGGAGTGAAAAGAGGCTCAAACAGACAGCGATGCACTTGCTTTATCCCACTCAATTAGCCTGTAACACAATAAACACAAGTTGAACTGTTTGCATTTTGCAGCTTAATGGTGTTTGATGAAGCTACATTGATTACAAGACTTTTTTTTTCTTACAAAATGATACAAACCAAGACATGGGTGTAAACATCTGCATTGCACCACAGTGGTGCACTTGCAGATGTGTGTGTTGGGTTGTCAGTGCACACTGAGTCAAAACAGCGAAATATGATAGCCATCAGTTGATCCACTCCGAATCCATTAATACTCCCCAGTTGATCCTGGGTGAAGGGGAAGCTCTCCAATTCAGGCTCTGGTTTTGTCCAGAGTGATAGCAGGAGTCACTGCACTGCTGCCCTCTGAAGCCACATCCGCTGCACCTTCCTCCTGACTCCTCACGTCCCCCCTCACCTGCCTGTGAGCAGCCACTCAGGCATCTGGCTTGTGGAGGAGAGCCTTAAGTGTCTCACAGCCATGTTCCTTATCAGACTTAAAGAACATCATTATTGTCTTTTTAACTTCGGCTCGTCTTATGTTTTGATTCAAAAGAATTAATGCCTCATGTTTTAGATCTATTTATCTTTGGCTCAGCCTTAGGTGTTAAACGAGACTAGCAAGGTATGAAAAACAATGGCAAACGAGACAGTTCTTTATTAGCACTTCAAAATATAATGACTATTTACCTGTCACATATTAACTAATGGCTTTTATTTCGAGTGCGTCGCTGCATTTGAAATCTACAATGCTGCTGAATTTGTACGGTATTTATTCACTTTTGCATGAAAGCAGAGTAGTGTATTTCCATCCTTAAGTGATAACTGACTTGCTGGTGCAACAGAGTACATAGCTTAGGGGGAGCAGGGAGATTAGATGTGAGAGAATTGTAGATTCACTGTGTGTCTTATCAGACCTGTGGGATCGCTGTTAAAGCTCACCGAGAGCTGGAAACACCTTTTTTTTCTTTACAGACACCGGTGTGTATGTCTTAGCAGAAAGTTCTTGGTAAGCTGTCATTCACATTCCACTCCAACCTGTTGCATGACTAATACGGCAGAGCAACATTGCACTCATTACAACCAGGAGTTGGGTAAACAGCCAGATGACTCGCGAGAGCAGCAGCGAGGAGGTGTGGCGAGGTGTGGTCGGGATGAGGAGGATAGCTCTGACTGGACGTCCCAAGTCTCACATTTTTCTCCTAATACTAAGTTCCTGAAGCACACTGGAGTTAAGAAGGAGAAACTCAGGAGCGTTGACTACAGGGAGACAGTCTCAGGTGTTTAGATCAGTGACAGGTAGCTCCCTCAATCTGATACAAGATGAAGAGGACGTATCTTCTCTGTGTGCTTTTATTTGTGACTTCAACATTGTGCATTATCAAGTTCTTTCCTACTGAATGGTGAGAGTAATGGAAAGACAGCCTGCGGTAGAAGTAAATTGAACCTTCATTGATTAGAGACAATAGCCATAAAGCCTCCTTGAACTGAGCCATTAGAGTCACTTGTCTCCATCCACGGGAGGATTTGTCATTGACAATACATACTTCGCCATCTGCTTCTGTTTGTTGAAAACAAAAGAAAAGAAGTTTTAGTCCCACACTCCTGTCAGTGCTTGGATTTATGCCTTTCACTCAATGCTGCAGGATGTATTTTTGATAAAGTCCCTGCATTGCAAACAGTGTGGGGGAATTTAACTTTTTCTTCTGCATCATTTTATCCTCTGCGCACCTGTCGAGCAGGTGTGCATTCAGTATCAGTCAACAGCTAACTTGCTGTTTGTACAAGAGGAAAGTGTGACCACCACTGTCGCTGCCTTTTAGAGGAAGACCCAGCATTGTTTTGAGCAGATGTTTCCCTTAGTAGGGTTTGATGGATTGCTGGAGTCTTAAACGTGGTGCATATGAATATTGAATGAATTATAAATCATTATTGTGTGTGGCGTTGTGTGTACCCAGGTTCTTTTTTAGGGGGGGAGTGATTCCAAGATGTAACAGCTGTTTTATCTCTCCTTCCATTTCTCTGTCTGCTGTGTCTGCTCCTCTGATGCGAGCGTGCAGTATGTGGGTGTGGGGTTTTACGCACATGCAGATATGTTCACACAGCTTGAGGATGACGCTAGAGAGAGAGAGAGAGAGAGAAGCTGTGGTGACTCCCGGCTGAAAGATACGCACCGGATGTAAAGTTTAATGTTTCTCGACCCTCGGTGTGCTGGTGCTCCCGGTGGGGCATCCAAGGGTGTGGTCAGGGAGGAAGGGGAAGGGTGGGCAGCTGAGGCGCACAGCAGGTGGCATTGCTCACACAAGCACAGACCCCCCGTCCTTGTCCCATATCAACACCATATAACCCTACTACCCTTGTGCAACTTTAGAGCTCTGATGGGTCTTGAACAGGTGAAATGAATACGGCGGAAACTTCCCAGGAGCCAATCAGAGCCCGACACGGAGAGAGCCGGGTGCCGTAATACTTAGACACAGCCAATCCCACTCGAGCGGGTTGAGTGTTAGGGATCGAGGCCCTTGAAGAGGCTCGGTGACATTGGCATAGAGCCTCGAGCTTGGAATGCTGTTGGCCTGAAGCTGTACCCAGGTCAGATGGTCTCCTTAATCTCTTCGGTCAGACCTTTTTCCTCTCGGAGCATTGCCCAGTGTCCTACCTTGATTTTAAAAAAAGGGGCAGGGGTGCAGTCAGAGGAGCAAGGACCCCTGCTCCCTTGGTGCACCGACCACCAGAGTCGGTGGTACTTGGATGGATTATTGGACGAGCCCGCTGAGTGGAGGTCCATTACATCCTGGACCCCACCTCTGTATGAAGTGACTATTAATATTCCTTGTTGGGAGCTCATCAAATTATTACAAAGAGTAACAAAATGACCACAAAGAGATGGAAAAGAACTACAAGAGAAACAAAAGGAGGGCAAATGTATCTAATGTAGCAGGGGTGAGGGCACTTTTACATCCATCCGTATATCCTAACCTGTTAGTACCTGTAGGAAATTTGTGATTAAAAGAAGAAGCTTTTGCTCATATTTTTCACATTTGAATAATATAGTTGTTTTCATTAATTTAATACACAGAATAAACAGAATAGCCAATGCTTACCAGGGCTTTACACTATAGTCTAACCAAGTTATTCTGATTTTTATACGTTCACCCCTTGTTTAAAACTGTCCTCAGTCTGGCCCCAGCTCAGAGGTTTTTAAACCTTCCCTTGTTTTCTGGATCATCATGGCCTGACTTACACGGACTATTTTCATTCACCATTTCTCACATGCAGTGGCAGGAATGTTTTTTTGACATATATGTGTAATGTCATCTCTCTGTGAAGTAGCAAATGTCAAAAGATATAGCGTTGTTGTGACATTTACAGCATCCTGTTGCGGTAGCAGGACTAATGCCATTGTGCTGGCGAACACACGTGCGTGTGTGTCCGTGTGTGTTTACAGGTCACTCTGTATTCAATTCCAACTGTTCCAGGTTAGGTTCTCCAGGTTGCCATGGGAACCATTTTTGAGTGTTTTGCTTAGTTATAGGAACAGAGCTCAGACGATAAATGCTTTCAGTGAATGAACCCAGAGTCCTCCAGTGTACAGAACATCATGTGAGCAGCAAACAAGTGAAAAACAAAAGTTGAGTTTTGCTGCATGCGTCACCCCGAGATTCACCCCACAAGTGATCATTATAAATATCTTTTGATATCAATGTCAGAATCCTATGATTACAGCTTAAGTTTGTTATGAACTGCTGTCAGCTAGGGGGGGACTCTGTAATTTCCACCCATTCCCAGGAGAGTCGGAGACTGCCTACCGGTTGCAGCTGCAAGCCCCACGCTGCAGCTCGGCCGTGTGCTGGTGGCTCACGCTATGGGCGGTGCAGTGGTCAGAGTGCTGATTTTATATGACAGTGAGTACATAACCCAGTAAGGTGCCTCAGTAAAAAAAAAAAAAAAAAAAAAAGCCTGTGTAAAGATATCGCTTCATTGACGTGTACAAGTGCTCATTTTCTTTCCACAAGTGCAGCAGGGAAAAACTGCTGAGTGGGCTGTCCATCTATGTCACAGTGGCAGCCCCTCATGTGACCTTTTCTTATTCATAAACCTACTCGGGAGCCACCATTTCCATCCTTTTCCATATGTATGCAACGGAAGCTGGAAACCCCCTCCACCTCCCCATCAGAACAAGTCATCTACAGTAAGGTCCTCGCACAGCTGAGCCTCCGACACAAACCTGAAGCACAGTCCCGCCATTGTGTTTCCTCTGTTTCACACTGTCTCTGATGGAGGGTGTGGGGTGTGTAAGGGGGGGGGGGGGGGGGGGGGGGGGGGGGTTGGACAAGGAGAGGACTTCCGAGTCAAAGGCACGTGCATGTCCCATGCGTGCTCATGGTTTCCTCTGTGTGTGCGCGCGTGCCCCCGTGTCTGGGCTCCTGTGTGTGTTGGGAGGAATGAGCACCGCTGATAGAGGGCAGCATTTCCTCCCCCTCTTGTCGAGGCTGGCTCAGCAGGATGAGAGAAGCTGCTGGTGGCTTCAAGTGCTTGAGCCCCTCTCTCTGCAGGCTGTGGCGGCTTTACTCACACACGGGATTTCTGGTCGCAGGTGTAAGACCAGCAGGAACAGAAATCATATCAACCCTTTCTGTTATCTCCTTTTGACACATCGGCTTTTATGTCCTTGCCAAGTATGTTAAATCAAACATTTTCAACATTGATAAAACTTTGTAAAGAAGTAAGCCTGCCCCTTGTGTAGTGGAATAATGCCATGCAGTCAAGAGATTCCTGGAAAAACAACCTGGTCAGCATTACCATGCAGCGGCCCTGAGAGCTCAGAAAACACATGCAACTACACATATGTCTTGCAAATGCAGAAAACATCAATCAACTTGACAACACCTGCAGTGAAAACAATACAACACATGCAAATATTCAAACAAATATGGTGCTTTAGAGCACAATGGAGGTGTTTCAACATGGAGCATGAGTGTGGAGGTACCTGGGAGGTGTAATCCTAACCACAGTGGCCCAGGTTGATTTGATTTGATTTGATTTGATTTTGATTTTGATTTTGATTTTAATAATTCATGCTTGCAGTGGAGGCAAGGCTCCACTGAAAAACTGCAGAACTTTACAAAACAAACATACACAAACATTTAAAAGGAAGCTACATAGCTACATACAAACAAACAAACAATTTCAGGATTAAAAAAAAGTCCAACCTGTGGCCCTTTCAACATATCATCCTCGCTCTCTTTTCCACTCCCGCTCACTGTCAGAATTAAGGCAAAAAAAAAAGAAAAAATGAAAAAGCAGGATCTGCAGGGACACACCTGTCACTCACTGTCCCAGCCAAGGTTCATCATTTTTTAGCGTCCCACCTGGAAACATTTCCATTATTGTGCGACTGAATTAGCCCCACATTTGTTTACTTGTGTGTTTCGTGATTCTTTTTTTTTTTTTTTTTTTTTTAAGCACATGTGTTGTCAAATTGATAAAGATGTTTTCTGAATTTTGCGGCATCTATGTGATTTGCATGTGTTTTTTATTTCACCGGAGTGTGTCGAGCTCTCAGGGCCAACATCATTTCCTACAGTTCTGAAAAAAAGACAAAACCATTGCTCAAGTCTTCATGTGAGTGTTTATGCGTTTTATCTGTTTCTGAAAAGTTAAGTAATACTTAATTGTGAAAGACTGAGAACAAATATTAAAAAAAGAAAAGAAATAAAAAGATATCTTGTAAGAATGTAACAATAAATTGTATCTATGCAGGGGGTCTCATTAAATGGTCTTGTGGACTAATCTGGCCCTGATAAAGCATGTGCATGAAAAGTTACTTATTTATTTGCTATCTTGCCAAAAGTTAGACGAGAAGATCAATACAACTGTCATATCTCTGTTAATATGAATAAATATATTATTTAGTAATTGGATGCTTATCTATTAGTCTACAAGATTATTTTATACCCTCCACCACTGGCAGCTCCTCTTGTGCTTTACATAGCTGAGCTGTGGCGGTGTTTGCAGGCTTCCAGCAGAAATAGTGTTTAGTATTTGGCCACAGTGATATGCCATAAAGCCTGTTTTACACAGCTGTGCCTGATCCTGACTATGATTTGCTGAGCCCAGAGATGAGTCGGGTAATGTGGGCCAGGCAGGTGCTAGAGAGTAGGACGGCTCCATCTGCCTCTCTGCCAAGTGACCAAGCACATGCCAATACCCAGTCAGTCGCAGTGTGAGAGATGGGCAGAGCATGTATGTGAAAGAGAGAGAGAGAGAGAGAGAGAGAGAGAGAGTGTGTGTGTGTGTGAAAGAGCAGAGGAAAGAAAGAGAAAGACCAGAAAGGAAAGAAAGTTGCATTGTGTGTGTGTGCAGCCCATGGGAGTTCCTTTTGATTGTATCACACCCAGCGTCAGGTTGTGTGCGAGAGCTTCAGAGTGTGTTCCTAGAGCTGCACACATAGCCACGAGCAAGAATGTGAAAACAACTGTAAATAGCTGTTGTCTCACTGACCCTTGGTTAATATTTCCCCAAGAGGAGCAGAATATTTTATAGTGAAGTGTTCAATCTGTGCACGTTCCACTAAACAGTCTATACTTTGGGTTTCCCTATGGGCGCAGTGGAGCTGCTGCTGTGTGCACTGTGCATGAGGATACTACGTCAGTCCTGAGATTTTTAAACTCTTAGTCTCCTTCTTGTAAAAATGTATTCAATTTATGAATGAACTAGCGCAAATATATGTACCAATTGATTGATTGACTGACTGGGCTGTTTGGTATGGACATCTTTGCATTTGCATTCGCTGTCGCTGTCTAACATCAGCAGTTGCTAACGGGCCGTTTGCTTGGGCCAGCTATGCAGCAACCTCTGTCTCATGCATGCAAACGACGCTATGACACTGACTGATGAACTGCCTGCTCCTGTCAGGTTAAATGAAGAACATGCTGACACGGCCACTCAAATTAAAATCGAGGCGTGCGTCCATAGGCGGATAGCATGATCTTGTTGAAAGAAAGAAAGAAAGAAAGAAAGAAAGGCCGACACAGGGAATACAGTCATCTTTAGCTCACACGGTTGGTAAATATTTGATGCTGAGGCAGCCATGCATGCGTTCTTATTGGAGGGTTGCAAAAGTTAATGGGGCCGTAGCCCGTTACACAAAGTAAGAACAAAACTTTTTTTTTTCCTTCACCATTTATAGACTTACTCTGTATACGTTCAGGTGATTTCTGTTGTTAGTAAAGGTGAATTCCACAAGATGCAGCTGCAGTTCACCTCCTCACTGTCTTTCCACTGCAGCATTTGCTGCTCATCTCCCTCCCTCCCCACCCCCCACCCCCAGCCTCCTCCTCCTCCTCCTCCTCCTCTCACGTGCATGCCTTGTGTCATACGTACCACCTAGATTGCGTGCATTGTCTCTCGCCGCCTCCCCGCCGCTCATAATGTCACCGCTCCCCTGGCACAGCGTGGCAGTGCAGAATGAAGCCGGGCTATGTGTTAGCGTGAGCGGGTGTAAATGGCGTGCAGCTGTATGTTGTGTACTGTAAGCTGAATGTGAGCCACCCTATCAGATAGTGTAACAGAGACAGGCGTTTTATTCTTAGTAGAGTTGTGGTTACTGCTATTGGAATTCTTCAACAACAGTGGACCTCTGTGTGCGCATGTGTCCATGTCATTACGTGTGTGTGTGTGTGTGTGTGTACAGTGCTTCTGTGTTCCTACCATTCCCCAAGCGGGAGGCAACAGTTCATTTCAGAGATGGTTGCTAAGATGGTTTTGTTTTAAGTGGTGTGAGGAGTGACTCCAGCGCAGCCCCGGTTTCCGGTGGCTTGACGTTTGCGGAAGAATAAATTACAGAGATATAGAATGACAGGCTTCAAAGGCCGGTCTGATGACAAAGAGACAGCGGTGGAGATGTGGAGCCTCAGTCTATAGGATGAAACACTGAATATGTTGCAACTTGAAACGGACGTGTAGCTCTAACAGAATGTGTGTTGGTCCAGTGTAATTGTCGCGTCCCTTTAATGGATGCAAGTTGCCCCTCAGGCGTTTGTAGAGCGTTTTGCAGCCTCTTCCTCCATCACCACATATCATCAGAGCTGGCAAATCACAGCACATGATTCACTACCACACACACACACACACAGATGGGCTCTGACTTGATCAAACGTCAGCGCAAATAACAGAAATGCCACCAGACAAAACACAGCTCTGATTTGCTTTTCCTAACACTGGCATTTTTTTTTTTTTTTAGCTCTGCCTTCACTAAACACTGCCCACCGCTACAGATGTTTAACCTTCTCCGCCAACAGGTCTGATTACGATGAGTTGAATATTGTTGCTAGTTTTTGTGCGTGCCACATGTTCAAGTCTGCCATCACACTGACTCGGTGCTTCTCGGAGGAGCAGTTGTTGTGGCTGTCTTAAAGAATGAGGGTTAGGTTTCTAGATCAGCCCTCATTCCTAATAACCCCTTCAACTTAGACAGGGTGTTTGTTAAAGAGGGGAACCAACCTCGTGTGTTTTCTGCCAGGAGTAATGAAAGCAGTCGGCCTGTAAATGCTTGCAGATTTGTTTTGGTGTTTCTGCGTGGAGGGGAGTCGCACGGCTGAAATAGTTGTTACTGCACCCTTGAATATCCTGTCTCCCAAAACAGAGACTTTGATTGATATTAATGTTTTGATATCGAGCCTCAGGTGGTTTTGAGGAAAAGTGTGCATTCAAAAAAAAAGGTTGTGTTTTAACTTTAAAGGTAAAATAGATGTGGGAGAAGTTTGGTTCCTCTGTTTTTAGGTGGTGATAAGAATCTGAGATTTCCACCCCGACTGTTACATTCTCATGCTGTAGCATTTTGTCAGAAAACCAAATGTGGAGGACAAACAATAAACAAACACAAACTGTTACAGGAGAATTCAGCTTTTTTTTTTTTTTTTTTGCGAGTTGAGGGATCGCTGCAGCTTGGCAGACGTTGGGGCTCCACTCGGTGCCTTCTAGTCACATATATAAGAGGCACCAACAACAAACCTTTCCCTCAGGCTTTTCCACAATCACCAATAATTCTCTCTCGCCTTCTCTGTCTCACTTTAAATGCTGCCCACACAACAGGCTTTTCCACCCGCTCGCCTTGGCTGGTGGAGCTCCGGCTCCCTAAACTTGAGATATCGACGTCAACTCAGAATATTTACTAGAGTATTTATCGCCTATTGATCAGGCCTGACACTCCTGTGACCATCTCTGATAATTGAATTAGTCTGCATGTTATGTTACATTCTCACATACTCAAAAACTCCAGCTACCTCCCTTCTAACCCTCGACAACGGCTTTCCCCATTCTCGGCGCCCTCCTCCTATTGAACTGCAACACACACTCACACATGCACACGTAGCTCCAGCACACACACACACGCACACGCACACACACACACACATACACACATGCAGCACCGAACTCCTAACCATCTCCAGTCCACTTCCTCTCTAGCCCCCTGCCTCATTTCACAGAGTAGGTCAGGATGTGGAGCCATTTTAGCCACAGGATTAAAGTCTGACAGGGATAATGCCACTTCAGCCACTTGTCGGTCATGTGACACGAGATGATCTAAGGTTTTGGGAGGAGCACTATAATGTAATTAATGTATTGGAGGCTCTTATCCATTTGACTCCACCCATTGTAGAGCTGTACCATTAAACCATTAAAAACTGCTTTTTACAGGCGACAGTAAAGGAAACAGTGGTGGCGATGAGTTGTTTACCACCAACTATTTAATTTTTTTTTACCTCTCTATGCTTCATTCTCTACAGGGACAGTGTAGAAAAACCCGCTGTCCGTCTCAGAACTGCCTATTGATGTAAATTTAACCTTAAACCCGTTTGTGCTGTCACCCCCAACCCGCACATGGGTGTCCTATATAGATAATCCCACCGCCTTGTTAATCTCTTGATGGCTTATCAGGGTTACCGCACTTTATTTAATTTACTGGACTTCGCTCACTTGTGCAAAATTGCTGTTCGTCTGCAATTCATTTAAGCTCTTTATCTGTTCTTATCTCACACTGACTCTTTGTTTTTCCTTCACTTGTTCAATCTTTGTTTTGAAAAGACGTTGATTCATTTGTGGCAAATGTAAAGTGCCAATGCAACCAGAATGATATAAATAAATAGATAATTTATAGAAAATTTGCTTTGTGTTTTTAACATTCATTATTGTTAAATGTCAGGACTTTATATTATTTAAAAGTGCTGAGGCACTTAGATTAATATTTCCTAGCTGCTTACAGTTATTTTCATCATTAATTTGTCTGCTGATTTAAACACAGAAAAAACCAACTGTATAAAATGTTAGAAAACAGCATCAGAAAAATACATATTTTAAGTTCCACGCTCCAGGGCAAAGTCTTCAGATAATTCATTTTGTATGACTCACAGTAAAATCCACAAAACTTTAAATTTACAATGACATTGTGCAGCAATAAGCAAATTTGGGAACCAAGAAAAAAAATTGTTTTATATGAAAAGTGAATTTATGATCAGCCAAAGAAGTATTGCAAATTTCATATAATTTATTTAATCTCTACAATAGTTAATAATCATAATAATTATTAAATGACAATTAATTATACCTGTGTCCTTTAAATAGATATTTAAATAAGCAAATGTTTCTTTGTTTATTCAAAAAGAGAAGAACTTGTTTCAAAAATAAATGTATTCAATCAGGCCAAGACAACTGTCACACAACAACAAATGAACACAGACAAAATCCAGTGAAGGTTTTATTAACAGGCAGCGTTTCTCAAAAGCCTCTAAGTTAAAGTAAAAACAATTCATTTAAAGGCAGACACATTAACCTGAACTGCATTTTTTTTAGACCCTTTAAAACTCTCCAGCAGCCATTTTAAGAGGCAGCATAATTAAAGTCAAACACACACAACTTTAATTAAACTTATTGGAAAGCACTTGCATGTGTCAGGCGGAGTCTCCCCCGGCCTGGCACCGGTGCTCGACCCTGTGTTTGAGAAACGTTGTGCGCGTTTCACTGTTTCCAAAAAAGCTTTGTTCCGCCGCTGTTTGCAGAGCGACGGCTCCTCAGTGACAGCAGCTGTGAGTGGCAGGGCTGTTTTGAAATATGCTGCTTATTGGCCGTGTATCCCCCCCCGCCCCCCCCTCCCTTATCTCTCTCTCTCTCTCTCTCTCTCGCTTTCTCTTTCTCTGTCTTTCTCTGAGGATGAATCTTCACTCACCTCCTGCTAGTTTCTGTGCGTGTTTTCACTAGCTGGTAGTAACTTCCCTGCAGACAGGGGGAGGGGAAAGAGAAGGAGTGGTGGTGGTGGGGGGGTGGGGGAGTGTTCATGTGTGTGTGAACAAGTAACGCTCGCTCTCCAGAGGGAGCTGGAGGGAGAAGTGAGACGGGCAGAGAGAGGGACGATGAGAGATAGACAGTAGAGGAGACAGAGCAGGCAGGCAAACAGTCTGAGGGCTTGCGTAATGTTGAGTGATGTGCGTGCGGTATTGATCCAGGTTAACCCTGCCGGGACCTCCACCTATGGCAGGTGGGCTCAGCCTTTCCAGCCACAGTATAATACCTTATGGTTGGCAGATTAAAGGATGAGACCTAAGGAACAAGCTGCACAACTCAACATAAAGCAAGAGAAGCAGCCATGAGGAGCAGCTGACAGCGTCGACCCGCACTGCACCGCCGCAGCAGCAGGAGCTGGTATCCACCTGTCAGTAGCTTTTAGCGCTGAGGTGTGTGAGAGTGAGGAAGACACAGAAAGTACATCAGTGTGATCGTGTGGAGAGGAGGAGCAGGCAGACCAGTGGGCTATACATTAGCATGTCCGTGGCTGTGTGTGTGTGTGTGTGTGTGCAATATTGCGTGTCAGTTGTGTCCCTTGTGTGGGTTCGCTGTGTGCCTGTCAGTGACAGTGCTGACTATGTGCTTTGTGGTGGGGACTCGGAGGAGTCCTCACTTGGTGAAGTAGCAGCAGCAGGCGTTTGATGTGTGCAGGATAGGACAGAAGAGTCCAACACATGACTCCGCAAGTCCTCCTCAATCTTTCCTCTGTTTAGCATTATCTTTTTTTTTTTTGCACCTGGCTTAATGTTTGCAGCACATTTTCACGATGGTCAGAAATGACTTTGCTCAGAATCGTACATAATGTTTTATTCTCAGCATATCCAGTCTACATAGGTTATTTATTTAGTTTGAGCTGTTGGCTAAACACCACTTCTGTTTGAGGCTGATTGGTGTGTATGTATATGTTTTTATCCAAATCCACTCAAAATTATGTTTAGCTTATTTTCACTTTGCTGCATGCCTGTGCAGAATGATGTACGTGCTGTTTGAACCTTCTCCCATTCATCTGGTGAAGGGGAAGGTAAAGCTTCTCAGTCTAACACCTGTAACTATGAGCGTGATTTGTGATGATAGACCTGGTTCAGGAGCCACTGTGGGATCTTTAAATGTTAAATGTGGATTGAAATATTGTCTGTTTATATAAATATGTGGTTTGGTGCCAGTGTTGCTCTTATCTTCAATAGGTCTCCATCTCAGATGTTTCGCTGATGTTCTAGTGACATTTATAATCTTGAAAAGATTTTCATCCGTCATGCGTCATTGTTGTGGTAGTATGCTATCAGATTATCATACTTTCTCCTTCCTTTACAGTTCTGACTTAGAGAGCTCCTCCACTGCAGTGTAATCCACTGCTTCCTGTCTCTGTGGTCACCTAGGATACCGGGCCGGAAGGAGGTTTTCACGAATGCGTGTTTAGATAGACGTGGGACACGAGTGCATTTCTTGCACCAAGTGTAAATATACTGTAAGTGGATTAGTTTCGAAATGTGTGATTTGGCGTTCTGCTGAGTTGCCATGTTATCACAGCGTTAGAAATGCATTATACCACAGTGAGATGGGGAAAATGGAACATTTATAAATGCTCATTTCATTGGTTTAGTGGGCATGACGGGAGAAAATGTGTTTTGTGTCGGCTGGGCACCCTGTGGCATTTTAGCTCTGGCAGAAAATTTGCGATGATTACACCCGAGAACTGAAAATCATTTTGTATCCACAACAGCATGCAAATAGCTCTGGATGTTCCAGGGGTGCTGTTTGTGTGTATCTTACCTAATTGTTTATAGTTATAGCGTAATTGTGTTATTTCTTGGTGGTGTTAATATCCTTATCAACACCCTTTATCAATGTCTCTGTAGATGCGGTTGATTATGATGAATAATGTGAGCTGTTCTTCAAAAACTAATGACTAGTTTGGCCTGAATCACTGAAATCTATTGAATCATTTGTATTTAGGCCTATTATGTAATAATGAATCATTCCATGATACGAGATATTAATCTGCGGTAAATTTCCCTGTGTACCAATAGACCTCCTCTGTGAACTTTGCAGTACATGTAATGGATGAAGAAACAACGCGCGGTGTTTCCTTATTTACATCTTTCTATTAACCAGCTGAGTGAGCGTTGACAGCGAGGAGCAGACAAACGTCAACAGGAAGGTTGTGGCTTCCATTAGAGCTGCGTGCGTCTACCTGCCTGCCTCTCGGCCCGTGTCTCCCTGCTCTGCTGAAAATGAATGTGTGAAGAGAAACAGGCAGACAGGTAAAGCCTGCTGCATTCTGATGAGCTCCTCGCCCCGCCGAGGGCTGGGAGGGAAAACTGAAGCAGGCACCTGAGCCCTACACACCGAGATGAGATGGTTAGCAGCTCCAGCAGGAGCTTTGTTCACTCTGCAGTGTCAGTGTGAGAAATATGTGGTGGTGAGGGAGAGAAACACAGCAGATGCGACGCCTGTTTTCTGGGGATAGATTTCTGATCAAATGAGGAATAAGAAGATTTAATGACACTGAAAGTGAAATAAACCATTACTAGTTGTAACAGTTTGTATTTATATATAATTTAGGAGAAGAAATTTTAATTTCAAATTGTCTGTGAAGGATCTCAATTATGATATTGTGTTTAGATTGTGATGCCCAACAGTGCAGATTAATTCATTAAATTCAATCTGCCTTAATTTTTTTTTTTTTTTACATTGACAGTTGAACACATTTTGTGTGTGACAGGGGTCTCTCATAGAAACAAGACCTCAGAGAATTATCAGCCCTCTTCCCTCAGCTATTTTAACTCTGTTCACCTCATTGGTTTGGCTTTGTAGCTCACAGCTTCTCTGTTTGGGAGCATTTAGCAGCTTAAGAGCCTGATGTTTCCTTCAGGAGTTGGTAGAGACAAAAAAGAAAAACAATCACCACATGGCAAAAAACACCATAACTCCATATGAATGATCATGTTGCTCAATTTCTGCTGGGTGTGTAAATACTAATAGGTGTTGTGTTCACAGCTGTTCTCTGTTGTCCACAAATAGCCAAAAGATCAGTCAGTGCAGGTTTAATTTAATTGTATATAAACTGATTAATTGGGAGGATATAATCATTAGTTGGATTTGCTGCAGGATACATTCATCAACTTTAAAGTCTTTTGTCCAGCATCAGAACTTTTCATCTTGAAACAGCAGCTTTGATGTATTTCAATTTTCAATACATTTAAAACAAAATTTTAACTAAATATCTCAGTCAAAACGTGTACAGGCTGTGAACTGTTAAAATGCCCTATGTTTGGTAAAAAGGATAGACTATGAAAGTGATCAGAAAATTATGAGATTGTTTCGTTACCTGTTGTTCTCCAGGTCCAGGTTTTCTATGAGAACAGATTTGAAACATATTTAATAACCCCCCTATGTCCATTCAGTGGGGTTTGGCAACATTTGAAATTATCTTGATATGGTCCTGCAAAATATTTTAATTATATGGCATTAGAAATGTTAAATATTTTTTTTAGATATTGTGAAAAATATTGCATATTGAAGGAAATACTGTAATATCTGTAACTATTCAAACACTTTATTTTAGGGGTCTTTAACATTGAAATAATTTCCTAATAAGTTCCAAGGTAATTTGTTAAATTAGAAGAAAGAAAAAGCTCCATTTAAACTGAAGTAAATTATTTGAATGATTTGAGATTTTATCCCACATACTAAATTGTTAGTTTGCCTGGAGACACATTTCACATTCTGAATGCAGACCTGCTGTGACTGAAGTGGCTTAAAAACAATATAAATTAGACTAGCAATTAATCAGAATTAATTAATCAGTAGTGTATAAATTGAACACAGTCTCTTTCCCGCTCTAATTAGTTCAAATTTACATACGACATTGCAGGAAACTTTGTGTGGAAATGATTAGGAAATGAGTTATTAGGAAAATAAATAATTATCATAACCAGCATTATCATAATGATACTCAATGGATAAATACATTTGAGCTCTTAGATGTGTTTTGACAGTGCTTATAGACCGGTGCATAATCGCACGTCCCCGCATGTCACTGAAAAATTTCATTTCAAGGCTAAGGCAGTGTTGCGGGTTGTAGTGTCTGCTACATACATGACGCACCTTTGCATACAGGCTGCGGTAGCACGTGAGCTGAGGACCTACTCCAGGGTTTGTTTGTCCTTCTGCAGCACAAACAGCGACAAACCTTTGCTACCGAAGGACAATAACTTAGTGCACAGGCACATGTGTCATACAAATCCTGTTATCTCTGCTCCACAACACTTAGATGAGACGTTTCTAGGAGTCGGAGCGCTACACAGAAACGGTCTGAGCTCCGTCCTAATCCAGCAACAGAGAGCGGGACACAGTGGGAGCGTCGCCGCGGTTTGAAAAGAGGAACAGGGGGACATTTTCCACACACTGGGGTCTGCTGAATATTGTTGACTTGTTGCTTCCTCGCTGAGATTCCAGGGTGTTTAGGCGCTTAAGAGCTTAAGGGTCCAAGCTAGAAAATGGGTTAATTCAGATTAGACAAGTCTGCCGCTGATGTATAAGGACCACCAGACGATTTGACCAACCCGCCCAAACTGACCCATATAATGAAGTGGTGTTTCACTTCTAGACTGAGAGAGTTCGTCTTTGTTGGCTTCAGCTGGTGCACAGAAATAAAAACCAGTGTGCTGCTCCAGAGCCGTGCAGTCCACACTGATGATGCAAGAACTGTAGGACTTCACATACGTACACATGTAGCCGTAAATGTGGATGATTGTCAGATGATCACATTACAGTGCACTCAGCACTGCAGCGTCAGACTACTACAAAAAAGAATCAGAGGCATTAGTGTGGCCTAGACAGTCCATATCACTGGATTTGCAACATGATCACGTAATAGAGGCGTAATCACACACCTCCAGTGTGATTTATGGCCGCAGCGGTTTTCATTTCCTATTTCATCTGCATGGTATGGCTGGGTCGAAGGTCCGATCATCCCTCATTTTGAAAAATCATCAGTTATCTTCTGTGTGATGAAGTCCTTGGTTGCTCCGGACCGATGGCGGACTGTACTCCTACTGTGTCTGTTGTGTCATAAGAGCGCGGCCTTCAGCGGAAACAAAGCGCTTTGTCAGGCAGATATGGAGACAAGGAAAAGGGAGGAGGGCTGAGAAATAAAGATTTCAGTTCTTCTTCTGACATTCGACTGCTTCAGTGACACAGCTCACACCATAGCACAAGGAGTGAATCAGTTCTTCGAGCATTTGTGTGTAAACATGTGTGTGTGGGGCACAAAAGCGAGATGGTAATAATCAAAGAGTAATGCAGGGAGGATGAGTGTTGACGTCTACATCCACACAGACGAGCGGAAAATTATGGTCAAGCAGAGAAGAGAAAGTTAATCAGTCTTCTGAATTTTGCAAACAATTACATGTGATATTTGTAGTAGAGAGATGTGTGTGTGTGTGTGTGGTTGGGGTTGGGAGGAGTGTTTGGGAGTGGGGGAGTTTGTAAGGACAGGCCCGGTGAACTGAAGGGCTGTTTGGGATGTCTTTTTATTTGTCCAGAGAGAGCCTTCCCGCTGGGCGCTGCTCACAGCCTGGTGAGCCGTCTCTGACAGGACGGGCATCCGCACAGAGCAGGGAGAGAGAGAGAGAGAGAGGGGTAAACAAGGCTTTAAAGGCCTCATTAGACAGAATCCTTGAGTGGAGAAGGAAACGTTTAATCATTCACTCCTGTGAGCTTCTGTTAAAAAAAAAAAAGTAAGTGTTTTAACTCAGAGAGGTTGAGAAGGTGCCTGAATAAAAAAAAAAGACTTTTCACTGTTACTGTGTGTGACTTTGATTTTTGCGTGGGTGTGTTAAGGACAAAGTTCAAGAGAGTTTATGGTAAATTGAATAACACTGTGCTCTGTCTATAGAATAAACCATGTGACCTGCCTTTAAAGGTTGAATCATTAATCTGCATTGCTCATAGCGGCCAATAATTCACTGTTGATCAATTCGTAGATTAAACTGAAGTAGCTGCAGCTCCACTTATATAACTATAAAGACACAAAGGTGCTAAAATGTAGATCAAAAAATAAAAGCAAAAGGAAAGGAAAGGTCATGAGGGATGAAAACACATCAGAAACAAAGGGGGGTTTTTTTGTAAAAAAAAAAAAAAAAAAAAAAGGTTTCATAGGTTCTTCTTTAGAAACACTACAAACCTCTGGCGAGGGGTGAATACCCTCTTTCTCACCCCTCTGCCCTCTCAGAGGTTTAAATTCCTTCGACTGCCCGGCGTGCATGTGCGTATTAGTATGCACGCGTGTGCACAGTCACGGTTTCTTACCTCGTGCAGGTGGGTGCAGTAAATATTAGCTTTTCAAATTAACATGGCCACCCTCAGATATTTAAAGGCCGAAATTGAGAGGCTTTCTTTTTTCTCTTGGCCGGCCGCTCCAAACCAACAGCAGACAGCATGGTTACATTCAACAAACATTAAGTAACCATTGACTTCAGTCTGTATCTTCTACTGTAATCCAGTTTGGACTTTGGGAAAGGAGGAGCCGAGAAAGGGCGCCGAGTTCACCTTGAATGCAAACAAACAGGAGATATTAGCAGATGCCTGCCGCCGTGTATAATCCCACCGGGTTATTCCCTGATTGTAGTGCAACACGTAGAACCATGATGCAGCTACAGATCTGAGCCCTGCAGACGCACTCACTGTAGTAATATGTTGCAGGGTGGCATGTGTTGTGGGCCTCTCCCTGCCCTGGAGACAGACAGACAGACAGAGAGCAGTGATCTTATGGTCAGCCAGCGGCCACAGGCATGCTGAAAATGAGACCTTGAGAACTGTCGGGAGGCAGTGTCATTTTTTCCGGGAGATGTCCACTCGGGAAGCTTCCTCCACGTGTTTCAGAGTGACAGACAAGCAAGTGTCCGTTAAAACGTGGAAAAAACAAGGCAGCCTAGCAGAGGCCTGTAGCTTCAATACATACGACTGAATGCACGAGCCGTGTTATTGAGGCGACGATTGCCTCACTTGACAGTGGATCTGCTAATTTACTTGTTAACAGGAAAGCGTACAGAGGATGGCAGTACGCCGCCGCACTATACTGTCTAACATTACACCAAGGTTACAGGCACTCATAACAGAAACACAATACAACCAGACTGTCAGAATTCACAGGCTTTAGACAACGATGAAATGAATGAAATGAGCTTTTAGTTTCTGCAGTATTTAGATGCCAGGGTTTGGATCTGCTCTGAGGTTTTGTGTCTCAGCTATTGGCTGCTATTGAGTTGCGGGAGGTTTGTGTGCTGTGTTGAAAAAGGGCGACGTGTTTTAGTGGCACAGATGCATTTTTTGATCGGTTTACCCTTGTTTGGATACCAGTTGCCAAGAGATGTCTTTCATTGAGCCACTCGCTTTAAACCACCATCAGTGACAGAAATCTTGCAGGTGTGGTCGTACACACTGGGAATTGTCAATTTGTTATTTTCGCCAGGACTCGCTTGGTAGTAGAAGAAACAAAAAATGTCCTGTTATTTTTTGTAAATGAAAGCATCATTTGAACTGATGTTAAATCACTAATATAGATTCACAGAAGCAGAATAAATAGTTTGTTCCTCGCTGGAGTTTTATAAATGTTTACCTGATATCAATATTAACCGTCAGTTCATTTATTCCTTTCACCAATACTGACGACTGTACAGATATTTTTTTTATTTATTTCCTTGAGCGGCACAATCAGGAGGCATTCATTCATGTCCAGCTGCCAGCTCACTCCTCTCGTTCTCTTCTTGCCACTGACAGGATTTTTTTAATTTTTTAACCAGATGTGTTCGGAGAGAAAGAGGCAGAATTGGATTTAGAAATGTGTGTCATTGTGCGAGTACGTCACGCAAACCTAGGAAAATAACTATGTGCGTGTCTGTTTGTGTTTCCTGCGGAGAGTCCTCCTGAACTTAGAGCCATCTCTCACTATTTCTGATTACCCTTCCTCCTCCTCCTCCTCCTCCTCTTCATCCCTCCATGTATCAGTCTCTCTTGCTCTCCCTCCTCAGATGCCTCCTAATTGTGCACTGAAATGATTTTTTTTTTTTTTTTTTTTTTGGGATACGGTGGCTCAGCGATGTGGCTTTTTCCTCTGCCAACCTCTGCTTTTTAAATCAGCAGCTCTCATTGCGGAACTGGACTATCTCACGTTAATGTAGTTGTTAACAGCTTGTGGTCAGCGGGCGGTTTGTGTGGCTTTGCTGTTTGAGCTGACACGCTCAGTGGAGGCAGAGGGAAGCTGTGTGGAAGCTCTGGATCCCAAAGCGTCCGGGCACAGAGGGACACTGTCTGTCTCTGTGTGACCGACATGTTTTGATCAAAAAGTAAAAAGCTTGTTCAAATCTTTACGATCCTGTAGTCTGGGGACGTTTTTTTGTTCTTTAAACCAAATTTGAGGTGCAAAGAAGCAAAAAAAAAAAAAAAAAAAAGGACAATATTATGAATTGCAAACAAGACTGATAAAATGTCAAGGAAGAAATGAATACATTTTCTGGGAATAAAAAAGATGTTTTGTTCTCTTATCTAAGATTTAGTAAAAAAAAAGAAAAAAAGAAAAAAAAAAGGCACCGTCACGCTTGGATTACTCCACTCCGGATGAAGGAAGCCCATCTTCCTGGTCAGAGAGATGTCTCTGCTTCTCTCACATTGTTTCATCTCTCCGCTACAGTCGTGGTTTTTTCAAACCTTGGTTTTTGTATCATTTGTGTCACTTTCCCTCCTCTCGTAGTGAGAGTGATAGTGAGAGTAAGAATAACACGCGTGGGAGGGTGTTACTGAGAGTCACCAGCTGCTGTCTAATAAGCCTCCTCACCTACACACCTAGATCTGCTGCCACACTTCTCTTACGGTCCTTTGATTGCCTTGATGCTGTTTAATGAAATGTGGGTGTTACAAAAAATAGATGACACTATATTAGACTTTTAAATTACACACAGTAGGACACATTTCTATTATTCTTCCCTCGTCGTAGAAACATATCCGCTGATTGCTGCTGATATGGCAGATGTCTATGTGTATGAGTGAAGTTTGGCTTTGCTGTAAACACAACAGATGACTTCTACAAGTGTGTGTGTTTGTATGTGTGTATCAGTTTGTTTTACTGTAGCCTACTACTTGCAGGAGTTAAAATGCTTGATACCACGTTTAAATGGTTGCTTTAGGGTAAAGACCTGGTTTTAGGGATTAGGGTCAGAGTTAGGGTAAGGGGCAAAGGAAGGCATCATGTTAATGACGGGTCCCTATGATGATTATAGTAACACAAGGATGTGTGTCTGTGTGTGTGTTAGAGTTTATGGTTCAGGTCTGTTAAATCCACTCCGTCTGTGTGTCTCGTCTCTGCAGGAGTCGGAAGATCCAGATCCGGAACATTCCCCCTCATCTACAGTGGGAGGTCAGTTGTTTTTGTCTGTGTGTGTGTGTGTGTGTGTGTGTGTGTGTGTGTGTGTGTGTGTGTGTGTGTGTGCGTGTGTGTGTGTGTGTGTGTGTGTGTGTGTGTGTATATGTGTGTGTGTGTGTGTGTGTATATGTGTGTGTGTGTGTGACGGTGATGCCCAGTTGAACACCACCAGGTAGCACATAAACCAGTTTCCTGACAATGAGTCACCAGCCTTTATACTGTATTTCCCTCTGGACCACTGTGTGTGTGTGTGTGTGTGTGTAGGTGTGTGTGTGTGTGTGTGTGTGTGTGTGTGTGTGTGTGTGTGTGTGTGTGTGTGTGTGTGTGTGTGTGTGTGTGTGTGTGTGTGTGTGTGTGTGTGTGTGTGTGTGTGTGTGTGTGTGTGTGTGCGTGTGTGCTTATATCCAGGTGTTGTCATCATGTTTACTTCTGTGCTGGGGTCCAAGCTGTGTTTCTCTCTCATGTCCTTCTGGTTTGCGACTGTTTCTACAGATCACCTCTAAACTGTCTTTGCTTCTTGTTTCCCTCATAAAACTCACAAACTTCTGAATTAGAAATATCAACAGGACTAAATAAATAATTTCCCCGAGCTTCATACCAAATCATTTCATAGAAAACTTGCTGTGCTCATGGTAGTCACTTTACAGACCATTTTTGCCCCCAATTATTTACAATTGATAATTGTTAACCTCTATGGGATCATTGTATATATATATTTTTAATTTAAACCTTTATTTTAACTCGTTGGTCACTTGTTGGTAACTCGTATTGTACTAAAATGCTGTTTAGAGTTGAAAAGTTGAAAAGACCTGTTGATAGTCATCTAGAAATCGTAGTAGCAACATTACATTCAATTTAAACTTTCCACTGACTGAGTCTGAGTAGGACCGAGACATTGAAAAATATATAAATAGGCTATATGTTTTAGCCATTTCAGCAGCTGAAAGTGGAAAGTTTGAGCGACGTTTTCTATCAAAAATGAAGCAGAAATTAATTAATGATGAATAGGAAATCCAACTTTACAGTGACCTGCAAACTCTCTCAGGACACACATGGTGTGCCTCTCTACAGCAGTTCAGTGACATCAGCAGCCATGCATACGCATACACATACACATATACATACATACGCATACACATGTGCACAGGCCTAATTTCATTTATTCTTAATGGATTGATAGATGCATCCTTCAGTCTTTGTATTTCGATCTCAAAAAGTTTCACATTATACATGTTCCTTATTATAGCACAAGTACAGTTACTAAATGTACAGTTAATATGAAAAAAAAATTGTTTTTCAAATAAGAAGAGAAACTTGCTGTGCTCAGGAACATTACTGGTGTAAACAGCCCTTTAGCAGCATTAGAAAACAATCATAATCTTAGTACGGATCTGTGTATTATTGTCCCTGTCTATTACAGTTTTTTTCAATTGCTAACAAGCAGTGGTCGAAACTGAAGTCACATGTTCAAAACTCTTAACACAGCCAGCATTTCCATCAGGCATCTCAGCTAAACAGTTCATCTCTTCCCCAAAACGGTGCCTCACCAACAAAACACTTCATACATGTCTCAAAATAAGCTCATTCAACCACAACACTAGCACATAGTATCACTTTGGAAACAAACACTGTCACTCTTAGCACACTGAACTACAAAACACTAACAACAAAGAACATTACTTCAAATAAATTTGATCTTTGAAGTTTGAATGATTTTTTTTTCAAAATCAGTAAATCAGTTTTATTATAAAATAAATACTGCAATATCTTTGCACTTTGAGTGTTCTAGATAATATATTGCAACAAGAATGAATCAGGAATGCAGCAATTTACGTCAAGAAAATGTATTTTCTCTGTGCCCTTGCATAGGTAGGCAAAGGGACCTTACAAAAAAATAAAAAGTTTACTGTAAACCATGTGATCCATATTTCCAAAGAAAAAACAACCAGAAGCCCCCCCCTCACACACACTTTTTATATGGTTTCTAATGAGGCCAAACACAGAGATCACCTGGATCAGTTTTGAGCTGGAAACTAACTTCACCTGTGTTTGGAGTTGCATAATAATTTTATTTATGTTATTCAATAAAATATTTTTGATTTGACATTTTATATATTTCAATGTTCCTGCAACATAAATTCCCCACGCCCCCCCCATCCCCTCCCTCCCTCCCTCCCTCCCATCATTGTGTTTTGATTGTGTTTTTAACTGTTTTGAACAAAGTGTGTTAGCATTTGAAAAATGTGCTGTAAAAGTCTAGTGTTTTGCAGGTGGTGAACTAGTAACTGAGAAAAGAGTCCATGAATTTTGGTGACTGTGGTCACTGAATGCATTTAGTGTGAAAGCAATGAAAAGTGCTTCACAGTTTGGTCCACATGGACTTGTGTTTTGCAAACTGTGTTAAGAGTTTTGAAAATGTGACTTCAGTTTCGACCACTGCTTGTTAGCAATTGAAAAAAACTGTAATAAAAATAACTCACAATTCTGTGGTTAGATTAGTTATGTTTCAGTGTTTTGCTTTGGATTCGGCCTTTTAAAATCCTTTTAAAAGTTCTTGCTCCTGATATTCTGAGAGCATGTGAACTCCTTAACAAGATTTGAGTCTTTCAGTCTTTAAACCAGTGATTTACGGCATCAGGTTGCACCTTTCACTTGCTGAACATTTCAGTTGGTGGAATTCTAAATGTGGGTTGCTAGGAAACCTCAAGTAATCAACAGTGTAAACAGGAAGTGACTGCAACATGAAACAAGCCATACATGACATAACATTTGGAGGCTGACCGATATCTTGCCCAACAGTTGTTTGCTGATAGAGGTAATATTTTATTTTATTTTATGTATCTATGGAGGAAATGTTTATGTTTTTAGAATCAGCCGTTTATATGAGAGGGCTGTGCTATCAGAAGAGGTTTGGGGTCACTGGTAGGTGTAAAGTTGGCCTATTTTTTTTTCTTACTTTAGTCAGAGCTAATCCAGCTTTTTCCACCTGCATCCCGTCTTTAAGATAAACTACGATAAACATTTCCAAAATCTAGTCTCACATCTAACACACAGACTTGAGAAACAAGTAGGCCTAGGCTAAATACAGTGTATAATGTAAAAATGCTAGACCATCCCCATAAAGTGTGAAGAAACATAAAGACAGCAACCAGATAGTTGTCCAAATGATATGATAATAACATTAAAAATACATAAATAGGTAACTTCAGAGCGGATGATCGCAGCAATCTTTCTAAACTTTTGATATAACGTTAGGGCTATCAGAATGTGGTGTGTCTTCGCCATGGTAACTCATTGTTTGATATTTGCATTTGTGTAAATGGCAATTTGCACATTTTCTTTCATATGCCAATTTCCTCCAAGTGTAAAACCTTTTCTGTCTTTTTGTTTTTGTTTTAATTTTCCATTTCCACTGTCTTTTTAATGCCCATATTAAAAATGTGCATTAAAACAGGTGGATGGAAACACACCTATTTGCATCTTTTTTGTTGAGCTGGTGATGTGTTTACCTGAGAGGTCTTGGTCTTATTGGAAATGCTCTTTTGTAAATTAAAGCTGATATAGAGATAATAAATGGGCAAATATATCATATATTTAAAAATAAATAAACAAAAAAAACAACACACACATTCTCTAATTTGTTGTAGGTCAATGGGATTTTGAATAAAGTTCTGAGGTTCTGGTTTCATTCTAAGCTACCACTTGCTACATTTTTAATTGAATCACTGGCCCATATAAAAGCACTAGAAGTATCAAACCTGTGTGTGTGTGTGTGTGTGTGTGTGTGTGTGTGTGTATGCCATTGTGCTTGTGTGTTTTTGCATCAGGGCTTGGGTCTCTAACTCACCGTCTTGTTTCTCCCTCAGGTTTTGGACGGCCTTCTAGCTCAGTATGGTACTGTAGAAAACGTGGAACAAGGTACAGAACTGTTCTCCTCTGTGTGTTTCTTGCTCATCTCATCATCACCACCCTCATCATCATCATCATCATCATCATCTGGCTCCAACTGTTCAATGTACACGTGCCTAGTTAGCAACACACACACACACACACGCACACACAGACCTCCCAGTGAGTCAAGTCTCCCTGTGTGACTTGACTTCCTTGTTACCATCATCCCACACACCCATTATCTAAACATAACCCATCTCTGCATATAAATCTGCCTTTATCATCTTGTCTCTGTGTGTGTGTGCGTGTGTGTGCGTGTGTGTACACATGTGTGTCTTATAAGTCTGACCCAGAGAGAGGAGCTTTTGAATTACACCCAGCCTCTATAATAAGCACTGTGTACTGCCACAGGGCCTCAGTGTATGGATTGAAGTGGGCAGACATGGCAGACGTCCATTAGTAATGTGTCTGTGTGTGTGTGTTTATGCCTGCACGTGTATGTGTGTGTGCGTATGTTTTGGGGAGATGCATCGTGGTAATGGGTGAGGACACTGCAGGCGCCTGTGGTAAAACTTTTGCACTGTCTGAAGTTTGTGTGTGTGTGTGTGTGTGTGTGGAGCAGTCAGCACTAGCACTATTCCTAAGAAGTTTTGGCTGTTTACACACACATGCACGAATAGTACCCGTGCAAGGGGAGAAACAAACAGCCATATATACACAAATACACACACACACACGCACAGAGTTTCTCTCCCTCTGCGTCAAATCAGCCAAGACCAACTACCACCCAGTGCAGTCATGACAGGTGCTAAAAGAAAAACCCAGCAGAGGAATTACTCCACTCAGAGTTTCCCAGACGCTGCTGTTAAACAGGATACTTCATGTGCACGGTCCCACACACACACACACACACACCGACGCAGCCTCAGCTCCTCTTCTTTCCTCCTTTATCTCCCATCGCCGTACAATCAAAACCTTCAGAGAGCCGTCGTACGGTATCTGTCCCCGTCTTTAGTCGCGGCATCGCTCTATACACTCCTGCGCTGTCACTTTTTCACTCGCCTGTGTCCGTTGCTCGCTGGTGACCGGTGGGTGAGGTTTTGTTGGAGGAGTCCCATGTTCTTGTGTGGCATGGTGAAGGCTGCCGGCGGTGGGGCAGAGGGAGAGGCGGGGCGGGGCCGGGGCAGAGCTGCTGGCTGTGAGCGTCCGGGGCTGGGCGCCATGCCAGGCTCTGCCCACTCGCCCTCTCTAGGCCAGCTGGGTGCTCTCACTCGTTTTAACCCTTCCAAACCTGCTGACCGCCGCGCACCAGCAGGTTTGGAAGTTTTTTTGTCCCTCTATGACAGAAAAAAGGACATGCTCCGATGCGTCCTAGAAAAAAAGAAGAGAAGGAGGAGAAGAAACAATTTCTCACTCTTTATACACTGGTAATGCACCTTGTCCTTGTGGGGAACTTGCCAAAAAACTGCACTGGAGTTTATTAGCACATTCTTTAAGCCGTCTTAAGTATTTAGAAAAATGTTATTTTTTCTGCAGCCTTTGGCATCGGCCCCAACAATCAAACACCAGTGGCTTCTGTGTCGACATTTTGACATAGTTACGCAAACCTTCTTCGCTGACAAAACAGGTATTCCATTATCTGTTCTGACAGAGGCCAGAAGGTGTATCATCAGTGAGACATCCTGTGTTTCTTTTTTTTTTCTTCCTACTATCACTTTTACTATTGCACCGTTGCGCTGCAGGTACCTCGAGCTACATTTTACACAAAACGGAAAAAATGTTACTGAAATGCAGCAAAGTGCAAGCTGAAGTAGAATAAGATGAAGGGGGAAAAAATATTTACTGCACAAATAAACGAAGAAAATACAAAACTGGAAGGACACTCACCTCCGCCAAGGCCAGTAGCAAGTAACTCACACCAGACATCAGAGTAAAAATCTTCAAACCCATAGTAAATGATCTGGATCGGGAAACTTAATGGATTCTATCCTGACCTGTGCCCCGTCTCTACACCGAGTTCTGCTGAAATTGGTTCAGTACCGCTCCTCCTGACAAGCCCACAGAGACGAGTGAAAACATAACCTCCATGGTGGAAGGTAACAGTATTTGAAAACCCGTTAGATATGACAGACAGGTGATATCATTTTTCCTCTTTCTCACTGTCAAGAGTAGGAAAGAAAAGTTTTTTACCGCTCAGCTTCAGTAGTTGAAGTTTTGTATTTAATCTCAGTCAGTCAGGGAGAAACCCTGTGAATTTTAGGGACAGATCCAGTGAAACTTTTTGTTGAATCACTTTCTCAGAGATTGTTTTCCAGACAATAATGTATGGATCTTGATGTTAAAGATCAGACATATTATTAGAATTTATATCTATATCTACATCCATATCGATGCGTTTATACAGTTAGGTGCAGATTCTGAGATCAATCTGGATCTGGCTGACGTGTATTGTTTGTCTAAGGTGGAGGTACGTATGTGCTCTATTGAGCTTTATTCTAAAGGGCATTCCTCCGCCAAGGCCAAACAAACTCCTTCATCTGAACACCTTGAATATGTTTGATTTTTTACACCAAGGTCCAATACATGATTTGCTGAAAATATTTTAAAAAATACAACATTAACAATTTGACAATAATTAAAAATAAACAAAAACCTCTTGATGGGATCCACACCAAAATGTAATGGGGCCTTCCCTGTCCCATGTCTCCACATTTGTTTTGTTTTTTATTTGTTTTTTTATTGTACAATACCAGTGACAAACATTAAGCAAAGACACAGCAACACAGCAAGCAAGGATTTGTAGATAAATTGTGATAAGGAGCAAAACAAGGAGAAAGAAAAAGAAAAAAAGGGGGAGAAAAATAAATAAATAAATTAGAAATTAGAATTAGAAATAAATTAGAGATAAACATCATCAGCCAATCGGTCACTCAATCCCCCCCCCCTCCAAAATCAGTTCAGTGACGTTCTGGCTGCTCGCTGGTTTCTCGCTTAAGACATTCAATTTACATTATTACTGCAGATAAAAGCAGCAGATTCTCATAAAAGAGCAGCTAAAACTAGAAAATGTTGTAAATGACATTATCAAAACAGTTTCCACGCCTGAATCAAAGTCACCTTACAGTTCAGTGGCAAAAAAGTATGTGTGGAATCAAACCGCTTTTTCTTTCCCTTCCTGCAATATAGAGAGTAGCACAAATCTTCCCAAGGTGTGTCTCTGTTGTGCATTTCATTTCACTCTTGCACAGATTGCTTGCTTTGTTTAGACCGTCATATGAAACTTAAGTCCGTTATTGTGCAAGAGGCAGCGAGTCTGTCGTGTTAAGCAGCTCCTGTCTGTAGAGGCAGCAGCGAGGTCTGGAGGGCAGCCAGTGTGGTGATGGCTGTAATGGATTCACACAGACAAGTGGCTCTCAGGATCACCACGGGAACCTGGGCGCGTGTCCGACTCACCCACGGCAACAACAAAGACCTGCTACGTACATGTATGACGGTGGCCCCTGTCTCACGTTTTTGCTTTTTTTCCTCCCTCCCTCCCTCCCTCTCTCTCTCTTGTTTCACAGTGATCACTGATACAGAAACAGCAGTGGTGAATGTTACGTACGCAACCAAGGAGGAAGCTAAAGTGTAAGCAGCAGAAACACTGACTGATGCAGCCAGGTTGCAGAGAGCAACGCTGGAGATACACTTGCTCTTTCTTTACAAGTGGCATTATAAGGGGCATGGCCACATCCAGCACCTGTCTGTCGAAGACGATGGCAGAAAAAAAAGCAGCAGTATTAGTTAAACTACGTATATGCATATGAAGGTCACTAAATTTGAAAATATGTCATTTTCTTTCTTTGGCAGCCCATCTATACACACTTCGCCAGTGCTTTTTTAAATTATCTTCTTTTATCCGGACCTTGGGCTTTTTATAAATGGTTCCAAATGGGCATTTTTCAGGGAGAACTGAGCTTTTAGAGAGTGATATTGTACATGTGCTCGGTCCCTTTGGGCAGGTGTGCAGCTGTAGAGTTGGCTCTATCAGAAATATAATGAAATATAATTTTCTTTGGATGCACACAGCCAATTCTAGGAAGAAAGACTGCCCGTCTTAAAAAGACAGCCCAACAGTTTCTTGACGAACGTTTAAATCACTGCAACTTGCAGATTCTCATTCAGAGCCTTACATAAATCCTCTGTGCTTACATGTCTCTGTCCTCCCCTCCTCCTCCTCCTCCAGAGCTATTGAGAAGTTGACAGGTCACCAGTTCGACGACTGCTCCTTTAAGGTGTCGTATATCATGGACATGGATGCTGCTCCGCCCGTCCAGGCTCCCCGCACGCGTCGCGGGGGCCGATCGTCCCGGGACCAGGGTGCCCCTCAGCCCGGGCCCTCAGGAGGCTTCGGCGCTCCTCGCCCCAGACAGCACGACTTCCCCCTGCGCATGCTCGTGCCTACTCAGTTTGTTGGAGCCATCATCGGCAAGGAGGGCCTCACCATCAAGAACGTCACCAAGCAGACACAGTCAAAGTAAGACGAAGATGATGCGTTCAGTGGTACAGTAAAGTCAGATTATTGGAAGAGATTAGCCCTAATAACGGAGGAGGCATGTTTACCGTTTCCTTTTTTTGATTAATTTAATCCTTATTTTTTATCTTTTTATATTCCTTTCAGTATTTCTTTTGTTTATTCTATTTCTTTTCTCTTGTAGGGCACTTGACCAACTTCATTTTCGAATAATGGATTTTATTTTCTCCCTCTGTCTCGCTCTCCCTCAGGGTGGACATCCATCGGAAAGAAAATGCAGGTGCAGCAGAAAAGCCCATCACCATCCACTCAACACCCGAGGGCTGCTCCTCCGCCTGTCGTATGATCCTAGACATCATGCAGAAGGAGGCCAACGAGACCAAGACGTGAGTCAAACACAAAACATTCCTAAACGCGCGGAAAACACACTCGTATGTGCTTATACATAGGCATGTATACACTCCCGCTGGGAGATTAGCCATAATGTCTGCAGGGCTGTAATCCTATCCTTTAACCTGCCTGCGCACCTTTTAATCTCACTGTGCATTCTCTCGCTTGGACCATTAACACAGTAAACACAGTGCGCACGACACGCTGGCGTACACTAACACGTGATCGCAGATTAGCGTTTAGGAAACGAGGCCAAGGTGTCTAATAAGGTTTGACGCTTTTAACAAGACGCTGCACCTTTTAAACTCCTGGAACTTCTGCTCGATCGGAGGATCAACACTCACACTGAACACATCGCACAAGTGTTTGTCTCTTTTCATTTTACCATGTCATTCAGAAAAACGTCCCCACGGCACAAGATGATACGTCCTAGTAAACACCAGCCTCACACACACACTGTGCTATGTATTCTGTTGTTTGCCACGATGAGGCTTAAGATGGGTGTGACACTGTTAAAGGTGCTGAAAACCAGACAGTAGTAAATGAGCAGTAGCTTCAAATCTCACCAATAACCAGAAAATGGCTTAAGAAAGACGAACCAACAATAAACGAGTTACATTCCAACTAAGGAACCAAACTGATATTCTTTAAGAAAACTGGTTAAAATGGCTCACCTACTGTATGTGTCAACTGTAACACCTGATTAATGACAATAGTAAGGTCAAACCCTTTAATGGAAAATGATTTTCCCTATTTCTAACAGCAGAATCGTTATGTTTTTATGTATGATGTACTTATTGACTCATCTGTCTTACCTAATGTCCAAATCCTCCCCATGTCATGTTTAGGTTATGTAATAATGTGTGTCTTGTGCCCAATTGTCGCATGTGTTACTAAAAGAAAAATGAATAAAGAGTGAATAAAAAAAGATAAATGAAAAAATCTCACCCATATTTTCCTTTAAAATAGAAACACAATAGAAGCACAAATGAAAACTGCGCTGAGAGCTGCTCTTTGACGACATCTACATACCGACTGAGATTAAATGCAATTGCTTTTGTCCACCAAATGTAAGCAATGTTTTTAACAACAAGAAATCATTCGACTGGTCTAATCCACCTCAGTCTGTTCAGTCATTATTCCCACTCTCAAGACTCACAATAACTTCCACACCTCGGATTCAGCCCGAATATCACACCTGCAGAAACGAAGCCGTCGCCTCAGACGACCTCCAGCCTGTCGACGGAGTTTGAGCACCGAGCCAAAACATGAACCACTTAACTCCGCACTTGCCCCACAGCTCACCCAGACTAATTTTACCCTGTGTAGAGCAGCCGTGCTCTACACATGCGTGCCCCGACCTGCTTCCCCATCCCTTGCACACACCCACCCACCGTCAAGTCTGTGACCCAGCCCAAAGGAAACCCCCCAGCAGCTGGTTTCCCCTCCACCACACCCCGTCACAAACGCTCACACCCCACAATTGTCCCGCAACACAGAAATACAGATTAGACAGAAATTACACTGCTCCTCCTATTTAACAACCTACCATCCCATCTACACGTGTTCATACACACACCTGGACCTTGTTGTTTTTGGTTTGTATTTTATTATTTTTAATTTTTTTTAACAGTTACAGTTTTTTTTTTTAAATGAGTCTATTCTTTTCCAATAATTTCATAGAAATTTCCTGAAAAAAACAAACTGTATTTTTATTTTTTAGGCTGAATAAATGCATATAACTTGTATCTATTTATAATCTGCAACAAATTCCATAAACTACTGTATACTGTAGTAGTTATTAGTTGTTAGTAGTTTCCAGGAAATTGGGACAAAGTAAAAACATCAAATCAAACAAGCTTTCCATCTCTGCGCCAGAATTCATCAGGGTTTTGTGAAGCCATTTCATGGGGGAAAAAAATTAATTCACCTAAATCACTGTAATTTGTACTAAGTACCACACTGCAAACAAATGAGCTTCAGCTTTTAGCAATCTGCTTTCTTCAACGGCCAGAGAAGAGAGACAGTTCTCAGCTAAAGGTCTGTGGCCTCCAGATAGAAATTATGCATTTGCACATATGTCTTTAATTTATACATTAATATTAGAAACATTATTCTCTATTTATGTCATTAATGCTAATTAAGCAATAGAATTCGTAAGAATACACAGAAACATTTTAGGAAAGCACCAAAAAAAATATGAGGAATCAGATTTTTTTAACCTGAAAAACATATGAAAACTTTATTCAAAAACAGAGTGATGCAAAAATCCAGGAGAAATCTATAGTTTGGCACTTTTTGCTTTTAGAGGCATTGACCCAAAACAAAAAAACAAAAACAAAGGGTTAACTGTATGTTGTGGTTGGGCTCGTGTCTTAACACGGTCGCCCTGTGCTTACAGCAGCACTTCCAGCTGGGCAGCTGTCCACATTCCTGCTCATCCCCACCACAGCATCACATTCCTCACACCACATCAGTGACACTCAGCAGAACTTATCCTCTATCATCTCGCCTAATCGCCAAACCTGTGTGTCTGTGTGTGTGCGTGCGTGTGTGTTTAGGACGGAGGACATCCCTCTGAAAATCCTCGCCCACAACAGCCTGGTTGGTCGGCTGATTGGGAAAGAGGGCCGCAACCTGAAGAAAATCGAAGAGGAGACAGGGACCAAGATAACCATCTCCTCGTAAGTCGCCTTCCTCTGTCACACGCGCCCACAGTGAGCGCTCCGCCGCCGTGCTGCTAGCACCTCCGGGAAAACAAACACACACACACACACACACACACACTCTGGAGTGTTTCAACACTTTGATGCGAGCGCTTGTTGGAACAGCAGCGACCGATGCTCCGAGTGAATTCATCTCCTCGGTGCCACGCCTCCCTCCCTCCCTGCTCATTAGCCTTTTAGCACGTGGTTTCGCTTAACTGAGCTGTTACGGGACAAACGTGAAGAGTTGATTATGGCTCCCTCAGTCCAGAACACGATATTAAAGAAGTGGCGATTACACCTCATTTAACGGACTGTGCTCATCAACCTTCATGTTCGTTTATGGCTAATGAATTGCTGCGTCTCCATGAGCTCTGAAGACGTAATGAGCCCTGAGACGGAGATGGAGATGAGGGCAGAGAGGAGCGGAGGAGAGGCTCCTTTTGAGGAGCAGAGTATTCAGTATTGATGGGTCTCTGAGATCCTTTCAGCGCATCCTCCATGTCTTCAAACACAGAGGACAGAATTGATTGTTTTTTGTTTCAAAGGCCAAGAGCGGCTATCATTTGAGTATTGTCCAAGATAACTGCTTTGCGGAGCCATCGCTTATTTGATTCATGAAACAGACTTTTTCTCTGTTTCAGAGCTTTTAAAAAAGAAGTTTTGTGCTGTGCTATTTCCTCAGTAAAGCTGTCGCTAGGATTTTGTCACCAGGTCCAAATTCAGATATTTGAGGGGGTGAAAGATTTGGAGATTTTCACCCAAACACTGAGCTGTGACTTCGCTTCTGCACAACATCAGAATATCAGACCAAATGCCCTGCTGCTGTGTTCTTACACATTTATTCCTGTGTTCAGTTTTCTATTAGCAAGGATTGATGGGTCAATTGAAACTGTCCCTGTGTTAATATTAATGTTCCAACCTTGTGAGAGACAAAGTTGTTGCTTTTTAAAGGGAC
This sequence comes from Trachurus trachurus, assembly GCF_905171665.1. Classification (NCBI taxonomy): domain Eukaryota; kingdom Metazoa; phylum Chordata; class Actinopteri; order Carangiformes; family Carangidae; genus Trachurus; species Trachurus trachurus. Next base: position 14,501,137 of record NC_139899.1, on the reverse strand, counting down.
ACTCCAGTTGTACAAACACTGTTTTTGAGGAGCACTCAGGCTGTGAAAAGAGCTGTGTGACGTCTGTCGTGTCTCTGGTGCCACTTTGAAAAGAAGATATCCCTGAACATATCGTCTCGCTTATCTTAGTTTGGGCTACAAATGTATAATTCAAATTAGTTTTAAAACTAGCAACGTGATATTTGAACAAGGAGGGGTCTGTTTTGTCGACTGTCCCTAATACAGCATAACGGACATGGAGCTTAATAATGAGCAGGTGCCTCAAAAAAACAACCAAATATGGAAGCTGTGTGTGTGTTGTTCAATGTTGTCTAATTAAACCAACTGGGGATGCTCGGTGGTTCAGTGGGGTTAGAGAGCACATCCAGCACATCCATGTTGGCATATTCTGTATGCCTGAAGTACTGATCGCTGGTTTGACTCCTGACAATCCTTATTGTCCGCAAGTCATTCCTTCAGTCTCTCTACATTTATTGTCCTATAAAATAAGGGACCCCCCCCACCCCCCCAACAAAAAAAACATCAACAACAAAAAACCGTTAGTCACGGTACTGTAATGCGCCCCTCAGCCCTGCAGTCATCTTGAGTTTATAAAACGCAAAGGTCATTAACATGATTATCGTTTCACAATTCAACCATCCTCCCCGTATGACATGAATGCATTGAGGTGCATGATGGGAATTGTAGTATGTATCCAGTGTTTTTGGGAGTTTCGCCCAAACTGGGACACGAGGGAACCTAAAATTGAAGTTCCTGCTCTGTCCATTATGTATAATGGCCGCTGCTTTTTTCTTAGGGTTTTTTGTTTGTTTCTCCTGAAATCTTCCTCTCATGAGTCCTCTGACAATTAAACGGCTTGTTTCGCTAAGCAAGAAATTTTGATGCCGGTTGTGATGTTGATGATGCAGCCTTGAGTTAACGCTTACGTTAGGTAAACACAAGAGACAGGAAATCCAATTAAAAACAGCTCAGTCGCCTCCACCTTCTGAGAAAACATGTGAGCAGAATATGAGTGCACCCAGTCTCTTTGTTTTTCAATTTACATATGCATGCGCTCATTTATGTGTGTGTGTGTGTGTGTGTGTGTGTGTGATCTCCCTTGCAGGTTACAAGACTTAACCATTTACAACCCTGAGAGGACTATCACAGTGAAGGGCAGCTTGGACGCGTGTTGTAAAGCGGAGGGGGAGATCATGAAGAAGCTGAGGGAAGCCTACGAGAATGACATTGCTGCTATAAACGTGAGCGATCTCCACTGTGTGAGTGTGTGTTTGTCTTTTTTGTCCATCACTGTGATCTCAGGTTGACTCACACACAGACCTGACAGGTGAACAACAACAAGAGAGGAGTGGTGACATACAAAGGATAATAATACTTCCCCATTCAGCACATGTTACCAGCAGGATTAGCAATACCTGTTGTTGTACGCTTGGTGAGTGGGTGACAGTAAATGATCGCTGAATAGCTCAGCGTTGACTGAGTGTGTGTGTGTGTGTGTGTGTGTGTGTGTGTGTGTGTGTGTGTGTGTGTATACATATTCCGCGGAGCCTCTGACTCACTCTCTCTTCCCCGCTGCGCGTGTCTGTGTTCCCTGCCGTAACACACTGCGTTTCCCAGCATCCATCTGATATCTGTAGGCCCGCTCTCTCACCCAGCTCTCCTTTCACGCCGCCCCGATGACATCACTAGCGCCACAGCCAGGGAGGTCAACCACAGAGGAAAAGAGATAGTGATGCTATTACACACTGAACACACAAGCGCAGAGATGAATGTGGACAGTGTGTGAGTGTGTGAGCAGTGAGGAGGAGGAGGAGGAGCAGCAGGAACTTGTTGGAGAGAGAATCAGCATCAAAGTGTCTCCTGTTTCTTTTGCTGCTTTTGCACGAGTTGCCAGTTTCCTCCTTCATTTTCATTGTCCAAATATTGGCTCGGGAATAATCATCAAGAAGTAACACGCAGCATGCGGTTAAATTGTTCTGGCCGGCGTGAGCACTCTCTGGCACCTGTCGGGGCTCAGCGTCTACAGTAAGCGGTGAGGGCCATCTAGCGTGACACTGCGGATATTACACAAAGCTCTCTGGGAACAAGGAAGTGAAAGGAGACCGCGTGTCTTGTCTCGGGCATGAAACCAGAATAGCTGACTTGACTTTTAGAGTGAAATATTTTGCAACAGCAAACTGTCCTGTGAGAAACATGTATCTCCAAAGTGTCGACTGTTCACCAGGGAGGGCAAACACTTCAGATACTTTCAGATAGTCCCGGTTTTTAATTATCAGAAGAAGTTGGAAAACATTTCCTCAACCCATATAAAACAGCTTTAACTGAAACGCTGAAATTCTGCAAATTTAACCTCACAAAATAAAGTTGCAGATTTCTGTGGGAGTAAAGGAACAGTTCGCACAACAATGGCTGGAATTTTCCTTATCAGTTAATCTGCTGAGTAATCTCTCACTAAATTGACTATACCTTGGCAAATAATAGAGCAAGAAATGCACAATAACATTTCCAGCACACAACATTTAACATCAGATTATTGTTCCAAAGCCAAAATATATTCAGATTAGTCTAACAAAAAAACCATGGGAAACAGCAAATACTGCAGGATACAATTTTTAAACAACTCCGTTTGTCAGGTCATGTTTAACTCTGCTACCTTGAGGGCTTAAAAACAATTTTCGGAAATTATTGTTTTCTATTAAAAAGCGTGTTGTAAAAATACTTACTTTGAAGGAATCATTCATATGTGTTTTTTTCCTCATGTCTCTTCCCTTATAAGATGCTGGTTTTCAAAGTTGTGTTTTTTTTTCACTGTAATCTGCAGTGGTCTGTGTCCTCTTGCAGCAGGAAACGTAACAACGTTTGATATTAGGGGACATAAAATCCATGTTAAATTGATCCGCTCCTCTATAGAAATTTGTAAAAAAAAGAAAAGAAAAGAAAAAGTCTTGGTTAAATCCTAGTGCATCGTCTTCTTCTAAAATGTGTCTGTGCCTCTCTTCTTATTCTGCACAGCAACAGGCCAACCTGATCCCAGGCTTGAACCTTAACGCTCTGGGCATCTTCTCCTCTGGTCTCCCGGTGCTGCCCCCTGCTGCTGGACCACGCGGTGCAGTGCCCCCTGTGGCACCAGCAGGATACAACCCTTTCTTAGTGAGTGTGCTCTTCTTTTCTGCCCTCAACCATAAAAGGTGAAGGAAAAAAGAAATGAAAAATCCATCTTTTTAGAATGACTTTGCCACCTTTGGGTTTTTTCTCTCCCCCCCCCCCACACCCAGCAAAACGACACACTGCTCCTGTGGGGATACGTTTTGACTTGTTGTAGCAAATAGTTTTCAACACATGGTAAAAACCAGGTTCCCCTTGAAGTGCTTTTAGAAAAAACAGTACCGTGTTGACTCAGGTCTTCCTGCCTGATGTTGTACACAGTCTGAAACAACCAGAATTCCCCCATCTTCTCCAGAGATGAGTCAGTTTGTCTGTAAAACAAAGTCTCCACTCACTGCCTGGCGAGGACGAGCCAAAGTGGTGTGAGACAGAGTGTGAGAATGTATGTGCGTGCTTCATAGTCAAGAAAGTCAGTGTGTGATTCACAGTGAGTTTATGCCCTGAAATTTCCCCCCGGTGAGAGCCCGACTTGTGTGTCTTTCAGAGTGTGTGTGCCTGTGAGTGTTTATGCGTCATCTGATCGTCCTGCTTGTCACTTCACTTTCAGAGTCACTCTTCACATCTCAGTGGCCTGTACGGGGTTCCTCCAGCAAGTGCCATCACCCACCAGCACTCAGTATGTTGCCTAAAATCTGCACTACAGTCAGTGTTGCCTTGGTGATCAGAGACTTCCCGGCTCATTTCTTGTCTTTCTGTGCTACTAGATAATTATTGCACTAGTCGATGGCATTGTAAAACCACCACACACAGAAGAAGCTTTGGCAAAGCCTCATACTTGGGATGTAGCAGTATAAAAATCCACCCACTTCCTTGAAACCTGCCACAAGAAACGATAAATAAGGGAAGACATAGGACCAATTGGGACGTACTGTAAATGACAGACTGTTGCAACCTCTCAGTCAGCGTCTGTGTCGGACAGCGGGTCTGGCATTCCTGCATCCCATCGCCCAGTCACCAGAACACCACAAATATTTCTGGAAGGGGACTTTTCAGCCCCAGAGTTGTGGCTCGTAAAAATTCACTTTATAAACCTCGACTACATGAGTGTTACCATGCTAAGAAAAACAAAAACATAGAGCAACCATCTGCCCTAATAGGAAATATTCCATTCAGACTCGGCCAGAGCGGGATGTTTACCCAGAGAGAGAAAACCCTCACAGAGAGCTCAGTTTAGCTTTTCCTTGCATGTGGTGTCATCGTTTTTTCGGCTGCTCTTCAAGTATCTGACAAGTCAAATCAGAATGTCTGTAGCTATTTAGAGTACTTTGAAATGTTTTTCTCTGCCGCCATCAGCAGGAGAGTTTAGTTGAAGTGTAGTAAAATATTGTTTTTCCCTGCGGTCTCTCTTTCATTCTCTAGCAACAGGCTCCAGAACAGGAGGTCGTCTACCTCTTTATTCCAACTCAGGCAGTCGGGGCCCTGATCGGCAAGAAGGGCCAGCACATCAAACAACTCGCCCACTTCGCTGGAGCTTCAATCAAGGTGGGTTTTTTCAGTGTCAGTGAAGAGGAGGAGGAGGAGGAGGAGGAGGAGGAGGAGGAGGAGGAGGAGGAGGAGGAGGAGGAGGAGTGGATGGGTGGGCGGTTTCCGCCGTCGAGAGGCGAGACCACAAACACAAGTTACACGTGCTTCGCATTCTTCAGAGTTTCGCGTCGAGCCTTGAGGTCATTAACTTGGTGAGCGCCGGCTGAGTCAGCAGCGCCACAGCTGAGGATGTTGGTTATTTATGGTCAAAAACAAAGGAGAAAAAGGAGATGACTAGTGAAGTTAGCAATTCAGAAAGCCCCCGAAGCTCCGTCTGGAGAGGCGGAACAGCTGCTCGATGCATCCTACTAACGTAATCACAGGCAATACATGCTTTTCTTGGGAACTTTAAGGCTTCTCAGATGATTCATTGGTTGGCGTTGAAGTGCCACGGAACGAGAGCAACAACTTTTATCCAGATTTACTCCTCTATTGTCTCCATAACCCATCTCTATGTCGTGTATGTCAGATCGCCCCAGCCGAGAACCCAGAGGTCACTGAGAGGATGGTTATCATTACTGGAACTCCAGAGGCTCAGTTTAAGGTAACAACACTATGAATGTGTGCAGGAAGATGGCATGGTCTCATTCTGACAATCTGGAAGACAATGCTGTGTTAAAAATTCACAAATATGAATCTAAAATCATTTATTTGCCCTGTACAGTATTCTAGTAAACAGCAGTGGATCACTGTGTGTCCCCATTTTCCCCAGTCTCTCCTTGCCTCATACCCTCCTCTGTATTCCAGGCCCAAGGTCGGATATTTGGCAAGCTGAAAGAGGAGAACTTCTTCTCAGCGAAGGAGGAGGTCAAACTGGAGACGCACATCAAGGTTCCCTCAACTGCAGCTGGCAGGGTCATCGGTAAAGGAGGCAAGACGGTTAGTAGACGTTGTAATTGAACAAAATGAGGGTCAGGGTTTGAAACAACAGTTGCATTTCCGACTTACTACCTGTGGAAATTAATGAAATTGCACTTGGACTTTTTAATGGTTATGTCCATTATTATTTATGTGCTTTTTTTTTTTTTTTTTTTTTACACATAGGCCACAGTCTTCAAAATCTTTGACTGTTAGTCAGGAGAGAGGAGCAGTTGTTCTTTGTTCAGCTTTTTATTTTTTCATGGTCATTGAGGATACTGTAGTTTGAACTGTGGTCATGAAAAAAAAAGTAACTCAGCAACCTTATTTATATTCAGAAAAGACTGAATGTATTAAATAAATGAACAGTAATCGTGCTCCTACTTCACATGACGAAGCACCTCCTTTGTCTGGTTTCATCAGACACAGTCGACCATCATTTGATACCTCGTCTCTCAGTCAGTGACGTCACGGTGTTTTGTGATTGAGGCTGCAGGTGACATTCAGGGAAGAAGACGACAACCTCTGATGTCTGCGTCTGTGTTTCAGGTAAACGAGCTTCAGAACCTTACGAGTGCAGAGGTCATCGTACCGCGGGACCAAACTCCAGATGAGAACGACGAGGTCTTTGTGAAAATCAGTGGGCATTTCTTTGCCAGCCAGGTACGAACGAGAAATGAACAACTGCGCTCGTTATTATGTGGGCAAACAAATGCATAGCACGCATCTGTTAATAAAACGTGGGGAAAGGTCTGTGCAGCAAGAATCAGCTGAAATAGAAATAAAGATGTAGTTCATACAGGAATGATGTATAATGTACGTATATTGTTTTATAACGTGATTGTTTGGGGTCGGGCTAGTAAAGGCACACACACAATTATTATTTTCACAACTCAAGAACTCACTCACTCACTTATTTTTGCTCTTACACACATCACATGGTCTTAATCAGCAGGTGCAGTTTGCTCTGTTGTCATGGAGAGGGATGCAGGGAAATCACAATAGCTCTTTAGTTTTCAGATCTGTCTCCATGGCAACTGGACATCTTTTATCTGCTGACGAAGACTGTATTATTATATGGTTAAAAGTTACACAAAGTGTGGCCTCGTTTTGTCCGGTGACTGTTGATGCCTAATAATTATTATGTTTGTCATATTATTTGTTAGTGAAAACCCCCTCCCCAAATTATTAGATTTAATTATTTTGTGTCCAGTTTACATATAGAGGTTTCCATTTTGTACTGCTGTCCAAATGTATATTGAGAATTATAATACTATAATAGTCATGTACTACCTGTGCAGTTCATAAACTGGACAGTCATCTATGTATCAGTGTCTATAGTCTGTTTTCAGATATATTTACATGTAGAAAATAGATGTTCACATTGAATTTAATTGAAATATTCTTTTGTTTTCAGTTTTCTAGCATTGTGGTGGTTCTTTACTGTCTCCTCTTTTCCTGTGACACCTTGTGTGTCTTGTGTCACCACTCGGCTAACAGCCCATCCTACGTGTGTGTCTTTGCAACAGACTGCACAGAGGAAGATCCGGGAGATCATACAGCAGGTCAAACAGCAGGAACAGAAACACCAGCAGGGCGCCGCCGTGTCACCGCACCACTCCAAGTGACCAGCAAGGGCGGCTTCAGTGGGCGCCAGCCAATGAATGTAGCCCTCCCAAAACGGACAGAGACCTACCCAGACAAAGGTGAAGGCCAAGGGGGACATGCAGGGCAGACCAGCAGCACCGGGATCAAAACCAAAGAACTTTACTAGGGGGGAGACAAGTGAGAGCCAAAGGCTGAGGGCATTGTGTGCACTGCCAGCCCTGTGAGAGCAGATAGAGTGGGAGAAACCATACTGATACAATACGACAAAAAGAAAAGACCAAAAAAAAAAAAAAAAAAAAAATCAACAAGAAAGATGGAAATGGCAGAGAATTGGGAACTGTTGACTTGACAGTCAAACAAAGGTTAACAAGAAATAGTATGTCGCCCTGCATAACGTTATCTCTTTAGTTGGACTAACATAGGCCTAACAAATGGATAAAGCAACTGTATTAACATGAGCATATAAAGACATTGTGATTGATATTTTGGTTAGAATGAGAGCGAGTGACAATGGACCTTCTCTTACAAGAGTTTGAGATATTCAGATTGCAAGATTAAATATCCTTAGCAGTATTAATACAGAGTAGAAAAGTATATAGATAAACACTGAGAGTATGCACTGTTATTTTCTATCAAAATGGCAGTACGACTTGGTGCATTTTTTTAATATTTTGCTTGTTCCTGACATTGATTGGGCTGTGGCAGCCACACAAAGGAGTTTCCCCTGTTTGTTCACACTTTAGGTCACTGAAATCAAAAAAAAAGAAAGAAAAGAAAACCCCTATAAGTAAATATGGTGAATGGTTCTGAGTCTTTGTAACAAGCCTGTGTGTGTGCCAACGCAAAAGATAACGTCCCTTTGAAATGTCTCTCACCATTCATACCTGATGCTACACTTACTTCTTTTTATTTCTTTCTTTTCTGCTAATCTCTTCTTCACTTTCTCATCACTCTCTCTCATCTGGCATCGTGTTTCCTTTTTTTTTTTTTTTTTTTATAGGGTTAAAATATTTGTTGTCAAGAAACACTTTTGTTTCTGTAGCCTTTTGATAACATTGAACTGACTGCCACTTTCACTCAACAGAGGTTAAAAGCCACCGAGGGATTTTTCTTTTTTTTTTGGACCAGTCAGCTGGTATCACTCTCCCATGCTGTACGACTATATCTACATTCATCCTTGTCCTGATGTATTAAAAATAAATCAAACTGATGCCTCTAAAGGCGTTCGACTTGACGATCAGAGCTAAAATTGACGTCTTTAAAAAAAAAAAAAAAAAAAGATGAAGAAAATAGACTAAGAGGTGCACCTTTGCTTGTTAACAGGCAACCGGTTGTTTTTGAATGTGCACTGCCACACATTCGGCCTTATGAGGACGTCACAAGGGCCAGCACAAAATGTGAGCTGAGGGCCCAGAAAAGGGGTCGTGGGTGGGTGGGGTGGGTGGGCCGGGGTGGATGGTGGTTATGGGGAGAAAATAGTAGGTGATGGTGGGGTAGGGGGGGTTAGGGGTGCAGACCTGTGGTGTGTGGAGTGGCAGTGAGGAAAAATTTTAGGGGTGGGTGAGTGGGTGGGAAGGGGAGGGGGGGGGCATATAGGGAGGCACTGTATGACCTGTGGTACACACACAACCGCAAACGTGACCGCAGCCGCGTTTGGCTTTAACCCTCTCTTGTCAGGGAGCTTTCTAAAAAACGGCATGACAGCTGTGAATGTACAATATGCAGCCTTTTTTTAGAAAATATCGCCCCTGCCGTGTCCAGCAGGGCCAGGCCAGAGGCACAGACACACAGATTGTCATTCTCACTCGCGCTCTTTTCTTTTCATCCTCACTTGAGTTTCTTTTTCTTTCTTGCTTTTCTTTTTTTTTTTTTGCTCTTTTATTTTGGCGAGCTGGCCTACCTGCTCTACGCGAGCATGCTGGACACGCAGGTCCTGGTGTCCCCTTTGTGCTTTACTTTGGAGACCATTGAAGCTTGTTGCCTTATTTTGTCACCTTTCAGACATCACCCATCGGCTTCATCTTCCAGACGCAAGGTTATTGCCAATACGCACAGCTTCCTCCGTGTGTGTGTATGTGTGTGTGCGTGTGCGCATGTGTGTGTCTGTATATATATATAAAAAGAGAGAGTAATATTTATGAATCTATTTTTTTCCTATTTTGTGATGAGAGCTATTGATAAGAAACAAAAAGAAAACAAAGTCCTTTTCTTTTTTTCCTCAGTGGGACACTGCCATATTATTTTGAAGGGAAGTGTTTATTTTCTTGAAAAACTAGACTATGAATAATAATATAAATAAAAACCTGAAAAAATAGGAGAACAGTAAAGTGAACGACCTTGCTAACATTGGTCATGATGTGAACAGTGCGCATGTCAGTATTGTGATCTACCTCAGGCTTCAGGGTACCTCAGTCCAATCTTTCATTTCCCCTTTTTCCACATTTTGTATGCCTTGTTAACCTTGTTGATCATTTTGAGCGTTTTTAATTTTTTTTTTTATGAAAAAAAAAAAAAAAACTAGATCAAGAGAAAAAGATCTACAGTAATCTCTAAGCTCTTCAGGTCCAGCTGACTAGTGAAACTTTGTAAACCGTAGTCAACTCTGTTGGACTGTCTTTGCCTGGACGCCAAACAACCTCTTAATGATACATGTCAAAGGATTTCCAAGTCGATTTTTTTTTCTGCTAGTAAGGAATGAAGAGCAGGATCTAAGGGGTACATACCTGTCCGAAGTGGTTCTGAATGTGGATGTTGTGTACTGATTTCACCATCAACGAAAGACATAAAAAAAAGGAAAAAGAAATTATTACAAATCGGTTGATAGAAACAGAAACTAACCAACTGTACCTCCTGTTTTTCCCAACTGTACCTCCAGGTTTTTTGAGACTTAAAAAAAGAAAAACAACAAAAAAAACAAAAACAAAACAAACACACAAAAAAACAATGAAGTTTATTCACTTGTGAAAAAAAAAAGCATTTTATAACAACCCAACTCAATCTTACCAGCTCTATTTGATAACAGCATACTCTGGGGTTGATTTGAAGAAAACACAAAGCTGCAAAAATACACTGACAGGACTTTTTGAACATGGTGTAAAACCCTAGTCTTCTGTGTAGAGAATGTAGAACAACTCTAGTCGTTGAAATGTCACTGTGTACGACAAGATAACTGTATATCTGTAAAACATGTACAATAGAGTCACTTAAATGCATCGTCTCTCTATAACACTTACCAGTCTGCACCTGCATTGTGCGAAATGGTGAGAGAAGCTTAGAGCGTCACAGCTTCCCTCAAAAATGACCTCTAAACGCTTTTCTCATCAGTCTACCAATATTATTATTATTATTTTTTTTTTTTTTGTGCTGTACATTTCAGAATTACCTCTCAGAATCCAAGGCTGACTTTTAGTTACTAAAACCAATGTAGGGCAAAAGTATTAAATAAATGAATGACATAGTGAAAGTTAGTGTTTTGTCTTTGGGGTTCTTTTGACTGTTGAGAGCTGATTTTTACTTTTGGAGCGCAGACTCTTGTCATCAGATAAGGTGGATCATTTTTGTCCCAGTGAACACAAACTAGCAGTGCGTAAAAAATAATAAAATAAAATAAAACAAAGATAATAATAAATCATAAAGGTCTATGAAACTCACACAATGCCTGAGGCTGATTCAGCGAGCCTCTCCACAGCCGGTACAGTACCTCATACTAATTACAATAGCTCACCAGACCTGATTAAAATACCCTGACCTTACCCACATGAATGCAGTACGGTGCTTCTACTTCTACCCCGAAGGCGTGACTCCTGTGGTGGTCTGCTTCACTGTAGTAGGGCATGTCAAGGAGGAGGAGGAGGAGGAAGAGGAGGAGGAGGAGGAGGAGGAGGAAACGGCTTTTCACAGTAGCACTGGAAAATTGTAGTTTGTCTGTCATGGTTTGCTTGATTGTCAGGAGTAGTAGTTTGTTTGTTTTTTAGGAGCAGTTTTGAAGTTGGGGCTCTTTTCTTTGCAATACGGAGGAACTCTCCAGACCTCTGTCTCTCTTGTGTTTTTGGCTCTTTATCACAGCGCAGGTTTCCCTCTGGCTGGTTCGATTTTGGCTGTGGTGTTAAATGGTTGCGGAGACACCTTGTGAGAGGCGACCGCAATCTGAGGTGAACTTGTCGAGAGGGTAGTAACCTTTTTTTTTTTTTTTTTTTTTAACTTCCAAGGATAGTTGTTTCTAGGTTTTGTGGGGTGTTGCTAGACATTAATATTCATTACCAGAAAACCACAGCTACACACATCACTGAGGACAGTGTACAGTGTTGTTAGTCATATCACACGGTGGTTGGATAGTTTAGGCTTTTACCTTGTTTTCTGTTGATCTGGTTTTCTCGTCAGTTACACTGATTTTAATAATGCAGTATGTCTGGAGCAGTATTTGGGATTCTTTGCTTTAATATTCATTCCTGTTAGATCACTACCAATAATACTAGTTGTTAAAATGTGGTTAAAAAAATATTCTAGCTAGGGTTTTCAACATATTTGGATATCAGAAGGGCAAAAGGAAAAAAAAATGCAAGTAGATGTGACTGTTTGATAAGCAGGAGGGACAGAGTATCCAGGTCTGATGATTTAAGAAAAATTGATTACAATTATTCTGACTTTGGGAATGAACAGCAAAGTGGGCATTTAACAACCATCCAAAAAACAGATTAGCTGAGGAAGGATTTAGTTAAGTCTGGTCAGATGTATGCAGAACCACAGCAGTGTTTTTTTTTTTTTTTGTCCCATCTTCTTGTTCAATGAGAAAACACAAAGCATCGCATGAGACTGTTGTAGGTGATCCAGTATGTATTACACTTTATATAGCACTAGACTTTCAGTAGTGGTTTTACATGGATCCATTTCTTAACTGCATTTCACCATTTGGGAAATTCCTTTTGTTTCCTCAGTAGGTCAAAATCCTCAAGTCCTACATTACCCACGGGCCAAAAGGTCCCAAACACCTCAAGGTAATTAGTGACTGTGCGCTGGACAAGACATATGATCCATTTTAACACATCTTGTGGATCCATGCCTTTCTGGTAACAGCCATGCTGTTGTTTTGAGTTGTGAGTGAACTGTATTGCTGAGCAACCTGGATCTGAGCAATAAAGAATATTTGAAAGAAAATGTTGGTTTTCACATGTTTTCTGTTTTATTGATTCAAAGTTGTTTTTTTTCTCCACGTCTGAAATAAAGCATTGCATCATTTGTGATTTGACACATTGTAAATGTCACAGACAAACTGAATTATATTTTTAAAGAATGAACATATCAAGTAAGAGAGAACATTTTACATCTTCATCTGAGGAAATACTAAGGCTTGGGTTAACAGAGGCCTCACATTGTCTGATTTAACTGCACGTTCACTTTCACATAAGAAACCAGCTCATTATCAAGTCACACTTTGATGATCTGGTCCTTCGAATACTGGTCTCTAAATTACACTATACAAACTGGAAAAACCTGGTTCAGAGTTGAAAAATAGTTGGAAAAAAATCCCCACATACTTAAAATTAACACTGAAATTGTAAAATGTGATTGTCAAATACAACCTCAAATTGTACAATATATGCTGCAAATGGCATTTCAGTTACAAATAACATTGTTTACACAAAGTCAACAACGATAATCACCTGAACCATCCAGCCAGCACAAACACAGGCAGGCTTTTCATAGCTTTAAATATTTATACCTGTCCACATGTCCACACTGGAGGTAGAAGTTCAAGTTGATATCTGCATGACAGGCACTTTGGACACTCGCACTGTGTAAAAGTTTAAAAGTAAATTTTCCTTAAAATCCCTCTCTGTACATTCATATATACAGATGCAGTTGTGATACAGAAACACCAACATCTGGCATCACAGTTTCAAATGTTGCTGTGACAGTCTCATGTTTTTTTAAAGTCCCTTTTCCATGTCCAGGTGGCCCCAGAGAAATAAAGCACTCCAAATAAAAGACACACACATACACACACACGTACGCACAAAGATTGTTCTGCGTCTCCACTTCATGTACATTCACTCATGAAGGCAGTGCACATCGAAACACAACACAAGGACGTCATGTCCAGAACAAATCAAAGGCTCTTCTTATCTGTGATCACTCCATTCTGTGACGGGACGTCCAGTTTGAGCCGCCTCTGACTGTAGCGGCGGATGAGGGCGCTGGGCAGCAGAGCCACGCAGGCGATGGCCAGCAGCTGCAGCAGCCGCTCCCACGAGAACAGGTCATCCAGCGACGACACTTCGGACAGCATGACGCCCGTCTGGACACAGATGAAGTTGTACGGCAGGAGACCTGTGAAAGCAAACCGAAAACAAACTGCGGTGAGTCTTTGTGAAAGCACGGAGACAAACACTCTTTGGTGTTGTGGTGTGAATTTGATGCACTGAGACTGGAAAAATTATTATTTGATTTAATGTGACAAAAAGCTAGAATTTCTGTTCATATGTCAAACAATGACAGCACAGCAGACTAGTGGGTCCACGTCAGAATCTGAAAAGGACATGACAAATATTAAAGGGATATGCCAAAAAAAAAAAATTCGTGTCTTGCCTCACTCCAGAGTCCATGACAAGCAGATAGACACCATCCTTTCGACTGTGCGTGCAGTAACGAGGGAGAGCCCGTATCGCCCGTAATTAGCTTAGCTCAAACACTGGAGGTGTATAGGTAGTGTTAGCCTGCCTCCACCTAAAGTCATCAGAGACACTCTTCAGCAACTCTAAACGGACCGATCTTCATCTCAGAGCTGACAAAACTCTCCGGTAAGGCATCTTGAGCGGTCAAATGCCGGTAAAGGGACGAGATCGGTCAAAACGGAGGGTTCAAGCAAAGACGGTTTATTTTGGTTCAAGCTAGCTACATCGAGGGTAGGTTAGCTTCCTATTTCAAAGTAAAAGCACAAATTCTATCGTCATGGTTTTCTGTATGTAAAGGGCAACGGGTGTTTTATTTTGTGGAAGTAACCGGAAGTGCGTTGGTCACAACGGCTAGCTTGAGTAGCGCCGAATTCGTCTAAACAAAATTGTAAACAGCTGGTATTTAGACAAATTAACGACACACTGCTGATCTAAACGGCTACTTTCTCGCCTAAAAATGTTTGAAATGTTGATAAAGTGATATATTTACAGAGTTTAGAGCTAAAATGAAATCAGCTTCTGACTGCTGATTTCGGCTCAGGTAGCAGGCAGGCTAACACTACCTATACACTTCCAGCGTTTGAGCTAAGCTAATTACGGGCGATACCGGCTTTATCTCCCTTGTTACTGCACGCAGTCGAAAGGATGGTGTCTATCTGCTTGTCATCAACTTGGGAGTGAGGCAAGACACGAAAAAAAAATGTTGGCGTATCACTTTAAGTAATCACTAATTGGTATGAAACCTATTATAAAATAAGTTATTTTATTTAAGTTATTTTGATTCTTCAGATCTGGGGTACCAAGTATAAAGCATGAATGGCAGTCAGTCTTCTTTTATTCCGTCAGTGTGAGGAGTGTGGAGAGGGAGTCTCACCACATCGTCTGCTGACAGCTCTGACAGGCCGTCAGCTAGGTGATCCACGCATGCTTACCAATGAACACCGAGCAGAAGAAGAAGGTGATGGGGATGTTTACAATCGGGGCTGACATGTTCAGAAACCAGTTGGGTGTCATGGGAAAGAATCTCAGGAAAAGCAGAAAGAAGAACAGACAGTCCTGGTTCTCCTCGACCTGAGAGAGACAAGAGATGTTAAACAAGAATTCATGAAGGGGAGTTTATGTGTCTCTTTTGATATTTCTCTCTTGGCTGTCAATTTGATGTCACACCGTTTCACAAACAAAATCCAACGTGCGATGACAGTAAACGCTATAACGAGCTGTGTGGTTTATTAACAGGACTGTGAAAAGAAACATGATTTTGTTTTGTCATAGTGAGAAAAACTGTACAACACCTGTGGTTTCACTTTGCTGATAAATAGTATTACCTCCATTTACAGTCAGTACAAAACAAAGTGTCCCGTTGACACGGATGTTATTATTACTATGAAATCATGAGGTTTTTATTATCACGACCTTAGGGAGGTGATAAACCTGTGAAGGCTCAAACCAATATTCAAATATAATAGGAGGTTTTAAAAACAGTCACAACTGTTTTCATTAGGAACATCAGGATTAAGAGTTGGAAAATCCAATCCCTAACCAATAGTTAGAGGATTTTGTTTAGATGTATTGCCTCTAGGTCCTGTTGTAATAAGATGTATTTAACATGAATAGTGTATTTTGTTGCTAGTGAGGCAGAGCTGAGATCAGAGTGGTTTACATCTCACCGTGGTTATCTCAGATCACATTTGTCTTTTTACTCTTTACTTTACTTTACTTGAACAAATTAGCATTAACATGCAGGCCTGATGTGCAGTGTATTAATACTGTATGCACCATCAGCAATATGCAGATCTTTTCTCTCTCTATGCAGAACACCTCCACACCTGGCAGAACAGTTTCATCTTGAGATTTATTAAACTCTTGTGTGTCAGTGCCTCGTGAGTTTAGAAATACAATTCTGTACTAGTGTACTGTACGCACCTTCCTCTGTAGCATGGAGACTTTATCGGGGAAGAGGTTCACGATGTAGCGTTTCCCGAAGGCCTGGGACAGGAGGTAGCACATGGTGGAGCCCACGGTGGTGAGCACGCAGGCGAGCAGCAGTCCTTCATATGGTCCAAATATAGCTCCTGCAAGAATGTTCTGGACAAAAAACAAAGACCCGTGTCAATACACATCGTCAATATGTGTGTAATGATCAGCTCTGGCACACATCCTGTTCAGACATTTGCACTTCTCATAGTGTTTCCCATATGTATATTTGCGGTGTCACTATCAACACTGTCACATAATGATCTTCCTTTTTGTTAATTGACTATTTCAAAAGGGTTAAACCTTATTAAACCGTGGCAGAGCCGTGTGCCACACAATGATTTGCCCAATGACAACACACCCATCTGGCGTCTGTCATAATCAGACGGGCTAAAAACAACACATTTAGTCTTTGCAAACAGAAATGAGGCACGCGTTTATTTGCATCTAGAGCGGGAAAGTAAGATCTGATGATCACAAGTGGGCTCTACAGACACACGTGGAGATATGGTTTCATGCCAGGTGTGAACTCATGTACTTAGAAAGCATTACACTGACTGGCTGTCACACAAAAGCAAATCTGACGTTCCTTTGTTGTTTGCAGAAGAAGAATATTTTTATCCTCTGCTCTGCAGTGTGTCCTCTTTAAAGAAGAAAACCTCCCACATGCAAACCAAGTCTCTTCTGTTTTCCATTATGTGCGTCTCTCATCCAAACCTAAATTAATTTACACCTTCCAAGCATGACAGTTTTTAAAGCAAATTTTAATCCATTTTCAAATGTTTTATTCAACATCATTGTCATCCAACATAAACAGAAAAACATCTGAGATTTGTTTTTTTTCTTACCAGGAACGAGGATCCAGGAATGGCAAAGGACTGCTTGTACAGATATGCGCTGCAGAAGAGAAGCAGGACGTATGCAGTGTGCTCCGTCTTGTAAAACTGCAGCAGCTCAGCCAGTTCCCTCAGTTCCTCCAAGTCTGACGGGAATTTCAACCTGCAGGATTCACCAAGTAACAAACACCAGATCATGTTACTGTGAACAGTCAGCACTGTTAATTAAAGCATGCTGATACTGGGAGCTCCAAAGTACTCAAGTCATTTTATTTAGATGTAATTGTTTATAGAGAGGAGAATGTTTAGTTGAATTAAAAAGACAATCAATATTTGCTTGACAATTAATGATTTAAATATTTAATACATAGAAAAAAACAAATCATTTTCTATTTCCTTGTCACTATAAACTGGGCTAAATTACATTTTTTTTCTCCACATTTTTCTTTTGTTTTATTGACTCAAAGATTCTTTCTATATGTGTTATGTTATGGGATATGTGCAATGCTGTTATGTCTTGTGTTTGCTGGGTTGGTATGGCTGAGGTGTGTTGTTTTTTGTCATTGTGGCCATCAAGGCATTTATGGCGCAGCTACAGAGTCCAAGACAAATTTCCCTGAACGGGACAATACAGTTTATCGTATCGTATCGTAATCATTTAAGTGAGGGATTTATGTAGGCCTAAGCTATGTAATTTGATTTTGTTGAGCAACATCAGCAACAAGAGATTGATGGTAGCATGGTTATGTTTGCTTTCTCAATTTCATCATCATCATTGTTGTTGTATATTTGCAGAAGACTAACAAAACTGAAGATATCACACAAATCTCAGTTTGTGATGTGTTAACAAGTCACTCCTTGGTACAGTATGTTCCTGGTACACGGCAGCAGCACTATCACTGTAACTGGTGTTTCTGGTTTTGTAGTGTTGTGTTGTGTGAGGACACTATTAATCATCTTAACATACTAACGTTACAGCGTGCAACATAAACACTGTAGCTAGAGTAGAGACCCTGTATACGTATCAAATACAGAGCATTTTGTATCTTGTGCCGCTAACACCGGGGCGGTCACCTGCTGCTTTCCTCCGCGCTGTCCTCGTGCCCTCCTTCCTCTCCGGCAGCAGCAGCGCGCGGACGTCGCGGCGGGGCGGCGGGCAGGTAGAGGGACAGAGAGTACAGGTACAAGGTGGCGACCACCACCACGGCGGCCAGGCCGACGAGCGAGCGCATGGTTCCTCTTCCTCTCTTAGCTCGCAGCCTCGCACACCTCCGCCTACCTCGGCTCCCGGTTGTTGTTGTCAGCCAGAACAACGGAAAGAAACAACGGGCCGGTCCACCGCTGCAGCGACGTCACTTCCGCCTGTCGACAGACTTTATTTTTTATAATAAAAAAAAAACATGTATTTTTATTTTAAGAAATATTGCTATAATGCTTCAGTTTTCTATTCGTTACCTTAAAAAAAACTTAATGCCTGGCTAGAACTAAATTCCCCATTGAAATCAATCGATATGTTAAACAACCATTAGTGTAAATAAGATTTTTTTTAGAAAATTATGTAGGCTAAATCCTTTCTCTGGTAGTCATTATTTGTATGTTTATTGATGTACCCATGCATTTTTATGTATTTTTTTATTTGTTTTCTTTGCATTGAATTTTATTATCATGTATTATTTACATTTACATTCAATTGTCTATTTCACAAATTTGTTACATTTTCGTTTGTTTTGTTCACTTTAACAAATAAAGCACAGCACTGATTGACAACTATAAGTATTTTTTAAAATATATATATTTATATTTATCATGTTTGTTGGGGTTAGTTTTTTGGAAGACGTTGTTCCGCTCCAGGCCAGGAGGGGGCGATGATGATCTGAGCGGCGGCATCCACAACTCGTTTCTTCTTCAGAGCAGAAGAAGTGAGAGTGAGAAAGTGTGGTAAAGGTGATGTGCTGGTCCTGCCAGTAGGCGTGAAGTTACAAAGTTCAGGTTCAGCCTGCACACCAACCAAAGAGAAGTGCGACAACTTTACACTTTTGCATCGACACCATGGCTCAATACGCTCGTGTTTCAGGGTCCGTGGGATTGATTACTCTGCAGAATCCGCCTGTCAACGCGCTCAGGTGAGAGTCACAGACAAGGCTACAGAGCTTTAAAAAAAAAAACCGTAAACACAGTGTTTATCTTGGGGGGGGGGGGGGGGGGGTATATCACTGACACTTCATATGTCGGAGGAAGAGACTTTATGTAACAGCTACATTTGTGCATAAAAAGGTGTACGCGAGATAACTGTGTGCAAAAAAGTGTAGGAATTGAAGCCAAGACAAACAAATAGTTTGCCAGAAGATGGCGTCAGTTTGTGTTTTACATGATGAATTGCATGTTATGGTATTAGCTACTGTAACAGTGCTGTCTTATTGAAATGTGGTGCATTGTTTTGAAAAGATAATCTGCCACTTGCTTACAAAGAAATATAGGGGAGACCAGGGATGGTTGTAACAATGGGATGGTTTAACCGCATCACTTTCACCAATAAGAGATAACATTAGAGTTATGTGATCAATATCATGTGTACCCACTCACTCCCTGACATTGCATGTGAATTTGCATGGCTGTGTCAATAAGTGCACAGTTTTACAGCCAAAAAACACTTTTTTAGGTCAAAAACTAATATTTTGGACCAAGCCTAAGTTTTGACTAGTATGGATACTGTTGAAGTTTGAATTAGGTAACTTGTATAAGATGAAAGAGCAGATTCTTAGGTAAAAAATGAGTCATTTCATCAATGTTTATTTTAAACCACCATGGTGGTACAGCTAGTCAAACAATGGCTGACATGGGTGGGGATGGTTGTTACACCTTTTACCTTTGTTGTTTTATTACTGTAAGTGTCATTAAGTGTCACCATCTTTCCTGGAATTGTATGATCTGCTTCTGACCTCCTGTTGAAGGTGTTCAGCATTCACTGGTATTATCAGATAATACCAGTGAATGCTGAACATGTATGAATGGAAACCTTCAACAGGAGGTCAGAGCTTTCTAATGTTAGGATCCACACCACTGTCACTGTTCTTCATTTAACCATCAGTGATGAGTTCTTGTTGTTCATACTGAACCATAGGAAGATGCTTTAGTGTTGGAACATGCACAATAAACTTACATAGATGCATGTTTTTTAAGTTTGGTCTCAGTTTTTAGTTTTTAATCTCAATGTTACAATTTACCCCAGGCTGTGTTACAACCTGAACCTACCCTGGTAGTGGGGTAGGTTGTAACAGTGGCACTCCTTGCATTTGACATCAAATAGTGAATTCTGTGATACTTTGTGAAGTTTAGGGCATTGCTAGTTGTAGAGGACAAATGAGGGTACTCTGTGTCAAAATTTGAGAGCCCTTCCATGAACACTCTGCAAGTTATGGGAGCTGAGACAAAAAGTGTTACAACCATCCCCGGTCCCCAAGTGTTGTAATACAGTGGTACTGAGGGGACTGTTGAGTTGAACTGTTTTCTATTTCTGATTGGACTACTACTACTGTTATTTTAACAGATTTTAATCCAATGTAGCCTGCTGTTGTTGTGGTTTTTCAGATTCTGTTCTTAAGTGTAGGCTAATTAGTGCTGTTTTGTTTTGTTTGGTGCACTGGAAGAAATTTTCCAACCCAGGTGGACAATAAAGATTTATTCTATTCTATTCTATTCTATTCTATTCTATTCTATTCTATCCTATTCTATTCTATTCTTTCACTTGAGTAAAGAATCTGAATCCTGCCTCCTTCTCTGACCTAAAATCAGCTTTATCCTATGAACAGTGGGGCTTTTGAGGACATCTCACACTCAGCTCCTCAGGCTCAGCTTTACTTGTCAGCACAAACCTTTAAAACCTTGCTCAAGGGCTCCTCAGCTGTGGTAATAAAAGACGGGCACTTTTCTGTCTCACTTTTATCCTGTCCACTTTTCTTTTTAGGCCACTGCTGATCCATTTTATATAAACATGTAATGTTTCTAAATAATGCATATCTAAGGGATTTAACAGATTTCATGATACAGTACACTATGTCATGGCTTTTATTTGCCATTTACAACAACTGTTCGTGGTGGCATTCAAGTGTGGAACCTTAGAAAATATAAGCAAAGGGAAAGAAAAATCACTGCAGCACGAAGGTCTGTCCCTTTACAGTTTAAACAGCAACAAAATTCAGTATGAAGAAGATTGCCAATGTAGTGAGTGTAAAACTAAACCTATGAATAATGTAAACCCTGTAAATGTGTTATATTTTGTACAGTGCTGCAGTGAGGCAAGGCATCGTTGACACAGTGAAGAGGGCACTCGGTGATCCAAAGGTGATGTCAGTGGTAATCTGTGGACAGAACGGGGTATTCTGTGGAGGTAAGGATGATTTTCTCTTACTTCCTGTTACATCACAATGCAGAAAGTCCAAATCTGCCATTTTTTGTTGATCAACACACCCTCTGCCAACTGCCTTGACTAACCTTCATAAGCAATAAAAATCATTTCAGTGCTATAACATGTAAAAACTAACGTGATTATACACACTTTTTAGTGCCAAAAATTGTGTTTTAATGCACTGCTTTCAATTAATAATCACCAAACTGTAATTGAAATGTTTAAATGTTTTAGACATTTTCTTTTGTCTTTGGTCCACGGTGACACATTGAGAATAAAAGCAGTTTTAATGGATTTTAAAGGGACAACGAGGAGTTTTGGAAAAGCGAAGCGTTTTCACACTACACTTATGAGCCTCCGCGCGCACCGTGAAATTCTTTGACCAGCGCAAGACGGACTCATGTCATCTCTGCCACCACTAATAATAACAAAATAACGATAGAGACAAAACGATATATTTATCGAAAATGGGCCCATTAACAAGTGTCGGTAGCGTAGATTCATCCACATTAACGTGAGACTTTTTTTTATAACCAAATAGAAACTCCTCGTTGTCCCTTTAATATTATACTTTATCATGTTATGATTTGTTTTATGCTAAAATGCAGAAAACTGTCATGGAGAGAGGAAGCAGAAATGAACAAGAGGGGATGTTAAAACAACTGTTAAAAGAAAATAGAGCTGGAGTTCATTAAAAACACGTCAGATTCACAGTGCCAAGTAAATAATTGCACAAAAACGCTCAGATTAATATTCCTCAATTGGTCATGTTTATTGAATAAGTACAAATTCAATTCTGTGTTATTAAATAAACATGAAGTGTTGAAAATTATAAAAGTGAATCTGCACACACTTTTTGTCCTAACTCACATTCATTCATGGAAAAGATTCGTGCACATCGTATGTATGCACACATATAGACCTGCTGTGACAAGATCCTGAGGCCCATTGTCATGTCACTCATCTCGTCATGTTGCAGCACAAAGTACACATCTCCTTAAACATCCCAGTTCTTTGGTGGCTTGTTAAGTCACCAGGCATTTCATCCACATGAACATGTTTGGGATGCTCTGGGTCTGTGTGTATGACAGCATGTTCCAAATCCTGCTCATATCCACCACATGCACAGCCACTGAAGAGGAGTGCTCCAAAATCCCATGAGCCACAATCAACAACCTGAACAACTGTGTGCAGGAGATTTTGAAAAATCTTTGAAAAAGTCTTGAATTACAGCTCATGAAAAATGGGAGCAAAAACAAAATTGTTGCATTTATATTTTTGCTAAGTGTGTTCATAAAGTGTCTCCAACAGTTGCATGAAGCTCAAGGTGCCATCTTCCAATGTCCCGTTTGGTCTTACATTTTTAAAACTAAACTGCGTCATCATATGAGACAAAGGAAGAAAGAAAATACTCACATGAAATCAAAGAATATCTAGTATTTTTGATCAACTGATTTGGTTAATTTATTATCAAGATAGTCAGCTCTAAAAGCAGCATTCTTTTTACACTAAAACGGTGTAATCTCCCATTCAGAGGGATGTGGAAGCAGATGCACCTCGCAGCATCACTGATAACATCACCAGTTTAATTTGTATAACAGGGGCCGACATCAGAGAGTTTGGGACGAGCATGTCCGGGCCTCCGCTGGTACCGATGATCCACGCCATCGAGGCTGCAAACAAACCGGTGGTGGCAGCCATAGAGGGAAGCGCTTTAGGCGGAGGCCTCGAGCTGGCACTTGGCTGTCATTATCGAGTCGCACACTCCAAAGTAAGTTCACACTTCAGACCGCCGCGTCTCTCCCTGTCAGTGTCTCTCTACTGTCGGTGTCAAGCTGCATCAGTGTCTGTTCAATGTTACAGAGTCACTGGAAACGTGAATTGCCGTATTTCATTATTCATTAATTCAGTCAATCTATATTAAGGACATGTCTCATGATTGGTCCATAGCAGGGGAAAAAATCCACAATAATTAGACATTGATATAATTTATTTCTTAAAGTGAGACCGGCGCATTTTTGTTTTAACATTAAAGAAAAAAAGACATTAACCAACACCTTTCCAGAGGTAGAAAAGACAGTGGTGGCTAATTCTGTCAGGTTCAAGAATATATTTTCCCACCCTTTTTAGCCATGAAATAATAGGTGTAATGTGCTTAGACACACTGTTCAGTCAGTGCGCTCCATTCATCCCACTTTCTGCCTTCCAGGCCAGACTGGGGCTTCCAGAGGTGAGTCTGGGTCTGCTGCCAGCTGCAGGGGGAAGCCAACGTCTGCCAAGGCTCATCGGGGTCCCAGCTGCTTTAGACCTCATCACCACAGGTAGCAATGACGGGTTAACCTTGTCTACTTTTAGAGACGGATTGTTGCCAGTTTAGGCTGTTTTTAGAGCAAAACAGCAGGAACAGGTCGAGAGTAAATCTTAAACAATCATGAAAAACAATAGTTTGCTTTCTCTTCATTTTATATACAAAACAAAGAGTTTTGGGACAAATGTGATTTACACTGTATGCACACAAGGGTGCAGCCATTGGTAGTTTAGTGTGATGGCCAGCAGGTGTCAGCATGTGTTTATGTTTCCCATCTTCACTGCCAGTGAAACCTCTTGAGTAGGTCTATGAAATTTTCTTCAATCACTACAAGAAAAGTTATTTTCTTAAATCACTTAATCACCATATTTCAACATTTTCCCTTATTTGATGAAGTTAACTAGGGAAATGTTTGTGTCAAAGTCATGAGACCACTCTTATGTTAATGCTTATCTAGTCATTTGAAATGTCACATGTCACTCACATGGACCCTCATTATCTCTCCTCCTCGTCTGCCACAGGCCGCCATGTCACTGCTGCCGAGGCGCTGCAGCTCGGAGTAGTGGATCAAGTTACTGAGCGCAGCTCTGTGGATGCAGCTGTAAAGCTCGCCCTGAGTGTTGCAGGTGAGGCACAAAAAAGAAAAAGAAAAACACATAAGAGCACAATGCACCCTCTGGTATAAAACTTGCTCTTCACTGCTTTGAAAAAACTGAAGAAAAAGAAAACCCTCACTCAGTAGAAAGAACAGAAATCCCTCCTCGAGCAGTTATTTTAGGCAAGTCCGACCTCAAGAAGTGTCGACATGTAGGTTGTAGAAGTCAAAGGAAGCAGAAAACACGGCAGGCAGATCCTCCACCACAGACGTCATAAATGTTTCATGGCTCTGTCAGATGTGCTCTGATGTCTTCACTGCTTTTGCTGTATTATTCAGAAGGGCGAAAAGGGACAAACTTTCCTAGAATATTAATAATGGGCCCTCGCCACACATTGAGGGGGATGAGGATTGCCCCGCGCTCGTAAATCAAACTCATTTACCCACTGAATGGAGCGCTAAAGTGTGCCACGTCCCTGCAGTTTACGACAAATGATTTCTCAGTCTGTGAAAAGCATCACTTCATTCAGATTCGCTACACTGTGATAACACTACGGACCACACTAGTAGGCTCAGCCTGAAATATAAATGGGAAACCAAACCCATTTGAAGACTGATTTTATTGTTAAACACTCCTTTTGATATGCGTTTGGTTTTCCCACTGTTTTCTTCAAAAAAGCCCTATTTAGATGCATTTTTTGCAGTTATTTTTTTTCCCACTGCATCTTTTGGAAACATGCATATTCGCTCGTCTTGAGTTAAAGATGAAAAGGATGACGTCATTTTCATATCTGCTTTCCCGTTTTTCCTGTCTTTGTGCTAAGCTAAGCTAATCCTGGTGCCCCGGCGTCGGGTTCATATTTAATATACAGATGTGAGAGTGATTTGCTCAGCAAGAAAGAGAATGAGTGCATTTCCCAAAATGTCAAACTAATCCTTTAAGCATTTAAGAATGTTGTTGTGAACCGGTGCACAAACCACCCACTCTGATGTGGTTTTGTGTTAACATTGTCCATGAGGTGCATGAGGGGAGGGTGTGTTTTGTTCAGCAGAGCCTCAGCAGAGCCTTTGATTCTCCTGCATGAAATGAAGATGATACGATGTTTTTGTGACTTCAGGTAGCGAGCTCCTGGCTCTGGAGATGTTTGCGGTCGGTTTTACTCTGCAATGAAGGTTCCTTTCCAGAGCAGTGAAATTAATATGAAACCTGTTATTTTGTGCATAATAATATCATGCCTTTCACAACGAGTGCAAAAATGTCAACACCAAGCCTCAAGGATTGCATGTAAAAAAAAAAAAAAAACAACAACAACCCAAAAAACATTTGGCAATCAAAAGATGATTACAGTCTTTCGCTTTTTAGAAATGCTTTTTTTTTAACACACTCACAACACTGCCAAAATGACTTTGAGTGGGTGAGAAAGTGAGTGTTGTTAGTAAGGCTAAGGCTTAGTGTGCGTCAGACAGAAAAGCCAACAGCACACAAGATAGGAGATTTGAGGAGATCGAATCAAAATCTGTGAAGATTTTTTTTACAGATACGCCAATCTCCAGTTGATTAGCGGAGGGGGGGGGGGGGGGGGGGCAATTAGCAGCGGGAGCAGAAAATGTTTCTGAATTTACAAATTAAATGTATACGATGCGTGGAGATGCACAGCTGATGAGTCAGTTAGCACAGAAAAGATTTGGCCTGTCACATCCATGGATGTAAACATGAGACGCTACAGCTCTAATACAGTATCACCTGGCAAATGGAAATATTTTTTAAATAAAAAAAGCAGTCTGTGCACTGAAATTGATGCACGTGTGGGCTCAAACACACACACATATTCCACACAAGCACAGATTCAAGTGTCTCGCTGGTGACAAGATTAACTTTTTTTACCCCAGTAGTCGCAACATCTGCCCGCTACATCTGTCAGGACAACCAGGCTTCCCACTCGCCGCACAGCAAATCCACAGCTCAACCATTTACAGATTAACTGCTGCAATAATGCCCTCCTAAAGTACATTGGATTCACATTGCACTGCCACACAGCATCTGACTGACATTTCACTCTGGACAGTGTCCATTTAACCGGCCTGAGGTGACCGCCACCTTTCGCTCCCCCTCTCTCGTATATCGATCGGGACAATTGTCTTCGATCGAGTAGTTTATTATTTGATGAAGTGGGTGTCATGAATCAGATGTGGCTGTTGTCTCTTTAAGCTTCACCATGGTGACCCACTTTCTGGCCCAGACCCATGGCTGAGTGTAACTCGGTGGAGCTGTGAAGGATTCTGACTACTGTCTCATGTAATCATTTCAGAGGCGACAGGAATGGGAATTAAGATGCTTTTAACAGGGTTTTAGTAGAGTGGCCTTCCTCTTCCCTCATTGTTCCTGAGCTGAAATGGTCACAGACGGGAAGTCTTTTGCTGTAAAGTTATTTTGGTGGCCCTAATATTAAATCTTCTCATGTAGTTTCACCTGGAAAATTGCTCCAGTATTGTACCACTGCTCACGGGCTCACAGAGAATCACAAGAAATTCAATTTCCCTCGCTTTATGCTCTCAAGAGTTGGAAATTTACCAACTTTGTCCCCCAGAACCAAATAGTTGTTTTTCATTTTGTTTGAGATTGGTCTTATTTAAGGTGAACGGTAATGGTGCAGTGTCAGGGTCCTCGCGATTAGTTTGGAAATTGTCTGTCAAATCACCCTGCTCTTAGAAGCTACTGGGGTATCTAGCGAATTGGTAATTATACTGAGACCGAACAGGCTGACCAGAAAGTGGAAAGAAGAGGTGTCATTGAAAACCCAGGGGATATTTCACTGTTTAAAAAAGTGAAATTATGTAGGTATACAGTCTGATTTGCTGTATAATTTTAACCCAGGACCAAAAGTGACAGAGCTTCAAGTTTTTAAAAAAGTTTTTCCCCTGGAGTATCTTTACTTCTATGTTTCTATTTCAGGAAAACCCCTGGATACCCGTCGTATAAGCACCTTCCCATGTCCGCACACCCCTGATATGGATGCTCTGTTTGAGGGGGCGATGCAGAAGGTGCAGCAAAGTGCCCGTGGAGCCATAGCACCGGTGGCTTGTGTCCAGGCGGTCCGAGCAGCTGCCACCCTGCCCTACGACGAGGGCATGGAGCGGGAGAAAGAGCTGATGGCCACTCTCTTCACCTCAGGCCAAGCCCGCGCCCTGCAGTACTGCTTCTTTGCTCAGAGAGCTGTCAGCAAGTGGAGCATGCCCAACGGAGCCCGCTGGGACTCGAGCAAGCCCAGGCCCGTGCATAAAGCAGCTGTCATCGGTAAGAGCTCTGGGCTTTTAATTTCTAGTTGTCTGAGCTTTCAATAAGCACATGCACGTTGACTCATCAAGCTATCTGTACGGCATCTTCACATTCACGTTGCCTATGGAAACTAAGCCCTCATGTACAGTTCAGCTGAGTTTAAATGGCTGAACTCTCTCTTCCCTGCAGGGAGGATTGGATGTATGACAATCTGGATATGTGAAGCTCAGCAGCTTGTCTATTAAAATTGCAAGCTTTGGAAAAACTTCATGCTGCCAGGCCAAGACTGCTTATAGCGTAGCATTGTTAATTTTGTCTGTAGTCACCATGTGATTTTTTTTTTGCCACCTAAGGTCTCGGCACCATGGGGAGAGGCATAACGGTGTCCCTGGCTCAGTCGGGGTTGTCCGTGGTTGCCGTGGAGACCCAGGAGAAGCAGCTCGTGGAGGCACAGCGGGCCGTGTTGGGGATGTTGGAGCGAGGGGCGAAGCGACGTGGCACGGCCGCCGCCAGACTCGGTAAAATCACCTACAGCAGCAACATTCAGGCCGCGGCAGATGTTGACCTGGTCATCGAGGCCGTGTTTGAGGACATGGCGCTGAAGGAGAAGGTCTTCCAGCAGCTGGCCGCCGTTTGCAAACCGGGCACTTTCCTGTGCACCAACACCTCGGCGCTGGACATCGACCACCTGGCCTCTCAAACACCCAACCCAGAGCTGGTGGTGGGGATGCACTTCTTTGCCCCGGCCCACGTGATGAAGCTGTTGGAGGTGGTGTACGGACCACGGTCCTCCCCTCAGGCCGTGGCCACCGCCATGCAGCTGGGAAAGAAGATGGGCAAAGTCAGTGTAGCTGTAGGAAACTGCCAGGGCTTCGTGGGGAACCGCATGCTGAAGCCGTACGTGGAGCAGGCCTTCTTCCTGTTGGAGGAGGGAGCCACGCCTGAGCTGGTGGACCGAGCGCTGGAGGAGTTTGGGTTTCCCATGGGCGTGTTCAGGATGTCAGACCTCTCTGGGCTCGATGTGGGATGGAGGGTCAGGAAGGGGTACGGGCTAGTGGAGTCTGGTGCAGCGTTGGGGCAGCAGTCTAGAGTCCGGCAAGGCCGCCGTTACAGCCCGCTGGGCGACTTGCTCTGCGAGAAAGGTCGGTTTGGTCAGAAAACCGGCCGGGGCTGGTACCAGTACGACAAACCCGGCGGTCGAGTAGCCAAGTCCGATCCTTGGCTCCACAGCTTCCTGGAGGAGTACCGAGCCCGGCACGGCCTGGCGGCACGCCGCATCGACCCCCAGGAGGTGCTCGAGCGCTGCCTCTACGTTCTGATCAACGAGGGCTTCCGCATCCTGGAGGATGGAATAGCTGCAGGACCCGAAGACATCGACATCATCTACGTGTTTGGCTACGGCTGGCCCAGACACCGCGGGGGCCCCATGTTCCACGCCGGCATGGTGGGGCTGCCGAGGGTCCTGGAGCGACTGGAGCGCTACCACCAGGCCCACCCGGACGTGCCCCACCTGCAGCCCTGCAGCCTGCTCCGGAGGCTGGTGGCCAGCGGCAGCCCGCCCGTCCACAGGTGGAGGGAAGTCATCAAGAAGCTCCACAGCCAGCTTTAAATGCTACACATTTCAGCTTTGATATCTTAAAGGGATAGTTCAACGTTTTGGAAAATTGGCCCGTTGCCATAATCCCTATAGTTTTAGGAGTAGGTTTGTTACCTTTAATTGTCGGTGCAAGCTATTTTTAGAACGGCGGAGCAGAGCCGCGAGCTGCTCAGAGCTACGCTACGGAAGCTCATGGGATTTCTTGGTTTCCCTCATCAAATTTCGTCTCGTAACGTTCCATTATTATCTCATAGCGTGGTGAATGTGCAGGTCACAACTTGTCCATGAGAGCGTTTTGGAGTTGTTGGATTGTGTATTTGATAAGTTTGATGAGGAAACCAAGAAATCCCATAAGCCTCCATAGGATAGCTCTGAGCAGCTCACGGCTCTGCTCCACCGTTCTAAAAATAGCTTGCACCGACAATTAAAGGTACCTACTCCTAAAACTATAGGGATTATGGCAATGGGCCAATTTGCCAAAATGTTGAACTATCCCTTTAACACACTGTGACGAACACAATGAAGTACACCTGCACTGTGTTTTTTACTCAAATCCTGGTGGTGTTATAGGAGTTGCTTTTGCTTCCTGTGATTAATAATCTTAATATCTATGAGCTCACACTGACTCAACAGTTTCAGGTTCATTGAGTTTTTGTTGACATGGTAACAAATATGTTGTTTCAACTTACAATGCCATACACTGATTGTATCCTTGTCTCTGATATTTTGGCCGCCTCATGTATGTGAACGAGGGTGGACAAAATACTAGAAACATTTTCTTTATACTTCAACTACTGCCAAAGTTATAATAACCCTTGAATAGCCTGTAAAAGAAATGAATATGGGAGATACAGTGATGTGAGTATCTTACTGAAGTCTGATCTGTAACAGATGTCTCTTAAGATCTCAATCAGCAGGTAATCAAGTTGTTTTTCCTCCTAACTTTAAAGAATCATTCCAGATTTTGCTTATACACGGGGTGATTTTTTTTTTACTGATTTTCCTACATTAGGGTTGTTTTCTTAATGATTAATTTATCATCTTTTTTATTTTCTTTACTGCATGTACCATGTAACATGTAATGATACGTCTGTCTAAATCTATCATCACTGCCTTAACAAATAAATGTCACACTTGAGTGTAAAGCAACTGCACTGATGAATGAATAGTAGCTGCTGTGTTATTCTTTTTTTTTAATTATTTCAAAGTCCAGTCCACCGCTGCGTTTCACTTGATTGGTTTGATGAGTGAGGGATTGATTTCTGGAAGAGCAAAGGGGAAATGTTGTTCCTGTGTGTGTGTGTGTGTGTGTGTGTGTGTGTGTGTGTGTGTGTGTGTGTGTGTGTGTGTGTGTGTGTGTGTGTGTGTGTGTGTGTGTGTGTGTGTGTGTGTGAGGTTTCTGTTTTCTGCTGACTCAGATGCAGCAGTGACAGAGAGGAGCCGCTGACACACACAGGATCCAACCGCTTTTTATATAAATCAATGGCTCATTCCCGAGGAAATCTCTCGCCCTGCAACGAGCAGATGTTCGAGTCGCCCCCTGGCGGCTGAAGGCTCCACACCGAGCAGCTGGATCACACTGTATGTACTCAAACACCCATGAGCGCTTCTGTTTTCCTTCTCATTTGAAATGTTTCATCACTTCAATAAAATTTCGGTGCCTGATTATTAATATTATGTGGAGGATTATGTATGTAATATAAATAGATAATTACATAGATGATACATTTGGAAATAATGAGAATATAAAGCTGATAATTAAATATGCTCGTGTTGGTAGGTTGGATGTGTTAATTTTCCGAACCAGACCGCTGTGTTTTGAAGTTTTTCCAGGCGCTGATGAAAGCCTGGGTGTGTGTTTGAAGTGCACAGGGCAGCTGTCTTTGTGTTTGTGGACTCCTCCCGTTGTGTGATGAAGTTCAGATGCGCGCCGTTGTTCCGTACGCGCGTCACCAGCGCGCAGAGGAGTTTTTTGCCGACGCGAGGGGAGGATGGATGTGTGGATCACGACCACGGGAGGCTGTTAATCTGACACTACACCTCGCCTCCTCGTATGAGCACTAACTAACCCAGCTGCTGCTGCTGCTGCTGCTCCCGTGGACGGACACACTCTTCCAGAACCGTCCGCCTTCCAGCGGCTGAAACACGCTTCCTGTGGGTTTACGTGGACCGTAACGAACCTCGGCTCAGTCCTCCACGGTTATGCTGTAGTTTTACACCTACGGGGCTGTGTGCGTTTTGTGCGTTTTTCTTTGTTTTTAAATAATCCAGGAAATGTTGGCATGGCCGCCTCGGGAGCACAGAAGTGTCCGAAGAGTGAGAAGTTGGACGAGGCGCAGGCTTTGGCCAGAAGCTGCGCGGGGAGACCAGACTTCCTGCCTTGTGATGGACTCTCCATCTGCGCTACGCACAGCCACGGGAAGTGCTTCAAGCTGCACTGGTGCTGCCACTTGGGCTGGTGTCACTGTAAGTTTGTTTTACGTGTTTTTTAATGGCTCCCTGCTGTACCAGAAATCTGTCTCACTGTCACTACAAAGGCAAAAAATACTCTGAACATTTGGAGATCAGGGGCACGGTGTGAATGCAGTAACATCAGCTCACTGTGAGACCACATATCGACTGAAGGGAGAGGAGAGTAGTACATTTGGACAAAGCCATTATAGAAGATATAATACGAGTCGTTATGAGAGGTTATGTAAAGGTTGACGGACTCCTCAGACACGATCAGAGGAATCATTTTTATTTAATTTTCCCATCAACTTCAAATACACATTTCAACAGCCTTTCTTGTAGATTCACTGCAACAATATCTGTCAAACTTCATCAGTTATATTTAGCCCAGCCTATTCTTAACCGCAGGCAAACCTTCAAAGACCCCCTCATATGAATAGATTATATGGTCTAAACAATGGAGGCTGAAAAGCTGAACATGGTTAAGGGACCTTCCAGCTCATGGTTCCTGTCTGTATCTGCTCTTGTTTTTAATGGCTGTACATGAAGTGTGGGGCTGTTATATATATTTTAATATTTAAATCAATACCTCCACTGTGCATATTGTAGGCTACATCTTAATGAAAGACAATGTCAAGAGTGAAAAACACAAATCATTGTATTTAAGCTGGGGTGGGATCAATTTTAGTAAATTAATTTATTTAAATGATAAGTAATGACGATTTGAATACTAACACCACTACTACTACTAACTATATATTGATTTTTGAAAGCTATTCTTGAGTCCTTTAGTTCACTTTATTTTGGACTCCAATCCTTCATGCACTGCTGGTTGTTGTCTGTCTTTCATATCTTTTTAAGACCACATCCTTCAAAAGAGTCTGCACGTCGTGCCTGACTGTGAGAGCACAGGTGTTTATTTTCCAGAACATCAAAAAAGTGCACACCCACACGCACGCTCCCGAGAAAAGAAAAAAAAAAACCTGTCAGCCTTCCTTTACTTCACCATTACTCAGAATGCTTCATGACGTGCATGTTGACCAAACACACTTGAATCATCACTTTCATTTCTGCTTTTGAAGTCTCATGATGCTGCCGGGTATTTTTCTAATTGTCCACTAACAAGTTAAGTACCGTACTGTCCAAGGCCTCGAGACCCAAGGGTCTCTTGTTCCCCTCTGTCAAGGACCTTCACTGTTGTAAGGAAAGGAAACCATAAAGAACACATCAGTCCTTTCTTTGTAATGATTACCATGGACAACTCTAGTTCATTCAAGCCCACAGGCTTCCTCTGTAAACACAGCTACAATACCAAATGTGTATTAATGCACAGCTGAAAATAGATCCCATTTTTTATTCCTCTATTGGCAACATTTATTGATGAAAATGAAAGATCCCAAAATGAATGGGCTCTGGAGGAAAGAGATGAACTTACGCTATACATACAGTATTTTTTCTTTTGGTCTTTTCGTGGCAGGAAGGAAAATGTGACATAATGCCAGTGTAGACCTTTTAAAGTACTTTTAGCCACAATCATTTCACATACTTAGACGATGTCAAGTAGTCAGACAAAATCAGTTGCCATTGTTTGGTCACAGGTCGAACCTAAAGTGATTTTAACTGAACTCTAGAGTCCTAATCGCATTTATATTGACTATTGAATTGCCTTTTCTGGTAAAGCACAGGGCTGCGGCTCCACTTGCGCTATTTCCATTTCTCTTTGAGAAGTGTCAGTGGCAATTTCAACACCCCTGTACCTCGGACATTTTCTCTCCACTTGAACCTCTCACGACCTGACACTTTGACACCGCCGCGGAATCCCAATAGCTGTGCTTGAACCTGACAGGATGTCCGTTTCTTCCTGCTGCCCTACGTCACCCCTCATCACTAGCTCTGGCCCTGAAAATCCTCAGATCAGTGTAAAAACACAATCACTATCCACTCTGCATCAGTCAGTTGGGGCTTATAGTGTGCAACTGCGAGAGTCACATTGTAATCTTTGCCATGTAATCATTGGATTTAGATGCCCGCCTCCGTTCAGAACGAGCCAAGTGATTTGAAACATCTAATGTGGCAGAAAAATGATGAATTCTGTCCAGTGTTTATTACGAGCCACATCCGGGATTTGTGAATCTCGGCAAAGTCTGCTCAGTGTTACATCATTTGTAAACATTTAGCCTTGCTCCTCCTCTCTCCTTTGAATAATTCATGGCTCTGACAGAAAAGGTGCTGTGCAACGAACATGGAGACCTTTGTACACATTATATAATTCAAGCTCGTTTTGCTATAGAAGAAAAAGCCAACCACGTCACAACGGAGCTTCTCGCCCTCATATCTCTTTCCACTGTAATTCATAGATCTCTGCATGCACCACAGTGGGAGTAAACCAGCTCAGACTGCTGAATCAGGCCCAACCAGGAAACCCACTGAGAAAAGTATACCGGTGTGCTTCTGCATGCGATGCCGACCTGCTCCGCTGCTCGGCTCACACCCTTCTTTTCCGACAGATGCATAATAACGCTGGACTCAAAACAGTGACATGTTGTTTTGCCCTTATCTCGTCCCGTTTTTCATTTCTGAATATGCCTATGACTGTCGCCTGGAGAATGAACTTGTTCTGAAGCTGATCATTGTGCATTCACCGCAGGAAGCCGTGCTAGACTGCCTTTTTAATTACATTTTTTAATAGGTTTCCAGGGAGACAAATGCAAAAGGTCATTGGGCTCAGCATTTAAATAGTCCAAAACAATTTATTTCTATTTTTCTACCTGTATGGGATAATTACCTTGACTTAAATGCCTGGCTCCTCCAGTTTCCCACATGCTGTTGCAAACTGTACAGTGTCATAATGTCACTTTCTGTGCTCTAGAGTTCACTAAATCATCTTTAGAGACAAAAACCCCCAAAAACAAACAAAAAAAACACGATGTTGTTGCTTTTCCTTCCAGCAATTACTACTTAGTTGTAGCTTTGTTGGGAAGTTTGGCAGAGAAAATGGGAAAAACTGGTATTGAATGTAGGAGGAGGCAATGTTCCCAGCTGGTGACAACATCAGTCCAAGCCTCTCATTAGTGGTAATTGGCTGTGTTTAGTGTCACTGCCAATATGTCATGTCTGATGAGAGTTTTTGCTCACAGCAGCACTGGAACCACCTGGTCTGAGAGTGTTTTTCTCTCTCCTTCTTTATCCCCCACTAACTGATTACAATTACCAGACAGCAGTGAATTACTCATTAAGAAAATCTAACAAAGTCTAATGACTCCTGAGCAGTCTTGTCAGTCTGTTCGTATTCTGTCAGCTCTCACTTCGTACGTTACAACTTGTACTTGTGTTGTAGATACAAGAAAGTGGGATCTGTCTGTCTGTCAGACTTCCTCTGCAGCCTCATCTGTCACACCATGCAGCTGGAGTTTGCAAATCTTTCCAAAGGGGAAATATCAGAGGTTTATTGGATTGAAAGCTCTGACCTTTATTGATCGATTTGGGGACCAGCTGAAAATTTACTGCAGCGGTGAATCATGAAAAGATTCACCTATTATTAAAGGATCAATATATAGTCAGCACAGGCCTGAGGGAATGTTTTTTGATCGATTGTTCGTGTTTGTGAACCACAGTGTTTCGACCAATTTAACTGCTGGGTGTCAGTGATGGAAGCAGAGCAGAGCAGCGCCAAAA
Organism: Trachurus trachurus; assembly: GCF_905171665.1. Taxonomy (NCBI): domain Eukaryota; kingdom Metazoa; phylum Chordata; class Actinopteri; order Carangiformes; family Carangidae; genus Trachurus; species Trachurus trachurus. Next base: position 14,466,193 of record NC_139899.1, on the reverse strand, counting down.
CAAACGTTCAACAAGTTTGCTGCTATATTTTACAGGATAAGTCTGGATTTTTTTTTTCAAGTCTCTACAATGCAGCACCATATTTCCTGTGTGCTCGCAGCTGAGCAAGGAAGTACAGTCCCAGAAACAGAGAATGAGGAATTAGGTTGTAAAAAAAAAAAAAGAGAGAGAGAGAGAGAGAGACTTTAACTTTGTAATAAACTCATTTGATTTTGCTAACTCAGGTGCTGTAGCCTCATATTAACTCTGAGCTGAACTTTATTTGCACAGAACAAGGTCAATGGATGAGAACTATCATGCAATTAGTTCAAATGAAACCCGCGTTGCCTAATTGTTGTTGTATTTGCTCATGAAAAGCCGGCTGTGGACTTTGTTGCCTAGGTAATTCACTTTCAAAAGGTAGTGAACAGAGTCGCCTTTTATCCACTGTTCCTACACAGATGTTACATCTGTGATGGTTTGCTGTCATAATTATACATTTGGAGCAGCTCGCTAGCTTCCTCCGTTACTCATTAACAAAAAGACTGACAATTTTCTCTGAAGACATTTTGACATGTCACAGGAGGAAAAGCACATGTGTTAAAGATAAAAAATAGTGATGGCTGAATTCTTTTCAGCTTCTTCCATGTCAAGGTGTTACTTGTAACGTGTTTTCCCTATGACAAATCAAAAATGGGCATTATCTGTTTATCAGAATGAATAGTGACGTTTGAATTTGGTGGTATGATATTACAGAATTGACTTAACAGGTTCTTTTCTACTGGATGTGTCCTTACATCCAGTATTGGCAGAAGAATGATTACAGTGACCATCAACTCTTGAAAAATACATATATAGTCATATTAGTAGTGTGTAAAGATAGATTTTCTTTCCTCTAAAGTTGGCATACTATATGTTTTTTTTTTTTTTTTTTACAACTTTAGCATTTAACCTTAAAAGCAAAAAAATGGAAAAGAAAAAACAATCTGACATTTAGTACCTTTGAGGCCTTTACAGGGGTTGAAGCTAAATGTTAACAATGGAGAAACAGGCCAGAGCGCTGCATTTTTTCATTATGGTGACAGACTAAATGCTGGTTTTCACATGGGCTGTAGGTTAGGAACAGCCTCTGCCTCTGGAGGCATCAAACAGGAAACAGGAAAAGGAGTTTCTCCTGACGCTGGGTCAGACCATCCCCTCTGCTGAAACCTGAAACTTATGTTGTTGCCTCAGCTCCAGCCCCTTTGTTGGACAGATTTAAACACAAAGAGCAGCGGATGTGTGAGCAGACAGTTTCCACCGGCCAAATGGGTAGAGCAGCTGCTATGAAGAATGATAACAATCTGCTAAGATCATTTATTTTGTTCACTCAGCTTTGCCAACATGCTGCTTTGAGCTGATTTACTGCGTTTAGACTATCAGACTGCACATAAAGACTGCTGGTTCTGGCTCAAACATATAAAAAAAAAAATCAAACCGAGGGGGCTGTTAATGACTCAGTCCCCACTGAGGCTTTGATATAAGCCGATATTAAAATGCCATAATCTGTGAGAGACAGTCATGCTCATTCATCTTGACTACGTGTTGAGTTTGTCAACAAGAAACCTCAGTTTCTCAATATTTTCTTTCCAGCTGCAGTCTGAAGGATGAGGGCAGAGCTGAGATTTGGACAGAGTGATGTTGAAGAGAGTGAGAGACGGTAGATGGGCTACATGCTGCATTATTCAGATCTATCAGACTATCTCCAGTATAAAACCAGAGTGTGCAGTTGTCGGCCAGCCACGGGCCCAGGAGAGAGCAGAGGAGGCTGTGGGAGATGGAGGGGGTTGGTTGCAGAGGGGTTGGAGCTCCTCACTCCTCCTCCACTGTACTCGTCCTCTAGAGAGCAATCTGTAACTTCATAGGGATGAGCTGCCTGTTTTCTTTCTTTCTCATTAACCTCCTGCACTGTTGTTTTTCACCATAAATGTGTTAAAAACATCTTTTGGCTGTCCTCTATCTCCCTATTCAAACTGTTTAATTATTCTTACACTGAAATAATTATTCCCCAGTTTCCCTAATATCTCTATCTGATATATTTTTTATTAAATCTTCCCCTCTCGCGATACGTGATACCTCTTCATTTCCACATTCAAAGTTTGTTCCCTAATTCTAAAGTATGGGAGAGAGGGTCACCTCCACGGCTTTTAACTGCAGAAGTCATGCATTCATAATTAGGTTTTTGCCGTGAAGAGCTGTTATTTTCTTTTTGATGTGTCCAGTGGATTAATTTACATTGCCTGTAGTTAGTGATCTCTCACATCCCTCAGTGAACCCATGGCTTTTAGTGGCATTTCATGTTAACGCAGTTAAAGGAGGGAAGTAAGGAAAAAGGTGGGAGTCTTTTGCCTGACTCAAAGTGCAACATGTCCTGTGGCTGCGTATTATTCTGCTCTATCGAGGCTGCAGTCAGAGGAAAACATGTTGTATGTGATCCCTCTTGATTCGTCTCAGTATGTTTGTGGATGTAATGTGGTGGGTCTGCTCTTGATGTTTAATTCTGTGGCACTGACTCAAAACCCTGACATTTACTGTGGATGCTTCAGGTGGCTGATTTTGTTTTTTCGTTAATGTCAATCATCAATGTAACATGGCTTGAAATCTCTTGTGACATCATGTTGTCTTTGATTATCTCAAGGAAAAAGAAATGCATTGCAGAAGAACAAAAAGACGTTTGGCACATCACCAGTTAGCTGCCTTTTTCTTCTTGTTTTTTAGTCCTCACAATTAGGGGATAATCTAGTGATGTTCTTTCTTTCTTTTTTTTTCTCATTGGCATCAAATCCCATCAAAAACTGTTTTGTCTGTGTTGACAAAACCAGATATGGATTAATATTCCCATACCCATTTTGTATGGTCTGAGTGGAAGGTGTGTGTGTGTAATAATCACCAGAGTAACAATCCACAGCTGGAAACACTCCCCACTAAAACACAGTACTACTTATCCTGTGTGAGTAGCATTGCGTGCAAGTGCTCAGCTGTTGTAGTTACTTGTGTAGCCTTTTATTTTCCTCTGGGAGTGGGAGGAGTAATAGTCTTGGGGCTTCATTGCAACTAGACATTACTTGGACTATAGTCTACTACAGTACAGTATATAGGGGATATATCCATAAAAAGGAAATACGTAATGGTTACCCTAATACCCAAAACTAGCAATGTGGGAAATTCTGTTTTTTTTTTTTTAGGACATATTGTCAGTATGGAAACACATACACACACTCACACACAGGGCAAAGTCAGAGGCCGCCTTACAACTGACATTGTCATGCGACAGCTTCAGCACTGGGCAACACAGGGCCAGAGTACAACTGAATATCAATAAAGCTGCACAGACAGTGTCCACTGGCTGTCAGTTACTGTTAGTGAACAGTCAGGACAGTGTATAGCAACATGGTAGTCACACTTCTGCATTAGCTTGTTTGTCCTGCTTCTTCTGAGATTTTCGTCTCAGGCCTTTCATGTTGTACGTTGCTGTTCTTGTTGATACATAAGCAGGATTGGACATTTGCAGCAACCAAAGTTTTGCCACAGGAATTTCAAATTAATGGTCCCATGGAGAGCTTCTTGTAAAAAATAAAATAGTCATGAGTTCAGTGATATTCACCCAAATGCCTTACCCTGGAGGTCTGATGTCTAAACATATCTGATGTATTTCCTGTGTTATAGAACATCTGCAAGGACAGTTTTAATGTATTTTAAATCCTGCATCATTTACATCCATGTTTTCCCTTCTTCCCGTCTTCTTCTTTGCCTTTGTCGGCGCACTGCTGCAGTTCTTTGTGTGTTATAGCCCCCAGCTGTTGATCAGAGGAGTAGTGTAAAACTGCTGGCAAGTATGTAAATCATATCACCCACATGCTTGTGCATCAGCACAATACAAAACAAAACAGGGACGTGGTTGTAAAATATGTAAAAATGCAATAAAGATAGTATTTCTACAGGAGAGTTTGAAGACTCAGAGGATCTTAGCAGATGCAGACCAAGTCATGAAAAAACAGAAAGTTGTGTTCGGCTTTATATTCTGCTCTCTTGGTATTTGAATAGACTAAGTGAGATTAATCTCCCACATAACACTGTGACCTCTGGGGGCCCAGAGATACAGTGATATTTCTAAATAAGATTAATTCTGAATTCTGCAGACGCCTTAAAAAATCCACAGACAGCCTGCGCTCCTTCTGCAGGAGCTGTTGAGGACACCCAGCGTTAGCTCCATATGCCTGTCTGGTTTGTTGTTTGCCTATGCGTCCGTCTCTCCCTTAGAATTGCTCTTGGTATTTTAAACTCCAGATGGATGAATGCAATTAGATATAATATGCTAAAAACGAAATGTCAACACATTGCCCTCTACAGCTTTAGCACTCGTTTGTTGCCACTATCTTGTCCGCCTGAATGGGCTCGTCTCTGTCTGAGCATGGACCATTGAGTTTCTCTCATTAAACAGAGGACGGTTCCTAGTCCCTCTTTTGTCTGTATCAACGTTTATGCCTGTATTTTGTGTTGTTTAGAAAGTAGACGGACGTCGAGCTTCCGTTACAGCTCCCTTTAATCTCCTCATGTTGGTGGATAGTACATACAGCTTCAGTGACAATATGGATGCATGAATTTTTCTGTCACTTATTTGGTTGAAATAAACGTTTATTTTATGCTGGAGAGAAAAAGAAATGTTTCATCAGCATTACAAACTCCCTTTGTCCTTTCAGCAATGCAAAACAGAGCCACTTCTCTGTGAAGTAGTTTGATGTTTTCACTGTAACCTGGGAAAAGGGTTTGATTGAATGGGTCCCCCAGCTGCTGAAACAAAAGACAAGGACACGGAGTGAGAGGAAGTGATGCGTAGGCCTGTCATCTTCTGTAGTTTCTCTCTCTCCGGGGAGCCAGCTAAACACACATCTGAGCTGCACTTTTGAGGAGCAGCACGGCTCAAAGTCGGAGGCAGTGGGCTGCAAACAATGAGTAACATTTGGGAGCAGTAGTTTTTTGCACACACACACACACACCGGTGCACAAGTCTCCAAAATGGGAGACACAATCATGAAAGGCGTTGTTAATTTTTTGTGAATATGGGCTTTCTATTCATGTGACACTGTACAGTACAGTACTAATCCATTATGTGACTAATCCAGATGTAAATCGGCCCCACGTCCTGATTCCTGAGCGGTGAACGTGGTTGTGTGGCCTTAATTCTAGGTGCAGTTTCATCATTTCTCATTTGGGTCTTGCATCAGGTTTGAAGGGTTAGAAGTGACTGCTGTCCTCAAATTTAAACTAGGCTTCACTCTGGCAGCAGCAGCTCAGCTCTTCCTCAGATGGCGAGAAAGGTATTTTTTTGCCTTTGGCAGCATAAAACACTGTGATGTGGAAAATGGAGAAATAATTTATTATAGACACACTATATGCTCACAGTCAGCTGCTTGGCCTCTTCCAAAATGTCTCCTTGGCTGAGAGTGACTTGAATATTGTCATGATAATTATTATTATCATTATACAGCTCTGGTATGCTGCTGCTATGTTGCTCTGCCAATTACTACTACGTAAGCGTGGCTATGGGTTCACATTTGAAATATACTGTGAATGTTTACACAAAGACAAAGGAGAAGAAATATAATATATACTAATATTACTTGTATGTTCTTCTATTCTTTCTTATAGGTTATAGTAAATGTAGGATGCAATTAATTTACAGTATGTACATACAGTTAATCGATTAAAATAAAAAAGGCAATTTTACAGATAGCCTAAATAATAACACATCATACTTGTTAATTAATCGCATGCCTTAAAGCAGATATCAGTGGAATGTTTTTGTTAATATAAGTCCTAAATAGTCCTATTTTCCGTCAGCAATCACTTACATGAAGTATTTCAGCCTAAACACGAGTCTCTCCGTCACTCTGCTCTGCTGTAACCCGAGGAGAAAATTTTCCTTGTGGGATACAAGTGTTATCCAATGAGGAGAGAGAACGGCATGAAGGGCTGTGTGTGCAGCCAAGGGATGCGCGTGAATGTGGTGACGTAGCACGAGGACCAATTGATGCCTGACAAGGGCGGGGGCTGCTAACTCATGGTGCGTTCAAAGAAACTCGTACTTTGTGTTTTTCCTTCCTGTGAAGTCATACCAGTTCGATCTGGTACGAGTTCACGGGTCGGAAGTTACGAGTGGCCGTTATAGGGAACTTTCACAGACAACAGGATGGTAAAAACACGAGCTACGGGTTACCTGGAACGCTACCAAGTCGTAGTTGTGACTTGAAGCTGTAACTTACGGTTTCAAAAGCCTGCCTTGAACGCAGCATTAGCCGAAACGGCCGTGAAGCTGATATCTGCTTTAACGCGTTAGCTTTGACAGCCCTAGTGTTTCTATTTAAATGAATCACAGTTTTCAGAGTGCATACGTACTATGCTGCTGCTCAAATTCTTGCTAAATTTAATTATTTTCTAAATATTTCCATTCGTTGCCATATTTACTATTTTTATTAATTTATTCATTTTGTATGAAGTGCAAAATCGCATCCTTGAATTGTAATGGATTAACTGTAGGTACATAAATTGCATCCATACTATAATAAGAGAGGAAAATAAAGGTAATTTGAGTCTATATAATTTTTAGTATTTAGCCCTAATTTTTTCTTTTAGCAGATACAACCTGTAAACGTGATACTTAATGTTTTATCACCTTTAATGATATGAGAAACATGCTAGAAAGCAGTTGCATAATAAACACCTCAGTAGACAAAGCAGAATTAGCCTTCATTGCAAATCCAGCCAATATTCTCCTTAACCCTGTGTTGGTCTCCACCGGCTCTTAGCTGCTAAATGCTGCACTATGTTCACAAGCTGGTCTCTATCTTTGTCTGTCAGCTGTCAGCTGTCCGCTGCTGAGCAGGTGGTGTACAGTGGATTTGAATGGATCAATAGTGGATCAATACGCTGAGAGATGCTCAAATGCTCTTTAGTGCTGCCACTGCAGCTATGTGTCTTTTTGTGCTTTAGTCACTGTAAGCAACAACTTCCGCTGTTTAATCCACTTTCAGTATAACAGTACTGAATATAGCAGCTTTAATACAAAGAACCTGTGATTTTCTGCAGCCTGGACCTTAGTAGAAGTAACATCTAAACATGATTTCCTGTGCTTTTTTCTCCCTTCCTCCTTTAGGTAAATATGTTTACCAACCCATGACCAATGTGTGCCTGTTGCCGAGCACAACCGTGCCGCCTGTAGGCTCAGAGTACAGCAACACCATCGACCTGTCCGTGTCTCTGGCTGAGCGCTTCCTGAAGCTGGCGCCCTGCTTCCGCTCCCCGCCTCACCTGGAGTCGCCTAAATACTGCGTCATCGCGGACCTGTTTGTGGACGACTACATCGTCAAGCGCATCAGCGGGAAGATGTGCTACGTGCAGCGCCCCCTGCCGCCCTTGCCGGAACCGCCTCGTCCTTCCACCCCTTCCCCACCGCCCACTCCGGCTACACCACAGTTGCCCCAGAATCCTGCTGCTCAGCCCCGGCAAGCGGTCAAGCCCTCGCTGCCGCCGGCCCAGCACAAACCCTCACCTGCTCCTGCACAGCCGGCCCAGCAGGTGTACAGTGAACACAAACACCCCTCCCCGGTGGATAAGGTAAAAGGCCCCAAAATGGACCACTGCTCCTCTCCGTCGAGCTCCGAGGACTCCGGCATCAACGCGCTGGGTCTGCACTACCTGGAGTCCTGCGAGGAGGAGAGCGAGGAAGAGGAGGACGACGAGTTGAGCACAGATGGAAACTCCAGCCCCGGCAGCCTCTGGGATCAAGACGAGTGCTCTGTGCTTTCTCCCTCCAAGTCCATGATAGAGATCATAGAAAAGATCGAAACAACTGTGTAACTGTCATGACGTGGACGTGGACGTGGACACCAGCTGAGAGGGAGAGTCACATTAATTAGAGTCCACAGTCGAGGATTTATTACACTTGGACCAGTAGAAGACAAACCCTCCTCCTTAATGCCTCAGCAGAGCTTTACCGGGTTTGTCTGGAGTTGAATTGTGTTTTCCTGCAGGCAGGCAGAGGACTGTTACATCTGCACCTGCACACAGCCTCTCCTCTGTCCACATCCCCTGCATGGAGTGAATTTCTAGAACTTACTTACTACAATAAAGGAGAAAAAGGAAGCACAAGAATATCAAGCACATGCACATTGGACCAAATAGACCCCTTGTACATGGCGATTATACCGTTAGAAACCTGAAAATACAAAAGAACATAAAGTGGGTGCACTTCCCTGTGAGGGGAAAGTAGAGAAAAGTGAGGCATTTTTCTGAAACATCTCTGGAAATTACTGAAGTTAAAGGTGGTATATGTAGTTTTCATGATGATAATAATAAGCAGTTAGGTAATTGTTAGTGTTCTGGCAGTCAGACTTTATTCTGATTCAACATTCAAGTGGCAGATAAGTGTGCCATTTCTTCTTCTCTGGTCAGTGGTGCCACCCACACGTTAGTGATTCTGTCACTTCAGTATAATAACCACAAGGCCAGCTACCTCTTAAGGGCCTAAATCACATCAGCCTTTTAACCCATTAATTACAAAGCTCCGAGCCGCTGGCTGGGACAACCCTGCTTTTATCAAGTTGTGGATAAAATTTTAAAAAAAGAACGAAAAAAAAACATCAGCTCACAGTTTGTCTGCACTTTACTGGCACCGACACAAGCAGTAGTTAGGTAGGTGAGTATTTGACAATCAAAGATCACACAGTAGAAGCACATTCCCTGCCAGTGAGGACCACAGATCCTCGTGTACCTTCTAAAACCATTTAGCAGACATTAACGCGTCACTCTGACCGGCTTTTTCTGCTCAAGCTGAACTGAGCTGCAGTGCCGTTCAAGGTTAAATGGGGCGTTAAGCAAAACATGACTTATATTGACCTCTCCAGCGGCCAAGAAATTAAATAGCATTGACGCATCTCTGGCACAGCTACAGTGACATCAGCAGGAGTCACGCTGTCACAGCAGAGAGACACCAGTAGTGACGAGGGAATATATCTACTACATTTAAACTTATGAATTAATAAAACTGCATCGTTATTTGCTTTCGGGGCTTGAGAGTGAAGTGTGCTGTGATGCCGACTAAAAAAAAGGAGGAGTCTGGGTTTGACTTCATGTCACAGCTGCTTTGTGCTACAGGGCAGGAAAACTCACTTGATGCACCTTTAAAAGAAGATAACAGTAGGTATGGAGTAGGATGGTGAATAGGTGTTTTGATGTTGTGATGGACATAATATTATAGGAAATACACTCAGATATGAAATTAGTGCGACAGCCCATTATTAGTCAGTTAGTAAAATGAAACTGGGCTGTTCTTTTTGTTTGTTTTTTGTTTTCAATGTTTAAAGAATTATATATTTCCTGGAGAGTCAGCAAAACATCACTCAAGTGTTCACAGATATGTATTGCTACAATGCTACAAGCACTAGAATAAAAAAAACATAATTTTTGCATGATTGCATTGATTTGAGTCCTCCCCGTCAAAAATCATTTTAACAAATTTATGTTGCAATGTGTTCAAAGAGCACAAATCCTGTATCTGTTCTAATTTGAATAGTGTTTTTTTTTTTTATTATTCAGGGACAGCCCTTAGCATTACACCGAACACAGTCCCTGTTAATGCAGTTTAAAACCTGTTTTGTTCTTATTATTGTTATATTATTTTCATATGAATAAATCTCAATGAAACTCACTCTTGTTTTCTGCCTCGGTTTGAAATGCGTGGACATTTTCCTGCACGAAGAGAGTTGAAATCTTGCATTCAGACTTCCTCCTCCTGACACAGATGACTAATACTCTCCTGAGTTTGAGTGGAAAGGTAAGGCAGAGTGAGAAATACACCAAAAATTGAGTCATTACTTTAGCTGTGGTTGTTTGTCTCCCCTGAAACAGTGTGCTTTGTTTTTCATTTTTCCTGTCTCTCGCTCCCTCCTTTGTAACCTCTACTCACTTGTGCTGCACTGGCATAGAGAAATGACGTCAAAGTGAGCAGCTATAGGGCTGGAGAGTATTAAAATATTACCTGTGTCAATACTCAAGAAAGACATTACATAAGAAAATATAAGTTAGAGCCAGACCTCTCCACCTTCGACCCTTGTGTTTCCTCTTATTGATCCACACCATCAGCTGAGGCAGAGTCCTTGTGTCCTCTGGGTCTCTGTCCCAGACAGTCTTCTCCACAGATTGTCTCGCAGCTGACTCTATAAGAGACCATGCAAGTGCCTTTCTCACCTTGACTTCAAACCTAAATTGATTTCTCCACGCTTCCCTTTTCCCCGCATTGTGTATATTGATTCTTTGTACTCAGCTAGTGCGAAGAGAAAACCAAGGCCGGGATAAAATGCTAATCAGTTTATATAAATGTACATCACCTATCTGCTTGGTGATGAGGAGGAGGAGGAGGAGTGAGCAGCTGAGTGCTCGAAGAGAAGAGAAGAGAAGAGAAGAGAAGAGAAGAGAAGAGAAGAGAAGAGAAGAGAAGAGAAGAGAAAATGTGTGAGTGCTACGACAGGCGCAGGAGAGGAAGCGCAATTAAAAGGATGATGATGCAAGCACATGTAAAGTCCTTAGATGGACGGTGTGTGAGCAGGAGTGTGTGAGTAGGAGTGTGGTCAGACACACACATGGTTGCATGTGCTCCAATATTTTTTAAATTCTTTTTTTTTTTCTTTTTTTAAAGCCAGCGACAGATTTCACAAAGAGATAGATCACCATTACTCCTAATCCCTGGCAGCAAAGTCATTCAAGTGCAGGCACACTGGGTAGTGCAGAGCTCACAAACACACATTCACACAAGAAAGGTACACCAAATCAAAAAGCGCCCTTGCTCAAGGACTGCTTCACAAGCAGGGCTGGCACTGTGCAGTTACACAAACTGCAGAGGGATGTTGTCAGAGTGACTTTTTTTTCTTCTGATGTGTATACACACATGTTGCCCCTCTGTGGTGGTTTCCTTTTAATTCCATACAAGTGCGTTTAGTTTTTTCTCTCCAGGGGTCGCTTGTAAGATGTACAACAGCCAAACACTCAGAGGAGACTTTAGGAGACAAAATGAAAACATTTGAAGCAGACTCTCACCTGAGTGAGGGAGAGAAGCACTAACAGGGGCGGGGGATTAGTGTCATTCACAAAACTGTTCCCAAAATACTCACACTTCACTGTAACTATGGGTCTGAATAAACAAACAATCCTACCATCTATGCTTAGAAATAATTGAATTTAACTTTTTGATTTAGTCATGTTGATTAATCATTTTATTTTTATTTTTAGGTTTTGGCCCTGCAAGACACACACACACAACAAAAAAAATTCACAACACAGCTGAAATGTTTGCAGAAAAAAGTGACGGACTGTGAGGCTTTTAGTTATGAAGACATCTACCTGTTAGTGGTGTTTATAGGTGAATTTATTTATTCATCATCATCATATGATTCAGATATCATTGCAAATAATGTACTGTTAGCTTAGCCTCAGTCTTTAGCTGGGTCCTTCACTTTTTTGTGTCTCAGGAAATACCCTGTTGTGTTGTGAGTTTTTGTGGAGCGTGCATTTGCAGATGATGTGAGTTTTTGCAGTGTATGCGTTTTTGGAATTTTAGGCCAATTTGTCTCTGCATGTCTTTCTTTGGCTGCAGTGTGTTTCGCTCTCAAGGCCACCAGCGTTTTCTCATAAAAGCATTAGGGTTTGGTATGGGTATGGTACATTGTTGTATAGAGCGTAATAATATATTAGCCCAAAGTTATTTCTAAGTTTTAACATAAACTTGTGCATCTGTAAGTGCCAAAAAACATCAATGGAAAAGGTATTGTAGAAATGACTGCAGTCTGTTCTGTGCAGATCCCAGCTGTGTGGAAATGTGTGCACTTGAGCCATAACAAATATGGAGTTTGAGCAATATGTGACACTTTTAGGGAAATTGGAATATATACGTATGTATATATTTTATTGAAGCTACTTGTAGGAACATCTACGGAGAAAACCTGAGGTTTGAGAATTTAATATAATTTCTAACTTAACATTAAGCAGAAATCCATATCAGCTCCCTCCAGGGATCTTGCACCATATTGCAGGCGTACAGCTTCCTCATGTGGCCTGTCTCTAATCTGAAACATTCAGAGCCCAACCTCAACAGTGGCACTCCATTTCCAAAGAGGCATTTAAATGTCCAATTGACAGAATAATGTGCCTGTGATTGGCCTGATGCAGGCGGTGCTCCGGTAACAGGGGAACCCACCGGCAGGCTGCTAATAAACAATCAGACACATGGCTTTTCCCTCGGCCGTCCTCGATCTCGATGGTTTCTGATAAGCTCTATAAATGAGAGAGTGTCACCTGGAGTGCAGCCCTGCACTCCCTGCCTGTAAAATATTCATTACTTTTTTCCATCACTGTCTGCTGTCGTCTTTGAAATGGATTTAGAACACATTTTCCTTGTAGACACAGTGCGTGACTTCCCCCTGCACTCTCCAGACAACAGCTTCAAGCTCAGTGTCGACAGTCTGGGCTGTGTTTGAAGTATTCCCTTTTGTTGCCTTAAAGCTACTTGGTGATTCATCCTTTGACTACTTCTGGTGAAAAGCCTGGGAGGGCTTCTTTCTGCAATAACAGAATGACTCACAGTGGTTATATCTTATGTGATTAGTTGGCCTTGTTGCTTTGGATTAGTCTGTATTAGCTAATCATTTGTAGTTGAGGAAAGTATCTCTGATGTTAATCAGGGGTTTTCTAATATGATGCAAGACGTAAGAGTAAAGTAAGACATCAGTAAAGTGATTGAGTGTGACCTTGTAAAGAAAACAGAGTCAGATAGATTCATGAAAAATGTGAGACCTTGTCGGCAAAGTAAGCAAAAGTTTGCATCAGACACTCTCAGTTACAACATACTCGACTAACCCTAATTCTAACCTTTCTAACTTCAACCCTAATCTCAACTCCTAACCCTAACCTTTAAATGAAGCAAAGCGTTGGTCTCAACAAAAATACCTTTTCTAAGACTGGATATGGGTTTAAGTGAATCCATAGTTTTTTATTGTTTCAGCTTTCCATCAGGAAAAACGTTTTTGGGGGACGAAAACGGTCATTTTTAGAAACAGGTCCCAGTGTTTTCATGCAGACACCCAAAACAGACCTTGACCCCCCACCACTCTAGCCTATAACCTGAACCACACCACTAGACCTATACAGTCTATGCACATAATGTCACAACAACAACCAACAAACTGCTGACTACTAAATCATGCCCATTAAATCATCACTGATCGTCACATTAGCACTGACACGACTTCCAGGCAAACATTTAGTTGAATCATAATGTTTCGAGTTTGAATAGAGTGGCGAAGCTGTCCGTCATCTTCTCCGTGTTTTGTGCGTATGAGTGGGCAGGGTTACAGCACCACACCAGGTCCTCAAGGCCTGGCATATGCAGATTTTTCTTGAAACAATGCTGTGTTTATGGAAATCTTTCAAAACAAACAAGAATTTTGGGGGAAACCCTGTTTCCATGTGGACAAAGCCTTAGCCTGGGTCTGACTGAGGCTCAAACCTCGGCATGTCTCTAACGTTCCCTCCAACATTAGCCATCTTGACGCCCTCTGTTCTTTATGCAGACAGCCCTGTGTTAGCAGCGGTGGTGGGAGGGGCCAGAGGCTTGATCCAGAAGTTTTCAGAATCGCTTTACCTCACACCTCTTTCCAGTCTTCAGAGTCTGGAGAGAAACTTAAAATATTGGATTTTCCATTTGGAAACTGATGGAGGGTTTCTGATGTCAAAGAGGGTGCTCATTGTGATCTGGATTTAATCAGGTAGGCCAACACTTTTCACAAGGCTTCTCAGTTTGAAACGATCCTCGTGTCTTTTTTTACTTGTCTGCCATTCCAAGGTTTTGATGGATGCCAATTAGCAGAACAACTGTGTGTGCTCAGTGCACTGAGGAAAGTCTGAATCCATCTTAATCACATCAAAGAGCCAGAGGATGATGGCGATGCCCATGCCTTTCAACTTTGAAAGCCAGTGAAAGTCATTATGGCCGCCTTCTCCAGTGTCTGCTTTTCTGTTTGTTAAATCTCCTCTCCTTTGAATGAATCAATTCAATTTTCTCTTTTGATTTTAGAAACAGGACAAATGGGACTATTAACCTATACTGTCATTAGGAGTGGGTGGATTAATCTACAGTACTTCTTTAAGGTTCGTGTGAAAGTCAAGATAAATGTGTTGTTCTCTCTTATCTCTGAATCTTCTTTTGGAAGATGTGATTAGTTTTGAAAGGAGTGAGTTGCGCAAATTAAGTTTGATATCAAAGCTCTTGTTGTTGTGTTGCCTGTTTAGATACTGAACCATTTTATTGCGATATTGATGATAAAAAAGGGAGTAATTTTCATTCTCTTCATCCATATGTTCTTGAAAAAATCACAAAGCATCAGTCGAGAGGCCACGTCCTCAATTCAAAGGTCTGTACAGATAAAACCTCTTCAGAATTAATCAAAATCTGGCAACCAGAGTGTCCAGAGGGGGGTTTACAATCACTCGAAGAACCCTGATGACATAGACTGCAGTTTTAAATCAGCAGTTCAAGTACCCAAACCCCTCATTATGGACAATAAGGAAATTACAGAGAAATTAAAGCTTGTGACATTGAGAGACTGCAACATCGTTTCTGCCTGAACCAGTTGGGGCTGATTAGTATCACAGTCTACATTCACATGATTCATGTTGCTTCAGTCCTCTCTCCACTACACTTTGGACAGATGTGTCTGTCATCTGCAAGAGCATTTCATAACGCTGCCATTCAAAAATTTGCATTGTTCTCTCCACTGTTTTAATACTTTTCTAAATGGCTGCTTAAATAGAGGGACGGAACTAGGCCAGCACTGGACCCAGATTGCTTCTAGCAGATATGACTGAAAAAATATGGGACGTAAGCTCTTTCAATCTAAATGCCTGCTGCCTGTCAGACATTAAAAAAAAAAATAAAAAAAAAAAAACATTGGCTTTGGGGGAATTATTGCATTATGAGATCTTAGCCATTAATGGCGCCCAGGACGAGCTTTGTGAGTGCACTAATAGCTGTCGGAGATCTTGAAGAAAAATATTGTCCTCAAAAACACTTCAAAAAAAAAAGTATACAGACTCTTTGCACTTTCTTATACAAAGTTTCTGAAATGTCACAGTGTTTAGCGTTCCACCTAACTGCACACAATAATTGGTTGTTACACAGGTGATTGGAGTTGTTATTTCAATCGTGGCTCGATGAGGCTATTCTTGGACTTTTCCTTTTTTTCTCTCTCTCTCTCTGGATGGCTAAAGCAACACCCACACCAACCTTTAGAATTGCATCTAAACAGAGGACATTACACCTACACCACACAGTGTGAGTGTGGAAATAAATGTCGCTTTCCAGCCTTTTCTCCGTAACACAACATGTTAACAAGTACATTATGATCTGCCTGCAAAATACAATACAATAACACATAGCCGCAGCTCAACCACTAATGCTAACAATGAAAACACGTGACCCAAACCTACGGACAACAAGGTAGCCTATGGTAATGGTGACCAAAACAGAGTGCACCAAGCTGCTGAGAAATCAGAAAGTATCATTTGTGTTTGAAGAGAGACTGGGCACGTATGTGTCTGTGCATTTTTGTGTACGTGTGTGCGTGTGTTGTGCACCAGGCATAGAGGAGTAGGAGCATCCAGCACGTCTAATTAAACTGTGTGTAAATGGATGTGCTGGCTGGACCAGATGAGGACCAGCAGATGGTTTGGTGGTTTTTCCACACCACAGGGTTTGTATGTGCTCTGCTCTGCTGTGTCGTGCCATGCCCCCCTCCTAAAAAAAAAAAAACCCTCTTCAACCAACAAATCAGCATGGCCCCTGGCCCCCATTCTCACCACTCGCCTCCACTAACACTATTAGCATGTAAATGACAGCTGAGCCCCCTTTGCCTGTGGGTGCCGATAGGCTGCAGCAGACTCCAGCTCCTCGGTGCGTTGATAGAATTTTCTTCATTGTTGTGGGATTATGTGGGGGGTGGTTGGTAGTGGAGGGGTCAGGTTGGCTTGAGTCACAGATGAATATCAACGGTCCTTATGTCGTGAGATTCACACCACTTCTGATGGATAGAGGGGCACTGGTGAAGGAGGAGCTGCTGCCTCATAAAACACACATTCATGTGGAAATATAAACACTTTCTCGATTTGTTTCATTTTTTCTCACTTAGTCAATGTCAACTGGGAGCTTGTACAATTATGCGCTGGATCTAAATAAACAACACAGTGAACTGAGGGGCACGTTAATCAAGATGCATGACTGTAGCTGCAGCTGGGGTCCATTTGCTTTTTGATACAATCAGCAAAGGGAGCTCTGATTTTAACAAATTGCATTTTGTTTCAGGTTAAAACAGCCTTATACAGGAAGCATGTAGAAGCAGGTTTATGCTGTAACACATCACACATGAAAACATCAGTCTCCAGTTCTGCATCCTCACCTGCAAACAACAGCATCACATTGTTCTGCAGGCAGCTATATACTTTATTTCCCTCTTGCTTAATGCTGTTCAGATGTAATTTTTAGCCTAAATCTCAGGGTGACTGAGGCCTCAGCAAATGCATTAGCAGACTGAGCAGACAGAAAAAACTGGACTGGAGAGTAGCTAAAATGACACATCAACCCTCTTTTTTATATAAAACTCAAAAATGTGTCATTACTTCGTTATTATTCTTCTCATCTGCTCACATCTTGCTGCAGCTTCTTTGATCAACCTCCTCTTTTCACTCTCATCCTGACAACTGCAGGAGAAGTCGATGCACCCTGACTGCGTCCACCCGGCTGCCTTCACTCAGATCGTCTGCATGCGTAACACTCACAGTGTTTAGTCATCAGGGTTGTACATGTCAGACGATAAACACATCTTGAATTCTGCCAGTTTACATTGAGCAAAATGTTAAAAATAGGGAGCTCTGATTGATTGGATTTGTTGTGTACACCAAGTAAATGTCAGTCAGTGTATATTTCACGTGTTGGCTTTGAGATCATAATGTTTTTACAGTCGTGACACGAAGCACAGATATGAAAGAGAGAACCATCACCGTACTTGTTATGAGGTCTTCAACTTTCAAAGCCCCTCTGAGAATCAATACCTTGACATGGTGGGGGGTTTGTGTTTCCCTGTGACCCTGGGGGCTGTGTGGTTAGTGCAATAACCCCTGCTAGGGTCTTCCAAGGTAAACTGGTCCCTGGGGAGGGGGCCAGCCAGAGAGCAATTCATAAAACCCTAAATGAAGAGGCCATTTGAGCGCTTCACACTGACGGCCTTGACCCATGGGGCCCTGCTAGGTGCAGTAGCTGAACAATCAGTATGGAGCCACTGCTGCGTAGACCCCCATAGATGAATCAAGGACCCCCATTGGAGTTCAGGGAAGTTGAGGGTTGTCTCGAGTTCCTGGTAAAGGGAGGGGGGTAGGAACTATATAGGAACCGTCCTCTCACTTGGCTCTCTCAGCTGTGTCTCCACTGCAGAGCAGGGCTCGCTGGACTATTGAGGAGACGTGCAACAGTTTTGATTATTGCACAATCATTGTACGGTACTTTTTTCTTTACTGCAAATGTGGTTTTTTTCCGGCAATATAGACACTTTCTAATAATGCTGGGTTTTAAAAATGCCGTTTCAATCATCGCATGATCACGTAATCACGTAGTTCTCTGTCCACTTATCATACATCTTTTACTACTACTACTATCATACGTCTTTTACTGACTTATTCTCTTTTTTAAATAATCCTGGGTTTAAAAAATTCCACTTATTTTGAGGCTTTTGTCACATCCTGACCAATCAGCACAGAGTAAACATCAAACCCCAACATTTTTCGGGGCCATTCTGAGTAGGCTACATGCCCCAAGGCAGGGATTTGTTTGGCTCCCGTAAAGGTTCTGGGCAATGGTCCGTCAGGCACGGTTCCTGCAGTGGGCCCTGGCCCCGTAAAATTACCCCTTAGTTCCTGCAGTGGCTTACGGTCACAGAGGGGAAGGCTCTGAATGGGTCCTTCCTGGTGACTCTATACAGTAGTTCTTCTGGGGGAACTCAACACCTATATCGGCGACAGCTGAGAAACCTTGGGGGGGCGTGATTGGGGGTAAGAGCCTCCCGGATCTCAACCAGAGTCCTAGTTTGGCCATGATGAACACCATGTCCAAACACCGGCTGGCGGTCAGTTAGACCAGATGTTAAAGAACGCTGCTGGACAGACCTGGTAAAATAAGATGAACTGGGAACATCTGAATGCAGCTGTGTCCATGAGGTCCTCAATTCGCACCTCCAGAGGACATTTTCAGACATTCGTGGTCCTCCTAGGATCCTCGAGGAGAGGGAAGTCTTAAGGGATGTCTAGGACTTTCTGCTTATCCTGTGCCATTGTGACCCCCAACCCACACACACACACACACACACACACACACACACACACACACACACACACACACACACACACACACACACACACACACACACACACACACACACACCTCTTCATTGCAATATCTGCAGAGAACACTGGGGAGAGACAGAAGGTCAGTGGGTTTAGATAGCTGCTAGATACTGTACTATAATTTTTGCTCTGTAAGTGCCTCTGGCCTTCACTCCTGCAAGCTCTCTGTGGCTGCACTAAATTATTTAAGAGATGGCAGTTATCTCAGAGGAAACCCGGCAGTCTCTCCTCTGTGTCCCATGAGTCCAAAAAGAAGCAGAAAGGGAGCTGGGGCACCGCTGCCGGAAATAACATGGCAGAGAAATTTGGCTGTAGTGGCTGTGGTATCTGGTTCAAAGAGCTCTGCAGCAAACGGAGCTGGTCAGAGCAGAAAACTACAGTCAAGTTTTCCAAGCAGATGTGTCAATGCCAAGCAGGAACAAAGGCCTCCTCTCTCAGATGGTGCAGGATCAGGGCGAAGAGGATGGCTGTGTCTAAAGAGCATTTCAGAGCGGTGGACATGGCTGGGTCCAAACAAAAGAGCCTCAGTCCTCGTCTCAACCTCTGCTGCCTTTTGGGTTTCTGCCAGTGCCCCTTCTTCCCCACACATGCCTCTCTTCTGTGGCAAGTGACAGTTCATCTTTTTTTTTCCCTCCTCCTCAGGCATGACCAATCAACCCTGAGAGGAGTGATGGATGATCACTGAGTCCCCTCACTCCCGCTCCCGGAAGCTCACCACTTCAGTCTTCTTGTTTTCCACCTCTCACCCTGTGAATCCATGTGTACTGAACTTTAGAGTCTGTTTTCTTTCTGCCCGAGGAAAATACCACAACCCATATATTTGCACTTAAACTTGCCCTCCTCCCCCCCACACACACACACACTCATTCACAAACAGGCAAATAGCAGAAATGTTGCTTCTGAATGGCGATCAATAGATTCAGAGTAATGCTCAAATTACATTTCAGCTTGGTTTCTGTTTGCACTCTAGCTCTTAAACTACATATTATAACTCAAGGGCAAAAAGGTCTAGACAGGAAGCTCTTATCTTTGCTTCCCTTTAGCCTCCAGATAAAACCCATACCAGGTACAAAGACTGCTTGGTGCTGTGTCAGGCTTACAAAACTTCTGCTTTCAGAGGTGTGTATGTCCTTGCGTGTTCATCTGCATCAGACACAATGGCAGTGAAATGCACATGAAATCTGCTGCAATTTGACTTTTAATGCAAAAGGATGATTTCTCACCCCCTCACCCCCACCTATATGCAAAGTCGTCATCCAATAGTGTCTGTTCTTTAAACTAAATGCCAAGTCTGGTGATGGTCTGAGGCCTGCTGTCATTCCTCTCACTCCAGATAACATCACCAAATATCTCCCTCCTGGTCCAGATCTGTCTTGTCACACTTTCCTCCTGTGAATGTGAATGAGTGTCGCGGGGGTCGCTGCACAGCACTAATGTTAAGCAGCAGATTGACTGAACTGCCTCTCGCTAAAAAAAATAAATAAAAATGACACACTTAATGAAGACTAAACTGTTTCAGTCTATGTTTCTCAGATGTCAGAGGCAGAGAGTGTTTCCTCATCCCCCTCTGCTTCCTCACTTTGCCCACGAGACAGCTGCACTGGGAAGGAAACCCGTCAGACAAGAAAAGACACCTTCCTCCTGTTTCCCTGTCTCTTTAATTTGTCTCCTTTAATTAAAACCACAGCAAATTATTCTGAACATGCTGGTGTATTATGTAATTTCTTGAACAGGGCCTAGAGATCTGCTCCAAGTGATGTATTTTTACTCTCCTGAATAGGGACAGCAGTGAGGCTATTTTTTTTCTACTGAGATGTCAGGCTCATTGTGTTGTATGGGTGACATCATGCATTGCCCGTGTTCCCATTGTGGAGAACAGACACACGGGACAATTGTTAGTGGCTGGCTCAATTTGTCTCTGAAATCAGTAAAGGCAGGCCAGAGCTGCAAATGTAAAACTAAATAAAATCAGCATAGAGAAGTGTTAAATGTATGAATCCTAGGAGTCTTCTCACGTTCGTATAGTTGAAACAGGCGCTGAATACCTCCTATTGCTGGTGTGAAAATATATTGTTTTTTAAAAGAGAGAAAACACAACTTTAACTTTTCTTGACAATTTATTTCCAATGCTGTGAACGAAAGAAAATAACTAAAATATCTGCAAGTTGAAACCAGACAAATTAAATCCTTAACTCGACACTGTTCCTTTGTAATCGAGAGACAGAGAGGAACATTTCAGCCTCACAGCGGGACCTCTGTTGTTGCTGTTCGTGTTTCCGCCTGCATGGTGAAATTTGATGCAAGCTTTTCCCTGGTTTATTCCCACAACCCATTACACGATTTAATTTCCCATTTTTGTAAGTCGGATGTCGCTGTGATTTTTTTTATCCATTGTCCATCATTGCAGATATTGTAATACTACTCCTAGCACATCTCTGGCTTTCACTTACTTTCTCGGGGAAAGAATGTGTTTTTATGTCGAGATGCTGATAGTTTGGGCAACATCAGGCATGTTACTTAAAAAAAAAAACTGATTAGTCTCCAGCTGTTTTCCTTCTCTTCTTAGTCTGCCTTAGAAAAACAGTCAGAAAAATCTGTAAATGAGGCACAATTTTCAAAGAAATGAGTGTCTGGGCCACCGTACATTACAATAAAGCGTGTCTAATCACATGTATGTAATATGTGTGGGTGTGTCTTCATGGCTATACATTAGGTTTATAGGTTTATCTGTGTGCTGCACTGTCATGACCATGATAATGCTTCATTTTATGAGATTAAAGGGCAGTTCCTTAAATTGCTTTTATGAGTGACAACAGTGAATGTGCAAATGTTACCACATGAACACAGCAAGATTTAATGCAGAAAAAAAAAACATGACCAGTCACAATCAGACAACCTCTAAACAAGTCAACACTTTAGTCAGATTATCAGATTATCAGATTATCTAAACCACTGTATTTGGAAGTAAAACCGAAAGTGACCAGACCCGTAACGTTGGTAATAATCCCTCATTGCACGGAGAAACTGTGTCACTGCACAGCTACGGTAAGTACAGTAGGTCAAGATGAGCCAGGAGGTCAATCTTCATAACATGTGATGGATGTTCATAGACAGTTTGGCTTTGTTTCCTCTTCAAGCATCTCTGTCTCCTCAAAGTGATGTTCATATAAAACTAATACCCGTTTGAAGAAACGCAAAATGAATGAACTTTGGTGAACATTTTGCAGATGTTATAATTTCCTAATTCAATTACATACTTATCTTATTTTTTCCACTGATATCTTAATAAAGCAAAACTTTATCCACCTATAGCATCAACATGATGTTTAACATTTATATAGTTATGTTCACTCAATAAAAGCTCTTGATTAATACCAGGACAGGATTGTGGGATGTGTTCACTGTATTCATATTTAACTAAAACCACAATCTTTCCACATCTTCTCTGTCAGTCTTGAGCTACAAAAACAACTCTTCAATAGAAAACAATTGCACAAAATGTAGATGTCATTTACATTATCCTCTAAAACTTGGTAAGACAAATGTATAGTATATGAATATCCTGTTTAGGAGATACATGTGCTTCTAAACATTTTTCTCTATCCCAAGGGCAGGGTATATGACCATACATGTATATCTCAGCTTTTCAACAATGTTGACATGTTCCCAATTCAAATAGCTGATTTTGACAAACAGTAGGCTATGTTATCATTACCTACAGAATCAATCTTTGTTATTATCCTTCGATACTACCAATTATGAACAAAATTCTTCAACAGATACACACTTAACATTCAGGTTCAGGCAAGTTCACCATCTTTTCTTGGTCTTTGGGAGTTTATGTTGTGAACAACCACAAGTTAATCAATGGTCTAGGATCTGAAGATGTAACAGTAAATTACTTTATCAGCGCTGCTGCTTGAACTCCATAACGTCAGCATGTATAACCTGTAAAGACGCTGAATGAGTCGCTGAATCCGGAGGGCAAATACTAAAGTTTTGGTACAAGTAACTTTAAAAAAAAAAATGTCTGATCCACCCATATTCCTGGTTTAAAGATGCTGAGCCCTTTCACAGCTACAGTTTGCATGCTGTAACCTTCCTAATTCCTCTCTTGGGGAGTTGTAAATTGGCATGTCATTACAGCTTAGGTGTCAGGACAGTAGTTCTTCAATCTTGCTATAGGGATTCAGGTATAAAGAAGCCACATACAAAGGCAAACTTAGCTGTCCTTGGGCGAGGAATGACACATTTTTTTTATTGCCGAAGCTCTGCGCCCCGTTTCCTTCAAAGTTGCAGGTGACTAATCTTCACATGTCAGACCGACAGCCTGTCTTCTTCTTGTTCTTTTTTTTTCTTCAGAAGTGACACTTTGAAGGTCTTGGCTCATTTCTATGACTTTTATTCCTGCAGAGCTCAGATGATGCTGATTTATCCTGTCCCCTGTAGAGAAAATAACTATAGTATGACACTTGTACTTGCAAAGCAGGGCTCTGCATTAAGAAGCCAGAGTCTCTGAGTCATGACTTAGTAGAAGTCTTGGAGGGATATCATTACCTGCTGTTATAAATGCAGTGCCAATGAAAATGAAAACTGACATTATAAGAAAAGACGGGGGGAAACAGTTGCACTTGTATCATGTCTGCGCTGGAAACGGAGTAAACACGAATTAGTGTATATTGATGTTAACTAATGAAGCTTTAGCTGCGACTCATGTACTTACAGTACAAAGTCGTGCACTTGGAGTTTCCCCCACTAACCTCCTCACCCTCGCACCTTTTCTTTCATTAAATTACCAAGCAGTGCAAACACAAGGCTGACACTTAAGGGTGAAAGAGGAAGGAGTGCAGAGAAGAACTGAAGAATGCAGATGAATTGGCAACAGAACTAAAGGCACAGAGGAACAGCAGTCCCACACGCCCCAGCCCCCTTCGCTGGCTTTGTTCCTGCATCTTCTTTGCAACAATTCAAAAGCAGCTTGCACAAATTAGACCCATGGGGAGAGAGAACAGACCAACGTGCAGCAAACTACTGTCACTCACAGCGCCTTCTGCTGTAGAGAGGGAGGACGGGGACACTGGATACGCAGGTGCTCAAGTAGACGAATTGGCCTCGAGGGACCAGATGTTCCTCTACTGTGCAGCCTCTTCCCGCTAATAAATGCTCTTGGCATTGCACTGCAACAGAAACCTACATTATCTTGTCTTTCTTGCATCTGGATACAGCGGATATGATATAGTGGAATTGTTATTCGTTATTTGCGCACACAAGGTAGAATCAAGTTGCTCTCTGTGTCACACCTTGGTGCAGAGGGTGACGACGAGAAGTGACAAAACAAACAAAAAAACGAAGAAAGAGAAGACAGAGAGAGAAACACGTCTCACCAGGGGAAGAACTTGGCAGCCTTCTCAACTTTGTAGATCGCAGGTGTTGTGTTCACGATTGTGATCGAGTTAGGGATGCCACACATCAGTGCAGGCTGGCAGGATGTTGTTGGCAGGTGTTGTCTACGGGGAGATGCACTGGCAAGCATGAGGTGTCATGTGTGGAGTGGATTGGAGAAACAGAACAAACCCTGATTCTGTCAAAGCCTGGCTTGTAATATTCATCGTGGTTAGATCTACAGCACTGAACTGAAAATCTAAAGAAAAGGCAGCACAGAGCACCAGAGCACTGTGTGTTTGTGTGTGTGTGTACTTTACTATGTATCTGTGCAGCGTAGCATGTCTCTGCTTAAACTGGATTCTCCACACTTATTAGTTACACATTGTATTTATCCAATAGAGGGAATTAAACACACTTAATACTCAAAGAGTAATGCTCAACATTATGAAGAAAAGTACATGAATCATCTACATAAATAAAGAGCACATGAAGGTTTTTGAACCATTCAGTCAGCAACATCATTTTACTGAACAATTAAGTGCAAATGAAAACCCGCTCCAGCAGACAAGCGTAATTAGACACTGACAGACACGTTTCATTTGAACAACACACTGAAGGCTCTACCAAAATAGAAACAAACATAGTTCTCATTTAAACAACAATGGACTTGATTTCAAAAGATGCTAGTGGGAACATGTTTTTCTTTCTTTCCATCACCATTGTCACGGATGGGGTACAGTTTGTAATGGCAGCCAATTACGGAGGCTTTTCATCCGGGAGGCAGCATCAAACGGTTGGACTGTCAGCTTTGGTTGCTGGAGGCAGACAGGCAGACCGGCCTGGGGAGAGACTGATGCACACAGCAGCATTTCCTTCTTCTCTCAGCGCCCAACTCTCTGTGATAAACGGCCATCAGGATAATAACAGCCTCTTTCAGGTGAAAGAGGTGAGGGCTCTGTGCCGAATGGGAGTCGGAGGTTATTTTTCAACGTGGCAAGCCAGCTTCATCATCATAAGAGGAAGTATATATGAAACACATGCAGCAATGAATCTAGTTAGGTACAGTATGTGTGTTTGTTGATTCGAGAGATCCTTACTTAACCTTAGCTTTTCTTTTTTTTGTCCGTCTGTTCATCCTGTTGCTACCTGAGGGACTTTCCTGAGCACCGTAGCTGACCTTCCCCTGGGATTTGACAGATATAACAGATGCAGCATCTAAGCAACAAAAAGGCCCTGAGTGCGTGCACACATACACACACACACATGCAAACACAGACACACACTTATACAATGTATGCATAGACACACAAAGACAGAGTGCAGACATAAAGGCAGTGAGGGACAAACGGTTCCTGCCTGGGAGGGGTATATTTAGAGTCTTGCGTAATGTGCTTTTAACACAACACAGAGTGGATGAAATTTTAATGCCAGAAGAGAGAGGGTTGGAGAGAGAGAGAGAGAGAGAGAGAGAGAGAGAGAGAGAGAGAGAGAGAGAGAGAGAGAGAGAGAAATGAACAAAGTTAAGTATTTAATCTGTGCTGTTGCTCAGGGGAGAGACAGAGATCTGAAAACAGCCTATGAGCATCAGGCATGGCGCACAGGATAGCCACCGATGTGCCAACCATGGATGAGCGGGTCTGCGAGAGAAAGGGATGGAAAGATGGAGAGAGAGAGAGGGAGCGAGACAGTGATGGAGGCAGGAACGAGGAATATTGGGAGATATGAAAGGCAAGAGAGTGAGGAGGAGTTTGCATGAATGAGTGAGC
Organism: Trachurus trachurus; assembly: GCF_905171665.1. NCBI lineage: Eukaryota > Metazoa > Chordata > Actinopteri > Carangiformes > Carangidae > Trachurus > Trachurus trachurus. Next base: position 14,440,529 of record NC_139899.1, on the reverse strand, counting down.
AGGAATAACTACGAGCCATGTCAACACTGCGCTGAGGAGCCCAGGGGAAACAAAGAGGAGCACACTCTCTCTGGCAAAAGCCCTCACACTCCGAGGTGAATGTTCACAATGCAAAGACATGTACAGACACGTCTACTACACTGCGTAGTCGGCTGGGGGTTATTGTGAGTCAGCGCGTACAAATATGAGGAAAAAATAGCAGATAAAACTAGACCTCCTCCTCGTCTCCTTCCTTTTATGACATATTCATAAAGCTGTTTTGATTGTAGGCAAAGATTTGGGGAAAATGAGGAGAAATCTGCATGAGACATTTGTGCATCAGAAATGGCGACAGATAGCGGTGGCAATCACTTTTTCCATTACTACAAAAGGCATCAGCACAAGATACTGGAGGTGACATTTTTGTGACTGTCATGGTAAAGGGCAGCGATAGGTGGTGTGCAGCGCCGTTCACACCTCCTCCAGCAGTTCTCACATACTGTGCTCAAAATAATGAAAAGTTTATTGATTTATTGCTTTTGTTCGTACCGTTTTCACTCCTCAGAGAGTTCATAAGCTATAGCTAGATACAGTCAAAGCACACAGGCATAAATCAAGGGCATACAACTATTATTATCTGCAAAGGCTTTGCTGAATATGTTTGTTTGTTGTGATGTCGGCAAGAGAGTGAATTTTCTCCACCAAGCGTTTCTTTCATAAGGATTTCTAAAAGTAAAGGCTGGATTTATTCTGTGTTCTTCTTATTGTCAACAAATCCCATGAGAGCACCAAAACCAGCAATGTATTTTAATTATTCAGTGTTGCTCTCTGACTCTGTTTCTGGCCCATTCATTCCTGCTGAGAATATGAAATTTTAAACATGGCTCATTAAACAAACAGAAAAAGGGCTCAGTATTTTCCCCAAACAGCTGGGTACTATAGTTTATCGTAAAATAAATTATAGATTAATACACATTTGGTGCAATGAATGTTTTCCAACAGCAGGACGTGGCCAGTGTTTTGTTGAACGCTTAATTGTTGATTTTGGTGCTTTTATGGGATTTGTTTACTAGATTAATCTTTTTAAAGCTGAGTTATGTCAGCGTTTTCTCTCAATATTCAAAATTAGTTGGTGCTGAATGCCAACAAAATAATTTGTCCTTTTGTTAAAATGTCATTGTTGAAAGTTTTACTGTCCAAATTCCAATAAACACATTCACCCCAAAATTCAATGAAATAAATTGTTTTGTTTTTTTTCTTTAATGGCCAGTTGTTGTTTTGCCAAAATCATCAGTGCTACATCAATTTTAATACCTTCGTCCTGCCTCACCTCCTTAACTGCTCTTCACCTGCAATTTTAAGGCTTTACAAAAAAGATTTTCCAAATTACTTCTCCAGGCACAGAGTGTGCAATCACATGATTTATGTGCCAGTAAAAGCGTAGGCAACAAGGCTTCATCAGGGTTAGACTGCATGATTGACATACTGACTCACTGACATACAATACAGTATTTCATACGCTGGAACTTGTGCCAAGACCAAAAATAGACCAATGTGTGAATTAGCAACACGTTTCCCCGCTCTTGGCTTCAAAACAAAAACGAAAAAGAATATAAAGCACACATAAAACATCTTGAGCTGTCTTAGAAACACCTGCCTGTAAAATCCAGCTGGCTGGGTGAATTCCTCTGGGAGCTTCATCGCCTACTGTATGACTCACTACATGGTTTTCCTCTCAGCCACACTGCTTTCTTCACCAGAGTGATACTCGTGAGGGAACAAGATGACAGAAAACACGGGCTATACCGCAAAGACTGTTTGGCCTTAGTGTTTGCCCCAAAACATTATGACACTCAGCTTCACTGAAATTCCTGTGGTATATCCTATATTCTAACTTACAGTAGCCAACACGGACATGACAGATGGGCAATCAGGCGCTGGCTATCTGTCTTCTGACATGGCTTTACTGTACGAGGATATCTTTAAGGGCAGAGGATTTGAAAATGATCGGGATCGTTGATCAGCAGATGTTGCAGGCTGACTGGCACTAATCCTTCCCGTATGCTCAAATCTCCCAAAAGGGGGACAACAGTGACAATGACAGTGAGTGATAGGCAGTGGGTGAGGAGGAAATGACCTCAGCACAGGCAGCAGCAAGGAAAACGGAGAGGTCAAATGAGGTGCTGCACATTCAATAGTAGTCACTAATGACTCTGAGAGCATTTTATTAACCCTTATTTCACCTCTTTTCCACAGCCTATTTGTAAGATGCAGGTTTTTCAGTGTGCAATTCATTTTCTCTCACGTTTACCTGCAACTCTGCAGCTAAAAAACCTCCTTTTAAAGGTGCGATACAAAGGTTTTTGCTCTTGCTAACATTAGCATGATCAACTGTCTTGTATTATGTAATAATAATGTAAATGTATTATGCATTATGTGTTACTCTAAATGGAAAGGTGGCTTAAAATATTTGTACCCTATTTTCCTGCGTTGTTTGTATTTATTTCATTTTTTAAACTTCATCCTTTTTTTTGTTATCTTTTTCTGTTCAGCTGAAGAGTGGCAGCAGTATCCCAGAGAATCAAATATGTTTGTATACACACACACACACACTCAGGGAGCACCTCTTCATGCTGACTTTGCTGGTAGCAGAAATACATTCAGAGGCCCATCAGTCAGAGAGGTAGGAGTGATCTTTCTTCCTCCGCAGTTTCACACTGAGACTATAAACTGATCTCTGCCATATGAGGAACAAAGCAGACAGTACACATGCAGCTGCAGCTTACAGGAGCAGAATTATTGCCACACTGGGGCTTTCTTTTCTGGATATTAATACTGTCTGTACTTCAAGTTGAAGCACCCAATGTGCTGGTGTGACTTCCTGTTGGGTTTTTGAATTTGATGCTCCATGTGGTGGAGAAAGGGAAAAGGAAAGGGGATCGCTACATTCATGTGAGAAGCATCATCATCTAATGTGTGAGAGGAAATCATATCATGTCTTTCACACACACACCACCAGGGCCGTTGTATAGGGGAGAAAGGTGATGATAATTCTAGGGGCCCACAAAAAGCCCCAGTAGTCTAATCTTTGTATGACTGATTTATTCTGCATAAGACCCTAACTAATACTCATAGTAATGCTGCATTAGCTTCAAAACAAAGTAGGCTAAATAAAAATTTATTATACTGTACATACGTAGTCTAAGAAAGAAAAAAAAGGAAAAGTTAGGGGGTAGGGGCCCACTTTAGTATTCTTTAAGGGGGCCCAGAATTCCTAGCAACGGCCCTGCACACCACATACAACTCAGTGTTGAATTTTTCCATGACATGCTTTGATTGGCAAAGTCATCCGAACACCGGCAGCTCCTCAACTTTCTCTTTTCTTATAGATAAGTTGTGACTGATGGAGCCCAGAGGTGTGTGAGCTGCCATACAGGGCTCATCTGGCCCATAACGGCCCCGAGGCGGTGGCTGTCACCAGCGGAGCAGACCTCCTGCTCCCGGCTGTGGTTTCCGTTGGGCCGAGACCGGCTAATGAGGACATTATCAGATCAGTGTCTTCAGCCTGACACAAACCTAGCCGCCAGCGCATCTGATTTGACCTTTTTCCACCTGCTCTCAAGATGAACGACCTGGAGCTTCACACAATATAGTCACAGGAGAAAGGCCATGGATATTGTATATTATTTCCAAAAAGTGAATAACATCAGAGGTGAATAAGGGATGGGATTGTGATTTATGAGACAAGATTCAATTTCTAAAGTATGTGGCTTATACTCTCAACTTTAGTCGGCTTATTGTTGAATTCTGTATGACCAAGATCACTGATTCATTGTTATATCATTATTTTCATATTACGTGTACAGTATATTTAGCTTTTTTCCATAGTAATTCACAGTTGGATATTTTGTGATATTCACTTTCTGTTCTGAAGATTTGACCTGATAACGGCACTAGAGGAAGAGTTAGTTTCATCAGGGTGGTTGCAATTCATCCTGAGGGATATATGAATGTGTTCAGCAGTTTCCCTACGCACTGGCCTCAGCACGCCTCCTTGGCCACAGGTAATTGGTGTATTTATATGTGCGTGGCCCATCACACCGCTGTCATATAGGCAAAGACATGCCCCAGCTACAGACACAACGGCATCTAGCTATCACGCTGTCATACACTTATCTTCACACAACACCAAAAAAGTGTGGCAATGCCTTTAGACGTCTACAACAGGGTACAAACCGAGTGTGAAAACCAAGTGTGACTTGCCGCGCATGCACTGCTGAACATTCGCTTGACAGGGCGACGTAACAGCAGATGAGGACGGAGCAACAGCAGAAAGCCATCTGTTTCAGCTTCAGTCCTGAGACAACAGTAAACATCTCAATGCCATTCATCCTGATTCACACTGCGAGGAACGGAGCGGCGGTATTTTTTCAGCTGTTTCTAAAATGTAAACATCCATCGCTGGCTCTGCAGCGAAAGAAGCATCATTTTCCCACACTGGAGGCCCATGAGCAAATTAGCTTTGTTTACGGTTTTGTACTGATATATCAACATTATTATCACCACTATGATGGAAGAGAGGTGTCTATAAGCTGAAACCAATTTTAACTTTCAATTGTCATCTCTAAAACAGAACCATTCTATCACCCTGAAAGCTTTATGTGAGTCATTAGTATGCACAATGAGGTGCACTTCATCTTTGCACACGGGGAGCAAATTAACTTCAAGCACTGCCACTGTAGTGGTGTTGTGTAATGGTGGACGGATGCTGAGGGTAGGTGCTGTTTTTCCATAGTTGGTTGCACACTCAGCTGGGGACAGTAGGGCTGTAAACATCACATGACATTTGTGTATTTATCCCTCTTAGCCGTTGGTTGTTTGGGTTGAGAGGTACAACATCCGTTGCCTTATACAGCCAGTTCTAAAATGCCATCGTGAGCATCCACATCCACAGAGCGTCTATATGCTGGGACACATTTGAGAGGAACCTCAGAAGATGACAGCTTAATGTCCTTGGTGACAGTTAATTTGGCTGCGTGGGAGTGAGAGGGAGCTGCCAGAGTGTTTATTTCCCTCAGAAAAAAATCAACATATCTGATCTCGGGTGGGAGGGAGAGTCATTTTCCAGAGTGATTTTTCTTCCTCCCTGCGAATAACGGCTGTTACAGGCAGCACAAGATCACTGCCTCCTCTTTTCACAGGATGAATCTCTAAATTGAGATTAGTCACAGAGGTTGTGCCGTTACCTAATGTATGCATTTGACAGCTTTTTGCGTGAACCTTAATCAACCTTGCAGGCTAAAATCAATATTTGTGCAAGATAATAAAAACAGACAAAAGAAATAAACAGAAGAAAATACAATAGGTCCAATTACATTAAACTTGGGAAGCTCAACAATGTATTTCATCCATTATTTTTTGTTCAAATACTACTTCCATTTGTATACCAAGTGCACCAGATATTCTACTTTCCAGGGAAGTTGTTTGAAACGTGAAATGTATTATCAATCCAGCCTTAGGTTTGAATGAGCTTTTTGTTACATTTATGGCGATCAGTCTAAGGAAGTAGCCTAATGCTAGTGTGTCACGTCAAAACCTGGAAGTTTAGCATTGCGCTGGTTTGTAGTCTTTTATTGAGCAACTTTTTTACAACACGTAAAAGTATTTTTAGTAGTATTTACTGATGTGTTTTATGTCGTAGAACAAAACCTGAAACTCACTTTCGTTAACCACAGACCTAATTTGATTTGAGGTAACCTATTTTACCAAAATCCCATTCAAAAGACGTATTGACTTTTAGACGACGGAACCGGACATGCTAAAAGCGCTAAGGATGGTTGAACACTACAGTAGTAAGTAAATAGCTGTTAATGCTAACACTGAGTATGGATCAATAGCAAAATTTGTTGTAAAATGACTTCATTGTGCTTTAGTAGCAAATAACAAAAACCATATATCATCCTAGTTTTGCCTCTTTGTGTTTAACATTTTCACAAGACAAGCTTCTATTTTATTCAGTCCAGTTATTCAGTGTGTATGAATTGTGTTATGGTTTATTTCCCTTGATTTGAAAAAATATTCGAGCTGGCTGTACAGTTTCTTCTATTACTGAATCCTTTTGTGCTGGTTAATGTAAGGCTGTGATATTGGTTCCAGTCAGGGCTGTGGATTGTTTTCTTTCATTTCAAGTGCAGCATTGGCAATAAGAGAAATGAAAAGCTTATTATATACAAACAGTACGTATAGCACAACACTTTCAATGATACTGACGCCCAAGAGCTGAAGACACATTTGAAAACTCACCTTCAATCATGCACATTGAATCTCTTCTGCGAATGAGACGAAAGATACTTAACAGATTTCAAATTCATTATGATCGAATATTATAGATGTAATAATGCCGCTGTAGCCTTCATCACAAACTCATCCCTGTACCCAAAGGTAATAAATACATGAACTGCCACATTATTGTACTTGTTTGAGTCACACCGTGTCCCCAGACAGTTTGAGTGGCTGTAACATTTATCAACACTTCACACAAAGCCCAGAGTCGCTGTTGCCTCAGGTGGGAGTAACCGGCCATATGAAAAACAGGGACTGTCTCAGGGTTGAAAGATGAAAGAAGCAACATGACGATGGCCAACAGAGCTGAGAAAATACTTTTTTCCCTTGTGTGTTCTGTGAAATATGTACTGTATCAGTGAAGTGACTAAAGCCAAGACTAAGATTAATCCATTCTTTACATAGTAGGTGTAGGATGGCATGGATTTGACACTGAATACATTTAAATCTGCACAATTTTTCTTAATTGAGTGAAAGGATATGAAATGCATTTCAAAAGGTTTCTGTTTTCACCTAGTTATTATCTGATGAACATACAGTGGAGATTTTATCAGCTGCAGGAAGATATTTCCTCCAGGAATTTGTGGAGAGAACTGAAAGTTGGGTCAATATGGGACCCCAAATGAATGCTAATGCACCATGCCAGCTGAATGTGTAAATAGGACACTAGTTGCTAACATGTTTGCCACATCAACCTTTTATGACAGCACTATGTCAGTGTTGCGTTTGCAGCTTGTTGTGTCATTCCAACGTCGCCAAGAAAAACCCATTAAAACAGATTTTAAGAAGGAGAGGCCCTAATGAAAATAGTGTCTTCAGACATCATTGCACTTGAAAAGAAACGGTTCAGGTCAACCTGTCTTTCACAGCGCCTTCAATTTAACAATCATTGAACAAAAATGATGAAAGGCAATGGTAATCATGTCTGCAGCAGCTCTGACTGTCATGGTTGTCACGCCACAGGTTCAAACCTCATCACCTCCAGACTGGAAGAGGCTAAGGACAGTGTGAAGGTGAGGAGAGGAGAGCGTGTGATTCACACTGCAGCCTTTCCCTCTGTCTCTGTGAGCAGATGGTGGGTTGGATCAGTGCCTCTAGATTGGCTGCTATCTCCTCATCTGCAGCCTGTCTCAGGCAGTGAACGTATTGATTACAGGTGGCACTGAGCTCTAAACAGGTAACCTCAGGCATCTGGGGCTCAGTGGGAAGGTGCTAAAAAACAACAACAACAAGGTGAAACCCATTGTTAGTCTTTCAAGTGGAGGAGTAGAACAATAGTGATTTATCACACATAAGTGGATGTTTAACTGCTCTGGGGAAGTTAATGACATTAAAACCTTCTGCTTCTGCCTTTACTGTCGCTGTAGGCGTGAAGCTGATGTCAGTCAGTACGTTAACATGATAATGGAAAAAAAACAAATTATGGCCTTAATCCGTAACTGGACAACTAAAGCACATGTAAATTCGGTAGTCTGGGGGCGGTGCGTGGCGCAGTGGTTAAGGTGGCCGCCCCATGTAGAGGCTGCCGTCCTCAACGCAGGCGTCCCCGGTTCGGTTCCCGCATCGGGCGGACCTTTCCTACATGTCGTTCCCCCTCTCTCTGCCTCCCCCCTTCCTGTCTATCTCACTGTGTGCTGTCAAATAAAGGCAAAAACACCAAAAAAATATACTTTAAAATTCGGTAGTCTGACTAATACCGGACTTCTCCAGATCCGACTAAAACACCCAGATAATGTGATTGGAGACCGATTTTCTTTTGCATGTATACACTTTAATATGACTGAAACTGAACAATGCATGTGTGCATGCTTCACAACAGTAGAGACAGCACAAAGGGTAGCATAGAAGCCAGACCGATGCGTCAGCGCCGATTCAGTGCATTTCACAATAAACAACACACAAAGCAACCAACAAGGTGTCTTATAAAAAAAGGAAGCCCGAGGCCCGGCCCCGACCCGAGTCAGCTACGACCATAGCTCAACTTAGTTGTGCATGTAAATGCACTGAGTGTTTCAAGGCTTGCCATATACTGACTGGAGGTTTAATTAATGTCAGTATGCGTGTCAGAAACACATAAGCACATGGCCCCACACACACACACACACACACACACACACAAACACACACACACACACACACAAGTATACACAAGTAGTGTCAGTTTTGCTCCCTGATGGATAAATAATGTAGAGTCACAGTGGTTCTCTCTACAGTGACTGAATCCACTGGTGCCTAGTTTCTAGTTGTCCTGAGGTGTGTAGGTCACAATCTTTTGTTAACCTTTATTATAATGCTCGGGTGGCCTCATCATGACCAATCTTTAATATTCTGATGAATTATTAATATTGGTGTAGATCAGACCCTCTGGATCAACTTTACATCCAGAAATAGACATGGCTGCCAAAAAGATTTATAGAACATTTACACATTAAGTGTGTGTGAAAAAACATATACATAAGTATATTACAGACATAACAGCGATATAAAATATCCTTTCAAAAATATTCGAGGGGTCCTCTGTTCAGACTTTTAAATAAATGACTGATAAATAGTGTCTATTAAGTCGCTAGATGAGTGTAACTTTTGGCATATGGATACAGAAATGTAAGAAAATGCAGGAAAACGCTGTGCTCACAGTGTTTGGTCTTCAGCACAAATGGGGAAATTGTTTTAATTTGTTTTCTTGCCCAGAGTTTGATAACAACTGTAATACTACTTTAATGTGGGCTAATACTAGGCTACTGCTAAATATAATCAGCTAGAATACAGTTACTTTAGCTGATCATTAATACTGGTTCAAAAGTCCAAAATCTGCCCATTAGCACTTATCACTAAGTATCAAATTATATCTTGTTTATTTAAGGGTAGAAGCTTACGGTGAGGTTGTATGTTGGGATATTTCTTGTCTGGGTACAATGACTTTTCTTGGGGTCTACACTGGTTGCCTGGCAACAAGACCTGAGGCACTCACCAATACCGCCCAAATAATACAATAGTCCCTATAAAATGGGCTTTGAAACTGAAAATTACTGCAGGATTTGGATAATATTCCTGAATAACAACACCTACACTTGAGCTATGTGGGCTCAAAATGTTTAATTTCTGTGATTATAATTGTATGTTAATGATGAAAAACAGGATCAGAGTACATTTTTTACATTTTGTATAGTTACTATGTCAGTACAATGTGAGGTTCACTGAGTGCAAAACAGCATTGAAACATGCTGAACCCTGGAGCTAAAGAGAACAAAGCCCATAAGACTGAATGCAAAACGCAGCTGCTCCTAATAAGAATGACTTTTAGGTTTCAAAATGTCACAGCGTACACCAAGGTAACATTTATCCAGACCCCCCGCTAAAATAGGCTTTCCTACACCCGGGCCCATAGAGGAGTGCTTAAGAACATCTGAAGGTATTTCTCCAAGGCTGCAGTAATAAGGTTAGGGACTTGTGGAGCACTTTTTAATTACTTAGTCATGGCCAGAGTCCTGCGAGAAGCGTTTTACCTCGCTCTAAAACTTCCCAGCAGAGGCAGCAAGGTCAAATACTGCAAGAAATGAACAGACTTAAAACACCAAAAATCAAATAGTCCCTACAGGTATTTCTCTTAATTAGCAAACATTTAGCTTCCACTTTGAAACAGTTATGGAGGATGCAGAGCCAGAGTAAATATGAATATCTAAATAATTATGGCTCTGTAATCCTCTGCAGCACCTTAAACTCATTTAAACAGCGTGTAACAGCATCCTCATGAGCCTGATATTGTTGCTAAATGTCATAGTAACAACCTTGCTGAGCAGGGAGCAGTCTCCCTCTGACACAGCCTCCTTCCTGACTTTCATCATTAAACTGCACACATGGGCAAGAGGCTTTGAAAAGGCTGCCACTATTGAGCGCTCTTGAAAGGAAGGCTCTTTTCATTTAGTGATCTACTGAACATGATTTGCATTCAGGGGTTTTACTTGTGCTGTGTGATGTTCAACAGGCTAAGCTGCTCCAGAGCGCTCGCTCTCCTCATCTGCATTGGTGATTGATGGCGGCTGATTTTCCCTTGAACTTTCAGGGCTGTAGAGTTCAGAGTGCTGGGGGTGATGGGATGGTAAGGTGGCGTGGTGGGGAGCCAGGAGAGGAGGAGAGGGGTGGCGGGGTGTCCAGGAAACACGGTGAACTCAAGTTCAAGTTTATTTGTCATATACATTAAAAAGTATGATGTACAGTCAATGCATTGAAATGTCAACTCAAGGAGGACAAGCTCTCTGGTCAGTCCATATTCATAGATAATCAGACAATCAGCCCGAGACGTCCTTTGGAAAGCTCTTGATTGTCGCCCTCTGTGATAGTGGTCATCCAGCAGCATTACAAAAACGACTTAAAGGTAGAGTCTGCAGGTTTGTAAACACGGCCGTCACGGCAACAGGAGCCTCAGGGACTATGCTGGGACAAGTAGGAGGGCAGCCACGATGAGCACGGAAGCCTAGGGGACGGGCCCGAGTAGAGACACCGCCGCCGCCGCCCATGGCCACACCCTATAGGCTTTCTTTCTCGCCACAGCGGCCCTCGTAAAGTATACTAAGTGTGTGTACCTGCCATTTTTTCCCGGATTGACAGTGTCTAGTTGCTACGTTTTATGCGACGGCTTACGCACACCCAACTTCACCTGCGCTCTGTCATTGGCTGGGGAAGGCGCATCGACCCCCCCCCCCCCCCAGAAACATCCTGACTACACCAAAACATGAAAATACAGGCAGGGAGGGGGGGTGGGTGGATCAGACAGTCACCACAACATATGATAGAAGCCCAACGATGATGATTAAACAGGATGAGTCTATATTTTGTTTTTTAGAAAGAAAAAAAAATAAATAAATAAATATTTTGTTTTTTAGGAAGATCCCTCTACCTGTCACTGCATGAACACAAAACAGATGAATTATCATTACATTCACCGTCAAATTGTACGGGGGAACAATTTTACAAGTGTGGAAAACCTAATGCCATCCAGATGATGTTTTCTACAAACATAATAAGGAATCATGGTCATAGCAAAGTGCACATCGAGACAAACAGCTACACTGCACTGCAATACCTATTTTCAGCAATGTTCTCATTTAAACAGCTGATGCACAGTTGTTGCTGGCACTGTAATGTCTTACGAAATGAAGCACCAACCTGGCAAATACAAGGAAGAAGGAAAGTGCTGTACAAATATTATGAATTCAAATGTACACCGAATTAAACAGGACACTTTTGGTATTTGAACTGAATATATCTAGAAAATATTCCCTGATTGACTACTAAATTTGTTGTCCTACATTATCCTCTCTTGGAATACAATATTAACTCATGGTATTAAGGCATTTGGTTGTTTGCTTGGTTTAAGCTGTGGTGAAGCTGAGGGAAAAGTGCACTTTTAATACAGAAAAGGTCAGACTTGAAACACACAATTGTTTTCACTACATGTATGTCATTCTCTCTCTTCCCTGACACTCCTCTCTAGTTGTTAAAATATAAAAATGAATACATCTTACTGATCAACATTTAGTTGACAGGTCATGCCATTACTTTTATAGTAATTACATAGCTATATGGTACTGTGAAGAACTTGCCAAAAAATAAAAGTCCTGTAAAGTGTAACAGTACATTTCAAATTTGTCGTGGTATAATTACTTTGTAACTGTAGAGTAACATTGAGGCAGAGTTGGTTGTTAATTATATGGGAACTGTGATATTAATAGTAATGAAGTTTATTTATAAGACCCAAACCCTCCATTTATCTTAAACTGCACTTACTGTCACCATGATAACCACATGTTCTGTTTATGATGTGAGAAATCTCTGAACAAGAGCCAAACTGGCTCATTGATGAGAAGGAGGTGAAGATATTCTTACTGGATGAGAAAAACTCTGCCTTGATCATGGAGAAAGAAGAGTTGACTTATTGTTGATTGATTGATTGCCTGCATCAGGGAAGAAGGAGAAGGGTGTTTTACAGCTCGAGGAAACTCTCAAAGGCTGAAGCATGCTCAGACAGACTGAGGGAACCTCCAAAGTAAAAACCGCATGGCCCAGGCTGAAAATGACTTTGAAAAGTTACATTGCCATTGGGAGGAGGAGCGATGGACAAAGAAAGACTCGAGTGGCAAATGGAACGATCCTGCCTCCTGGAGTCCAAACACCAAGCAGCTCTGGACAACAAGAAGGAGGAGAGAGGGAACGTAGAGTGAAACTGTTGGAGAAGTTTGTGCTGACAGCTGGCTGAGGGAGGCTCCTAAAAAACCAAAGAGGAAATCCAGCTCTGTTGAACAACTGGTGGATCTGGACAACACACCGACTCCTCAAGGTGACTCCTAACCCAAGTCCTAACCCCTATGTCCTCTTTCTTCTCCTTCCTATCCTCTTACCCTACAAACCCTCAGAGCACTCCAGTTTCAGTTCTTATTGATTATTTGTACTTGTGTATAAAAGTGGAAAAAACACGACATTAATTTTCTGCAGTAACATTAAGGAGGGTTACACAGTCTAACAACTTGGGATAAATCTTCTGCATCTTAGACCAGTACACCATCCAAATCTCTGTTTTAACTCTATTTTGTGTGTTTGCTAACAGCTCTTGTGAGCCTACTGTCTTGTTGAACAATTCAATGACTTGTAGAATGAATGAGCTCTGTATTATCATGTATTATTAGGGCCACGGGCAATCGCATCGGGCACTGATCCCTACAGCTATGAAATAGCTGCAGGGACCAGTGCCCGGGCGAAGCCCGGGCACTACTGTTATTGTGTGGATTTTTTCTTATTAGTGTGAATGCTGGAAGCATTCACACTATTGTTATTCAAATCTTTATACTTATTATTCTTACTTCTTCCGCTCTTTTTCAGGATCTAACTCCTTCTTCATACTTTGTGCTATTTCAACAATTCATATATCAAAACGTGCAGCTTTTTCAGGACATTTGTGCTATGACTTTTCTCTTTCATACTATTTATACTTTTTAAAATATTTAACTTTTTCTGCAATTTTTCTCCCATAGGAAATGAATTGAAACAGTCTTCAATCTCTTCAAATCTTCTGCTTCTTTCAGCCTCTAATAGCTTCAGCATACTTTCAGCTACAGACTTCATTCAACTTTTAAAATGTTCACAAACCTTTCAACTATTCAGCTATATCTCAGCTTATTGATATCTTCAACAGTTTCAGATATATGTATAGTTTTAAAATCATTAAAATTTCTGACAAAATTCAGATTTAACATGAAAGTCAATGGGACGGAATGTTCGGACGTTGGCAGTTGGCAGAGTGACAGAGGGTCTAAAAATCCTCTCACATTTTTCTCTCTATCCTGTCGGCACGGCCACAGATTACACTCTACACACATAATTTCCGCCACGTTTGTAGACAAGCTCATCCTCGATCTCTTCATGTGCTCAAAAAACCAGAGAGACGAACACAATTTAAACTCGGAGCCTCTGAGTGCGGCCAGTTCCCTCTCTCCTCTCATTGACTCCCATTCAAGTGTAGGTGCTGATTTTCTAAACATCCCAAAGTTTCCAACCTGCGTCACAATCAACAATTTTTACTCTAGAAACACCAAAGTGACATGGACGCGTTCAGCAAGATCTTATGGTTTGGAAAATGTAAACCTTTTGCTCGTACTAAGTACAGATTTGTCGTACATTAGATCTGTTTGAGGGTGTCACAGAGCAGTTAAAGCCTATGGTTAAAGCTGCCACCATGCCTTAAAGCCACCAGCCACCAGTTACATGGTAACCTCAACATGGCAACCTCACCATGGTAACCTCACCATGGCAACGTCACCATGGTAACCTCACCATGGTAACCTCACCATGGCAACGTCACCATGGTAACCTCACCATGGTAACCTCACCATGGTAACCTCAACATGGCAACCTCACCATGGCAACGTCACCATGGCAACGTCACCATGGCAACGTCACCATGGCAACGCACACACATTCTCTCTGTCTGACTGTCTGTCGGTCATACACACACACAAATGGACACACACTAACTACCACACACACACACACACACACACAACACACACACACAAATGGACACACACTCACCATGCATACACATCCAACACACACACACACACACACACACACAAATGGACGCACACTAACTACTACACACACACACCATACACACACATCCAACACACACACACACAAATGGACACACACTCACCATACACACACACCCAACACACACACACACAAATGGACACACACTCACCATACACACACACCCAACACACACACACACACACACAAATGGACACACACTCACCATACACACACACCCAACACACACACACACAAATGGACACACACTCACCATGCATACACATCCAACACACACACACAAATGGACACACACTAAATACTACACACACACACACACACACACACAAATGGACACACACACACACACACACATCCAACACACACACACACAAATGGACACACACACACACACATCCAACACACACACACACACACACACAAATGGACACACACTAACTACCACACACACACACACACACACACACACACACACCCAACAAACAAACCACTTACCAAACACATACACAATTTACACAATTACACACAAACAGACACACATGCACACACAACAAACACACACACACAAATGGACACACACACACACACATCCAACACACACACACACACACAAATGGACACACACTAACTACCATACACACACAAACACACACCATGGCAACGCACACACATTCTCTCTCAGTCTGTCTGTCAGTCACACACACACACACACACACATGGACACACACTCACCATACACACACATCCAACACACACACACACACACACACACAAATGGACACACACTAACTCTATCTATCTATCTATCTATCTATCTATCTATCTATCTATCTATCTATCTATCTATCTATCTATCTATCTATCTATCTATCTTTCTATCTATCTATCTATCTATCTATCTATCTATCTATCTATCTATCTATCTATCTATCTATCTATCTATCTATCTATCTATCTATCGTGCTCTGTCTACCCTCTTCTCTCTGTCTTCCACACTCTCTGTCCTATCTATCTCCTACCTCCTACTCTATTTCTTTCTTTCTTTCAAACCCTATGTCTCTTTTTTCTCTCTTTTTCTTTATTTCTGTCTTTCTTTCTTCTACCCCTTCATCTGTGTTTTAACTTCTTTCTTTATTTCTTTCTTCTTTGTTTCTACCCCATTTCTTTCTTTCTTTCGCCCATAGAAAGACATTCATCTCTCAGTCTTCAACTTTTATATTTTAGCTTTAGCCTTTTTCAACATTGCCTAAGCAGTTTCTTCAGCTAACTCAGTATTGTTTTAACAATTTCTTCAGCTCATTCAGCAATAGCGTTCAGCTGCTTTCAGCATTCACACGCATTTTCTGCAGGAAATGCTATCTTTTTCTAGTTAGTGTGACTGCTGAAGCAGTCACACTATTGTTCTTCTGTTTGGCCATTTTCTTCCGCCTTTTTACGGTCTTCTTCTAGTCCTTCATACTTTGTGCTATTTCAACAATTCATATATCAAAACGTGCAGCTTTTTCTGGACTTTATTGGCATTACTTTTCTCTTTTTAACTATTTATACTTTTTCAAATATTTAACTTTTTCTGATTTTTTTCAGCTTTATAATGGGTGTGTATTGCGTCTAACGAGCAGAGCCAGAGTGGTGTCAGAGTGGATAGAGGCAAAAAAACATTCTAGAGTTTTTCTGGCTAAACTGTCAGCACGGCCACAAATTAAACTCTAGACAAATTATTTTCTCCAGTTTTGTAGCCACACTTGTCTTCTGGCTAAAATTCTGGTCAAAAATGCAAAGAGACTTAGATAATAATTTTAAATATTTTTTAAATGCAGCCAGGGAGCTCTCTGCTCTCATTCAGCTCAATGTATTTTTTTCACATCAGCAGGAGAAGGAGCTCAACTTTGTAACTTGCTGTTAAGTGCTTTTTAATTCATTTTAATTCACCAAAAAATAGTCACAGGTCACAAAAAAGTCCTCTTCTTGCTTGGTGTGGCTAATTTATACTCATTTCTCTTTATTTTAAGAATCATTGAAAAATCTCACATTCATCAAAGTCTCAACCTCTCTTCACCACAACTCCACTGTAGTGTAGGGGGTAGGGTGGCTGCTTCCCAACCCCTAGGTCACTGGTTCGAATCCAAAGGAAGAACTCTTGTTATGTTATGTTGAATTCTGCTCTCCTCCACCGCCTTCAATTGGTTAAAGGTGTTGTTATCTCCTTGATTACTCATACCAGTTTGCAGCACATCATCACATTACAATGAATGACAACAGTCTTGACAGCAGTGTGCACTCTGTAGCTGAGTGGCAGAGTAAAGGTTTAGTGATCATATGGTCATGGGTTCGATTCCTGCCTCAGTCATTTCACATCATTGCTTGACTTTTGATTCCAATTATTCAGCTGTCATTGGACAGTCTTTGATTCCTCATAGTATAAAGCTCATTGTAACTCAGGTTCTCTGTGGCCATATGGTTAGTGTGTTAGGTGTTGTGCTATTTCAACAATTCATATATCAAAACGTGCAGCTTTTTTTTTTTAACTTTATCGGCATTACTTTTCTCTTTTTAACTATTTATACTTTTTAAAATATTTAACTTTTTCTGCCACGATTCCTTCATTTTTTTTTAAGCAGAAGCCAGTGATCCTCTTATCAAAGGTTTTCTTTACCCCTCACATACTGTCTCTGCCTGTAGCCTAGTGGTTAGCTTGCTGGTCTGGAGACTTGAAGGTTGCTGGTTCAAATCTTGCCTCAACAACAATTATAGTGAATTATTTTCCCAGTTGTCCTCTGTTGACTTCTGATAACTTGCTTCATGTTGAAACTGCTGCTCTCAGCCTGAAATTCACAGAAATTTTCATTCTAAGTCATTCAAGCTTGACTCTCAAGCTTTCTTGGTGTTAACTGTGTGTGCACCGTGGCCTAGAGGCAGAGTGGAAGTCTAATGACCATGAGGTTGTGGGTTCGATTCCGACCTTGGTAAAAAATTTGTATGGTGATCACTGCTTGCACTATTTGCTAATTCTGCAACAGCGTTCAGTTGCTATCAGCAGTCACACCATTTCCATTCTTGGAAATGCTTTTTCTAGTTAGTGTGACTGCTGAGCAGTCACACTATTGTTCTTCTGTTTGGCCATTTTCTTCCGCCTTTTTACGGTCTTCTTCTAGTCCTTCATACTTTGTGCTATTTCAACAATTCATATATCAAAACGTGCAGCTTTTTCTGGACTTTATTGGCATTACTTTTCTCTTTTTAACTCTTTATACTTTTTCAAATATTTAACTTTTTCTGATTTTTTTCAGCTTTGTAATGGGTGTGTATTGCGTCTAACGAGCAGAGCCAGAGTGGTGTCAGAGTGGATAGAGGCAAAAAAACATTCTAGAGTTTCTCTTCTTCACAACTCTGTCTGTAGTCCAGTTGGTAAGGTGTCTGCTTGCCAACCCCAAGGTCACTGGTTCAAATCCAGGTTGAGCACTCTTGTTATGTTATGTTGAATTCTGCTCCCCTCCATCACCCTCAATTGGTTACAGGTGGTCGTTAAGAGACGCATAAATTGCTATTGCCACCGTTTGCAGCACATCATCAAATTACAATGGCAACATGCTTAAGTCTGTGCTCTCTGTGGCGAAGTGGCAGAGTAAAGGTTTACTGATCATGAGGTCATGGGTTCAATTCCTGCCTCATTCATGTCGTACTTTCTGCTAGAGACTTCATTCAAATTCTGATTTGTAGACAAACTTCCACTGGCTCATTTATGATGCTTTTATAAAGACCCACTCCCGTGAAAATCGTGTTTTTTGAGCTTTTCACATGTTCCTGTGGCATTTTTCTTGTGTTAGAGCACATATCAGCAGAAAATGAAGTGCAAAATTGCATTTCTGAGTTTTTCTGCCTTCAAACTGCTGTGAACCAATGGCAGACGCAAACTGGCAGTTTCAGGGAGACTGGAGCTGACGCGTCACAGCTCCAGGGAAGGGCACTAGTGCTACAAGCTGCCGCCCTGTTCTTCATCTGGCTCAGAGGTGAAAGGGTTTACAGCTCGGTGTAGCTGTCAAGGTATAATAGGTATAGCTCACCTGGTAGAGCAGCTTGCACTGTGAGCAAGGACTATGCTCCAGTCTGGGATCGAATCCCAGTGTAGAGTTTTACACTAAATGCGCTGAATCTGTAATTATACAATGTCCAGCTGTCAGCAACCGGGGGGCAAAGTCAAAGTCTTCTGACCATGAGATTGTGGGTTCAATTCCTACCTTGGTCAACCATTTGTATGGTCATCACTGCTTGCACTATTTTTACAAAAGTGTCCTCTACTTACTTGTTGTGGTTAATTTCTGCACTTTCCTTACTTTTTTTTTAAGCAGAAGCCAGTGATCCTCTTATCAAAGGTTTTCTTTGCCCCTCATATACTGTCTCTGTCTGTAGCCTAGTGGTTAGCTTGCTGGTCTGAAGACCTGAAGGTTGCTGGTTCAAATCTTGCCTCAACAACAATTATAGTGAATTATTTTCCCAGTCGTCCTCTGTTGACTTCTGATAACTTGCTTCATGTTGAAACTGCTGCTCTCAGCCTGAAATTCACAGAAATTTTCATTCTAAGTCATTCAAGCTTGACTCTCAAGCTTTCTTGATGTTGACAGTGCAGATCATTAACAGACAACACTCTGTGCAACTGTGTGTGCACTGTGGCCTAGAGGCAGAGTGGAGGTCTACTGACCATGAGATTGTAGGTTCGATTCCGACCTTGGTCAAACATTTGTATGGTGATCACTGCTTGCACTATTTGCTAATTCTGCAACAGCGTTCAGCTGCTTCAGCAGTCACACCATTTCCATTCTTGGAAATGCTTTTTCTAGTTAGTGTGACTGCTGAGCAGTCACACTATTGTTCTTCTGTTTGGCCATTTTCTTCCGCCTTTTTACGGTCTTCTTCTAGTCCTTCATACTTTGTGCTATTTCAACAATTCATATATCAAAACGTGCAGCTTTTTCTGGACTTTATTGGCATTACTTTTCTCTTTTTAACTCTTTATACTTTTTAAAATATTTAACTTTTTCTGATTTTTTTCAGCTTTATAATGGGTGTGTATTGCGTCTAACGAGCAGAGCCAGAGTGGTGTCAGAGTGGATAGAGGCAAAAAAACATTCTAGAGTTTTTCTGGCTAAACTGTCAGCACGGCCACAAATTAAACTCTAGACAAATTATTTTCTCCAGTTTTGTAGCCACACTTGTCTTCTGGCTAAAATTCTGGTCAAAAATGCAAAGAGACTTAGGTAATAATTTAAAATATTTTTTAAATGCAGCCAGGGAGCTCTCTGCTCTCATTAAGCTCAATGCATTTTTTTCACAGCAGCAGGAGAAGGAGCTCAACTTTGTAACTTGCTGTTAAGTGCTTTTTAATTCGTTTTAATTCACCAAAAAATAGTCACAGGTCACAAAAAAGTCCTCTCCTTACTTGGTGTGGCTAATTTATACTCATTTCTTTTTATTTTAAGCATCATTGAAAAATCTCACATTCGTCAAAGTCTCAATCTCTCATCTTCACAACTCCACTGTAGTGTAGGGGTTAGGGTGGCTGCTTGCCAACCCTAAGGTCACTGGTTCAAATCCAAGGGTAGAACTCTTGTTATGTTATGTTGAATTCTGCTCTCCTCCCCCGCCTTCAATTGGTTACAGGTGTTTGTTATCTCCTTGATTACTCGTACCAGTTTGCAGCACATCATCACATAACAATGAATGACAACAGTCTTGAAAGCAATGTGCTCTCTGTAGCCGAGTGGCAGAGTAAAGGTTTAGTGATCATATGGTCATGGGTTCGATTCCTGCCTTAGTCATTTCACATCATTGCTTGACTTTTGATTCCAATTATTCAGCTGTCATTGGACAGTCTTTGATTCCTCATAGTATAAAGCTCATTGTATCAAAGGTTTTCTTTACCCCTCACATACTGTCTCTGTCTGTAGCCTAGTGGTTAGCTTGCTGGTCTGGGGACCTGAAGGTTGCTGGTTCAAATCTTGCCTCAACAACAATTATAGTGAATTATTTTCCCAGTTGTCCTCTGTTGACTTCTGATAACTTGCTTCATGTTGAAACTGCTGCTCTCAGCCTGAAATTCACGGAAATTTTCATTCTAAGTCATTCAAGCTTGACTCTCAAGCTTTCTTGATGTTGACAGTGTGCAGATCATTAACAGACAACAGTCTCTGCAACTGTGTGTGCACTGTGGCCTAGAGGCAGAGTGGAAGTCTAATGACCATGAGGTTGTGGGTTCGATTCCGACCTTGGTCAAACATTTGTATGGTGATCACTGCTTGCGCTATTTGCTAATTCTGCAACAGCGTTCAGTTGCTATCAGCAGTCACACCATTTCCATTCTTGGAAATGCTTTTTCTAGTTAGTGTGACTGCTGAGCAGTCACACTATTGTTCTTCTGTTTGGCCATTTTCTTCCGCCTTTTTACGGTCTTCTTCTAGTCCTTCATACTTTGTGCTATTTCAACAATTCATATATCAAAACGTGCAGCTTTTTCTGGACTTTATTGGCATTACTTTTCTCTTTTTAACTCTTTATACTTTTTAAAATATTTAACTTTTTCTGATTTTTTTCAGCTTTATAATGGGTGTGTATTGCGTCTAACGAGCAGAGCCAGAGTGGTGTCAGAGTGGATAGAGGCAAAAAAACATTCTAGAGTTTTTCTGGCTAAACTGTCAGCACGGCCACAAATTAAACTCTAGACAAATTATTTTCTCCAGTTTTGTAGCCACACTTGTCTTCTGGCTAAAATTCTGGTCAAAAATGCAAAGAGACTTAGATAATAATTTTAAATATTTTTTTAAATGCAGCCAGGGAGCTCTCTGCTCTCATTCAGCTCAATGTATTTTTTTCACAGCAGCAGGAGAAGGAGCTCAACTTTGTAACTTGCTGTTAAGTGCTTTTTAATTCATTTTAATTCACCAAAAAATAGTCACAGGTCACAAAAAAGTCCTCTTCTTGCTTGGTGTGGCTAATTTATACTAATTTCTCTTTATTTTAAGAATCATTGAAAAATCTCACATTCATCAAAGTCTCAACCTCCCTTCACCACAACTCCACTGTAGTGTAGGGGGTAGGGTGGCTGCTTCCCAACCCCAAGGTCACTGGTTCGAATCCAAGGGAAGCACTCTTGTTATGTTATGTTGAATTCTGCTCTCCTCCCCCGCCTTCAATTGGTTACAGGTGTTTGTTATCTCCTTGATTACTCATACCAGTTTGCAGCACATCATCACATTACAATGAATGACAACAGTCTTGAAAGCAGTGTGCTCTCTGTAGCCGAGTGGCAGAGTAAAGGTTTAGTGATCATATGGTCATGGGTTCGATTCCTGCCTCAGTCATTTCACATCATTGCTTGACTTTTGATTCCAATTATTCAGCTGTCATTGGACAGTCTTTGATTCCTCATAGTATAAAGCTCATTGTAACTCAGGTTCTCTGTGGCCATATGGTTAGTGTGTTAGGTGTTGTGCTATTTCAACAATTCATATATCAAAACGTGCAGCTTTTTTTGAACTTTATCGGCATTACTTTTCTCTTTTTTTTAACTATTTATACTTTTTAAAATATTTAACTTTTTCTGCAAATTAAACTCTAGACAAATTATTTTCTCCAGTTTTGTAGCCACACTTGTCTTCTGGCTAAAATTCTGGTCAAAAATGCAAAGAGACTTAGATAATAATTTTCATTCTAAGTCATTCAAGCTTGACTCTCAAGCTTTCTTGATGTTGACAGTGTTCAGATCATTAACAGACAACAGTCTCTGCAACTGTGTGTGCACTGTGGCCTAGAGGCAGAGTGGAAGTCTAATGACCATGAGGTTGTGGGTTCGATTCCGACCTTGGTCAAACATTTGTATGGTGATCACTGCTTGCACTATTTGCTAATTCTGCAACAGCGTTCAGTTGCTATCAGCAGTCACACCATTTCCATTCTTGGAAATGCTTTTTCTAGTTATTTTTCCACTTCCGGCCAACTTTCGGTTCGCTACTAGTCCTGCAACTCTTCGAGTTGCAGGCCAAATTATATATCAAAACGTGCGGCTTGATTGGGATCGGTGTGCTATTACTTTTCTCAACAGTATACGAATTTTTCGCGACGTAAGTCGCGAAAAACCGTGCAAAATTTTTGCATTGAAATGAATGGGACGGGCGGGAAAAAAAGAGCGAAAAAGACCAATCATTGGAGTTTAACAAACGTCTACTGCTCAGGCATACTTTCACCTAGAGACTCCATTTAAACTTTAAACAGTAGACACAAGTCTTGTGTATTGTCGTATTACTCCACGTTTTGATAGGTCATATAGTTTTTGATCAATCCCTGATCAATGACCATGATCATTTTTGGAGAAATTATGAGATTATAATGGGTGTGTATTGGACGGAATGTTCGTGTCAGAGTGCGTGACATCATCGGTTAGAGTGGGAGAGATGCCAGAAAAACTCCAGATTTTTTCTCTTTCCAAACTCGGCCCGGCCACAATTTACACTCTACACACATAATTTTTTCAGAATTTGTAAGACAAACTTGTTATCTCTCTTATCATCTGCTCAAAATATCAGAGAGACTTACAGAATTTAAACTCTGAGCCTCTAAGTGCGGCCACGTCTGTCTCTGCTCCTCATTGAGTCCAATACAAATATTTTCTGAGAGAAGCAGAAAGGCCTGATGTTTTAAAACTGCCATCGTCGCCAAAATATTTACTGTAGAAACACCAAATCGTACCAAAATTTTCAGTAAGTCCTTAGAGCAACGTTGATCTGTGTTTTGTTCTGATAGGAGTTACCGTTTTGCCATGCTAAGCCTAATTGTGAGGCCGGTGCAGAGGCAGAAAATGGCTCTTTTTCTCCACGTTTCTGTCTGTCTCAGCCTGCGGGGGCCCCTATCGCCGTGGTAACCACCTCGAGTTGCCGTGGTAATGTCTGATTCTCAGGCCAGAGCTCGTTAACTTCATAAACAATCCACCTGGCGCTCGTTTAAATGTTTATAAACATAGACACACAGCTAAATCAGACTGATACAGGATGCAGCTCATAGTCACACACACACACACACACACACACACACACACACACACACACACACACACACACACACACACACACACACACACACACACACACACACACACACACACACACACAGTTAACCTAATGTGGTTACAGCTCCTCCATATCAGTGCTTATAGAAAGATGATCATGTGTCTGTCTGATCAGCTCTGTCTTGACCTTAAGATCGTGGGTTTGATTCCCATGTTGACAGAGATGGCACAACCCGCAGTAGCTCCCGTGGCCCATTCAAAATTTCCCGAGAGGAAATTTTCTAGTCTTGTATTATGACTATTGGAGAGAGCACTGGTAAATAAAACATGCAAACACTTCAACTATCTTTTCTAATGAGCATCATTATGTATACAGTTTTTATATACTCACTCAAGTGCAAAATTACAGAAACAGAGACATAACTCTAATCAGTGTTTGTGTTACAACAATGTATGTAATGTAAAGGATTTAATTCATTCTCATCAGCCTAATTTCCAACCACAGCAGGTAACTTAAATCAACAAAGGCTCTGATAAATCTGATGCACAGCACCTGCCCTGCATTTAAACAGCAGATAGACAAACAAGTAGGTGAAGAAAGTAGAACATTTACTGTAGAAGCTGATGAGCCAGATATATTTTTCAGGTGGACACCCAACTCTAAACACTACTTTATGTCTACTGAATATGTAAATTGAAATCTACTTTCCAGCCAAATGTATCCCAGTAAAAACTTAAATAACTTGACATCTTTTTATTATGTAAATTGCATGTAAATATCAGTGGTTACTGGCAAAGATTATTCACTGTCTGGCTGTTGCGTTTTTATCTCTTTATGAGCACAATGTGAAACAACATGCAGAGGGATCCTGGCAGGCACTCAATACATTTTGTATTGAAGATTAGCAGCACCTGTCAGGTAGCTTGTTTACCTAAAGCATGAATGGCTTTGGAGCAGCATCTAGCTGTAGGACTGGCTTCAGACAGAATGTGCAGTTAGATATTGTCAGACAGAGGGAATCCCTAAAAAAAACCCTGAAATGAAGTTTGTGTCTGTGTGAATTTCACACTATTGCATTGTAAATAAACCATTATTGTTGGCTGATTAAATTCTACAAATATCTTAAACAAAATAACAGCCTCCTTGCCTCTAGACAGGCAATCATTTTGTTCTTTCCAACAGTCATGCCCCGAGGGAAACTAATTCACCGTAATTCTGTAAATCAACGATGTTGTAAAACCTCATACTGAAGCTTCTCACTTCAGTTACAGCATGTTTAAAAACTGGACTGAGCAATTTGAGGTTTTCAAATTTCTGCGCTTTCTTTAATGTGCTTTGAACATCTTTTTCTGACTTCCCTAAAACTACTTCAGATGGATGTGTTACCACCGGCCTCATGATGGTTGTGTTCACAAGGGTGGGGGCCTAACCAACCCCACTAAAGATGAGTATTTATAGAGCCCCGTGTTTTTAATGTTAACGTCACTGACGAGGAGCTGTTTGTTTGCAGCCAGGTAGCAGCAGTAATCATAGAGCAATGGGGGATCTTAAATGCATTCAGCCATATTTTATCCACCAAGCCAGCTCTTCCACTTAAAGGTGTCAACATTTAAACGATCATGCATTGTGGGAGCAGCACGGTGAAGAGGAGGATAGATACCTTTCAGTGCTAAAGCAAAGAAGATTAGCTCAGCCTACAAATGCTTGGTCTGCTCTAAACACTATTTGAAGATAAATGAACACCTGGCAGGATGAAAGTGAATGTGACAATCACTTCTGATCCACTCTATAGACAAGGCTGATTCAATTAACCTTCATCTTCTGCATATACATTATAAATAGTAGCTGACATCTACTGCTGAGACAGAGAATAGATTGTCTCTGTTGTAAACTGATAACAAAGCAGACTACATTGCTATTCGTATACGATATGGAATAATTTCCTTGCTTAAAGCATTTTGATTCTTGTTGATGTCCTTTTGCAGGTGAGTTGGGATTTAGTTGGACCAACAGGGAGTGACATATTTTTGTAAGCCAAACCCACGAGTTAGTATGAATCACCTTAGTGCCCTTGACAAAAAGGGCATTTTGGTTTTTACATTGACTTTTGGATGTTTGCAGAACATAAGTTCTGACAAAAGTTTATTATACTTGTGCATAATGTTTTGTTCAGCAAAATAATCGTAACAAATTAAGCCTTAACACAATTGATAGGAGTAAAAAGTTCAAGTTACAGTAGGGCTGCAAACCATCAACATGACTTGCATGACTTTGTCGGCCCCATGCCCCTCCAACAGCCTCTGTAATCTCATTTATGTTCCTCTCAGGAACCACTTTAAGGCTTAAACAAGACAGCAGAAGTATGAGCTGACTTATTGAGTAAAATCTGAAAATATCTTGAGCTTATTTCATTTGTATAGCCAAGAACCAATTGAAAAGGCCCATCAGATTCGCAACTTTGCCACAAAAATGCAAAAACCACCAGGTTTTGGGACTCACTGCAGCCTTCTATTACCAACGTCTTAAAAAAAAAGAAGAACCTTGCCTTTGCTGATTGGGGAGAGCATCTTAGCAATATTGAAGGAAACATCTGACAACGAGAGCTTGTCGTGCGAGTCCACCCTCCAGTGTGAGCCGGGCACATCATCTTTACTGCATTGAGTCCTTGAATAATGCATGTCAGCTAGCATCAGCAGTGGATGCATAAGCCTCTGTGGCATCTCTTCTCCTCACAGCCAGACTGCAGGCACCCCATCTGCACCCACCGAGAGTAAGAAAAAAGAAAAGAAAAAAAAAAGTCAGCCATGAGAACAGTATCCCCAAAAAAAAAAAGTTGAGCCTCAATAGTCCACTTGAAGAAAGTGAACACTACCTTCAACACCGTTCTTTTTTTGGAGGATTTTGTCAGCAGTGGGTGTCATGACAGTATAAGCTATACACTACTCCCTCAGTGTTACAGCGTGAGCAGCCAGCAGAGATCTACAGATATGAGAGATGAAAGACCGAGGCAGAGCTGGTAGTCGGGCATCTTAACTCTCTCCCTGCATTCAGACGCAGAGATGACAAAGATCACAGCTTCACACTTCATTTTCACAGCTAATTTTGTGCCATCCACATGTGAGATGCTGTTCACCATGAGGTTACATGACCTCAGAGAAATCCTTGTCTTGCGTGTCTTCCCCTGCATGCTGGCAGTCATTATCAAAAGGATCAGGGAGCTATGATTTGACAAGATGTAAGATGCAGGCACACAACCTCTCAATGTCTCATCAGATGCCTGTTTATTAGTTTGTTCTCCGACTACGAATTGTTGCAGCTCTGTGTGAGATTTTAGGATTATGATTTTTGAACTTGAGATGGAAGCATTTCTCATCTTTTCATTTATTTGCACAGTAAACTGACTGCTGCCAGGCAAAATCTGCATGTCAAAACCATAAATAAAATAAGGACACTCTGTTTCCTGAATGAATGCTCACAGTTCCAAACTCTACAGCTGCATGAAGACATGTCTTTCACTACTCATCCTTCATGTTTTCAACAATGCTTTGTCATCGACCTTCCACAAAACCCCACAAAATAAATTGGAGGTATCACAGTGTTGACTCAGACAGATTGCTTTTGTCATGTGTGTATTGGAGAACCCTGCTGTGTAATAAGAAATGCTGAGGCATATGATACTACTAATGAAATCTTAACATCACAATAAAACATATTATTACCACTAGATTGAGTTCTATTCTCACTAGACTTGTGGGCAAAGGCAAATGAAAGCAGTAGAAAACGGACAGGGGAATTGCATCCAAGAAAACGGCAAGCTTCAATGGAAGCAGTCTATTATCTATAATCATTTGGGAGGCTCTATGAAACAAGACCTTTTAAACCACAACCAACCCTCTGAAGACTGTCTATCCACTAATAAAATGTCTTTTCAATTAGCACCTATCTGACGTTACAACGATAACACAAAACCAATTACACGCTGTGCTGCAGATAACTCGTAATCCACTTAATTGGTCTGATTTGACTTCTTTCTTTTTTTCTTCTCCTCTTCCACCACTCGTACCGGGGGGCATTTCTTTCTCCAACCAGTACAAGGTATCACTTTGAATTATCAGTATCGAAGGTGCATCTGTGATAGCAGGCCAGCCAATCTCCCGGAGGTCCTGATAGTGTGTTTTTATGTCTGTGTAGTTAATGACAGCTTTGGAGGTGTGATGATGAGCAACGCAAAGGTTTGATCTCTGGCTTTAGGTTCTAACACAGGAATTCACAACATCACACCTTCAATGTCATGTATGTGCTCTGGGTTTTGCTTAGATAATGCTGTTAATTAGCTTTAACCTTAACTACAAGTCTACACAAACGACATTCAGCCTTTAACTTACTGCGGGGGAAATGCCAATCAAAAGTTTTAAAATATCAAGACGAGTACTATTTGTTTGCACCTACGACTTTCTACTTGTCTGAGGTTATGTAACCAGTGTTCCAACTGTGACGGGTTTACAAACATTTGTCACTGTGTTACAACTTAATTATTTACAAAACTGCCATAGATGATTATTTCCATATTGTCCCAATACCTTATTATCAGTCAGTGGATAATTATGTGACAGACTACAAGCCAAAAGTAAAGCTGAATCTGTCTTTGATCAAAGTGCAAAAGACTGGGACATAATCCTGAGATTTAACACATTCAAAGTTGTTACTGAAAAATTGACAATAAATCATTGTAAAACTTGTATTAAACAGTGATGGCAGCAATCCTGAGAAATGTATTACAATTTAATATGAATGTTAAAGTTTGACAAAATGTATAATCTTTAAATCCAATTTAGATTTGGGATGAGACCTATAATACACTGTCAGTCATGGAGTTCACCAACTAACTTATTTCTGCTGGTAACTCACCGTAATTTTGGTTTTATAACATGACACGCCTGGCTGATAAAAGCAACTTTTAAAAATTGACATTTACAAGTAAGTCTATACAGTACTTCCAGAGTAGGTTTTTATAGAAGATACAAGATATGAATGTCATTGCATTTCCGTGACCTGTATTGACAGTTCAGATAGAATATGGCCCACTGTTTAATAAGGAATAGCCAAAGAGGTCCAAAACATAAAAATGACACAATAACAAATTCAAGTGTATGGACTTATCATTGCAAAGAAACTTATTCTGCTGATTTGGGAAGAGAGAGAAGTCCCAGTACTGAAACTGTGGCTCACGGGACTAGTGAAAACTGTTCAACTTGAAAAGTTTTATTATTCAGGAAAAAGTTGCAGATTTTGAGAAAATCTGGCAACACTTGATTTAAACTTTTGGCAGGTACAGCCTGTTCATGCAGTCCTGGGCGGGGTGGAGAGGTTAAGGGTTTGGATGACTCTTGCACTTTTGCACCTTTAATTATGTACCTCAGATTTATTTACCTTTTTTTTCCACATCCTGTTGATTTAAATAATGTTTTTTCAAATCTAGGTGTTTTTGGTCTCCTATGTGTTTGGAGTTATTGACCTGTTATGGATAAGAAGCGATGAATCACTGTAATCTGTAAACTGATGCTTTATACTGTAATAAGCTTCATAGGCTTTTATGCTGTATTACTTCATGATTTGGATTTAATAACTCTTATGCTACTAAATAATTATCAGAATATCTATTAAAAGTGACATATAAAAAATGTTTGGTAGACAGAGACTGTTTTTATTTTTGCTCTTCAGTGTGTGCTAGTGAAGGAGAGCAAGTGAGCTGCTGATCGGCAAAATGAGGCTTTCTGGAAGCAGCAGAGCTGAATAAGTAGACTGAGCGAGTGCAGCTATTAACCTGGAGCTGTTTCAGCTTTGACAGATGACAGAAACCTCTTCTAATGATGCCACAGAGTCACACCAAGAATCTAGCACCTCGACTGAGAGAAGAAAGAAAAGAACATTGCCTACTTTGCTTAAATGAGACCAATATTCAAACTACAATGAGGGGCAATCAGCTACAACTTGGCATCACAAATTTGAGTAATCACACATTTTTTCAAATTTCAATCATAGCAGGTCTATACGACCCCAAGTGTTTTCTTTCGCTGTACACCTGATGTGAGGCAAGTCATCTCATGAATCATGCCCAAATCAATCATACTTTGCATCAAAATGATATTTCAATGGAATCTCTTCTCTCACATCTCACTGCATGTTCTCCCTGTTTAGGAAAGCAAACAAAAGCCAACCTTTTTTTTTTCCTTCAGGCTGATTTGTACAAATGGGTTGAAAAAAAAAGAGATGGTAGATGCATTTATCAAATATGGCAATTTGCTTAATGGACTCTGACAAAGCCATTGGCGGTCTTTATTTAGATGCAGATGACTTCCTCCGTACTGCTTCCTCAGTCACTCTTACCGCCGCCTGTCAGGGAAGAGAGAAGCTCCCTCCTGTTTACAGACTGACAATCATTACCACTATCTGTTTGTATATTAAACTGACTGACTGACTGACTGACTGACTGACTTACTGACTGACTGACTGACTTACTGACTGTCTATCTACACTCCATCTCAACCCCCCCTGACTCTCACAATCTCCCCTTCACTCAGTATAAATTCTCTATTAATGCAGCAAAAAGAGAACAAACTGTCTCTCAGCTGGAGTGCTCCATGCGTATGAAGGCACATGGTCATGGTTGTCATGATGTCAAAGAATAATAGAGAAAGTTGGCTGAGAGAAATACTGACAGGTCTAAAAATGTCTCTTTGTTTCATTTTCGTCTCGCGGCATATCACGCGAAAGCATAGCTGCCACTCCTAAACACAGCCTGGTGAAACAGTGAGATGAAATAGTGTTTGTACTCGGCATTATACACCATGAATTTTAACAAATATACCAGCAAAAAATTAAGCTATTCTGTATTCAATTGTGGTATTGCTTACGGGATAGGTTTTAGGCCTGGAAGAGCTGATAAGCATTCAACCGGCATACTGAGAGCACAGGGCTTTCCTGCCATTAAAAAAACTCACAGAGCAGTTTGTGTGTGTGTGTGTGTGTGCGTGCGTGCGTGCGTGCGTGCGTGCGTGTGTGTGTGTCTGTGTGTGCGTGTGTGGATGATTTAATGTTGAGGCAACAGTGCCCTCTCAGAAAAAAGGCATCAACTTCTGCTTTTGGAAATGATCTGGTCTCATCAAGTCTTTTTTTAATTCTCCACATATCTGTTTTATACACTTTGTGCAGTTGATGTGTAAAAAAAAAAAGAAAAAAAAGTAGCCTAATTAAATTTCACCAGTGAAATTCAATATGTATGAATTTCTCATATACATTCTTGCCTTTGGTTCTGTGATAGGTCCTTTTTCAATACTTTTAAGGTTAGACTGTGATGAAAATCATTGTTTCTCTCAGCAATCCCTTCAGTTCAGAAAAAAGAAAAAGATATTTTCTTGGTGATAAACAATTCCTTAAAGGTACAGTACAACGCTACAAACCAACTGGGATATTTGTACCATTTGTTTTTGAATAATTAGACTTCAGTCTTTCGGGCTTTGCCGTTGAGAATGGTAGGATAAAGCCTTTCGCGAAGATAAACAACAAATAGAGTTCTACTTTAATGAGGCTTTAATATGACTTCTGTGCTTAAGATGTGCTAATGGAGATTAATCTGCACCACTGTCATAGCTTCAAATCCTTCCGACTTTCACTGCAGAGAAGAGATTAGCAACAATCCACCAGGGAAGATGGTAAGTGGTCCTTCAAGTCTGCCAAGGGACTTAGGGTCTGCTGAAAGACCAGAATGTACCATGGAAACCTCTTACATTAACCATCTTTATCAGACCTTCAAACTTTGCCGACCAAATGGACCCTGGTCCGTGGCACAGGCTCTAACATCCTGAGCTTCTCTGAATTCAGTCGAGGGTCAGTGGTAAAGTACCGGATTTATGATTTTATTTTAAGTATTTTGGTTTGATGCTTATGAAACATAATGCTTCCAGGCCAATAGGCTACATTTATATAACACAGCACTAAAACATCATATAAGTTTGTCAGTGGCTGCATGAGAACCGTCCGTAAATAAGAAAGACATTATTTAAAAAAATAATTTACTTCTCCCTTTTGCTGATGCGTCCAGATTTGAAAGAATATTCAAAACATAAACGTCAACTCTAACACCACAGTGTAAGTAACTTGTCTCAATACAACAACAGCCTACAACAGATTCCTCTCGGCGCATTCTCCTGAGACTGAACAATCACATTTCAGTTTACACAAGTATATCTGTTCAGTGTACAATCAGCTTCAGTCAGGCAGCAGCAGCCATTACTGATGACATTTGATGACACAAAGGCC
Organism: Trachurus trachurus; assembly: GCF_905171665.1. Taxonomy (NCBI): domain Eukaryota; kingdom Metazoa; phylum Chordata; class Actinopteri; order Carangiformes; family Carangidae; genus Trachurus; species Trachurus trachurus. The sequence goes on along the minus strand of NC_139899.1, from coordinate 14,408,730 downwards.
AATATCTGAATTGGGCGCATGGGACAAAAGCATCAAATCAATGTTTTTCATTGACTCAATAGAGCAAAAGCAATCACCTCAATGCATCCCACTGATGAGAGGTAGCAGAAAAACACGCAGCACAAGACTGTATGAATCTTATTTCTGCGGGCAAAGGTTGTGTCAGGACCTTGTCATGGCAGCCATGACAGAGGGGAGGTGATTGTTGTTCCCATCTGGACGCATAATGAGCTTGGAGCAAGACACATGGTTACTAATAGAAACATGTCATACGGTACATACAGCACAGTGGGAGCAAAACAAATTGTGCAGCTGTTGTGGATAGCATTAAAAAAAACTGTGCCGTGTCTTTTTGAGTGTTTCATTTTATGATTCTCTTTCCCCCTCACTGTCACAGCACACTGTGAATTGTCCTCTTACAAAATTACTCTAATTGTATGACTTGCGCTTTTTTGGGCCCACTTTGTGAGGGAGGGGGCTGTGAAGCTGAACCACTTAAGTGCAGCAGCTCATTGATATTCATGTGGGAAGAGCACGCAAAAGTGGTCTGATCTCTTCAGAGGGCCTATTTCACTATTAATTTAAATGTTACAGTTGGAGGGAAGCCTCATTGAGGTGTCAGCGTAGCACAGTAAGAGCAAGAAAGTATGACTATCAACACCAGGAGAAAATATAGGCTACTACTGACTCTATATACCACATCTGCTGTTGTTGCAATATAAACTCACCATACACATAGGGCTTTCTTTAGTAGGCTATGTGTGGAAGTACAAGATTATAATGGTAGACTAATAGGTTGTGGCCTTGGGCAAGGAAACTGAGTCTTCTCCTTTATTCTAGTTGCTGTCACAAAAACACAATAAGAGGCTCTTATACCCTACATTAAGACCAGAGGCCAACCATGAGCCCAGACTCTTTGCCTAGGACCATCAGGCCACACATGGCAATTGACAATCAAACAATGCACAATAGCCAGAGTCCTATGTCCTGTGGAGGTTCAACACATGAATGAAAAATAGGCTACATTTTATACTGAACATTGCAACAACCAACATGAATTCAAATTTAAGACACAAAATTGAACAAACTTCAACCTGAAAACAATCACAATGCAAACAACCAGCAACTTGTGCCCATGAAGCAGTCCACAAAGACATCTTGCTTGGCAAGTGAAACAATGTAGTTTCAAATCATCTATTTTCAGAAACATATTCAACCAAATATAATACTGCAATGATCTAATCATCCAGTGATAAATGATTGGTAGACCTTCCCCTCTGCCAGAGACATGGGATTGACAGATGTAAACAAACCAAACAAACCCAGAAAGAGTAGATTCATTCAGCTGTGAACAGTCACTGGATTATTTCAACGTTTCTGTCAAACAGAGAAAACCTTACCTTACCTACAGTCTGTCAGGATGTCCTGGAGGAGAGGAGCCTTTCTCGTAAGGGAGCGGAGGTTGAATAGTCCGAAGTTGAAGATGTTGTGGTTTTGTGTTTGATGCTGAGGTTAGCCTGACGTTAGCTAGGCTGGCTAACGAGGTTGTCCATGTTACAGTAAAGCTCTGCTGGGTCGGACAGGTGGAAACAAGTTGTAGGAGTTCAGCAGCTACAGTAATACACAGAAATGGGAGGACACAGGGGGTCGGTCCATGCCAGCACAGCCCATACAAACAGCTAATTAACCCACACTGTTGCTGGTGAAAGAGGAGGTCCGAAGCAGCCGCTGTGGCTCTTGCTACAGCTTGCCCAAGTAAGTGGGTGATGGTCTTCGACCTTTCCGGATTATTTAAAGTTTTTCCTGAAAAGGTCATCTTGAAAACGGAATTTAATTAACCCAGCAGCCACACAATCTTCTTCAACAATGTCCACCATTTCTCTTGGCTGCAGCTCCTCCGCCTATGTTTGAGTTTGTACTTTTTTCCCCCTCCTTTGCTGACTTTCAGGTCGCCCCTACACCATGGCTCAATTACATTCATACCCGGCCGGAAGATGTCATGTCGGGAAATAATTATGATTGATTGGCTAACCAACACACCTGTCAAAGAAGTGTCTTTCATCATTACCACTACCAAAGATACTCTATTTACCATCTTTGCCACTAAGGCCCTGTCTGTCAGGAAGTGTCATTCACCCAGATACCATCAGAAGAAAAATTGTGATCCATGTGTGGTCCATTTCCCCCGTTGTTTGCCAGGACACGTTTATAACAAGAATAGGAATTTTTATTCCAGTGGGTGAAAAACAAAACAAAAAAACAACAACATTGAACTGAACCAAAACCATTGAATTGAACAATCAATCAATAAAATAATTTATTAGGAGTATAAGTGGGCCTATCTTTTCTTAGACCTTCACTGAAGGCCCAGAGAGTTTGGTCAAGGTAGTGATGAGGGCATCAGTCTGAATAAAGGCTAAGAAAAACATCCTTGGATTGGTGTAGGCGGCCTATGGTAGCCTATAAATAGCCATCCTAGACATTGTGCAATACATAAATAGTGAAAGTTAATTTATGAACAACTACAAATGAGTAAGTTAGCCTACACTCTTTTTTCTGGAGGAAGCTTTTGTTTCAAGAGCTCCTGTCATGTACAAACAGTAGGGCTGAATGGCTGGTGTTTGGTTTTGTAGGCTACTACACTCCCATGGTTTTAGGTGTTAGTGAGAGCACAAATGAAAAAGAATGCATTAATTAATTGTACAATTGTCTTCATTTGTCACAGAAAACACAACATTCAGGTGCCACATGATTTATTTTATGTTCTTGCACTGTATGACATTTTACATTTATACCATCCCCAGGCAAGGGAAACACTCTGAAATGTCAAGCTGTTTCTTTGACCATGGGAATCCTCACTATATGAATTATTAACTGTTTGTCTGCTGCCACTTTGTTTCTCTGCCTCAATAGCCAGAGCATCCAGGGCAAATATTAGCAAGATAAAGCTACCGTTATTCACATGAATGTTTTATCCTGAAGTTTAATGTAACCTGAGCAAATTACATGTGAGAGATCATTGTCTCAATACTTCCCGTGGTATTGGCTATATCAACAAATCCAATTCAAACTACAATAAGTGACTGGGTTTTTTTTCATTGCTGGTTATAATGACAATGAATTGTGTGAATTTATTCCACAATTTTCAGACTTATTCACTAGCCTTCCATAATAATTAATAAAAATGTTTTCTAATTTCAGACTGCACCAAAATGCCTCATGTTCATGTTGAAAACATCTCTTATTTAACACTGGCTAGAAATGAACTCCAATTGATGAAATTAAAATTCAAATGTCCCCAGCTGTCAGCAAATTACATGCCGCAGTTCTTTTGAATGTCTTTTAGACAGCTGCTGTACAGTAATGCAGGATTAGTCTGTCTGCTGCTTTTTTAGCAAGCTAGCAAGATTTTATGTGTGATTAGTTAGCAAGTAGCAAGTTAGGGTAAGGGGAGTGTGTGTGTGTGTGTGTGTGTGTGTGTGTGTGTGTGTGTGTGTGTGTGTGTGTGTGTGTGTGTGTGTGTGTGTGTGTGTGTGTGTGTGTGTGTGTGTGTGTGTGTGTGTGTGTGTGTGTGTGAGAGAGAGAGAGAGAGAGAGAGAGAGAGAGAGAGAGAGAGAGAGAGAGAGAGAGAGAGAGAGAGAGAGAATTGTTATAATAATGGTTGCCAGTGCCACATACAGTAAGATTTTGTTGTATGAGCTCATAATTCATATTCATATTTAGGGAGTTAAAGAAGGTCCAGTGCTGTAGAAATAAGAGGTGAGGTGATAAATATACAAAATTAAACTCATATGATAAATGTGTCCCCACACGAGCATAGGCTACTCACAGCAGTAAAAAAAAAAAAATGAATTGGGGAAATATATAAATAGAAATTGTGTTTCCTGTCGCTGTAAGGATCCTATAATATATATATATATATATATATATATATATATATATATATATATATATATATATATATATATATATATATATATATATATATATATATATATATATATATATAACTTTATTTTGCAGACAAACAAATAGTGTGTAGACAGAGAAAAGTAAAAAGAGAGAGAGATAAAAAGTCAGTCAGTTATGATATGTAGCGAAACCAAAATAAAGGCGTCCTTGTAAGCATTACACGAGCATATTATCACGAACCATGTAAGCATACACTCAAGAGGATGTCCAGATCTCATTGCGCCTGAAAGCGGAAGGCACCGTCGCTTAGCAACCAGGGGCCAAACAAGCCCTTAGCAGCATCTGAGGAGTTTCTCTATCGTGACAGTATTAGCAAATCCGGATATTAACTTCTTCAGCTAATTAAATATCTGTTTAGTGAATCGCTCGCCGCTTGATTTTAAACATATCAACTTAATTCGACGGTCTTAATGAAATGGCAGGCAAGAAGAAAGAGGCGAGTCTGCAGGTTGGAGAGCAAACACGACACGTTTTATGTATCACGTAACCAAACTGTCCTCTCGGTTTTTAAGCTGTCTTTAGGAAACTTTGAAATTAATACCTATTCGCATTTTCTTGTCCAGACCTGTACCACAAATCAAGAACAGTGGGAGGAGATGCTTGCAACCAAAGGTTTAACAGGTAGGCCTGAAGTGTAAAACACAAGTCTGTCCAGTGCTGTAACTTCTTAAAAAAAAAAAAAAAAAACACTGTTTGCTGAAGCCTTGACTTTGTGACTGTAATTTATTGTATGCTGCTGCCCCTCTGTGTTCACTGTGATAACTGCAGGTTGGATGTTTGTACCAGTTTTCTATTCTCCTTCTCTCTTATGCAACACACCACATATCCCTCTCCCATTCCCTTTAGTTGTAGATGTGTACCAGCAGTGGTGTGGTCCCTGTCGAGCCGTGGTTGGTCTCCTGCGAAAAATAAAGAATGAGCTGGGTGATGAACTCTTACATTTTGCCACAGTAAGCCACTAGTGAATTTAAATGTGAAGAATTTAAATCAATACCATGAGGAAAAAAAACCTTAAGTGGTATGTGTATGTGGTTGTGTGTGTGGTTGTGTGTGTGTGTGTGTGTGTGTGTGTGTGTGTGTGTGTGTGTGTGTGTGTGTGTGTGTGTGTGTGTGTGTGTGTGTGTGTGTGTGTGTGTGTGTGTGTGTGTGGGGTGCAGGCTGAGGCAGACAGCATCAATGCTTTGGAGAAGTATCGAGGGAAATGTGAGCCCACCTTCCTCTTCTATGGGGTGAGTGTGTGCATACTTGATGAATGGTTATGTTTGTACAGTAAATCTCTATTCAACTTTATGTGTGTCTTTTCTCTTTGTGCTTTGTACACAAAATCTGCTGCATTGTTTCATTTTAGGAAACAACCTATGAATAACAGTGTAGGTTTGTTGTATGAATCAGTTGCCAATAAAATACTTATTGGCTCCTGTAGGAATGAAGAGCAAGGGAGTAAAATATGAAATCTGAGAGGACCAGTGGAAGTAAATTATATGTTAACTACATTAGCAAACCAGTGGGTATCTTTAGGGGATCATTTCCTACTGTGAATTAAGAGGTGAGAACAGTCACACATTAATTTACAGCCCACATACCTCATTGTTACAGTGGAGTATTGTTTCACTCATTAATAAACATTATTACTGTACTGTATGTTGTAGAAAACATGGCATTAAAGAGGGACAAGTTGTGGAAGCCAGTTGGTAACTGATTACAACACCAGGCACTTTTTCTCCCTTTTCTCCTGTCTTCTTTTTTATCTTGACTTAAATTCTTAGAGGTGCTAATGATGTAGGCTAGAAAAACAGGGTGTCCTAGTGTTGTGACCTCTCTGGGGGTGATGGGATATTCAGTGTATTATTTCATTTTTATTATTAACTCTATTATCAGAGTTATCTTTCTCTTCATAGTCAAAGCATCTCTGTATCTTACATGTATTACAATTATGTTTAATTAAAAATCGCTACAAAAAAATGAGAAGGTGTTGGGTGAACAGGGTGGGGAGCTGGTGGCCGTGCTGCGAGGGGCCAACGCTCCTCTGCTTCAGAAGATGATTGTCGAGGAACTGGCCAAGGAGAATTTGATCCTGCAGCAAGGCGGCGAACGAAGAGTGGTGAGCATTTAGAAACACAAAGGTTCAGATGCAGTTATCCAAACACTCGCTGAAAAAACAGGCCCCTTTTTCACAGAGGAAATTTTGATTTGTTATAGTACTGAAGGAAACGCATAGGTGTTACAATAAAAGGTTGTTCAAGTACTGAATAGTTGACCCTGCTTTGCAAAGATATGCTGTATCTCAATTGAGATACAGCATATCTTTGCAAATCATGTCCATTGCAAGCTCAGGTGGAAACTGTGCAATGGACATGATTTGAAAGGTTTAAACAAGCTGTTAGACAGCTACACTCAGACAGAAACATAAGTATGTGTACACTGCTAAGTTGTAGCCAAATCCTTTGAGTTGAGCCATTTTTCGAACAAAATACCAAATATTCTCTGGTTCCCGCCGCTTAAATGTACCGTGAGCACTTGCAACTTTTCTTTATGGTACATGGTATTTACTTTTTTGATTGCTGAGATGGACAAAACATTCAATTTGTAATGTATCAATGTGTCATTGTGTCCCTGTGCGCCAATTGGATGACAATTTTCACAGTTTCCTCTCTGTTTTTATTCAAGTGAGAGATTAAACTGTATTAAAATTATCAGTGGCTGCAGCTGTAGTTAATTCATACGAAAGATTTTTATAGACAGCCATGTTTAGATATTGAGTTTTTTTAAATAAATTTTGTTGTGTCCCTCAGGTTAAAGACGAGGGTCTGGTAAATGATGAGAAGACAGATGAAGAGGAGGCACCTCAGCAGTATGAAGAAAGTGTAATAGGTATCATTGAAACAATATTTTCATATTACCTGCCATTTTTTCATTGTTATTGCTGTTGTTATTGTAATAACTATGATTACCATTGTCTGCTGGCAATTCTGTGTGCCATGTTGAATTCTATCAGCATTCCTTATCATCACTCAAGCTGCTCTCTTCTCCTGCAGTTCCAGCTAGTAAATCCTACACAGTTGCCATCATCAAACCAGATGCCGTTGCTCACGGCAAGGCAAATGAGATCATTATGAAGGTACACAGAGACTAACACTGCTCACTTTCTGAGAGGACATGATTGTCTCAAGCCTTCCTGCTGACTTAATTTCATTATGTCGACATGACTCTCCTGACTAGATTCAAGATGCTGGGTTTGAGATCCTGGCCCATGAGGAACGCACGCTGACCGAGGCTGAGGCTCGAGATTTTTACCAGCACAAAGCAGCAGAGGTATGATGTAGTGAATTGAATGAATAGAATTATAGGATGATCACAATATGCTCATCAAGTGTTGATTTATATGATACATCTCCATCATATGCCTGGATTACATCAAAAGGATGTAATTAAATCTATCTGAGGTTATTTCTCATCATAATTTAGTAAACCCTGTCTTAAAAATGAGTAAATCCGGTTTTAAAATTAAGTCAAGCTATTTCACACTATTTGAAACTGCATTTGGCTGAGTAAAGTTTATTGATCTAAACTGAAAATAATTTAATCAATGGTAATGTGTGCATATTTTCACTATAGAGACTACACCAGTCAGACTGCTGATGGGTTCAATATATGTTTATACAGAGTGGGCAATTTGAATTCTGAGTCAACGTCCTAATGGGGAAGCAGTCATGACCAGTTCAAAAATTGTTCCAATGAGTTTGCAATACATCACACATCCATCTGCATCACTGCACAGGGCTCAAAATAGAGCTGCCATGTAAGCAGCTTTTTTATTTTATGTTTTGCTTATGGTGCTGTTTGAGCGGAGGCTATATGATTAGAGATTCAGAAACACAGAATATGTATAGGGAATAGGCTAGGTAAGACATTTACGTCCATGGAACTGTAAAAATGTACATTGTTTGTATTGCACAATCTGTGTTCTATCTGATTTATTTATTTTTTCAACATAAGTGTCTATGTATATACTAATTTTCATCTCTCCTATCTTGTCTGTGAATGTGCGAGATACAAACAGTGTCCTTAACATACTGTGTCTGCCTGCTCTGATGGTGGTTCACAGGATTGCTTTGAGGACTTGGTGCAGTTTATGTCTAGTGGTCCGTCCCATATTCTCGTACTGTCTGAGGCAGAGGGCTCCGCCAATGTTATACCAGCATGGCGTGGGTTCATCGGCCCAGCAGACATAGAGGAAGCCAGGAGAGAAAAGCCAGAAAGGTTAGTAACTGGAAATTAAACATATGCTCCATTTATAAAAGAATATTAGAAGAAAAAAAATTAAAACTGTTAGATGCAGCATGATGAAATAATAATTCCATGTATATCTGTAAAAACCAACATTTGTTTGTAGTGATATTTATTCATGCACTGTTGAGCGCAACAGTGTGAAACTATCTCAGACTTAAGTCTGGAAAAGAGAATAAACAGCACATTCTCGCCTGCTCCATCAGACACACCCAAACATTATGCTTCTCTCTGGTTGAGTACCAGCCGAGCAACCATCTGCTCTCCTCTCCTTTCCCCCCCTGGCTTCCTGCAGCTTGCGGGCACAATACGGCACACAGACACTGTTCAACGCAGTGCACGGTAGCGAGGACAGCGACCAAGCCAGCAGGGAGCTCGCCTTCTTCTTCCCCAACTTTAGGACAGCCTTAGTAACGGAGCAGGATGGGGAGGAAGAGCATGTGGAGAGGACACTGGCTCTTATCCGGCCTGACATTGCCAGAGAGAACAGAGGTAGGGCCCGTGCCAAACACACAAACACAAGTGCACACGTATGCAAGTAGAGAAACACGCAAGGGTGGTTCATATTACTTAATGGGACTTTTCTAAAATTCCCTCTGCAAAGGTTTTGAATAATACAAGTGTAGTCTGATATTTGTTAATGAGTCACTGGAGGAAGATTTGATCACACTTCCATAACAAAAGTAGCTATCTGTGTTATAAATGACTTATTTCCCATCTATGGTTCTGCAGATGAAATCCTGGCCCAAATCCACAAGTCTGGTTTCACGGTGGCTCTCCAAAGAGAGGTGATGATGACAGAGGAACAGGTCAGACAGTTTTACTTCCAACATGTTGACGAGGACTATTTCCCTGCACTGCTAAAAAGCATGACCAGGTAACTTACAATGCTCTAAAAGAAAATAATCTGATGAGGAGTATGCTACTGCAAACTTGTATTGAAAATGTCTGTGATTACAGTGGCCCAGTGCTCGCTTTGGCTCTGGCCAGAACAGAGGCTGTCCAACACTGGCAGAGCATCCTTGGTCCTTCTGATGTTGATAAAGCCAAAGAGGAGAGTCCTGATTGGTGAGTTATGTGTGATTATTCATTCACACGCAGAAATGATTGAATGATTTTATTCTTGTTTTAAATGTGTCAGATTTTCTAAGTTTTTAAAGTGATAAAGGTATTACCTTTTTGTTCCGACAATCAACAATCACACTTTTATTGTCATCTCTCTCCTCCTCCTCTTTCTGATACACCATGTTCTTCACTTCACTTTTTAAAAAAGTATAAAAAATCAATAGCTAAATTGTATTTCTGGCTTCTGTAACCCTCCTCACTCAGTCTAAGGGCCAAGTTTTCTGCGGAGAATGAGGCCATCAACCAGCTACATGGCAGCACAAGCCAAGAAGAGGCAGAGCGAGAGATCAACTTCTTCTTCCATAAACAGCAGACACTGGCTGTAATCAAACCTGATGCCATGGAGGAGCACAAAGGTCCTTTCTGGTCATTTAATGCAACACTGAAACGTCCAAATTCAATTTTGCTCATATACATGCACACATACTGTAATCATATCGTCTTTCTAATATTTCTATTCCCTCTATCAGAGAGGATTTTGGAGGAGATCCACACCAGTGGTTTTTCGGTGACACAGCTGAAGGAGACAGTGCTGTCGAGGGAAATGGCTGCAGAGTTTTACAAAGAACACAGGGAGAAGCCTTTCTTCAGCCAGCTGGTGGAATTCATGTGTCGGTTAGTTTGTCCCCGTGCACAAATTGGCCGACAGCAGACCGGCCCTCATCCCTGTTGCTGCTCTAAGTTTTATCAGCACTTTAGCCGTAATATTAGCAGCTTAGAATCAAGGCATCCTCAGGCAAGTGGCTAAGAAGTCCATCTCAATTTCATTCTTTGTTCCACCGCACATCTAGATTTTAGAGTTATCTTCCGCTCCGATTAGCCCCTTCACTTGGTTGTTACACAACTGCTCGGACACAATGGGCAGAGAGATGGGTTCAGCTGGGCACTTTGGCCACAGAAACTACAGTACCTTTATTGTCAGTACTGTTTACTGACAGTAAAGGTAGCTCAGGGTCAGCTTGAATTTACTTTCAGTTAGTGTTTTTTTTGTGGTATTTTCTGCCTTTATTAGAGAGTAAGAGATGACACAAATTAGGAGGAGAGAGAGACGGGGAGCTACATCTAGCAAAGGTCACCAGCTCAAACGCAGACCAGTGATGTTATAGGTTACAGCCTAATCTATTTGGCTCCCAGGGAATCCCAGTTGAAGCTGTATATTCTGACCAAGGAAACATCATTTACAATTTATTTAAAGCATGTTCCAGAAAGTACTGGTTTTGTACAGATTTGCAGATCACCTCAGTTCTCATCTAGAGGTAGCTGTTGCTACATATTAAAATATAGTGTTGCTGTGTGCTGCTGTTGAAACAATTGTTACATTTCATTGGGACACATTTTTACCAGCAATTCACCAAATACGTGCCCAGTTGGAGGGTGTAGTCAAAAGCTACCTGTTGTAATAATAGAGGGTGTCCCATTGTGGCTCTTGACAATTTAATTACAATTCATTTTGTGAGTTAAAATGGTCTTTTGTTGTGTTTGGTATCATGTTGCTGGTGGACATATATTATATCCAAAGTAACAAAGGAGACATGTTGCAGGAGACGTGTTGCAGCACTGCTCATTCTGACAATATGTATTATGTCATGTTATATTCCAACAATATCTTTACAGTACCTGGAATTGGTTTAAGTGACATTTACTTCTGTCTGCTATGTGAACATCCCATCATTGTTTGCTTCAGGGGTCCTTGTATGATGCTTGTCCTGAGTAAGGAAAATGCAGTGGAGGAGTGGAGGGCCATGATGGGCCCCACAGACCCTGCCCAAGCTAAGTCCACATCCCCAAATTCACTGAGGGCCCGGTTTGCCTCCGACATCCTCCACAACTCAGTTCATGGTGCCTCAAATGAGCAGCATGCGGAGGAGAAGATCTGTTTTATCTTCGGTGACATCTGTTCAGATGCAGAGCCTGCTGGTGATGGAGAGTCAGACAGAACCATTTCAGGTAATCATATGATGTGTATGACAGTCATTTCCATCTGTCACACCATCTGGTTCCGTATAAATAACAATTTTGCTCAGATGTTTTTTTATGTTTGTGTTGGCTTTTATCCTGCTGGAAATGATATTTCATCTAGCCATATTTCTGTGGTTGAAATGACACATTCTGTACCTCAGACTTCAATTTGGAGTAAAGATCAATTCCTTTCAGCTAAAGAGCAAGACAACTCTGCAGATGGAAACGCAGAAATGTCACCATCTCCAACTGAGAGAATGACTGATAACCATCAACAACATGAAGGTATGCACAGAAGGGTTTTAGCTTGCCCAATTAAAGTCCTTTAAATTCTGAATGTTCAAGTTGAAGTCACGATCAAAGATGCATGAAGACGTATACAGCCATGTATCCCACACTCCATTTTGCACCATTTTGTCAATCTGAGAACAGGCAGGCCTAATCAATTCTGTAAGGTTCTGGTCATCTGTCAACAATAAACATATCACATTAAAAGTAAAACCTCAGCCTCAGCAGTGTGTCAGTAATGGAAAACCAGGTATAAATTTCCACCACTGGATATTTTGTCTATCACAGGTCAGGAGTTGATCTAATCATCCTTCCTTTTTTTTTGCAGGTGACGCGTAGTTCAAATCTTGTCCAATCCAGAGCACTCAAACTGAATCAGCGCACCTCATATTTTCACTTTTCTTGTATTGTAATCATGACATACTGTACATATGACAAACAAATCTGACATTTCCACTTTTTATCTGTCATATTTTGAGACCAATACTCCTGATCTGGTGAAAAGGAGTACCTGATGGTATTTATATCACCATGACTAAGAACAGGATCATGTGACGATACATTCACCATATGATAATTTCAGTGTAAGACCAGAAAACATCAGTGTCTGTTCAATCCATGTTGAAATAAATTGTTGATATCAGTGTTAACTTCTACAGTGCTGTGAGAATGATTACACTCAAGTATTCTTGGATATTTTTCCTGTTAGCGTGATAATGACAGGCACAAATTGCTCAAGCTGTATTTTAACCCTGTTAATGTTGAAATTAATCAGCTTATGCAGTGGAAAGAAAAACTAAGGAAATATATAAATCTGTCTAAAAACATGGTCAGCTCTTCAACTATGGACACAATCTATTTAAACTGGTGACATTCAAAGCATTGGATTTTTCTTATCAAAAACATCATTTAAAAATTCACTATGGTAAGTTTAAAAAAAATTACTGTATGTGAACTTCTCAGTTAATGGCATTAACCGAAGCTAACTTTTCAAACCAGTCCAATTCTTGCTATTCACAAGAAACAACTGCTGTTGTGAGTCAAGCTCTGCAAAAGAAAAAGGATGAGATCTCAAAAGATTTATGACCAGGAATTGTTGATTTGCATAAAGCTGAAGGGGTCTCCTGAGAGTTTAGATATTCATCAGTCCACAGTCAAGCCTTTTATAAATGGAGATGATTTAGTTCTGTGGCTCCTCTACTTAGAAGCAGGCACCCAGCTAAGATTACTGCAGAGACATGATGCAGAATGATCAGCAACATGAAAAAAGAAACTCAGCGCTAAAGGAATCACTGAAGTAAAAAATCTGTGCTGTGGATACATCCAGTCACAACAATAAGGTCAGGTAGATTACAGGATTCTCAGGAAACGGCCTTGACACATTTATTAATTTTCTTTAATCAGCAAAAAAAAAAAAGACACACAGAGGTATATTTACAGTAGATTAACACAACTTCTATTATACATTATTTAAAGTACAAAACAGTTAGCATGATATGCTGAGAAACTAGGACTAAACTAAAGAAAACTAAATGACATTGAAATGAATCATCTGCTGAAAAAGTCTTTGATGCTCCTTCGCATGGGGCTTTGTCCGACAACGGCGTGTTGTTGAGCAGAACTGTCTCCATGTGGATTGTCCTCCCAGTCATTTGCAGCCTCCAGTAGCATGGCTTCGTCTATGTCGTCATCCGCCGTGAAAGATCTCTGGAACATCTCCATGATGCTCCTCTGGTTAGGGTCCTGAACAAATCCAAATAATCAGGTTTAAGACGACAGACATACGGTTGGTTTAGCTATGTAAGCTGTGTTTGTCCTGGCTAGTCTCAAGTGAATGTGCTTAATCCACATAAAAAAAAAAAACATGCTATTTATTTGCATTACATGCAGCTTATTTCTGTACAAATGCAGAATGTACCTTGGAGTGGAAGCTGGCGTTCAGTGCGTTGTCTGAGAGGTTTGACTCAGACAGACCCACTTGCTCCAAGACATTCATTTTTTCCTGGATCATTGGCCTGGATCAATACATGAATAAATAATTATAATAGAAGCAGACACAATTTAATTTCACTGTTTCTTACAATGTGCGTGTCAGACGGCTCATTAACTCGACCCCCTGCTGTTGAAGGTTTGGCTATAACAGTAGTGAAAGACTGATGATGACTGTGGCAGAAAACACTTTGAATGCCCATAATAATCCATGTAGTTGGACCATGTTGGGATTGACACATACCACAGGTGATCGTCAGCAGTTCCCTTGGCAACCAGGTAGTGAATGTTCACATTACTGGTTTGTCCAATACGGTGCACCCTGTCCTCTGCCTGAATGAGGACCTGCAGATAAAAGACATTCTTTAAGCAATGCAAAAAAATGAAAGCATTTTGGGCTTTTTCTAAATGTTTCCTGCCTTCTCTCAGCTCCAGTCAGCACTCTGACAGACGGAGGTGGACTTCTGTGAAATGGATGCATCTGTATGATGTTACACAGCGTCAACAACAACAACAGAAACATCTAATCAAATGGACAGATATAATAATACATTATGTGGCAGATAGATAACCCTGATGTGATGGCAAAACATAACATAATTATGTAACCAGAAGACAAAGAACAACACAGGCATTGATCTGGAATTACATTCATGTCCACCTGAAGAGTGAAAATTGTCTTGTTTTCTCAATTCCAGGGGGGGGGGGGGGGGGGAATTCAGTGTTTGAAGCTGCTAAATGTTTTACTTTCCTAACCAGTCCCTCTTTAATGTTCTTCGTCTGCCATTTGACATTTGCAGATAGAATAAAATGTTTTTTTTAACAGAGCTCCCTTGGCTGGGGACAGGTGCCTACACGGTTCAAATGGAGTGTCTGACTCAACCTTATAATAAAAACCATATATAGGCCTAAAAGGCGAAGAAAGATAAGAGGTTGGGCCAGGACCAGAACTGAGTCTTAAATAGTAATGAGCCTAAATAACCCAATACAACAGTGACTGAATGAAGGTGCAGTATTTTACCCCAGGGTTCCAGAAAAGCTCAGCAAAGACCACCAGGTCTGCAGCGTGCATGGTCAGACCCATGTTAGCTGCAGTGATGGACAGCACAGCCACACAGGTCTGAGCCGTGTGCTGAAATCTCTCACACAGCTGCTGTCGCTCAGCTGATGGAGTGGCCCCATCGATACGGATGAAACTGACGTTCTGTAGAGGAAATGAAAGGCCATTGTAATCTCTAACCAACAATTATCCCGTAAAAAACACCCACCAAAGCCAAATGGTCGTAAGTGGTGAGCCAGAACAAATCAACAAACCGATTTAACAAATCTGTCCTTATATAACTTGCAAAATGAGGAGGGATAGAGGTAATATTAAGCTCAAATGTGCTGCTCAGACCTGCCCACACTCTCATCTCCATCCACCCACATCCTCTCATCTCAGTTACAGGTAAAAGTTAAATGCAGACTTTTCTGTCACAGTTGTATTTCTTGGCATCTGCAGCCACATTAAGATCTCTGCGTCTCACTCACCTTTTTCCCTAGCTCACAGGTGACATGATCCAGGACCAACTTATGATGGGCGAACACTAGAAACTTGTCCCTCCCGCACTCCAGCATGTCAGTGATGTACTCCCTGTCAGTGACACAAACAGCACTCATGTTAACTCTTCACTTAATTTTGAATACAGTGCACAATCCCAATGGTCTGACAATAGACTGATTCACCTTATACTCCTTATACTTTACCATATACCATTTATTCAAATTTAATGTGAATATCACTGCTCACCAAATCTAAGATGATTTGACTAAACTGCTCCCCACCATTAAAGGATTTGTACTTACATAATAGCTTGTAGCTTGGCTTCAGCTGTATGGTTATAAAAGACGAGGAGGGCTTCCTTCTCTTCTATTTTCTGAAAAGGAAAAAGATAAGGAACGACACGAGATAAGAACTGACAGGAGATTCTGTTTGATGATTTGATAAGACTGCCATTACTCTGAGGAGCAGTGTGATTATGCACAATCAAGCTCAGCAGCTCATTCCCATCGGAGTGTATGAACGCTCTTAAAAGACGGCTCGCTGGAGTATTCTGGGTTGGTTTAAAAGGAGGCGCTCAAGTGAAGAGGACAGAAGCAATACATCTGACCTCCCTGGGCACATCAAGGGTTCTTCAACCTTTTCCTACCCGTCATGCCTTTTCAATCACAAAGACACCATTGGAAGAAGAAACACTACTGCATTTCATTTTGAGGCAACAGGATAACCAGTCTAATGTTTATTTTATTTAAAATACTGTACATCAGAATTGTATGTCAGTCACATTTGTGTTGTTGCTAGAGCTACAACAGCTGTTTACTTACCAGTCTAGAAAAAGGTCTGCAGATACTCTTTTTTTTTAAAATAGATTCATGTTTCTGTTTTTTTCCAGGAAACATTCATAACTTACGTTGCCATGTCCCTTGGCTAACTGCTTGGCAGCAGCTGACAACGCAGCTTTTGTGCGAGTGTTGATCCCATCTATGGTCACCGTGACAACCTTGCGCTGTTTACCGGGAAGTTGGGACAGGACCTCAGATTTGAGACGCCGCAACATCAGACACTCCTCCAGTAACAGTTTCAACTCCCCAAGGTTGGAGGAACCTGAGTAGTCCCAGCCCCAA
The DNA here is from genome assembly GCF_905171665.1 of Trachurus trachurus. Taxonomy (NCBI): domain Eukaryota; kingdom Metazoa; phylum Chordata; class Actinopteri; order Carangiformes; family Carangidae; genus Trachurus; species Trachurus trachurus. Next base: position 14,392,446 of record NC_139899.1, on the reverse strand, counting down.
GTCATCTGGGAAGGGAATTCGGATAAAGGAATATACATTAAGGTTCACCTTGCTTTACCTGGATTTTTTTTTAAATAACAGTGAACTAGGGACCAGGAGAAAGGAACTAAACAACACAGATTTCTTGATGCAGAAATGAAACATGTTCTCTCATGCAATTTTTCCACAGTTTTCAAAATGAGTCATCACGGCCAAATTAGGGGGTAATTGACCTTTAAATCGTGCAGCGCATTCCCTGTTGAGCTCACTAAAATTAATTAAGGAGATGTAGGTGCCAAATGTGGGGCAAAAATGGGGCAAAAATAAAACAGATTTTGTACTCTAAATAACCTACAAGTTCAGTTTTTAGTTTTTCTGTACACACTGTTGGACATAAACTGCCTTCACAGTGAACAAATTTCCCTTTAAAATCTTATTGTGCTATTTCTCTATGGCGGCCCTGAGAGCTCAACACACTGCAACTGCAAGAAAATAGATGCCGATATACAAACATGCTGCAAACCCTGAAAACATCATCGCTTTTACCACATTTGTGTATTTGCATGTGTTTTCTTAACTTGTATTGACCTCTTAGGGCCAATGTCAGCACATCTGTCAAATTTTAACACCTGAATGCACATATTCAACACTGCCTTCAAGGAGCTGTGAACTTACAATGTAAGCACTGCACATAAATACATTCTTGCTAATCCCTCATCTGCAGTCTTCTCTGTGCTCTGAGGTGTCCTGGAATTACAGCTCAGCAGCATTAAGCGTCACACTGGAACAAATTGGACTTAGGTTACCTGTTTGGCATTGCAGTAGCGAATCCCAAAATCATGAAAGCGAGGGAAGAGCGTAGGTCTGACAGCTAGAATCTGGGTGTAGAGCTCAGAGGGTCTGGACATGGCAGGGGTCCCAGACAGAAGAATGACTCTCTTTGCCGCCTGCGGATGGAAAAAACAGTTCTGATCAGACCACTACCGAGAGAGTCTAGATGACAGAGCAAGAAATTAAACCCAACCAAGAGAAATTTAACCAAACCAGAAGCCAAATGCTGCAGTGTTTTAGCTTCTGTGTTTGTTTTTGGAGCTGTTCCCAGCCAATATTCATATACATTACAAAAACAAAACAGTGTTTCTCTTAATACAGTTACACAATGATAATTGTGCATTAGTGCCATGATCCCATCAGCATCAGTTGCTGATCTGTTCGATACTAGCATAGTGCAACAACTGTTGTACAGGAGTATAATGCTTCAATCAAAATGTGAAACACATCAGAGTGCACCCCTCTATCAGCACTGATCTTTTCTAACTGTTACACTACAATATGAAGCATCAAGCAGAGGTTAATACAGGTTTATAACATACAACTGCTAAAAAACTAACCAGTATATGGGAAATATATGGAAAACTTCCCTAGTGTCATGTTAGTGTGTTGACATAACCCCTTTGTTTACATTCGAATCGCCTGTTCATTTTCTTTTCTCAAATTTTGGTTTCACTTCGCACATAAATACAAGAATAAGTCCAGATTAGTTTGTTAGAGTTAAAAATAAAAAGCTAGTTGTCTGATGGCAGAATTCCCAAGTCTGGTTTGCCATGAAAATCAAACCAACTGGTCAACTGCCCAAGCTATGACTGCCTGCTAATTTGATGTAAATCTTGAGCTTTTTCCAAATGTTTTAATGAATTGTCAGAATAATATAGCTTGCAAAAACTGGAACACCCCCAAATCTGATTTGTGACCTAATGTAAAAGAAACTTTCCTTGGGCAACATTTACTCAGAAAAGTGCAACCAAAGTGAATCATCTGTGAACAAAACTGTGAACAGATTCACTCGGGTATTCCAATAAGAAACACCACTAACAAATGAAGTATTACTTCTTTGTCTAAGGCAGCAAATAATGAATCCAGTAACAAATCTAGATGAGAAATAAGAGAAAAAAAGCACCTTCAGCAGAGGCAATGCTGCTTTACAACGAGCAGTCTTTATGTTCTTCAGAAAATGGGACTCATCCTGTGGAAAATGATAAAAACACATTTTTTTTATAACAGAACCGCATCACAAGGCAAAATTGTATCTAAAATCAATCTATTAGTCAACCGACTACACAGTCCAACCACACTCTGCTGACCATGATGAGAACACCGAAGTGGTTTCCCGGCTGTTGCTTCTCCATCCTGCTCAGCAGGTCGTAGCTGATGATGTTCACCAAACCAGACCGCAGGTTGTCTTTAGCCTTCACCACCACATTGATGCTGTCACGGCTCAGGGAGGGGAGCCAGCGTGTGAAGGCCTAGATACATGGATAACGCTCATGTCAGAGATACAGAGTGAAACAGAACTCCCCTGATTAACACTGCTGATTTTCAAGCTGTGCTCATGATGCCGATCTCTGAAATTAATGAAATCTATGATGTAATGAGCATCATTGAGAATAATCTCCATCACTGACCACTGGTTTGAATGTCACATACTATAATAATTCATCCTAACTACTATCACAGTGTTTCCATTTACGAACAACCAATCGTGTGGTTTGGAGAAATGTTCACTGTGGCCCAAATGACTTTGACAATTCACTTACATGTTCTTCATTCGCCTGTCAGACTAGTTTAACCTCAGGAAGTTATAGCTCCCATGCTTTGTAGTAGATTTGGCCAAATGCTCAAGACTAACAGTGCAGATAAGAGCCAGGCCAGACAGACTAAGTGTCCTTTAATGGGACAACATCCTGTGACTAAACTCTACTGTGATTCCAACTCCTGATTGGGGGACTGTACTTTATCCAAGATATCTATTTAGAGAACAGACTGCCTTGTCTGGTCAATAGACAGACGGTCGAGCAAAGCTCTTCTGAAAATGTACTGTTAGTGCAGCCTGTTAATGCTACTGCGAGTTAAGCAGAGAAGAGAATAAAAAGGAAACCTGAGATGAACTCTGAAATTAACAAGTATTGAAATTGTGGAAGGAAAATGAGGACAAAGGTGCACTGACATTATAATGATCCCCAGTGTGGGGGGCACAACAGTGGCTTTATGTTATAACCCCTGCACCTGTGTGCTTATCTACTATCTGCTATCAACTGTCTTTAAAATAAAAGCCCCAAAAGGTGTCAACAAAAGCCAAAAAGATCAGGCAAATAAAAAAATCTGCAACTATTTTCGATGATCAATAAGCCATTTCATTTTTGTAAAGTAAACATGTTGATGAGTCCCTTTTTTCAAAACTTTTTCAAATAATTTTCTGCTTTTCTTTGACATACCTAACAGCCTTGTGTTTCGAACTGTTGCTACCATAGTACGAGCACTTTAAATATATCACCTTCCTCATATAATCACGAGATTCATCATAATGAAAACATTGTCAGTTGCAATGCTAGTCAACAATATATTTCAGCTTTAATGTCAGGAAAAGCAGATATCAGTGAGAGAGCATTAAACAAATAATTCAAGTTACACATCTGCACCCATGGGATAGAGAAATGGAAGCATGAAATTCAATACTGCCATCTTCCCTACTGAAGATGAAGTACCTAACAGTGCAAGTAGTCCTGGGGGAACAGTATTAACATTCCTCAAATGTGGAGAGCTTTAAGCCGAAACTAGTATTATAATGTGTAGGGCAGAGCTTTTGTCAGAGGAGACTGGAAGGGTATGCTTTAGTCAGTGCCTGCTGACTTAATGATACCATTAAGTGGAAACTCTGTGATAAACTCCAACACCTACTAAGTAATGAGCTATTTTTCATCTTGGCACAATATTTGGGTTACATCCACGCCAATACTTTCCACAAGTTTGAAATGGCGTTTAAAGTGAAAACAGATTTTTACCTCTGTAACGCAATATTTTTTACGCAGACTAACACACCTGAATATTATGTGAGTAATATGCATGCTGTGGCATCCATAATACTCATGGGACGAGTGGCACGTGTTAAAACTGAAAGTTAGTGTGGATGTAGCCATGGAATAACAGAAACAGTGTTGCCTGTTATTACCTCTGCCCAGGTAAATCGCACAGAGGAGGGAGCCACAACCAGTAAAGGCCACTCACTCCTGTAGTAGGCTGCTATACAGATGGCCTGCACCGTCTTTCCCAGGCCCATGTCATCAGCCAAGAGGAGGCGGCCCTGTTTAGAGACTGCAAAACTACAGGGACACAAACAAGTGCCAACATTAAAAGCTACTACAGGACAGTAAGTGGAAGTCACATTGATCAAACCCTTATATAGACATATTTGATATTACTAAAGAATGGCACTAAAATATTGACTTAAATGAAAATGAAAACACCTCTTCATTTGGAAATTACAGATGAATAGATTTCTCCCGGTATTGAGTTGTTGGCTACATCGTGCAGAAAGACCATTTATGGCTGCTCAAAGACACCTACTTGACTCCCTCCCTCTGGAAGGGCATAAGGCTGCGGGTGAGTGAGGGGTCGATGCTGGAGAGGTCTGCATCAGGGACGTCTAAAGACCTGGCTTCAGTCCCATCAAACCTGGCAGAGAAAGCCTGGATTACTGCCCTGGGCAGAGGCTCCACCTCCACTGCTGCTATCCCACTGAGGAGATCCACTGTGTATGGAACACCGAATGGTCAGACAAGATGGCAAATGCAACAGAGACAAGCTCAGAGGTAAACCGGCTAAATAAAGCAAACGTTACTCACTGAGTCTCTTGTAATCCTCAAGTGAAAAGCTCCACTTTCGTGTCTTCATGTCTGCCGATCCAACAAAAAAATAAAAAGATATTTAACACCAGCAGACATAAAATGTGAATAGAACAGAAAAAGGACATTAATCACATGAAGCCACTGGTACCATAGTTCTTTGTTGGCATTTGCTTGAAGGCTGCGATGACATCAACATGGTAACCGATGTCAACTTCAAACTTTGTCTGAGAGACGAGGATGCACTGGCCCTGCAGAGTGGCTCCAGGTTTCTGCCAGCCATTACACAGCTTCAGCAGCGCTCCCAGTGCGGCACCGTTACAAGCTCGGCTAGTAGCTGCCGCAACATCTAGCGCTTCCATCCCCTCCAGAGGCCTCAGAGACACAGAGGCAATAGAGGCTGCCTCCTCCACTGCAATTCAGACAAGATTCATAAATACTCATGCATTTAAATTTAGGCTTCTTCTGAGAAAAAATGTGAAAGCAAGTTTCTGTGAATATTTCCCATATGCACACACTTAGCTGTTGATAGTCCTCAAGGCTGAAATTCCACATCTTTGTGGCTGGTTCTGAAAGAGTACAAAACTTTATCAAATCTATTATCACAGAAGATGACACAGAGATTCAGATGATCATACAAATTGTATGCAAAAATGATTGATGCTATTTGACAAACGGTGCTGTAGAACCTAATGTTTTGACTGATTTATTCATTTGATCAGAGTTCAAAGACAAAAAAATCTAGCAACTTTTTTGTATTTATGCTCCAATGTTCCAATATGTCTGTCAGCGTTTCCCTAAGGTTGAAAATGTAAAGCAATCTCAGATGCAAAACCACCAAGTTATATTGGTAAATAGTTACTTACCATAGGTCTTGGACGGGATGGATTTGAAAGCAGCAATAAGTTCAGCATGGTAGCTCACTTCTACTCTGAAGCGGCCCTCTGAGTGAGATAGGCATTTTCCTCTCACAGAGATGGCAGGCTTCTTTGCAGGTACAGCACTCAAAGTCGATGAGCTTGAGGGAAGCTGTGCCACAGAGCTTTGAGCTGGTCTACTTGCTCCTTGCTTGTAGAATGACCCTGTTGCACCACCAGAGCTGCTGGATGTGAGGTTAGGTTTGGATTGAGCTGGTTTCACTCCAATGCTTCCTCCACTAGACAATACAGGGCTGCTTCCATGTTGATTTCTCACATGAGGAAGAGGGTCAATAACTTGTATCTGTGAAGAAAGACATTAAATGACATCAGTAAAAAAAAAAAAAAAAAAAAAAAAAAAAAAATATATATATATATATATATATATATATATATATATATATATATATATATATATATATATATATATATATATCCCCATTTCACCCAAATAATGAATGATAAAATCAAATCTCACCTGTCTAGAAGAGGCAGAGTTTGTGTTGTTGATCTGGATGCTACTGCCAGACAAGTGCTGATGCTGTGAACCTTGCCTTTGGTTGCTGAAGTTCTGCGACTGTTTTTGGGGAGGGGGGATAAAGCGTTTTGGTGCAGTAACTGAGCTGGATGCGTCTCTGTGAGGGGCTGGTGCAGCAGGATGCGGAGCAACAGTCTGTTTCTGGGGCTGTATGTGTGATGAAGTAATGCTAAATCCAGCCGAGGTCTGCTTATCGGTGCTGACAGCCTGTCCAAGTCTTTGGGCTCGTCTCTCTAAAGCCTTCCGCCTGTTCTCCTCAATCTTTCGCTGCTGCTCTGCAGTCAGCTGATTAGACATGCTGCCGTCTAACAGCTACAAGTAAACTGTTCAAAAACCCCGATGGCTGTCAGTCACAGCTAGCCAATACGTCGAGTTACCTGCAAACACGTGGATCACGGAGACCCATATGTCCCGTCAGAACAACTACGATGCTGAAAGTCAGTAAACGCCACAACTTACTGCACTGCTAATGGCAACAGCTAACTACGGTAAGCTAGTCAGGGCGTCAACAGTCAAACTATGAACTAAATACACCAGCAGCGTCTCGGTGGTGGTGGGAACGTGGGCGTTCATACATGGTCCGACTGGTGACCCGACCGTGATCTGCAGACGGCGAAATGTAAAGCTTGTAAAAAAGTTAAAATCTAGTTTGAAGCTAGTTGTCAACCTCCTCACGGATTCAGTTTCTACCGCGCAGGAAGTGACGTCAGAAAACAAGCCGACACATGGAGGTGGGCGGTTGCTAGGTGATGCCGACACAGTCAAAAAAGATAACGGATATTTCCGTTAAAAACTTTAAATTCTACGTTACTTTATGTTAGGGAAACTTTAGGTAAGTGAGATATGACTGGTGAGCTAGCTTGAGAGGGGAAAAAAGAGGTAAAAACACAAATAAGGTAAGGAAACTTTTGGAATTGTAACCCATTTTGATAAAGATTTATGAAACTCCCATCCATGGATACACAAATGGAGGGATGTGTCTCTCCACTGTTTATAAAAAAAAAGAAAAAGGTCTCCACAGGCCATGATTCTCAGGTAGCCTGGCTAACGTTAGGTGATTTCATCTTTCAGTGTGTTTCCATCATGGGCAAATTACTTCACTATCAGACAAGCTATAGTTGTTTGATCAAGTTTTGCCACGAGTTTTGTTGATACCTTAAATTAACATTAAAAAAAAGTGTTGTGTTTGGGCACCATCTATAGCACCATACCATAGATTGTAAAAAACAACAACAACAACAACAACAACAACAACAACAACAAAAAACATACCAAGATGATACCAGACTGTATTTGTATGGGTCGATAACATTAAAAACTGTTTAACCAAATAGTATGTGATTTGCTCATCTCTTTACAAATTTTAGTCTAATTGTTTAACATTTTACATAGCCTAATCATTAACAAACAGGAGATGGTATGTGGTTATTATAAACCTAAATTTAACTCAATATCAACCAACAAAAATGCTGCTTACAGAATAATGCAGGATTGTTGATCTGACAATATGTTGGGAAGCTTTTTTCTGTGGATCACACACCTTCACTTTAACAAACACTTTACAGAATTCATTCACAATTAGACCCATGATGCGACCACCCAACTGAGGCAACAGAGACTACAATGGCCTCTCTACCTCTTCTGCATTTCAATTTGTTGTGCACCAAGGATCAATTCAGGGTAGCCTAGCCTACAGGACAAAAATAGTTTAGCTTCATACACACCTTACATTACATTACCCTGTGCCTCATAAGCCGGCCATTAACTCCAGTCAAAGCATTTGCTTGCTCTTTGGAGGAAACTACTAATAAACAGCATAGATTTTTTTCATCAGTTATCCCCACAATCTATTTAAGATTTAAGTTATTATTTACTCCATTTTCTGCATGAATTGTAATGATTAAATATGTATGTGATTGGTTTCTCTCCTTTTTTCAGACAGTTAAACTACCTGAAGTGACTTTCCTCAAGTTTGTCAAGCCTGAAATCCGCTTATTGCTGCTTCCAGCTCTAATTTTCAGCAATTGATCTGCCTTGTACTGTTGAGTGCTAAAAGATTGAACCTGCAAATTGCCGCTTGAGGCTACTTTACACGTGAGATGGCATAAGCAATCACTGGTAATTGCCTGCCAGAACAGAAAACCAGCAGGAGTGAGAGATACAAGTTTAATCTGTCAGTTCACTGTTGGCAATCCATTAACTGCACATCCCATGGCCACAAGAGTGACCACAGTCTTATATAAATTCAGACAAGAAAAGAATCACGTCTCTGCCGGCTGAGTGAGTCCAGCCACAGGTGTGTTCATTTCAATTATTCAATCAAGCTACACAGAGCTGCCCTGACTAGCCAGTAAATTGTTCTCCCCTGCATCTGTCTTTTCAGTCCAGCCTTGCCTCGTTGATCATTCTTACCATGTTATACTTATGAAATATCTCCAAAAACAGCACTATGTGTCAGTGATGAAAATTACCTAAGCAAATTTACTCTTTTATTTGATTTAAGTAATTATACTTTAGTGGAGGATGAGCCACTCCACTACATTTCTGGGGTACTTTTTGCTTAACTGTATTTATGTGACAGCCATACTTAATGTTTTTCCAGATTCAAATGTTAAACATAATGAAGGCACAGCTAATAAATATTTATTATAGGCTTTAAAAGTTACAATTGGGTCTACCTTAACCACCTACAATACTAAAACACTTCTCACATAATGCAATAACAATAATACAACAAAATTATAAAACACTTTTTATACACACAACACAATGTTCTTTTACTGAGGTACTGTTTGAATGCAAAGCTTTTACTGTGCGTACGTAGGCCCAGTTATTTTTACATTTTGCTATGGCTCATTTTTAGTGCTGAAGTGTTTGTCATGTATTATGCAAAACTGTCAGAAAATCTCTGCATGCTTTTATGTTGCTCAAATGTGTAGATTTCCTGCTAGTCTTTTCTGTTAGTAAACACAAACAGGCCATCTGAATAAGACTACTCAAGCTTTAAGAAGTTGTGATGGGCTTTTCTTTTTCTTTTTCTTTTTACCAATCAGATTGAACAGATTAATTGACAGTAACCATTTGTACAGTAGAAGCTCCCCAACTTTTACTTCCCTCATTGCAGGTGTGAGCAGATGTTTAAATTCCAGGTCTTTTTTATGTTGACAAAATGTGGTGCCTTATGTGTTGCTGGTGGTTTTCTAAATTGAATCTAGCCTGCATTTTACACCTATACGTGATAATTATCGTGCCTTCAGCCATTTGACTGAGATGTTATGAATAATTTGTGTTTTCCTTGTGCTGCCTAATAATTGAATTGTTTAATAATTGATAATAAGGGCTACTTTTTTTATTTTCTGCTCTCTGTCCATATGAAGAAAGGATCAAGGATCTCATCCTTTGGAGAGGGGGGGGGGGGCTTAATGCCATCTTAAACTTAACGTGCCCTTCTTTAATGATGGATGTCTGACCTACAACAGGCAATTAACCATTTCCGTGTGTATTTGTGTCATTCCACAGTTGTAGTAATGAGTTGGCTGCTTGCATCACTGTGCGGTGGTGACGTGTGGCGTCTGGGAGCTGTCCCAGGAATCATGGTGCTGAAGCTGCAGCACCGATTCAGCAGCCAATGATCGCAGGAGAATCCGGGGCTACGGATGCTTTCACCCAGAGCAGGACAGTCCGACAATCGTGTTGGATTTTAACCGAGGGATGTAAACCCGTCGCCTTTGTTCCTCGGACACAGGAATACCATCATTTGTGGGGATGTAAGCTTCACTCCGGCTTTGCCAGGGACCTGCAGTCTGTCTGGAGATCTGCGAAGAAGAAAAAATACCCCTGAAACTGTGAGTCGTTAGAAAACGGTGTAGCTCGCCAGGTAAGACAGATTTTGCTTCCTAACATGGCACGCCATCGACTGACTTGATTTGCCTTGAAAGCCTTACAAGACGACGACTGTAATTTAAGCTCTGCTGATTAAAAACGTGGCTTTGGTTGTTTTGTTTGTTCTTGTTCTTGTTGTTGCGATATTTGAATTGTAAGATTGAACGCTGTCATTTTTTTGTAGTCTGTTTCAGTCGATTGTACCAAAAGCCATATTTGATGTTTGGTTATTTGCACTCGTCGTGAATCTGGAGGGAGAAGCTTGTCTAAATAGTTTATGTTGTACAGAGCAGGCAGACTATTGAGGCCATTCAATGAGAGTGGACAGTGAGTGGACCGGCTATAGTCTTATTACTTGAATGCATATTCCCATCAATCTAACATTTGACTTTCCTCTTTTAGCTGTTCCATTTATTGAACTTAATGGCTTCAGACACTTGTTTGCATCGATGGGATTTATTTGCCTTTTGGATTTACGTGCTCGTGGGAAGACAATAAGACATTCAGTTAGAACATAAGAAAACTATAGAAAAAGGTGCTGTAAACCCCACAACACACACACTGGAAAACGCACCCTGCGCCCACTTATCCCACCCCACCACATATGAAGAAGTGTTCGCTTATGACGGGGACACATACAGAACGAGCTGTTATCTTCAGGCAGCACCTTTGCACGGTGCTGTGAGTTTGTGGCCGGAGACAGCCTGATGCTGCGCAGCCAGGGCATGCTGAAGAGCCGCTGCTGCGTCCTGCTCGGTGACCTGAGGGTGCTCCTTCTCGGGCCACCGGCGCCGCCGACACCGCTGCCTCCGCTGACCCCCATGAGCGGCCAAACAACGGAAAGCCATGAAACCGGCGTCACCGTCCCCGACAACAACAACACGTTAACGCGGAGCCACCAGCACGCAGGGGACCGAACTGCCTTACCTGCGGCAGGAGGAGCCACCACCACCACCGGGCCACCGCCGGGCGGAGAGAGACCGACGGGCTGGGTTGATGCTGCAGAGCTGTCGGCGGCCCTGCGCGGCTGCAGCAGCTCTTCTGATGATTGCTCAAAGGGCAAACTGGAGGAGAGGTTCTCCCTCACCAGCTACACGGAAAGTGGCTTCAGGACGCCTACCTGCAGGATCTGCTTCCAGGGACCAGAGCATGTAAGTCAAGGGGGGAAAACAAAATTCCTCGAGATATGTTTGCTGTGGAGGAAGTATCTAACCAATCCACTCATCAGCAATTAGGCTCCTCTCCAGTGATTTTCTCTAAATGTGAATCTAGAAAACTATAGGTGTTTAGTTGGAATGAACTCTCCAACTATTGGAGACAAAAAAAAAGAAAAAGAGAAAAAAAAACACAGGGTAACTAATTATCAGTTGATGGTAATGTCTATGAATCATCCCTCCTTTATAGAGCCTCTGGCTTTACTGGTCAAGCTCTTGCAGTGAGAACATTCGCTCCCTGTGTCTCGTTAAGGCAGCCTCACAGCTCCAAAACCTCTAAGCAGGGATCCCACTGCATCCTTCTCTCATCCCTTCGCATGGCTTGAAAAGACTTGCAGCGGGAGGATAATGAAAGACCTTGTCTCCTTGGTTGACAAGTGTGTAGGATACACAGCGATGTAGTAACAACTCATTATATCCAAACACTGGGAATTCTTATTGAATCATTACATGCATGAAAATATCAAATAATACCCCTCTCTCTGCTGCACCACCTGGAAACAGCAAAAAAAAAAAAAAAAAAAAAATTATGTGTCTGGAACAGAAGGGAAGCGCCTTCAAGTTAATCACACTGCATGCCTTTGCGTTTTTGGGCCATATTGATGATAATGTCACACTACATCAATCAGGAGAGGAGAAATGTGAACGAAGATGACTAGTGTGTGCTGCAATAAATAATATTAAATTATAACAGAGAGGCAGGTACTTAACAATTTGCAGACATTAGTTACAGTGTTTGACAGAGCCTTTGAAACCGCATTGACAAATATGTCACACCTCACCAATTGCAATGAAGGGAAGGTTATTAAAAAAAAAATGTAAGGCAAGACAACTGAGGTGTATAACATAACTTTATATCCAGCAGTATGCACTCACATTTGCCTTCCTTTTACCCAAGCAGAAGATTCAGTGTATCATTTCATGGCCATTGCACTGTGTATGGCCTATAACCTCTCCATGTTTCATCAACTAATTACTCCAGTAGCACTTCTGTGCATCTTCCCACCTCTGTTCTCAGACTTGGTAATTGTTGCTGACACGGGGTCTAGTTATGAGATTGGAAGACAAGGCCTCATTGGCCCCTCTTGTTGTCTTTTTTTATTTATTTTTTATTTTTTTAACTCCACAGTAAGTCAGCACACTCTGCAGTGCATACAAAGTACTGTGCTCTGAATTCTGAGTATTTCCCATGGTCTCCTCCAGCTCATCTCATCAATGCTTTCTGGAGACATTGCAGCTATAGTCAATAGCATTTGATTTCATGCCATCCTATCATTATGCAAGTTCTTATCTATCACCGGCCTTCCTTTTCCTGTCGTCCCTCGCTGTTGGTTTGGGTGAAGTCCAGATATGGATCTATTGAGGTGTAAATGGGTACAAGGAGAATGAGGCTCCATTTGAAAAGAGAGATGAGTGGACTGTGTGTGTGTGTCACTGTGTGATACAGGCAGTGGAGACATTAGTTATCCTCTATTCTCCCTTAGCCTCCGGGATGTCACATAGACCAAGGTAGCCAATATCTGATCTGACAATCCACCTTCAAAACACTTCCATCCCCAAGGCTGCGATACTCAAGACAGAGTAAAGAAGGGAGAGAGAGACATAGTTCTTCACTAGAAAAGGGCTTTGAGTGTCTGATAAAGTTGACAATTAAAAGATTGTGTTTCGATTTCATATCACACAACAATGGATAAAGTCTGTGTGATGAAATTCATGCCAGTGCTTTTGGCGCCATTTTCTTTGAGATTAGCGATTTATAGCAAAGTCCCTTTTCTTTTTTTAATTATAAATGGTTCACATCTTTATTCCCAAACCTGTCCGAGTATTGTCAGTCTCAGTGCTCATAATCCCAAATGTAGCTACATTTAAAGAAGTATTGGTCGAAGTAAGTATTCGTCTTCTCCCTGCTAACCATGACACAAACCCTTCAGCAGTCTGTAAGCCAAATCATATATCTTCCAGAGTTTCAGTATATCATTTGCTCTTTCAAATGACGCTCACTCAACTTTGGATTTTGCTTTCCATCTTTTACATTAAAAACAAATAGATCCTCCGTGGCCAGTATGGACAGGATAATGATAACAGCAACTAATAACTCTCAATCAGTTCATAGGTTCATGCATAATGTATATATGGGCATACTATGTTTATTTTATTGAAAAATAAAGCAGCACCACTACCAGACTGCTGTTGAACTTAATCTATATCTGCAAACAGGCACACAGTGTGAGGTAAGATGAACAGCTATGCCAATGTCGAAAGAAATAACACGAAATCACATCTTTCAGAGTACCTTGGGTTATTCATCTGTGATTTCTATATACAGCTAACTTGAAATATATTTCAGTCAGGTTATTGGTTCTGTTTAGAAGGTCAGGGAGAAGCTTTACAGAAGAGCGTGACTTGCTTGCGTTGAGTATTTTCCTCATTCAAGCTTGTTCTTTTATTTGATTTCAACCTCAGCGCTCAAAGAGTAGTCTGTTTCTCTGTAATGTTGTATCTACAGATCACTTTCAGGAATAGTTGAGCTGCTGACAGACATATAAAGGAGATATTTACAAAGTAGTATACACAGAGAAGTCATAGAATATTTGTTTGAGTGAATGATCTTTTCCTGAAGGTGTCATGCACTATTACATTGAAGCGGCCTTTGGGGCTAATGCTGCTGCTGCTGCCTTGTCCTCACTTATGCTGCATGTTGAGAATATGGGAGTCCCTGCTGCTTAGAAAACATGCCAGCTTTGCCTCCTAAATCACAACACAGATAATGCACTTGGAGAGTGTGTTTGTCTGCGGCACAATGAGAAGCCTTGAGGGGTGAAGTTAGCATCATTCTTTCTATATGGTCCCACGGTGGCGAGGCATTATGCTTTTTATATTCCATCACATGTAGGATGGCTCCTCTGCCATTTGTTCAGAATGGGATAGAAACTAGTTATATAAGCCCATGAAATTTTGGGGGGCTTTGCTGAAGTCTATAGGCAGGAGCTGTAAATGCAAAAACTTAAATGATAAACCCTGGTTGCTTTTTATTCAGCTGCTTTATAAGGTCCATTAACTGTCACTAAAAGCCTAATGGTTCCTGTAAAATAAGCAATAAGTGAAACGTCTCCCTGTATATGTTTTATGACCAGTCATTATAGGTAAATAAATTTGAAATTATATGCCCTTCAATTTAATTTTTCAGCGATTCTTTTTTCCCCTCTCTCTAACTTGTTAAATGAAGTTAAAATGTGTATATGAAGCTGTTTTTCAGATGAATGCATTATTGCAGGTTCTTATTAAAGAAACGCTTGTGGCCTGAATGGCATCGGCTATTGTAAAATCACTTTCATTCAGGGAGCTAGTTTATTATACCACAATTTCCCTTCGCCTCAAGTTAATGGAGTTCACTTGCATTGATTCCAGACCCTCAAGAAATGTGAATAGCCATCTCTAATTTAGCTTCATGTCGTTATATACGTTGGGAGTGGATCCAATTTCATAGGGAGAAAATTGGGTGCACTGAGGTGGTTTTAGGATAATTTAACACAGAGAAATGGAGAATGTGACCAAAGCTATCACTTTTATCATCTTATTAATGCATTTGTGGTGTGTTGTTTTTAATAATTATAGCCATTTTATCAACAAAATGGCACTTTATTTATCACTTTCTGTATGTGTGGGCTGTAATGCCACATTTGTAATCAGTTTCTTATGCTCCCTCTCCAGCCCCAGTTGTACCGGAGTGATCTAGGTTTCAGCTCTTGGCTGCGATCAGGCCACTCACAGTGAGCAGCCTGAATCCCACTGGACACGACAGAAGTGTTCTGGTGCTCCTGCCAATACACTCCCACCCTGGCCATCTGTAGATGGGCCTTTTCTCCTCTCTCTCCCTGCTTTTCCCTCCCTTTCCCTCAACCAGGGTACTGCTCCGTCTGTCAGAGATGTCAGCACAATGACACCGTGGAGAAATAATTTGGAAACTCAGAGCATTTTGCATTTCTTGCTACAATCTCTAGGCCGTGTTCATGGTACAGTACTGTAGGCAGGGAATACTAAATACTAAAATCTTAAGCTGAGAGCTTTTTTGCAGCAGAGGTGGATGGCTAATTTATTTTTCTGTTCACAACATGTTTTGTTCAGTCACATTAAGATTAAAACATCTATACAAGAAGGTCCCCTTTTGAATTTTATAGATTCAAGTTTCTTAAACTGCAGGTCAGGATCTAAAAAGAGCTTAAAGCTTACACCTTTTACAGTAGGTCATCATCTATATTCAATATGACAAGACTAGTAATGTATTTTAATGAGCCTGGTGCCCAGGGTGAGGGATTATGAATCTCTCATTTGTTCTTCAAGCTGAATGCAGTTAAGAATAATAGCCAGTTAAGAAAATGGCTGAGCGCATATCGCTGCTACATTAAAATACCTTATGAAGGCCCAGTTAGTGTGTTTTGTATTTACACTGTATCATTAATTAATTTGAAATACTGTCAAACCCTACTGTATGAATTGAAAGCCATAGGTCAGTTACACATAACCAGGCTAAATGTCAGCACTTTCACCTAGCAGCAGTTTTCATGCTCCTTTTCATCGGTGCTTGGCTAAATATTGACATGTCAAAGAGTCCACAGGTTCACTGCTGCTGTTGACCGCTGAGCTCCCTCTCAAGAACAAAGTGATGTTGTTATTGTCCTGTTCAAATGCTTTTCGATAACAGACTCTTACTCCAACAACCTTGAGGTGCTGAAGTGAAGGTATAGTCTTCCTTCATCTACTTCAACTACCAATTCAAGATCTGGCCTGCAGTTGAAGTCTTTTTCTTCCTAACTGAGTGAAATGACCCGGAAGTATCCAAGTGTCAGCCACGATGAAAGCTGGTTGAAATCTCTAAAGTATAAGGAAAGTAGCCTCAAAGCTTCCTGTCTTATCTCCTATAGCATGAAATACAAAGGACTTTCTTTCCCAAGGAGAATTGAGATAATAGTGTCCTGGACTTCCTTGTGGCAGCAACATTTAAAGCGATGCACCATTGTAGTCTCATGACAGCAGATCCACATAAATATACAGACAACAAAGCGGCTATTTTTTGCTTGTGACATAATCCAAAACATATGGAAATCCTTGTATGTTTGGCTCAGCTCCAAATTGGTAAATATAGATTATCTCTCTTTCAAATCCACTTTGGAGCCATCTGGAATTTTGAATTGCTAGTCAACAATATCATGATCATGAGAAAATATCAGTTTCATAAACATCTATTTTATTCTTACCACCTTTGAGTAATTGGATTGATAAATGAGCCCTTCATATTAGCCAAATGCGTTCTTGTTAAGACATGTGATTGTGTTTTGGGCAGGAAACCTTACTTGAATTGTAAGCCTATAGCTCTGATTTTCTTTTGTTTTTTTAACACTTGATAAAGTGTACCGGTAAATGCAGTCAGATACTGTCAGCGTCACAGTTTTCTATGTCCTTATGCATTCAACTTCACATCTTTCCCTCACGTTTTTTATTGAGGTCAAGGAAAAGTGATTAGGAAAGGAGATTTTTTTTACTTTTCAACCACAGCCCCAGGCTACTGCTTCCCAGAGATTAAACATAATAAAGCCATCGCTATTTTTTTCAGTCAGATCAACGATTCATAGCTCTTCACCTGGGTGAAAGAGGGGTTTCGAAATGCCCTCAGCTATTCTAACACCCTGACTGACAGTGAGTGTCTTTATAAGATGTCAACCAACCATATCGTCTAGAATAACTGTTGGATCTTCTTTGAAATTAGGACACCCAGACACAAGATTTTAGTTTTTATATTTTCTCTTTTATAAAGATCAGGTGCAAGCAGAAAAGGAGGACCAGATGAAAGGTTTTCCTTTGACACTTGGATTTGGTGTGAAGCCGACACATTTGCAGCTTTAAAATAATATGTATATTCATGACATTCAGTATAAGGGCTGCAGTACCAGTGTAGCCTACATATAGTGCAGTACTTTACCCTTTGACAGAGGTTACAGCGACTAACCCTTGACTTTTCAATAGCACTAGTAATCAAATATTTTGTCTGTTAACAAGGTGTAAGGCAAAGCTTTCATTTCACAGTTCAAGTGTGACTATGACTGTTGTGCTGTAGTGCTGCGTATGCTGTGTGAACAAGTGTGTGTGTGTGTGCATGACCGAGCATGCAAAGCTCTGGAAAAAAAAATCAATAATCCACCGAAGAACTACGAAATGCACATGTGTGTATTTAGTATATTGCATGTGAAAAGGTTATCTGCAGGGAGGTACATAAAATGAGATTGTCATGTTTTCTTTTCTTTCTTTTTTTTTTTTTCCATTTTCCCATTTTGTAGTCTGTAGTATTTCATTGATTGTGAGCTTCAACAGTGCAGGATTTTATTTTTCTTTATACATCAAAGCTCAGCTCAGGTAGCCGAGGCACATTCAAGGTTTCAGCAGCAGCAGCACACTATCCAAGCAACATCGACTCACAGTAAAAATTCATAACATAGTTGTACGTTTCAAACAAAAGAAAATTGTCCTGGTGTGGTCGTTTGGTTGACTGTGTGTGTTTCCTGTAGGGGGAGCTTCTGAGCCCATGCCGGTGCAGTGGGTCAGTTCGCTGCACCCACCAGCCCTGCCTCATCAAGTGGATCAGTGAGAGAGGGTCCTGGGCCTGTGAGCTCTGCTACTACAAATATCAGGTCATTGCCATCAGCACCAAGAACCCACTGCAGGTGAGTCAGGGGTGTAAAAAACAGCACTGTAGAAGTTCAATGGGAAAATAGTTAGAGGATTTTATTTAATTCACTTCAGTTTTATTTGTGTTGTGCTGAATAACAACATACATTATCTCAAGGCACTTTGAAGGTTATACATTCATAGTATGAATTTGTACAATTAAAAAGTTATTAGGCCTTCTAGGAGACAGCAGCAAGTAAACGCTCAGATGAAGAACTCAAAACACTGAGTGCTGACATGTGTGTTTTGCCTTCTCATGAGCAGGATTATTGGTATATATGGGGCAAGAAGGAGACAGCCCCTTTCTCCTACATTCATACATTAATGTATTTTTGATTTACATATCAACATCTGGCCAGAAGGAAATGCAAGAACAACATTTTAGGAATCTCAGTCTTTGCTGTGGCTCCAAGTCTGCTCTGAATTAAACAGAGCTTCATAGAACAGAACGACTACAGCAGCAACTCTCTGTTTTGGACTTTGATATAATAGGACATAGATTGGGAGTGGTAACAGTTTATTTTGGGGTTCTCCTAAATATGTGATGTGTAAAAGTTTTTAGCTTTTGTTTTTTTACTTAATATTCCATACTACAGTGGCTGAGAGGGGTCAACACACTGCAGTTTAAGAAAACACATGTAAACTGAAGTACAAGAACATTAATTCAAATTTCACTAACATCTTCATCAATTTGACAACACATCTGCTGCACATTGGCACAACACAGCCAAATACGTAAATACGTTGCACACAGCACAGATGGCAACATAATGTGTTTCCAGGAGATAGTAGAAGTATAAAGATGCTATAAAGTGATTATTCTGGCTTGTACAAACTTGGAGTCCAGTGCTTTATGACTTTTTATGTTGGCTACTCATCATCAGTGGCATTGTTGTTTTGTGTTGTGTACTAGTCGTGCATGGGTGGATCAAACTGATTAAGATGTTTTCTTAAGTTGTTTTGTGTTGATCTCTTTCTGCCTTGTGCCCATACTCGGCTGTAACATGCCCTCAAGATTTGTGCTTATGTTTTAGTGGACTAATTTGGAGCTGCAACTACCAGCCTGATTGCAGGTTTTATCTAATCAGTTTAATTGATGTTTGGGTTCAATAATGCTGTCTGTGTCTTGTTGATGTGTGTCTTTATCTTGACGTGTTCCTCTTGCCCTTGTCACAGAAGGTGTTTCCTACTCAGTGAAGTTAAAAATCGAATAAGAGTGAGACACAAAGAACTAAAGGTGACTGAGGTCTGTGTCTTCTTGCAGTGGCAGGCCATCTCCCTGACAGTGATAGAGAAAGTGCAGATAGCAGCAGCCATCTTGGGATCCCTCTTCCTGATGGCCAGTATCTCCTGGCTGGTGTGGTCGTCTTTCAGCCCGTCGGCTCGCTGGCAGCGACAAGATCTGCTTTTCCAGATCTGCTACGGCATGTACGGCTTCATGGACGTCGTCTGCATCGGTGAGATGTTACATCTTAACTCTGTGCTCCATGTACTTTATTGTTAAAGTTCTTTTTCATCTTTTTGAGAATAAGTTCGTGCATTTTACCACTGAGAATAATAACAACGAGTGAGTCGAGTCTGGTCACATTTGTACATTATGCATTCCACTGGGGAAAACATAATGTCATAGCTCTTCAGCAGAGTCAATAATCATACCTGCTGGCTCTGCACATATTATTGTGAATGCCATGAGCAGGTTACACTATTGGCATTTAATACAATTAATCTATACCACACTCAGCAAGTTCAAATCAATATTGAGTGTTTGGACACTTGTGTCCCAGTTCATTATTAATCTTCACTGAATGGATGATTGTTTGGCCAATCTTTATTAATAGCTTTGTAATTTTGTAGTCACTATATTAAAGGTGATGAAATGCTGTGTGAAAGCTTATTTACATACAAAAATAAAAGTAATGCATGTCACTCTGTAGTAAAACTTCCACAACCTTTGTGAATTGATATAACAGAAAAGAAAAAAGGGTGCATTTGAGGGTTCTCAACCATCTGAATTTGTGTGGGTGTCCAAATTGAAAGTTGTAGCATGTGCTTTAAGCCTGCTGTCCTCTGGAGCCCGAGGGCCCTGGTGGACGACTGTGTGATGGCATCTCACATTAAGAAAACTCCTAACTGTCTCTGCAGCAGACAGGAGGCTGAGGGGAAGAGGAGATCGATTGTCTCCGGTTTGGTGGCGAAGATTGACTGTGGAGTCATTAACTCTGCACTTTACACAGATTAACTTGTCACCTGGCAGAGTTTAAGAGCTGACTTTCATAAAGTTGGAGTGGAGGAGAAACAGGATTTTATCAAAATACTCTGTATAAATAACAGAGCTTAAGATTTATACATGTCCATGTTTGACAGATGGTCTCACTGTAGCTGCTGCAATATGTAAGCCTTATGTAAACGCTGATATTGAAGGACCAGGAAAACAGCCGACCCTCTGTACGCAGCAGTAGCACTTATTTTAACCACACCTCTTCAGCATTCATTGCAGTATATTTATTACTGTATTAAAAGATACAATAAATTATGTATAGATAATTGTTAGCAGGTACAAGGACATTAAGTGTGTGTTTATGCATCATTTTAAATGTGTATAACTTCTCCTATGAAGATATTATACCAGTTATATGCAGTAATGCAATATAAACAAACCACACATTCTGTATCTCCCTCTACATCACTTTAATATGAAAAAAAAACAATATTCAGAAAAAAGCATCTGTTGTTACAGATTGATTTCAATTTTTCCATATACGCAGTTCAATGAACAAAAATCAATAAGTAATTTAAAACTGTGATACGTTGTTATTGAACAACGTCAGAGAACAGATGCATTGCTTTTGCTAACCTAGATCCAAGTATAAAATCTTGAGTATGGCCATATCACGCGTTGTGGCATATCTACAGTTTTTCCAAGAAATAAAGATTTTATCTACGGGTTATGGTGCAGTGTTTGAAAGATGAGTTGTCTTGTTCTGTTACTCCCCCAGCTAATTCTCTCTGCAGGCTTTAACACAGTGAATCTACTGCAGAGATATATCACTTTGTGGTGTCATTAAGACTCCTGCCAGACACTGACATTGTCTGTTTGATGCTCTGATCTCCACAGCACTAATTGTCCACGAGGGACCTTCTGTGTTTCGTATCTTCCATCGTTGGCAGGCCGTGAACCAGCAGTGGAAGGTCCTGAACTATGATAAGTCTATGGACAGTGATGACCTGAAGGCCACTGTGGACAGGACTCAGTCTCAGCCCAGTCAGGGCTATCAGACCGGGGTAGGAGTGTCCACCTCCACCTCCTCACTGATGGTGGTAGCCTCCACGGCCGCCGGCTCCACTTCTACGACTGTGGTGACGGCCGCAGGTGGACTGGGGGCGCAGCTGGACCCCAACAGCGGCGACGCAGTGCCAGACCAACACTGTCCATACAACATCCTCCACCTCCTCAGCAACCTGAGGCAGCCGGAGGCTCGCAGCCAACCCAGCAATAGCACACGAGAGCTGGTCATGCGGGTCACTACAGTCTGAGGAGTCAAGTTGAGGCCTTATCTCACACGGAGGTGAAAGATTTATGAACCAGCTGACAGTCGGAAAAAAAAAAAGTCTTACCATAACTGCACTGGATTAAGACTATGTTCTTGTTTGTTTCAAAATGCATCTCTGATGTCCTTACATGGATTGAATAAAAGTCAAGTTGTTTGATTTTCAGACTTGGTTTGGGAAATAGTTATTTGAATATCATTTCTGTGGTATGTGCATCCATTTAATTATTGATCTTTGGAGCAGAATGAAGAGCTGCAGAATAATCCTCCTCGTTTTTTTTTTTACTATAGAAAATATTTATAATCTGCATCCAACTCAAAGTTAAAGATGAACAATATGGGATGTCAAATGTGTGGTTTTTACATTTAAGGAAAAGCTTTGCAACAGAAAACTGAAAAAATGCTCTACTGTATCTCTTCATATTAAGATGAAGGTACTGCATGTTTCTCATCTTTGTTTAGATGCATTGTTGTGTTAAAACTTCCTTTTTTAACTTTTTGCCCAAATATCACAATGAAGTCTCAGTTTACAAATGAAGAGAATTTCATGCAAATATACTACAGTCAAGTGTAAAGTGTCACACCATGTTGGACATCCAAAAACAGAGGCAGGGCTAGTAGGAAATGCAGATGTTGAATGTAAAGTAGTGGGGCACTTGTTGATCAACTCTGTCATATTAGATGATGTGAAGCTCCAACACACATACTGTAAGACAGTGGTTTAGGTGATACTCTTATGCAATAATTCAGATACAGTTTTTTTTTTAGTTTTTTTTTTAAGTGCTTGTTTTTCGGTGCACTGTGATGAGATGATGAAATTTTCTTTCTCACAGCATTTTCAGGCCACATTACATGATTTTGTTGATTGTTTGAAGAGGTTTGGGCAATTATGACAATGCATTTGCTCTTTCTGGAACACCTTTTTCTCTAAATGATGTATTTTACAGCGCATCTGCACAATGGAGAAAAACTGTCATTAGGACAGTTGTCAGCCAGTTTGCTTAATTGCTTGTGCCAGTGTCTCCACGCATGAAAACACGCCTCTGCTCCAAAGCGTTTGGATGTCACTTGCAGTCCATTAGGCATATATTCATGTTCACATTTGGCTCACAAAGCCAGTGATTTTCCCATCTCTTGGCTCTCAGATTCAGATATGCTCTTTGATATTTCTTCCCAGCTCTTGTTTCATGTCCATGAAAGATCAGTTTTTATCCCAGGGGACACCAGATCTCAAAAGCATGTTGTGGGAGGGAAGAAACACTGGTAAAAACATGCTCATAGCTGGCTGGGGATGTGTGTGTGACAGGGGTAGGGGGTACATTTCTTTCCATAAACTCAAGAGACTAACGCTATGACGCTGCGTAAAAAAGACACTTTGCATTATTCTGCAGTTTATGACTTGGTCGCAGTCTCCTACAAAACATATTCATGTCAATATTAACTTTTTGCTAAAAAAAAAAAAAAAAATACTATACAGTACAAGCTAAAGCTGATCATAGTGTGAAATATTTAAATAAGCTATGCCTCGAATGCCTTTGAGCCTTTTCCAACATGCATGGCATTAAAACACATCATTAGCTTGCAAATACATCTGATACGACTGATGTGCAATAATATATGTGGTGCAAGAGTGATGCCTTGTTCATCACTGCAGCCAGTCTTATCAACATAATACAGACAGAGAATTGGTTGCAGTGTTGAGAGATTTACACACAGATCCCACATGTAGTAATTCAGCTGTCAGAATGAATAATCGTGATCTGTTTAGGCTTTAATGTTTGTTCTAATTAATCACCACTTTAAAGTGGTAGGATGCTCTGCTTTGCAGCGCTGCTATTCCTCATCATAATCAAATGCCAGGATACAGTATCTACAGAGAATCAGGTAGCTCCGTGATTTTCTGCTGAATTATTAAAGCGGTGGAGTGCTGATATCAATGGGCGGGAGCTGCTGTATGGAACCAACTTGCAAAGAGCTGGGAGGTTGTGGAGAGTTCACCACGAATCTACTCTCAGTTCTCTTCACACCTTGTCTCTTTCATTATACAGACACACACACTTAGCTTTGATACAACTCAAAAAAAAAAAAAAAAACACCAAACAGATAAGAATGTATTACCTGACTGTCCTCTTTCAAGATTGATATGGGTCACATGTCTCCAGCAGTTTAAATATTCATTTTTGCTCTATGTTCAACTCACATGTATTTGTGCTTAGGAAACATACTGCATACAGTACACTCAACCTCTCTCTGTGTCTGATCCTTATATATAGGAAGCATGAGGTCTGACAGTGCTTTTGATGCAGAGCTGTTCTCAGAACAATACGCCAACTCCTACAGGGTCGCTTTTGGTGCCATTTCCATTCCATATTTTCAAATTTCCCAGGTTTAATTTAGTCTTTGGATAACCTCAACACTATACTCCAATCAGAAATATTTATATTTTTAGTATAATGTGAGTCATCGTTTAACCCAAAAGCAGCGACTGCTGTGCCAGATTTAGCCATTTTTAGCTTGAAGGAATCATGACAAAAACAAAGCCTTTCATAAAACTCATGAATATGATTTTCTATCCAATTTTAAAGCTTTTAATATTTGTAATATTTCTGCTAAAGCAAATAATTGAGGCACTTTGCAAAGCATTAATGTGTGAAATTCATATAAACCGGTGATTTCTGAAGGGTTGTCTCTCTCCTGCTTGGTGCTCAGTGTAATATAACCATTGTGCACATTGCTTTCATCTGCAGAAAATTGACCCAAAAAGCATTTTTTGCAGACTATATAGAACGCTAGAACCTTTGAAACTGAGTGAATTGCATACTGTTAATATGCTTTTCAAGCAGGTCATCAAAAGTCTGAATAACATGGGCAGAACATGCTGCATTCACTCCCTGCAACTTCTGCTACACCGGAAAATGGAAAGGTGCTTTTTGAAGAGCTGCTTTTTTTCTTTTTCTTTTTTTCTCTTTGAAGTGGGATGAAATGAGATATTATAGGTAATGGTATTATATGGAAAATAGCAGCATTAACGGTTGGTCACAATGCTACAGAAATTGCAGGAGAGGCAGCCTTAACACTGATGGTCAAATTCATCTTCCTTTTGAATATTAGAGACATTCATCCATCCATTCTGTCCCTCCTGTTCAGGGTCAGAGTTTGCTTTCATTGGGTAAATCAACAGAATAAAACAGACATGAGCTATTTAGGCGTTCTAGTTGAACTAATCCACATGTTTCTTACTGTGGGAGGAACCTTACACACATGCAAACAGGAAGATAATGCAAACAGAAAATCCAGGACCTTCTTGCTGTGAGGTGAGAGGACTAGAAAATACATTATCTGAGAATTTTTATGGTGTTTAAATAGAAATCCTTTGCAAAAGCAGAACCAGTTGAGAAGATGAAAGACAGCCTGCACCACACTTATCAAAAATAACCATTAGTTACACAAATGAATCTCACTGACATGTTATAGCAGCTTGTGTTCTCCCCCTGGTGGCTCATTCATGTACTGCTCTGAATGACTCTGAACACTGTTTAAAAGGCAGAAAACAGGCATCTCTCTCTGTGTGAAATGATCAAAAGTAATGTTTTTTTTAATGCAGTTTAAACACTTAAGACTGACAGTTATAATGGTTCAGTAATAAAGTTCACAGTTATATCATAGACATTTGAGGATCTAGCCAAGATTTTACAAATACTGAGGTCTCCCTCCCAACAACACAGGCTGAAAACAACTGAATATTTGAGACCAGAAATAAAAAGAAATATGAATATGTGTGTTTTGGATTTTCTTACATTTTTGTTTTCCATCTACCCAACAGTTCATCAGGTAGGGCTTCCACCGCCAGCTGCAACATGTTGCCTACGTAACATAACATGAAAAAAGCGAAATTCTAATAGCCTACATTATAGAAATCCAGACACAGGCTGGGCACAGGATATTTCTGTTGTTGTGTTGGCATTGTTGTTCTTACTTTGGATAAAAAGTGTTGAGTAAAATCCTTTTGCAACCCTATTCAACCCATGAACTGTAAAATATGAGCTCCCTTGGTATTGGGCTGTATTTCCTCAAATATACTGGTGATGATATCTGCCATCAAACATATCCAAACAAAACAAAAGTGTCAAAAATGTTAATTTGTTGCACCTAACCTGGTGAACCTGTCCTTTCATCTGATGATGCACAGCTCCTCTACCTGTAAATGATCATCACTCAGGATGCAGAAAACATTTACAAAGATGTTGCCCAGGGGAAAGACTCTCAGATTGCCTGCCTCTCTCTTAATAGCTCACTTGCTCACTCAGAAATGCACCCCCACCCTTCTCACACACACACACACACACACACACACACACACACACACACACACACACACACACACACACACACACACACACACACACACACACACACACTTGGGTGCTCTATAAACAGCAGCAGCGCTCTGTGAGAAGGCCAATGGATGTATCGCGGCATTTCTTTAATTGAGCCCCTGATGAGGGACTTCCTGGGCTTGCTCCCTTTGAACATCAATAAACACTGAGCTGCGTACACTAATGCATTGCTGCTGATAGCTACATAGTGTCATACTAAAAGGCATTTCTGGCGCATGCCTCTAAATGTCCAGTCCCAAAATATTCCCACGTTTCCCCTTTGCTGAAAATGACAACCTCGTTATATTTGCATTGGGAGCAGTTCAAAACACAGTACAGTAGCCTTACAGCATCTGGACAGTTTCACTGAGTGAAATCTGGCCCAGGTATCTCATTATATCCACCTCAGATGGGGATGCAGCCAGTAATTCTTCTTTGCTGAAAATATCTGTTTTCACAGTTTCACAGTTGTTTATCCATGTCAGCATTTTTTAAAAGCATCTTTTGGGCTTTTTGCATTTAATTGACAGGACAGTAGAGACCGACAGGAAATGGGGGGCAGAGAGAGGGGAAAGACATGCAGAAAAAGGGACACTGGGGGATTCAAAATTTTGAGAGTGCCACGGGGTGGGGTGCGCCCTGGGGATGCCATCTCCATCAACATGGGAATCAAACCCATGACATTATGGTCAAGACAGAACTAATCAGACAGACACATGATCATCTTTCTTCGAGGTTGTGTGAATGCTGAAGGCAGCTGAACACCTTTGCTGAAGATATGCTGAAAAGGCTGATGCTATAGCTGAATAATATAAGGGGTCATCCCTAGTATAATTTTTAAGATGAATGAATGGCTAAAATTATCTTGTAAATAAGAAGTTTTAGCAGAATAAGCAACACAATAAATTCTCACCGTGAACATCAATATCTTACCCAGTAGTTAGAGCTCAACTCTGTACAATAAACATCTTGTGTTCTGTGTAACAGTCAGTCAACATATGCAGAATAACCAGAACAAGCATTACAGTCTTATACAATTTTCTTTATTTACTACACAGAACACTGGGATGTTTGATGTACAGAGTTGATTAATGGCCTTTGTCAGAAGTGCTCATAGCTCTGTACAGTGAACACAGCAGTGAAGCTTTACACAATGATGGACATTACCACAAGTCAATGACCATTGCAGGGCAGGGTGGCCAATCAGATGGCAGGTGCCATGGAAGACCTGCCCCTGTATCTCAGGACAACAACACAACAATCAAATAAACATTAGGGTACTGTTACTCTCATACCAATGCCAATAGTGCTGCAAGTTCAGCAACAACTAATATAGTGATAGTTGTAAACAAGCAATGTTAGAGAGAAGAAATTTATGATTTGCTCACAAAGTGCAGGATTCAAATAAATAATCCTCAAAAATAAAGAAAATCCATGTCCAGGGCCTCTGTGCAGTTAAAGTTCAAATATCACTTGTAATGCTGTTCACAGTCACAGTATATTACAGTATTTTATGGGCAACGGTAAACATTGCCCACAATGCATTGTTTTCTATAGTAGTTACTGTCAGAATGTCGCTGTTTTTCTTTTCTTTTTTACAGCAATGTGTTATAGTGCCACACTTGAGGATGAAAGGATTATATTTCAGTGGTGATGGAGAGCTGGTGTTTCCAACTGTGGGTATAGCTGCATCCCCAAAGTAATGTGCACGATCAAAACACTAGATAAAGAACAAATGGTTTATGTAAGCTTCCCATCCATTCTCTTCTGTCCTTACATGCCCTTGTCTGCAGTCTTGCAGCTACCCCTCTCCTAAATTTATTTTGTATAGATCTGCAGGGGTATATTTTTTCCCACCGTAATTGCATACATTGAGACACTGAGAATAAACCTAAAACATGATTTTCTCAACTTTTTTCCTACACCAGCATTGGCACCATGAGTATACAACAATCCAACTATAGATGGTGATTACACAAGTTCTGATAAATGATGATGAATTCTGAAAAAGCTGCAGTGCAGTGAGAAAACATAGCAGACTAATTGTAATAGTGAGAGACCTTTTTCAGTACAGCTTCATACTCCATAGTCAGAAAGTAACTCTCATAATGTCCTCACCAAAGCATATATGCATTGCACATGCTTATAAATTCTAAAGTGAAATGAAGCATAAATCCCAGTCATCGGGTCCACTAAGTGACCTCAGCCCAGTATTGTAGAGATGACACATCTCTGCCCTTGATTCAATAAAAGATAAATAAAGCCATAGTGGCATGAAAAGACAGACAGGTCATCTGTAATATTCTACAGAGTCTGAGCGCAAAGACGTCCTTCAAGAGACAATGAAAAATTGATTGGCTGTGAGACGATAATGCTGCAGCATCCATAGTGCCATCCAGTGCAAAGGGGCAGTATATGCGCTTTTTTTTAATGCAAATATTTAGATTAACATTTACTTCAATTTGGGTTACATTAGAAAATTAAATCAGAGTGGTGTCTACAACTAACAGGACATTCTGCATGAGTTAAAGGTTGAAAAGAGTTGGCTTGTAAAAACTATTCCACTTACTGTAGAGCTCTTGAACAGTAGTAGCTACAGAGCAGTGTCTTTGAGACTGATGAAGGTGACGTGACACACAGCTCTGCCAGTAGTTTCACATTATTCCATTACTCTAACTGAAGACAGCTAGAGTGTAAGCATGGATATGAGCAATGGTTGCAAAGTTTTAGGAAAATAACATCTAGTTTGGATAGTTCAGTCAAGATGAGCCAGTGGAGGCAGCCTCTATGTGGGCAGGCTGGGTCACACATAGAGGAAGGTTTTAAGCCTGGACTTAGAGGTCGGGAGAGTGTGTCACCCATGGAGAGAGCTGGTTCCACAATAGATGAGCCCAGTAACTGAAGGCTCTACCTCCCAGTCTGTTCTTAGAGACACTGGGAACCACTAGCAATTCTGCATAGGGCTTTAGCGCAATATGGAACGATGAGGTCTTTAGGCAAGACAAGGCAAGGCATCTTTATTTATATAGTGCATTTCATACCAAGGCAACTCAATGTGCTTTACACAAAGACAAAAGCAGCATGCAACAGCATAAAAACAAACAATTGTAAACGTTAAACAGAGTTAAAAGCAAGAGCAAAGAAGAATAAAACGTAGAGAGCGAAAAGAAAATAGTTAAAGTAAAAAAAAAAAAAAAAAAAAAAAAAGAGCTCAGCTATAAGCACATGAAAAGAGAAATGTTTTTAACCTGGATTTAAGATGGGATATCACTACTCAAGTAAGTTTGTTCTATTGGACTTCAAAACCTACATTTTTAGCTTAATATTAAACTGAGAAAATCAACACATCCTGGATTGGTAACTAGCCTACTATTTGTATCAACAATAGTTCCAGACTAATATTCTGTCATGAACTGATCGCACATTGGCCTCATGGTATAACTTTTGGAGAGTTAAAGCAGCTGAATTCCAACATGACATCTCTCTTGCTGTATAGTCTTGAAACATAAACAAAGAGTGAGCGCTAGCAGCTCTCTCCATGTAAGGACGTGAAGCTGCGCCGTTGATGTGTTTGTAAAGCTGCTGTTGGACAGAATCAGCTCATGACACTGCGACATTTATTCTGTCAGATCCGGCAGATAAATAGACTGTTGTATTTATTTAAAGCCGCTTTATTTTCCAAAAGTCTCTCTCTCTCTCTCTCTCTCTCTCTCTCTCTCTCTCTCTCTCTCTCTCTCTCTCTCTCTCCAGTATCCAGCTGCTTTTTCATCTCATCTAAACATCAGGCGCTGAAGCTCTCCGCGCGGACGCCCTCCTGCGTCATCTGAGGATAAAAACGGGCTGCCCCTCGCGCCGAGCTGACCCTGACTGAGCCCGGAAGTTCTGATTGAGATGATTATCTGAAGTTTACAGTCTTTGGAAATTGCTTGAATTTCCTGAGAAGTCCCAAGTCGGAGTTTGGATTTTTACCTTCTCAGTCCTGTTGTCGCGGTGAGTACAGCTACATTTGTTTCTGAACCTTTACTAAAGTTTAGTTGGATGTATCTTCATGTGTGATGCTCCACAGCTTTTCATAGCCTACCACACATCTGGTCGTCCGTTCGTCTCCTTTGACTTTAAAGCTGATGTGTGTGTGTGTGTGTGTGTGTGTGTGTATTTTTGGAAGAAAAAATAATAATAGATTCTAAAGTGAAACTAGCCTATTCAGCCTATTATCTACCTCGTGAAAAAAAGGCCAGACAAGTGGGTGTTAATATGGATTTCTAGAAGACAGGCTTCATTAGCAATATTTAAAAGTAGCTATAAGTAGGATACTCATCTTACAAGGCACTGTGTTTAGAGTGTTGTACAATTACACATCATAACACTGGACTATAATTACTAATGCATTGTCCATAACAAGCTTGAGTTTGATAAAAAAATGATTTTGGTATGAGCTGTTTCAGTGCATCAAACTGCTTGTAAAACTGTTATTTGCTAAATTAACAGAGTAAGTGTAAAAAGTAAAAGTAAAATAAAGGTATACATATTATGCTGTTAATACTTAGTTTCGCTGCAGTGCTTCAATAAAGTATTCAATTAGGCTACACAACTTAAGTAACTGTAGCCTATATACAGTCTACCATTGTTTTGTTTGTGTTTTGATGCTTTTAACAGGAAATGGGTTGGGAAATTCCCGCTGTGGATCACGGTCTCACCAAACATTCAGTTTAAGATGCGTTTTTATTTGTTGATGTTGGTTTAAGGGAATTGTTTGCGTTTCCAGCTGGTGTCTTCTACAGAACACACCACCACTGTCTCATCAGCTCACATCAAACAGCTGATATGACCTCACCCAGGTCCTCTTTGGTCTTAACTTGTGTTTAGGGGTTCTTGTTTGGATAACCTCCTGCTCCTGTATTTCAGCTTTACTTTTAACAGGTGGGATGCAACAACCAAAAATTTCATTTCAGTTACAATTAAAAAAAAAAAATCCACACAGTGTTGTTATTCACTGACATTGTTTAAAACAAAGATAAACACGCCAGCTCTGCGGAGACGCCTTCTGTGAAGACTCACTCATCTGACAGCTATTTCCTGCATTTTAAAGAGAACTTTGGCGTTAAAACTAATCCTGCATCAACCGTCTGGTCCTCTATTCTCT
Source organism: Trachurus trachurus (assembly GCF_905171665.1). Taxonomy (NCBI): domain Eukaryota; kingdom Metazoa; phylum Chordata; class Actinopteri; order Carangiformes; family Carangidae; genus Trachurus; species Trachurus trachurus. Next base: position 14,361,450 of record NC_139899.1, on the reverse strand, counting down.
GTATTTATTCTTCAAGGGTTGCAGCAAGCATGGAGATGATTTCAGGGTTCATTTTTCTGTGTATGCTCCAAGCTGTAATCCCACAACGTGTTACCCCTCGTGGACCCAGGCCTATTCCTGGAAGGGGTGACAGTCCAGGACCAACTCCACCCCCAATCTCACCTGAGCCCCCACCAAGACCTAAAGGTTGTGAGAGTGAGTTTCACTGATTTCTTTCCAGCTAAATAAAACAAGATGATAATGTTATTGTTTGGATTTGCATTGTTAGTTTCGTTTTGTGTATTGAGCAGTGAGATCTCATATGTTAGTGTGTACGAGGTCATTTTTTGTTCTTGCAGACTGAGAGGGGATTTTTTAATTTGCATATTTAACCTATAGATATGTGACATCTTCACAATAAGTGTTTTTAAAAGCAACATTTTATTTCACTTTCTAATATTCATTAAAACTATCAATACAAGAATAAGCGGTAAATCTTCATAACTGAACAAAGAACAAAATTGTTTCCCTCTGAAAGGCAGCAGAGTGTACAGTAAGTAGAGCTGAGCAAATGCATTTGTAATTTGAGTGAAAGTCAACAAACTGTGCAGTTAAGGTACTCACTTGAGTCACTCTTTTCCTCCGCAGGCAGGATAATCGAATGTCCCATCAAGCTGTATTTCACCCTTGACACGTCAGAGTCAATCGCCTTACAGGAGTCCCCGCCAGGTGTCCTGGTGGACAACATCAGAGAGTTCACCAAGATCTTTGCTCACAAGCTGAATGATGAAGTGTACCAGGACCAGATCGAGATCACCTGGGCCATAGGAGGCCTGCATTTCTCACAGAGGCAGGTTGTTTTCAGCCAGTTCACAACCAAGGAGAACTTCATCAGGAACCTCAGCAAGATCAAATACCTGGGTAAAGGCACCTACACCGACTGCGCCCTGAGGAACATGACCGACGAAATGACCGAGCACTACTCCGGAACGAAAGCTGTGCTCTTCTCCGTGGTCATCACTGATGGCCATGTCACAGGAAGTCCATGTGGAGGGATCAAGGTCATGGCGGAGAGAGCCCGGGAGAAAGGGATCCATATTTTCTCAGTGGCAGCGTCCAGACGCATTGATGAAGTAGGAATGAAAGAGATAGCCAGCGCTCCCGTGGAGCTTTACCGTGATAACTACACAGTTTGGGAAATTGTTGATGGACGGCCAAAGATAAAGACTGAATTCATCGATCGTATCATAAAAGCCATGGTGAGATGAAATGTTTTCCCCTTCTGTTTTGATCCAGATTATCGTCTGGCACTTTTAACTAACTGCTGTCATTTGTTTGCAGAAATATCAAGCGTATTTACAGGTAAGAGAAATTATGTCTATCGTAACAAGACAAGTAATTAAAAACAGGTTTTGGGATATATCGTTTCTTTTATGTATTATTACCCTAATATTTCTTTTCTTTCTTGATCTTGTAGTGTTATGAACATAAATGCCTCGAGACCCGTGGGATCCCTGGACCAAAAGGGCTTTCAGGTCTTAAAGTGAGTAATAAATGATGTGTGTTTATTTTTGCTTGTACCAAAAATTGTTTTGTTAAAATGTCAATATTTCTTCTTATTTATAGGGCGCAAAAGGAGACAGGGGTTATGTTGGGCCAAAAGGGCAAAGGGGTAGACCGGTAGGTAGAAATTATGTTGAAATTATTTTGAATTATGGATATAAGAAACATTTCAAAAAATCTATTTTCATCATTTTAATGCTGAATATATTTTTGCTGTATTTCAGGGAGATCCTGGTATTGAAGGTCCAATCGGACGGCCTGGTCCAAAGGTTTTGTTTAAGCTCATCATTCATCGTCATATGTAGTTTTCTAAGGTGCCATTTTGTTTTTATCTAATTAACATGTTCTACTATGTCCTTTTAACAGGGAGAGGTTGGTTTCAAAGGTGACAAGGTGAGAGCTATATATAGGCTATACTATACTTAGCTACTTACTTACTAAGCTACTATACTTTTTTTTCTTTTTGTCATTTTGTCATTTTGTTAACTTGAGAATTAAGTTTTATCTGGATTAATGCATCTGTTTTACCTCATCAGGGTGAATTTGGAGCGACTGGAGCAAAGGTAAATGATTTTGTTGTTGTTGTTTTTCCATCATACTTCCATTCACATTTTTGTTTATACATCCTACAACATAGGCTATAAGTTCATTTTCTGTCTTCACTAATGTTTAAACTCTTAGGGTGTGGAAGGAGTACCTGGCAGAAATGGAACTGATGGCCAAAAGGTGAGTCTTGATACATCAAAGCAACAGTTAAACATTATTCTTATATGTTGTGTATATGATATGATATAAATGCTTCTCTGAAATCTTCAGGGGAAAATGGGGCGAATTGGAGCTCCTGGTTGCAAAGGTGATCCAGGTGACAAGGTGAATTTACATACCTACATAAATGTATTTTTCATTATGATAATGAAAAGGTCCTTTTGATTGAGGGGAGAAAGTTTGTTTTCATTAATTGGCCCAATTCTATTGTAATCATCTAAATTAGATTATCTAAAATATGTATATAGACAGTTCATTTTCACTACACGCATTTGCTACATTATAATATAATTTTGTTTTTGCCTCTGAAAGGGACCAAATGGTTTCCATGGAGAATTTGGTGACACTGGGCCACCTGGTGACCAAGGAGGAAAGGTCTGTATCACATCAAAACTGTAATCCATTAAATGAAGCAACTGAGAATAAAACTTGTTTCAACCATGCTGGGGCTTGAGACACTGCTGATGGTGTTCGCAATTTGTCACTCCATCCAACACTTTGGTCCAAAGTTAAATATTTATAGTAACTGGATGGATTTCCATAAAATTCAGCAGAGACAGTCATAGGGCTTTGACAATGAATCCAAACCATGACAACACTGCAACCAGAAAAGACAAAATATTTGGAGCAAAATTGAAGTGTGTTCATTTTAACTAAAATAATAAGCATATCACAAAGGCACGAGGACTCTCATCATCCATTTCCAGTGTAATGTAGCTTGGGTGTCAGTGCAGCTGTTACAGCAGCTGAGCAACATGCTATGCTACAGAAACTGTTTTCCTGAAAATGGACAGTCTGGTTCAAGACCTCTGATTTGCCACCTATCTCTAGTTTTCTGTGGAAAAACTGTCTAACATTATGCTCATTAACTTTTGTTTTAATGGTTGGAAAAGAACCAACCAATCAAGTCATTTTAAGGTAAACAGAGAAATCATCTCCATCAGTCGGAGCCAGAAAGATATGACCACAAGTGTGTGGATATCGATGCAGCTGTTAGTCGACTTACCCAAGCCGAATGTCATTGTTAAATGTAACCATTAATGTGGCTTGAGCACAAACTGAAATTGATATTGACGAGGCAGAAACATTTCTTACTGATGATTGGTACGGCCAAAATAAAACTACTCCCAAACAGAAATCACATAACTGACTTGAAACCATGTCAGATTGAATACTAACATTACTAATAATATTGATTGAGTCTGATTATGAGGCTAAATCAATCATGGGATCTTTTTTGTTGCGATTCAACAGTTCAAATTATTGACCCTCAATGCACAGTGTTGTGCAAAAGCACACACCTACATGTTCCCTGATCCCTGACTTGGAATGACAAATGGCAGGTTGAACACTGTTTCCCACTCAGCTTTACAATTACAACATGAAATGTGTGACATGATCGTGGTCAAAGCAGTGGGGGCTTTGAAATACAGCTTAGATGAACATTGAGGCAAGTCTGACAAGCTGAGGTTGAGATGTTTTAAAATGCCCACTGCATTGAGGATAAACCATGAATGTATTATAGATGCAGTGTTCCACAATAGTGCCCTCTTGACGTCAATCAAAATGTCTCATCCTAGGTTTTCCAGGCTTTCACATTTGTGGCCTACACCCACTTGTGCATTAAAGCCTGGCTGACTGCCCACTTAGAATAACACAAAGAGTATATTTAGACATAACACATCCTGCCTTTTAAGTGTACACTCATTCTTATGGTTCAGATTCAGTTTCAAAACAGATTCTTTTGAAGAGAGGGTTTTTTTTTTTTTTTTTTACTACTAATGACAAGGATAGGAGAAAAGCTATACAGTAAGTTATTCAATGTGGCTGTACTAGCCAGTAATCAATATTGTACTTTTATTTGCTGCTTTTATTAGGGTGACCATGGCCTCCCTGGGAAGTCAGGGCCCCCTGGACCTCGGGGGAATCCAGGACCAAAGGTAACCTTCAAATTAAAACATCTGACAACCTCAACCAGAAGTTTTTTTTCAAATTATTGACCTGATGTATTTCTATAGGGTGAGAACGGAAATCCTGGGAACCCAGGGCCACCTGGAAATAAGGCCAACCCGGTACAAAGGAGACTTTTTTCATCAGTACAATTTTTTATGTTGTTGCTACAAAACGTACACTGACCTATTAACTTTCACAGGGTACTCCCGGATTACCTGGACCAAGGGGAGAAGAAGTAAGTCAAATTCTTTGTCTTGTGTATTTCAGCTTTTTGTGAAAATGTATCATAGTTGAGCAATTAATTCTAATAATTCTTAAATAAATGTCAACAGGGAAGGAGAGGAGATCCCGGGAACAAGGGAGCACCAGGAAATGATGGGATAAAAGGAGAGAAGGTATGTTTAGTGCTCAGAATGAGCTACACTTTGGTATGTGTGTTGCATTTTTAGTTTTGTTTTAGGCACATCTCAAATATAACTCAACTTACAGTAGTGCTTTTTGGAAAACAATGTGGCGAACATGAGGGAAAGAGAACACCTGATCTGAAACCCAAGTAACAACTTATTTTGAAACTAACAAGTGAGTCCCATCTGTGTCAAATCTCACTGAAGAGTTTTATTTCAGAGTAACATCATCAACATGCCCAGAATAATTTGTCTCTGAGTTGCTACTGGATGTTTCCAAATCAGATTCTCAGGAAAATTGTCTGAAAATAGAGTTAACGCCTCTCAGTTCCCGTTGTGTTTTATACACACTAGTTGATGATTAATAGTGTGGTGCAAATCTTGACACATTCATTTATTTTCGAGGGGGAACGAGGGCCACTGGGAATCAGAGGTCGACCCGGAGAAGACGGACTCAAGGGCTCAAAGGTGAGGGGATTGTGCTGTGGGCGGATTCTGGCAGTGCGATGACTCAGCAGCTTCCGAAGAACTCAGCAAGTGTTCAGAGACCTCCAATACTGGAGTTAAGGCTTGGTGTACTTGGTATGCTGCCAGAATTGCCTCAGTCCGTGTCTGTTATCATAAACACTTTTTCCAGAGAAATTCTTCTGCAGAAAAACAAAAAAATCTCACTAAACTCATATCAGCATGACTACTATGTGTGGGCTGCGGTGAAGGTGATGTCCAGTAATGTTTTCTGTTACCCTCTCTCTTCAAGGGAGATCAAGGACTACCAGGTTCAAGGGGTCCGCCAGGAGAACCAGGGACACTTGGAGCAAATGTGTGTTGTTTATCATACATCATAATCATCAACAATGTTTCTTGTTAGAGTCTCTGTTCTGAGTTTTTTTTTTTTTAACAAATGATCTATGGGAAATGAACTGTAGACGGTAACTCACTCACTGACTTTATCTTCTCTGGTTCTAGGGTACCAGGGGAAATCCAGGAGATGCTGGACCAAGGGGAGACTCTGGACCTCCTGGACCTAAGGTTGGCAAATGCTTCAACTTTTCTGATCCTAACATTCAATAAAGAAATTGCAGCATTCAAGCATCATCTCTATTCTTCCTTTAAAGGGAGACAAGGGAAGACAAGGATTCAGCTACCCTGGACCGAGAGGACCCACTGTATGGTTCTGTTTACCACATCAAATTTTTACACGTGTTAAATGTTTGTATTTGAGTCTTAACTAATTCTGCTCCAGGGTGAGAGAGGTGATCCGGGCAGAAGAGGATCGAGGGGGGGCAGAGGTGACTGTGGTGCCAAAGGAGACCCTGGAGACAAAGGACCAATAGGAGAATCTGTAAGATTGATAAATCAACCAAACCATTACTAGTTGGGTCCGGTTCTGTGAAAAATTTAAAATACAAGATTCACAACCACTTCTGCCACCTCTCCAATACTACTTCAGTGAAAGGAATTTGATGCTCCCAACACAGAGTGGGAAAGCTCGACTGCAAAAACAGAGTCCCAAGTAATCAGAACAATGCACACAATACACACACTTCATTGAGACTCTTTCTTCAGAAAAGCAATTCCAAAGACAATTCCTCACAGGCAGTTGTGTGTTTTTTTCATGAGAAATTCCTCAGTGTTGTTTCTGGATGGAGAAATTACCATTTAATTTTTAGGCACTCCCACGATTACCCGTCATGTTTTGACAGTGGTGAAAATTGTAGAGGATAGCACATCAAAACCTCATCTGTTATTATGAAAATATCCTGTTGGCTAGATACCACTAAAAAGTTAAATGGAAAAAAAATTGAAATCTGCGGCGAGTGCAGAGTATGAATATATCAAATAATCCAGTCCAGATAATATCTTGGATGATTTCATGAGGATGTCACCTGTGAAATTTACTAGATGTAGTGCCTGCTGCAGTTTCTTGTTTGGACATACTAACAAACAATGCAACTACAAGAGTCCCAAGAGATCATGTGACAGTGAGTACTTGCGCAGAGGAAGAAATCAATCACTAAAAGCCAATATTAACAGAAAAACAAGTCACTCGTGTTGAGGAATGTTTTTCTTTTTAGGGGGAACCAGGTCAGTCAGGTGAGCCAGGACAAAGAGGACCCAGAGGAGACCCTGGAACTGATGTAAGCAACAGAAGTATCACTTGAATGCTTTGACCATGCATGCAAATCTGAGATCCAATTGCATTGTATTGCATCTCTCTCTCTCTCTCTGCATGTGTGTGTAGGGTGGTCCTGGACCAGTAGGCGATCCTGGGCTTACTGTGAGTAAATATTTCAGTTTTGTTTAGGCTACATCAGGTACATTTATTTGGTCGTTACATTCTAACCTCTATACGCGTTGCTGCAGGACTGTGATGTTATGACTTACATCAGGGAGACCTGTGGTTGTTGTGGTAAGAAAATATCATTGTAATCATATCATAATCATAATAATCATATCAGACACGCAGTGAGTGCCAGAGTTATTGCTTTACTGTCAATGTCTTTAAATGTAAGTGAATAATGTTTGTCTTTTGTCTCAGACTGTGAGAAGCGCTGTGGGGCTCTGGACATTGTATTTGTAATTGATAGCTCCGAGAGTGTTGGGCTGACTAACTTCACCCTGGAAAAGAACTTTGTTATCAACACCGTCAACAGGTTGGGCTCGATGGCCAGCGACCCTGCTTCACTAACTGGTACGGCTGAGCTAAAACACAGCACAGACATCCCTGTAAATCCCTTTTCAGACATAGTTTCAAGTGACAAGATGTAGAGGCTGCCTTGAAAGATTAACCTCTTCCAAAGGCTGAATCCCTTAATCCATCGCCGAATATAAAGTTACAGCCAAAAATATTTGGAAGGGCCCCAGTAGCCTTTAAAACACTGACTGTATAATAACAAAGTACTGATTTTCTTTGTTGCAGAATTCCAGCCATCCAACGTGTTTTAACAGTTAATAATTCAACTTTGTACTGTAAACACTAAATTTACATTCAAATTGATGTGAACACGAAGCCAAGGCACATAAAAATATTCACTGAAAATGTGTCTGTAACCGACTGTTTTCTTTCACCTCCCCGACATCCCGTCTCTTTTAGGCACAAGAGTCGGAGTTGTGCAGTTCAGTCACCTCGGAACCTTTGAGGCCATTCACCTCGATGACCCCACCATCAACTCCATATCTGCCTTTAAAACGGCAGTGAAGAAGCTCAAGTGGATTGCTGGGGGCACCTTCACACCATCAGCCCTCCAGTTTGCTTATGAGAAGCTGATCAAGCACAGCAAGAGAGCCCGAGCCAAAGTATCCGTAGTGGTAATCACCGATGGCCGTTATGACCCGAAAGACGATGACGATCTACTTCAGGTCCTATGTAACGACAACAATGTGGTGGTGAACGCGATCGGGGTTGGTGATATGTTTGAGAAAAGACAGGATAATGAGATCTTGGTGTCTATAGCATGCGACAAGAAGGACCGTGTCAGAGAGATGAAGCATTACACGGACTTGGTGGCTGAGGACTTTATAGAAACAATGGAGACGGTGCTCTGTCCAGGTAAGCCTGTACGCCTACCAGTACTCTCAGCAAGATGACAAAACTTTGTCTAATTTAAGTCCTTTTGATTCCCTTCCAGAGCCGGAGATTGTGTGTCCTGATCTCCCGTGTAAAAGTGGTAAGTACTGTTAGCCATGGATTTAATCAATGGTCAACGTTGAATCGAGTGCAGCTCAGTGACTGATTTTCTTTTCTTTGCAGAACCTGATGTAGCACCATGTGTTGAGCGGCCGGTGGATTTGGTATTTCTACTGGATGGCTCAGAGCGCCTCGGGGTGAAGAACTTTCAGCACGTCCGTGAATTTGTGCTGAATGTGGCGGACAGACTGGGACTGGCCCGCTCCAAGACCGATCGCATGCGAGCCCGTTTAGCCCTACTAGAGTTCGGCAGAGAGAACGAGAACCACGTTGCCTTCCCTCTCACACACGACAGCGCTGTCATCGCCGATGGCTTGGCACGCCTGCCGTACCTGGATTCTTCCTCGAGTGTGGGGCCCGCCATCTTCCACACCATCAACAACATCTTGGGTAAAGGAAACGCTCGCCTCACGAGACGCAACGCAGAGGTTTCGTTTGTTTTCATCACAGACGGCGTCACTGACCTCAGCAATCTGGACGAGGCAGTTAGTGCGATGCGTGGGGTACAAGTTGTCCCCACAGTGATAGCCACTGGAATTGACGTTGACCAAGGGGTCCTAACTAAGCTGGCTATGGGTGACCAGGATGCCATCTTTAAAGGAAAAGACCTCTCTGATCTGTCCCGCTCCCGTTTATTTGAGCGTTTCATCCGGTGGGTATGTTAGAGAGACAGTGTGTTAATGTGGACGTGAATATCATGCTGGTGCTACTGCTGTTTATCTAGCATTTTGAACATGAGATACTGGTTCTACTCTGCACTGTTCAATTTCTAAATGACGTCACTGCAACTATATTCATCCTCAGTATTTCGTTATACAAATACATAGTACAAATTGAACATTCTTCAACTTTTACGCTTTACTGATCAAAGATAATTAACATGCAGTTTGTTGGACGCTTAAATGCACTCGAAATCTTGATATATAAATCACCCGCTACATTCAACGTTACCATGGAATTAGAACAAAATATTTGTAAATATTTACCTTGATTTGGAGATAAGACATTGCAGACAAAACACATCTAGACGCTTAACAGTTTTGGTCGAAGTTAAACACAAGCGTAGTTTTCTGAAACAGTATACAAGTAAACAGTTCTATTAAAAGCCTTTTCTGTGCAGCATTTACACAACTCCTTATCACCAGCGACACAGTCTCAGGGGTCTCCACATTGGCATCAGAACAAATGGACGGCTTGGTTTGTGTGGTCTCATCGGGTGAATTATGGCATTCTTCTCATTTCTCTGCATGTTCACTGCTGACACTCCCATGGCCTCCCTTCTTACATCATGTCCAGCTGCACAGGAAGAGGAGAAAAAGTTAAGACTAGAGAGTTTATATCCGAGGTCTCAATAGCCCAGGCTCATTATCGGACGCACAGAGGCATATCCTGCAAATATACAGGAAAGGGTTTGAACATGGCTTTAGGGCATTATCGGTTAAATATTTCAAACCTGAATCACCAACACTTACCAAGTCATCAACGTCTCCTGTATCTTCCGCTGGTGGTGCAGCCACCTCTTCTTTCTTCTCCTCAGCAACCAGAAACTGAGGATAAAGCAGGATTCAGTCAGTCATATGTATGGATGGTCTAAAGATCACCTTCAAAAGTTCAGTCGCTCCTTTCACAACAAAGCTGGGAAGCGTCATTTAAGTTACCTGGTTAGCTTCGCTTTTGGACACCTTGCTTCCTTCAACTTCGTCCTTGCTGATCAAAGTTACAGCATCTGTCGAACAGCAATAATTCAGGCCACTTGCGATTTAGGCTGCGCAGCATTTTTTTAAGCATCAGTCAGCTCCTAGTTTGCGCTATTTACTTATTTTAGACTCACAAAACTATGCAAAACATTTTTGTCTTATCCCAAGAGAGGAATAATTTGAGAGAGCTTGAAATAAAGAGGCTTATCATACCTTGAACCAGCAGGTCCCAGAAGACCTCCAGCCCTCTGTTGGGGATGCTACTTTTCAGGGACTGGAGGTAGCTATTGTACAGTTCAGCATTTCCCACCTGAATTGCAAAACATACAAAACACTCAAAATCAATTTGAAACTCTCTAAAAAGCTCACATCTATATGCAGACACGTAAGCACACTCTCACAAAAACTGGCCTCGGTTCAAACCACAAGAAATGAAACAGGCTCACTGTAATCTCTTGAAGTTGACTCAATCTCCATGCAGCCTGATACTTTACGATTATTTCTCACAGACTCTCATAAACAGAAACCCCCACAGTCATGATGCATTTCCCAAATGGAAGACGATGAATGTTTATTTACCTTAACGGACTGCTCTCTAAAAGCCTGGATACAGGTGATGCTTTTCATGTAGTACTGTGTGTCCTTGTTGCTAAGCAACTGCTCTATCCTGAAACTCAGCTGCTGACAGGCTGGGAAGGACACAAAGGTCACCACATCCAAACAAAGAGATAAACACAATTACAAGGGCAGAACACAAGCCAGGGCGATGTACTGTATAACTGAACTAGAAAAAAATGTTTATCAGTCCAGCTCAGTGGGGGAAAAGAAATAAAAACTGGACCTCACCCTCTCCGAACGGCAGACTCTTCTGCTTGATCAGAGTGCGGAAGTCTCGGGCTGGATCAACACTTCCCACCTGGTTCAAGTGTTTAATATTATTCAGGGATGAAGAGAAATTGAAGTTTTAAAGTATGCCTGCTCAAACAACTTGCAAAGTAGTTTGTGTAAATGGCCAATTTTTGGTTGTTTATCTTTCTCCTCTGATTCTCACCGAAGTAACAGAGCCTTCAGAAATGTCAGCCAGGTTGTACTCTTCCTCCTCTTCATCTCCTTTTGCCTTCTTGGCATCCGGCACCTCCGATCTACAAGTCACAGAAGGGTCAGTTACAACACTGATGGTTTTAGAAGGTAATATTTTTGTAATGAGTTAAACCTCGACCACGAAGTCAATACAATAACAGTGACGGCTTCAGACCACCTGGTGATGGGGTCACACCAGCTGTAGCCAGCATTAACACGACTACATGAGCACTCGTGGGTCAGATTACTCCCAAGTTAACTTTATCAAATTCACATCAATAAGCTTTATTGACTGTGTCTTGCACAGCTGTGATGTAATCACACTGACAAAATCTGTCCAGGGACAGGCAAACATAAAAGCCTGCCAAAATACTCAAGCCTCCTCTGGTGTCTCCAGGATTCATAATACAGTAACTTCCTAGCTTGAAGATCACATCTTATCTGCTTAGTTGCCATGGCGATAAGGGTTGGGACATGATTGAGCAAACAAAATGTTACAGGCGAAAGATTCCTGGGTTAATATTTCTATCCCATTTTGTGTACAAGTGTATTATACAACTTCCCTAACCCCAAATAAACTCTTCTAACTCCAACATAACCGTTTAACTGTCATTACTTTCATTTTCCACCTCTTAGCTTCCTTGTTTAATCTGCTCTTTCGCTGGGTTTACACAACCATCAAGATGTCATGAGGCAGACAGAACATATCGAATGAGAGACTCACAGCAGACCTGAATGATGTGTCAGGGTTTGATGACAAAATGCTCACACCTTCCCCAGGCCACTGTCCTGCAGTGAGCTGAGCAACATGGGACTCATTTGGTGGCTTAGCTAATCTGTTTGTTTTTACCAATTGATTTACAAGATCAAGGTTTAAGTGGATTAGGAAAACACTGTAGCTCAGCAAGATTAGAAAAGTAGCATTGGTTTCTTGGCAACAGCCATTTTAATCCATTTTAATAACTGACATCAGATTGAGTATTTAGGATTTCTTGACCTAAAATTAGACTGGTATTAAGTTGTTCCTTATATTAGTTATCAAATCAAACTGGGAAAACACTAAATTTCTACTGCACTGAAGAGCCAAGACATTAAAGCAGAAGTGAGTGATCCGGTCGTTTTCGCTAATGCTGCGTTCCAGGCAGGCTTTTGAAATCGTAAATTACAGCTTCAAGTCACAACTTACGACTTTGTAGCGTTCCAGGCAACCCACTTGTGTTTTTCCGACCTGTTTTACCGGTGAAAGTCACTATAACGGCCACTCGTAACTTCCGACCAGTGAACTCGTACCAGATCGAACTGGTACCACTTCACGGTCGGAAAAATACGAGTTTCCTTGAACGCACCATAACAGTCCTCGTCGCTACGTCACCACATTCACGGCGTTCCTTGGCTGCACACACAGCCCTGCGTGCCGTTCTCTCTCCTCATTGGATAAAAACTGTAGGATACGATAAATGTTTTCTCTTCGGCTCAGAGCAGAGGGACTGACAGACCCGTGTTTCAGTCCAAACACTCTATGTAAGTGATTGCTGTCGGAAGATATAACTATTTAAGACTTATATTAACACAAATATATCACTCACTTCTGCTTTAAGTGTACAGGACAGGACACACACACCCCTTGTATGCCTCTGTCAAGCTGTCAGGTTGCAGGAAACATCACAACCATCCCACTGAGTTACAGTGTTGAATAATGTCCTGAGGTGTTTTTGCTGAACTTGATGTCACAGTGAAGTTGACCTTTGATCTGTCCCACCAGACATTTTATATCCAACCACATTGGACTTTATCATTGTCATTTTTATCACATTAGATATTTATGTCATTATTACCATATGAATTCTTGACTCGTGGTCAAAAATGTGTTTTGTGGGGTCAATGAACAACCCAAAATCACAATGCTTCTATTCTAGAAATAGCCTCAGTTAATCAAACTTACTCTTTGCCAAAAATCTGAGCACTTGTCTTGAGCTTCTTTTTCTTCTCCACTTCTGTGAGGGGAAACTTCCTCTTCATCTCTTCTAGTGCGGTTTGGCAACGTTCGTTAATGACCTCGGGGCGCTCGAGAGCAGCCTTCAGCCACGGCTCCATGGGGGGAAGAGGGGTACCGGGGTTTACTGCTCGGTGATGCAGACACTGAGAGAAAGGTTGGGTAAGGAAGGTGAGACAGATGGAGAGTGAGAGAGGAGCAGTTCTGGTTTGGGTGGCTGATGAAGCTCTATTCAGGCAGATGAAAGCTTGTTCCATCTGTCTGACTTCTACCATCTGCCCCGACTCAGAATGGGAGGGCTGTGCATCTGAAATACAAACTGTAGCACTGCAGTACCTGGAAGTGTCTCTGGAAGGCCGGGTTGGGAATGTTGTGGACCTTGAACATGTCCTTCTGTTCTCCACTCTCATCTTTCTCCACCAGCATCATGGAGTCGATGAGAGAGTCCACAGCAGACAACTGGGAGTCTGAAGAAATCACATGTTACTCAACAGCCCATCCACGTCCATTCAAGGTTCCTGACTTAAGTCTCTCTCAACACACAAACACAGTGGCAGACATTAATAAATACCATTAAAAAATATACATTTAATATTATTTCATATATTATTATCTTTTTTGATTTAAGCTATCAAACAGCACATATGCGAATCAATACTATTCTATATCATGAAGTAAAATTTCAAGCATATAGCAAATATTACACTTTGAATTAAGACATTTTACATATCGAATCATATATTTACATACTTGATACTTAAGAGTACATTTTCCTGTCGATACATGCACTTCTATGGTGGTAAGATTGGAATACAGGGTTTTTATTTATAATGCAGTAAGTCAGCTTCAGTCCTAGAGAATCTGGGCCAAACAAACATAGAACATAACATGTTACATGCAGGCATGCTGACGAGTGCCATCTAGGGGCAGAAAGAGCGGCAGTGCAGCGTTCAAGCCGCAGCAGATTCTAAGTTCTGTGCCTGTAGGAGGCAACGTGGACGTGTTTGCATCAGCGGGCCATAGCAGGGGATTTGGTTTGACAATGAAAAGATCCCTGTTGCCAGAGAATCGGCTGCTTGTTAAACATGAATGTGTGAGTTTGCGGGTGAATCACGGGCCTCCTCCATGATGCTTCATATTTAGAAAAGAAGTTACATAACATCAGCTGTGAAGAGGAACCAGAGCTTGTACCACACATTAGTTAATTCTTTAAAGCTCAACAGCAAATGCACTGCGATCAGTACGTTGAGGCAACAAGAGTGCGTATGCTGAACAAACATGACATGCAGAGACTGTACCTGATGGAGTAAACTTTTTGTTGTTTTCAAGGGAGGGAAACGTGAAATGTCTGAGGTCTTCTGTGAAGGGCAGCTGGACGTACATCAGACACTATGGACGGCAAAAGATGAACCGTTATCTTTGTCGTATTCATTCAGATTCGATGAATAAACGACAGCAGCATGTTCTGGACTCTGTGATCTCACCTCGTAGTTCTGCTTGATACAAGGGAAAGCTGCTCCAACTTGAGGGTTGCTGCGTCGGTCATATGCGTAACGCACAATGGCCACCATCTGGAGCTCATCCAGTGCCCGGATGACGGCTGACAATGCCACGCCTGCATGCTGCTCAGACACAGCACAGAAACAAACACAAGCTTGTCAAAATCAATGCATGTATTTGTAGTCACATGCAGTGTAGCTGTTTTTCTCTATTCTCACCTCATCATCTTTGGGAGCGAACATCTTGATGATCTGGTTTCCCATGAACTGATGACGACGTATCTGTCAGCAGACAGCAACAAGAAAGACAAGGCTGTTTGATGTGAATGCCTTTTACATGTCACATACGATCGCATAGACATAACAACTACAATACCAAGCTCTGTTTGGTAAAGCCCAGGACAGCGAAGCACTTCCCGTCGTGCTTGTATTTCATCTGATCCTGATCCACTTTGGAGAAGGGAACAATGTCACTTCCATACTGAAAACCTGTGAAGGGAAAAAGAAGTGAAGTTAAATGATAAATGAATTCAGTGCATAATTTCTCTGGTTTTCAAACAACTTCCTCACCTTGAATGGTGTCATCCTTTGGCACCTCTGTCTCGTTGTCGTCGTCCAAACAGTAGACCGTCTCTCTCTTCACGTCTTCTTTCATGGTGGTTTGAGCATCAACTGTAATCCACATCTTCTTCAGCCTTTCTTCGGTCACCTGTTGGACATGATGGGCAGAATTAATGGAAGAGAAAAACCTCTGGTTTCCCTAGCAATGTATGTGTTTCTTATTGATGATCATTGTAATGATAAGTCCTTTTCTAAATCTGTCCAACTAGTGATGGAGCAGCCTGATCCAATTTCAACTTAACCAGATTTAAACCTGCATACCGGTAGTAGGAATGATTACTTGTTTTCACAATTAATCGTGGTATTAAACGCCACAATTAATTAATCGTAAAGATTCCTAAATACCGTCACTTTCCCAAAAAGATTATGTCAGAACCGTATCGGCAGATGTGCGCCACAGTAAAGGTAAATGCACAGATACTGGTCCATTTAACTAACGTAACACTGAATTGGTAGGAATTTAAATGCTAGCGTGTCATTTTTAATTAAAAAAAGGCAAAACAAAACAAAAAACGATTCAAATAAACGCAAACATTTGGTATAGATGACAATTTATGACCTGAATATTTCAAACACTTCCCCTGGGGATTAATAATCAGTCATATATATTAATAGATACTTGAAATATTTTGTGTAAACAATGAGTAATGTAATTATATTTTGACTAATTTGATTTTACACATTCATAGTGTTGTGAAATTAATTAATGCATAATAATCTTAATCATAAAAATATTTCTCTGACAATAATCGTACCAAGAAAATCTATAATCATGACATCCCTACTACAGAGTCATGATTAGATGTGCACAGTCAAGTGTCCATTATCAGTCCATATCAGTCCATTATTCAGACAGCACAGGGCCCATCACTTGCTCATAGAAAATGAGCAATGAACAAAGCCAAATTGTCATAAATGATGCATGTGTCATATACTTATCCAGTACATTTCCTAGTCAACTTACAGCTTTGTACCCGACAATACGTATGGACAGAGTGCTGCCGACCGTCAGCTGACAGGGCCAGGCCATCGGTCTCCTCTCAATACGCTTGAACATGCACAGCTGCTCGATCGCATTCCTACAGCAGGAGTGCAGCACACGGAGAGCCAAGTCACATCATGACATCATCCAATGAGAGCATTAACTATTTTTAAAGGTAGAGCCAAACATGAATTAAGTAACACATGACCATAATCATCATCCAGTATTCAGTAAGAGCCCTCCAACCTGAATGGGTAAATTTGATCCAGACCGTCCTCCTCGTCCAGGCTTAACAAGATGTGTTTCATCATGTCCACCCCTTTCTTCTGTTCCACAGAGAGACCTTTGCCCATCCCCGGGTGCCCGGGGCCTCCTCTGTCTGCAGCATCCCCTCCACCTTCCTGTTCCTCATCATCATCCTCCTCCACAGGGAATGGTAAACTGGCAATGTAAATGTCCAGAGGAAGAAATAAAAAAAAAAACATATATGTGATCAATGTCAGGAAATTAGCCTGGATTCATTTTATAAGAGATAATTTTAACATCTAAGAGATTTTGTCCTTGGTGTAAAATAGGTGTCAGGACAAAGTTACTATGTTACAATATATATACAGAGTCCAATAAAATAATTAGCAAAACAATTTGATCAAATATTGTTTAATATTGTTCAGAATAAAATATCACCCTAATTACATACTTATGTTTCTGTATCACATATAGTGATATATACCAATTAGTTATCAGTTAATCAGTTGTTAATATGTTTGAAACTTACAAGAACTGTAAGGTGATGCCAGACTGTTTAAGGTTGTTGGTAATAACATCCATTTGGTCTGAACTGGCCTCGGTGTTGAGGTCAGTTAGGAGTGCGATGTTGAGCCGATCATACTTCTTCCCACTGGAAAATCAATCAATCAATGAAAAACACAATCTCAGTTGTGCCACTGAACAACCACACATTCATTCAGCACAGTGAAGCTAGGTGTGAGATGCAGTTAGTCCCTTACTTGGTTTCTGTCTCAAGGAGATCCATGCAGACAACAAGCGCATCCAGCCCTGAGGAGCAGTAGTTAGGGAAGGAAGTAACAGATTATCTGATAACATGAGGCCTGGTGCCTGTTATATGTTGCAATGTGCCTACAATTGTAAAAGCTCTGGATTTGGCATCAAACTGTGAAGGTTTTTTGGGTTCATTCAAAATCACATAGGAATTTGATCATGTACAGTATATTAAAATTAACAGTCAAAAGAAGTGTGAAAAAAGCTGATGTCAAGAAGACAAATGTTTATATGTCCTGTTTATATGCAAAGCCCGAGAGCTTTGGACTGATGTGACCCAGGGGCTGTACTTGTATTGACACTTGAGTACGTTTTACTTGCTGATTAAGGCTCACAAAAAGTGGACGTTGCATTTTAATTGTTTACCACAGATAATAATAAATCATGTTTTGCTTGTTTTGTTTATAATAAATATTCAGTGGACATTAAAGCCCACACATACATGGGTATTTTAATCACTGTGCCCATGTAAACATCTAGTCAGCCCTATCTGTGTATGTGCGGCTCACTGCGGCATTTAAATGAAGCAGAGCAATCAGCAAAGTTATTAATTACACCTGTGCTTCTGCTGCTACAAAACATGCAAATACCAGCAGTGAAAATGTTCACCGAGGGCGGCCCTGTTGTCCTGTAACTCTGTTATTACAATAGGAGAGAAAGAAAAACATATTTGGCAGTTATGTTGCATAGCATGAAGTCAATGATATCTATAAAAGCAGCTAGAATCATTTTCCCATTACAAAGAGATTTAAGTACCAAACATCTCAAACAAAAGGATACAATCCACCTGCTGACTCTCTGGATGGACCTGATTCTCAATTTCCTCCAGCAGATCAAAATCGGCCATCATGAGGTGTCGGTGGATGGTGATGTGCTGGTACTCTCCGTCCTGGGCCAGAGGGTTTTTGGTGGAATCTGTGCCAAACAGGACCAAAGCCAGTTCATCCTTAGTCTCAGCAAACACCTGTTAGAGGACAAAAGATGGGTAAAGTGTGCACAAAATATGACAAAAAACCTCTAAAGATGGTAGTTTTGATTTTGTAAAATAGATGTGTTCATGTTACCTGGCGCTGGACAAACTTCTGGATGACTTTTTTGGCGAGGTCAAAGGCAGGCTCTTCCCCCGGGGCAGAGTTGGACATGGAGAAGCCCACATCCATGCACAGCACCAGCGCTGACTGCAGGAAACAAACAACACATTAATACAGCCTAGGGCTAACTTGTTCAGTTCAGCATATACGAGGTGATACGGAAATCGTTAGACATCAGATAGTATTTAAAGCCCATTAGTTTCCGTTTTGTCTCAGCTATTGTGTGGTAACCATGGTGCTCGACATGCCTCAACATGTCTCTCACTCGTCTTTCAGCGAACTGCATCTAAAGTCTGCAAAACACCGACTCGACAAATAAACGTAGCTGCACCCTGATTCCGTTTACTGGGATAAATGAAACAACTTCATTTAGATTATTAAAACACAATAACTTACTTTAGACCCTGCCATCTTTTCCTTTTCCCTCCCTCCAAACCACACCGTGTGTCACAATGTTATGGGTCCGGTGGGAACCTGTGGTGAGAAATGTTCCGCACTTGTCTCGTCGAGCTTCACACGGATCTGTACGGTCAGCAGCACACCAATAGATTATCCTCTCACCACCAGAAACACAGATGTATCACTGACCCCGTGGGCAATTGTGATAAATAATATTGTTTTTCGGCTCATGAGACAGAGACGCCACACTGAGATAGGTCAAACGCCCCCCAGCGTCTCATACGGCACTGCGCAGCACAGGGAAACTACAGGCGCATATCATATCGACTGGCAGCTCATTTCCGGGCTGTTGCCAGGATTTGAGGTCAGATAAATTCTGGTGTATACATTTATGAAACGACCTTCATCATATATAGAATGAATTGGATTTTTCATTTCTATGTATTTACTCAAATCGTATAAGTTTTCTTCCACTAGCCTACAGAAAGATGGGGAAATAATTCACATCTTCATCACAGGAAAATAGGGCCAGACCTCAGTGTTTTCATTATGGTTCGACTCATTTTGCGGTTTTGACCCATAGACTATGCTTTGTAATTGAGGTGGAATCGAAGGTGAAAATGGGACAGTGTGTGTATTGGCCCTCACAATTTTAGTACACTGCTGAGCCAGCTTCCACTGGGACATATAGATTTTCTTCAGCATGCATCCCAATGTGCCAATAATCAGATCTCAAAGAGTACATACTATGCATTTGTGTGCACAGTGCAGGGATATAGTCCTGTTAATTATAAGTGAGTGGAACCACAGGAAACAGGGACCCGCTGTGCATTGCTATGTGTCATGAAACAAAATGTTGTTTTCCACAATATAACGTATTAAAATTAGCACATAATTGCAATGTAATGATATGACACTTTATTTCATTTGTCTTTACTTTGCATCCCGTGGATTCACAACATGTAATGTGTAATACAGACCTAACCCAACCCAACCCCAAACATAAACATGTCAATCAACAAATATCAAAACCAACCCCCATCTGCTATGTATTTCAATCACAGCAGCAGCTGTTTGCAATACATTTATTTCAAAGTGCCAGAGTACAAAACACTGCTACAATAATTTCAGAGTGTACTGGACTTAAATATTTAAAATAAATTAAAGCAACATTTAAAATAAGACTGTACTGAAATGTAACAGGAATCCTGGAGTAGAAAATTACAGAGTACTTCTTTTACCTTGTGTGGACCAAAAATGAGAAAACACAAGTATTTTAAAATCACAAACTTCTGTTTTGATAGTGTCTAAAACATAAAACATGACACTGAAAAATCATAAACTCCCTAAAAAAAAGTCTGAATCATCAATTTGTCCTGACTATGGCTTCAAGTCATGGCTAACTGAACATCTTAGAGTGTCCTGTGAAAGAAATACAAGACGGTGTTGAAATGCATGCTGTTTCTGATGTCCGTGCACAGCACAGTGATCACATACATTTAATTACATATATTTACAGATGAAGTGAAACTTGATTTAACTTGCAAGACCAATATGTGTCCACAGCCACTTTATGAAAACTGTAGGAATCAAGGTCTGTATCTATATATAAAAAAGTATTTGCATTGCAATGCTGTTTAGTAATTATTGGATTTTAGTGATCCAAGGTGATGATGATGATGACCATAACAATCTGCAAGTAAACATAGAAACAATGTCTAATGCTTTACAACTGTGTAATATGAGTTCAGCCCCTTGGGGACAGTTCAGGCAGTGTTTCACATCATTTACAGAAAAGCATAAAAAATACTTTCCTGTTATTTTTGACAAGAAAATAAAATTCCTATCAAAAGTTTCTTGGAATTTATTTCTTGGAGCAAAAATATCAAACAGATAAGGTTTGCTCAATAAGTCAACTCTTACACTCTTGTGTCCAGTCTCAGTGAAACAATTAAAAACCCTTTGACTTCATGTGCTTGGAACTACGCACGCATCGCTCTGTTTCACACTGCTGATGTTTGTGCGTGTTCACTAGGGGCCTTGCTCTGCAGAGTGTCGGAGTCCAGCAGCTCCACTATGCTGTAGGGGGAACAGTCCTCCAGTCCCAGCTTCCCACAGGCCCAACCACAGAAACCCTTCTCCAGGTCCCGCACCGCCTGCCACCATTCACCTAAAGCCCAGGACACCTGCACCACGGCAGAGTACAGGGCCAACGACACCGCCATGGGCATGATGAGCATCGGGTAGAAGATGATGAGGAAGGGACATATTGTGATTTTGTGCCAGAACGTCCGCTCCTCGTTGTACACCAGGAAGACGTTGTACCAGGTGAGCGTGCCGTAGTAGAAGGAGGTGATGAAGGAGAGGAGGAAAACCACAGGGGCACAGGAGAGGCTCCACAGGACAACATGGGGTCCCTGGCACACACCTAAGCCGCAGTTGCGTTTCGAGCCGTCCAGCCCCTCGCACTCGGCGTCCAGGCGTTCCTTTGACCTGGCCAGATCCCTGAGTTCCCTCTCCGTCAAAGTGACGTGTATGTCCACTACCTGCCCCTTCTTCTTGCCCCGCGTGATGGTGCCTGTCAGGGTGACGTACCGGCTGTCTGGAGGAAGGCTCCAGTTTCCATCTGTTAAGAGATAATGTGATGTAAGACTTTTACATGTGGCATAAAATAACAAAAGTAAGGTTCTCTTCATTCGTGTGCCTTAAGGCTTAAAGGGATAGTTCACCCAAAATTCAAATTTCGAATTTTCAGAGTCCTCCGTGCCTTCTCTGAGTTACAGGGGGGTCCGTGCAGCAGTATTTGTCCATATAATGGTTGTGAATGGTGCTCACTTTTCTTCGTCCAAAAAGACACACCAAAAAACATCCAAATACCTCCACACTGCTCGTCTGTAATGTCCCTCTTGTATTGAAGGCCCGACATGAGAAATTGTTCTGAAAAAAATTAAATAAGTCTATATTTTAAGCGTGTTTGTAGCGGAAGCTCCCAGTGTCTCAGTTCACTGCTCTTCCTGTGTCAGTGCAAATCTTGCGTGATTTGCACTGACCGGCGGAACAATTTCTCATGTCGGGGCTTCAATAAAAGAGGGACAATTACAGACGAGCAGTATGGAGGTATTTGGATGTTTTTTGGTGTGTCTTTTTGGAAGAAGAAAAGTGAGCACCATTCACAACCATTATATGAACAAATACTGCTGCGCGGACCCCCCGGTAACTCAGAGAAGGCACGGAGGACTCTGAAAATTCTCCCAGCCCTTAGTCGACATGAGGGTGAGTAGATAATGAGTGAAATTTGAATTTTGGGTGAACTATCCCTTTAAAGCTATTGAAATGTATTGTAGCCTGAAGTCTCTGGATTTGGACAGAATATGTCACCCCCACTCACCTTCACCTGTAGGTGTGCAGAGGAATTTAGCTCCCTCCTCAGCGCTCCTCTCTGCTCCCTCCTCGCTGCCTTGGTCCTCTCCAGGCGCCCTCTCCATGTCGGAGCGGTAGATAATGATGGACTCTGGACGCATGTCTTTCTTCTTCCTCCTCTTTCTCCTTATGGAGGACCCCACTTCTTCCACGTGATTCCCTGACATGTCTGACCGTAAGGAGATCATCTGGGGGCTGCCCTCTCCTTCCGTTTGAGACTCCTCCACCTGTGCCATATTCTGTAAACTCTTTGACTCCGAGGGGACGTCTAGTGAGGATTTCCAGCTGAATGCACAGTGATAAAAGCACAAACAGAAAGAGAGGGAGAGAGAGAGAGAGAGAGAGAGAGAGAGAGAGAGAGAGAGAGAGAGAGAGAGAGAGAGAGAGAGAGAGACATTAAAAGCAGTCACAATAATCCTGTATCCTGGCCTAGATTCTGCATAGTCACCTACTCTGTGATGATGGCTAACAACATCTACCTACATGTCACAGAATTATTGATCTAGTTGAATTTAAGTAGGCTAGGCCTACATGAAAATACCAAATCTCACATGCAAACAAGGCAGAGGGGGGAAGGGGGGGGGTCTCTCTCTTGCATGACAGCGCACCGATACTCTTGGTGGAAATGCCTCGACCTCAGTCTGTGCACATCATCTCATCCTCCTCTTTTACAGAAATAAGACCATCACTTCCATTCATAATAGGGTTGTGGCGCTTTTCCCCCAAAAAATAATTAATTAATGCATTTTATTATAAGATCAGAGAAGAGGAGGGGGGTGAAATCAACAAAGCAGCCCATTCTTCTCCTCCTCACACAGCTGATCTCCTCCCATTTAAATCCCACCCATGTCCGCTCTTTGTCTGCAGACGCAGCCGGCGAACAGCATGTATCCTACTGTAACTAGAGCCGCTAATAAAATGCCATCTTACCTTCAACAGACTGCAGCGGGTAGATACACAACACCATGCGAGGATAAAATCACTGGATTTCTATGACACATTGCAGCAGATCGGGCATCGCAGCGCTGTTTTCGCCGATACAGATGCGCTACGCAAAACGATTTCCAGAATAGCACTAAACCCGCCTCACTAACCTCTGTCACACCGAGCTCAGGACCAATCCGCGCCAACCGTGGTCCGGTCCCACCGCTGCCGTCATGTGAACATGGAAATATGAGGGAGGGGGGGAGAGCGGAAACCCACCATGTCCTGTAATGGCACCACACTAATCCCAGAGAATGGAGTTCTTCCTGCTCAGCAGTGAGGAAACACAACAAGCTGAGATCAAATGTTTTAATAACGAATTTCTGCATTTCATAAAATCCCTTTAGTCTTATGAATAAGAATGACATCAAACTATTTACTATTGATAAATATCACAAAAGAAGCCCTATATTTAGCTCATTTTATAAATGTTATAGCCTACACATGTGTACAGTAGGCTATGTGTAGCCTATGTTCTGGGTTCTCATAGCCACCTGTTTCTTTATTGAGTTGTTAAAGGAAACATGCCATGAATGTCTGTAGGCCAATAAAATAAAATAAAAAATTGCTCAGATAAAGTGTGGTTTTTTTTCTGTGAAATACTATGGTTTCTTTTCTTTTTTGAAGAACAAAAGAATATAGATAAACCAAAACATATAGGCCTACACAATTTCATAAGCTCTTACACTGCAGTGAAGTTAGTTTGAAGTTGGATATTTGACAGACATTCGCTCACTCACTCGCTTCTCAATATATTAAAAATCCATATAAAATATTAGATGTGTTCAAATGCAATAAAAACAGGTGTGTCTCATAGAGGAGGCTTAGCTCTACCATCCTGTGTCGATTTTGAGCCAACAGGTCACATGACCTAGGAGTTATTGAGCTATAATGCTCATATTTACAGTATAAAATACATTAAAAATTCATATAAAATATTAAATGTGTTTAAATACAATAAAAACAGGTGTGTCTCATAGAGGAGGCTTAGCCCTACCATCCTGTGTTGATTCTGAGTCAACAGGTCACATGACCTAGGAGTTATTGAGCTATAATGCTCATATTTACAGTATAAAATACATTAAAAATTCATATAAAATATTAAATGTGTTTAAATACAATAAAAACAGGTGTGTGTCATAGAGGAGGCTTAGCTCTACCATCCTGTGTTGATTTTGAGCCAACAGGTCACATGACCTGGGAGTTATTGAGCTATTAATGCTCATATTTACTGTATAAAATATATAAAATATTCATAAAAAATAGTAAATGTGTTTAAATGCAATAAAAACAGGTGTGTGTCATAGAGGAGGCTTAGCTCTACCACCCTGTGCTGATTTTGAGCCAACAGGTCACATGACCTGAGAGTTATTGAGCTCTAATGCTCATATTTACAGTATAAAATACATTAAAAATTCATATAAAATATTAAATGTGTTTAAATACAATAAAAACAGGTGTGTCTCATAGAGGAGGCTTAGCCCTACCATCCTGTGTTGATTCTGAGTCAACAGGTCACATGACCTAGGAGTTATTGAGCTATAATGCTCATATTTACTGTATAAAATATATAAAATATTCATATAAAATATTAAATGTGTTTAAATACAATAAAAACAGGTGTGTCTCATAGAGGAGGCTTAGCCCTACCATCCTGTGTTGATTTTGAGTCAACAGGTCACATGACCTAGGAGTTATTGAGCTATAATGCTCATATTTACAGTATAAAATACATTAAAAATTCATATAAAATATTAAATGTGTTTAAATACAATAAAAACAGGTGCGTGTCATAGAGGAGGCTTAGCTCTACAGTCCTGTGTTGATTTTGAGCCAACAGGTCACATGACCTGGGAGTTATTGAGCTATTAATGCTCATATTTACTGTATAAAATATATAAAATATTCATAAAAAATAGTAAATGTGTTTAAATGCAATAAAAACAGGTGTGTGTCATAGAGGAGGCTTAGCTCTACCACCCTGTGCTGATTTTGAGCCAACAGGTCACATGACCTGAGAGTTATTGAGCTCTAATGCTCATATTTACAGTATAAAATAAATCAAAAATCCATAAAAAATAGTAAATGTGTTTAAATGCAATAAAAACAGGTGTGTGTCATAGAGGAGGCTTAGCTCTACCACCCTGTGCTGATTTTGAGCCAACAGGTCACATGACCTGAGAGTTATTGAGCTCTAATGCTCATATTTACAGTATAAAATACATTAAAAATTCATATAAAATATTAAATGTGTTTAAATACAATAAAAACAGGTGTGTCTCATAGAGGAGGCTTAGCCCTACCATCCTGTGTTGATTCTGAGTCAACAGGTCACATGACCTAGGAGTTATTGAGCTATAATGCTCATATTTACTGTATAAAATATATAAAATATTCATATAAAATATTAAATGTGTTTAAATACAATAAAAACAGGTGTGTCTCATAGAGGAGGCTTAGCCCTACCATCCTGTGTTGATTTTGAGTCAACAGGTCACATGACCTAGGAGTTATTGAGCTATAATGCTCATATTTACAGTATAAAATACATTAAAAATTCATATAAAATATTAAATGTGTTTAAATACAATAAAAACAGGTGCGTGTCATAGAGGAGGCTTAGCTCTACAGTCCTGTGTTGATTTTGAGCCAACAGGTCACATGACCTGGGAGTTATTGAGCTATTAATGCTCATATTTACTGTATAAAATATATAAAATATTCATAAAAAATAGTAAATGTGTTTAAATGCAATAAAAACAGGTGTGTGTCATAGAGGAGGCTTAGCTCTACCACCCTGTGCTGATTTTGAGCCAACAGGTCACATGACCTGAGAGTTATTGAGCTCTAATGCTCATATTTACAGTATAAAATAAATCAAAAATCCATAAAAAATAGTAAATGTGTTTAAATGCAATAAAAACAGGTGTGTGTCATAGAGGAGGCTTAGCTCTACCACCCTGTGCTGATTTTGAGCCAACAGGTCACATGACCTGAGAGTTATTGAGCTCTAATGCTCATATTTACAGTATAAAATAAATCAAAAATCCATAAAAAATAGTAAATGTGTTTAAATGCAATAAAAACAGGTGTGTGTCATAGAGGAGGCTTAGCTCTACCACCCTGTGCTGATTTTGAGCCAACAGGTCACATGACCTGAGAGTTATTGAGCTCTAATGCTCATATTTACAGTATAAAATACATTAAAAATTCATATAAAATATTAAATGTGTTTAAATACAATAAAAACAGGTGTGTCTCATAGAGGAGGCTTAGCCCTACCATCCTGTGTTGATTCTGAGTCAACAGGTCACATGACCTAGGAGTTATTGAGCTATAATGCTCATATTTACTGTATAAAATATATAAAATATTCATATAAAATATTAAATGTGTTTAAATACAATAAAAACAGGTGTGTCTCATAGAGGAGGCTTAGCCCTACCATCCTGTGTTGATTTTGAGTCAACAGGTCACATGACCTAGGAGTTATTGAGCTATAATGCTCATATTTACAGTATAAAATACATTAAAAATTCATATAAAATATTAAATGTGTTTAAATACAATAAAAACAGGTGCGTGTCATAGAGGAGGCTTAGCTCTACAGTCCTGTGTTGATTTTGAGCCAACAGGTCACATGACCTGGGAGTTATTGAGCTATTAATGCTCATATTTACTGTATAAAATATATAAAATATTCATAAAAAATAGTAAATGTGTTTAAATGCAATAAAAACAGGTGTGTGTCATAGAGGAGGCTTAGCTCTACCACCCTGTGCTGATTTTGAGCCAACAGGTCACATGACCTGAGAGTTATTGAGCTCTAATGCTCATATTTACAGTATAAAATAAATCAAAAATCCATAAAAAATAGTAAATGTGTTTAAATGCAATAAAAACAGGTGTGTGTCATAGAGGAGGCTTAGCTCTACCACCCTGTGCTGATTTTGAGCCAACAGGTCACATGACCTGAGAGTTATTGAGCTCTAATGCTCATATTTACAGTATAAAATGAATCAAAAATCCATATAAAATAGTAAATGTGTTTAAATGCAATAAAAACAGGTGTGTCTCATAGAGGAGGCTTAGCTCTACCATCCTGTGTTGATTTTGAGCCAACAGGTCCCATGACCTGGGAGTTATTGAGCTCTAATGCTCATATTTACAGTATAAAATAAATAAAAAATCCATATAAAATATTACATTCGTTTAAATGCAATAAAAACAGGTGTGTGTCATAGAGGAGACTTAGCTCTGCACCCTGTGTTGATTTTGAGCCAACAGGTCACATGACCTGGGAGTTATTGAGCTCTAATGCTCATATTTAGCCTACTGTATAAAATATATTAAAAATTCATATAAAATAGTAAATGTGTTTAAATGCAATAAAAACGGGTGTGTGTCATAGAGGAGACTTAGATCTTCTGTTCTGTGTTGATTTTGAGCCAACAGGTCACATGACCTGGGAGTTATTGAGCTCTAATGCTCATATTTAGCCTACTGTATAAAATATATAAAAAATTAATGTGACCTGTTGGCTCAAAATCAACACAGAATGGCAGATGTGAGCCTCCTCTATGACACACACCTTTTTTATTGCACTTAAACACATTTACTATTTTATATGAATATTTTATATATTTTATACAGTAAATATGAGCATTATTAGCTCAATAACTCCCAGGTCATGTGACCTGTTGGCTCAAAATCAACACAGGATGGTAGGGCTAAGCCTCCTCTATGAGACACACCTGTTTTTATTGTATTTAAACACATTTAATATTTTATATGAATTTTTAATGTATTTTATACTGTAAATATGAGCATTAAAGCTCAATAACTCTCAGGTCATGTGACCTGTTGGCTCAAAATCAACACAGGATGGTAGGGTTAAGCCTCCTCTATGAGACACACCTGTTTTTATTGTATTTAAACACATTTACTATTT
Organism: Trachurus trachurus; assembly: GCF_905171665.1. Lineage (NCBI taxonomy): Eukaryota > Metazoa > Chordata > Actinopteri > Carangiformes > Carangidae > Trachurus > Trachurus trachurus. The sequence continues at coordinate 14,333,322 of NC_139899.1, read as the reverse complement.
TATATGAATTTTTAATATATTTTATACAGTAGGCTAAATATGAGCATTAGAGCTCAATAACTCCCAGGTCATGTGACCTGTTGGCTCAAAATCAACACAGGGTGCAGAGCTAAGCCTCCTCTATGACACATACCTGTTTTTTATGCATTTAAACGAATGTAATATTTTATATGGATTTTTGATTTATTTTATACTGTAAATATGAGCAAATAGCTCAATAACTCCTAGGTCATGGGACCTGTTGGCTCAAAATCAACATAGGATGGTAGGGCTAAGCCTCCTCTATGAGACACACCTGTTTTTATTGCATTCAAACAAATGTAATATTTTATATGGATTTTTGATTTATTTTATACTGTAAATATGAGCAAATAGCTCAATAACTCCTAGGTCATGGGACCTGTTGGCTCAAAATCAACATAGGATGGTAGGGCTAAGCCTCCTCTATGAGACACACCTGTTTTTATTGCATTTAAACGAATGTAATATTTTATATGGATTTTTGATTTATTTTATACTGTAAATATGAGCATTATAGCTCAATAACTCCTAGGTCATGGGACCTGTTGGCTCAAAATCAACATAGGATGGTAGGGCTAAGCCTCCTCTATGAGACACACCTGTTTTTTTTGCATTTAAACGAATGTAATATTTTATATGGATTTTTGATTTATTTTATACTGTAAATATGAGCATTAGAGCTCAATAACTCTCAGGTCATGTGACCTGTTGGCTCAAAATCAACACAGGATGGTAGGGTTAAGCCTCCTCTATGAGACACACCTGTTTTTATTGTATTTAAACACATTTACTATTTTATATGAATTTTTAATATATTTTATACAGTAGGCTAAATATGAGCATTAGAGCTCAATAACTCCCAGGTCATGGGACCTGTTGGCTCAAAATCAACATAGGATGGTAGGGCTAAGCCTCCTCTATGAGACACACCTGTTTTTATTGCATTTAAACGAATGTAATATTTTATATGGATTTTTGATTTATTTTATACTGTAAATATGAGCATTATAGCTCAATAACTCCCAGGTCATGTGACCTGTTGACTCAGAATCAACACAGGATGGTAGAGCTAAGCCTCCTCTATGAGACACACCTGTTTTTTATTGCATTTAAACGAATTTAATATTTTATATGAATTTTTAATGTATTTTATACTGTAAATATGAGCATTAGAGCTCAATAACTCTCAGGTCATGTGACCTGTTGGCTCAAAATCAACACAGGATGGTAGGGTTAAGCCTCCTCTATGAGACACACCTGTTTTTATTGTATTTAAACACATTTAATATTTTATATGAATTTTTAATGTATTTTATACTGTAAATATGAGCATTAGAGCTCAATAACTCTCAGGTCATGTGACCTGTTGGCTCAAAATCAGCACAGGGTGGTAGAGCTAAGCCTCCTCTATGACACACACCTGTTTTTATTGCATTTAAACACATTTACTATTTTTTATGAATATTTTATATATTTTATACAGTAAATATGAGCATTAATAGCTCAATAACTCCCAGGTCATGTGACCTGTTGGCTCAAAATCAACACAGGATGGTAGAGCTAAGCCTCCTCTATGAGACACACCTGTTTTTATTGTATTTAAACACATTTAATATTTTATATGAATATTTTATATATTTTATACTGTAAATATGAGCATTATAGCTCAATAACTCCTAGGTCATGTGACCTGTTGACTCAGAATCAACACAGGATGGTAGGGCTAAGCCTCCTCTATGAGACACACCTGTTTTTATTGTATTTAAACACATTTAATATTTTATATGAATTTTTAATGTATTTTATACTGTAAATATGAGCATTATAGCTCAATAACTCCTAGGTCATGTGACCTGTTGGCTCAAAATCGACACAGGATGGTAAAGCTAAGCCTCCTCTATGAGACACACCTGTTTTTATTGCATTTGAACACATCTAATATTTTATATGGATTTTTAATATATTGAGAAGCGACTGAGTGAGCGAATGTCTGTCAAATATCCAACTTCAAACTAACTTCACTGCAGTAGCACACACTGTAATATAAAATTATAGCCCACAGTAGTTAAATAGTACATAGGAAAGGCTGCTAACAATTTGACAAGCAAACTCAAATGGCATTGAAAAGATCATATCTATTGTCATACGTTAAAACATAAATACTGCGACACAATGAATGAAACTCATTAATTTCTGTTACAGGCGCAGAGCTCTCAGGTGAGAAACTGTTGCTAAGATACTCACGTCGGAGACGTTGACGGTTGAAAGAGGAAGAAGCTAATGTGGCGAAAGTTGGCGTCAAAATGAACGACGAATATTCCCTGAGTAGCATCGACAGCCTCCTCTTTCAGATTGGTTAGTTTTCTTTCCAGCTTGTTGCACATTATTGGTTGTATATTTGTTGAAATGTCTTGTTTTAATGGTTTACAGTTGGCTATGGTTAGCCTAGTTAGCTTGTGGTTTATATGCTACGCCATTAACAATCTAATATAGCTAACAGTTACTGAAGCTACTGAGTACTAAAAAAAAAAGAAGAAAAGAAGAAGCTACTGAGTGCTGAGTACTTACAGTACAGTATTAATCCAAGCAACTTCATACAGTAGCAATATATGTATTCATTTTTTTTTTGTAATTTACAGCTCTTCAAAGCAGGGAGCTTTCGAATAAGAAGAATGAAATCAACCAAGAAATTAAAGGTATGTGAAAATAAAATAGTCTTCTGTGTAAACAACAACCAACATACTAGCCCATAGCCACACATGTAAATTAGCTACATGGAGATATGTCTTTACTATAATTGCTGCATTTGTTTGTCAACAGTTTGCAGAGCTGACATTGCTGAGAGGAGGTCTTATATTGAAACACTCCACGGAAATATCAAGAAACTTGAGGATGAAATCAGGGTGAAGCAGAGCACTGTGATGCATAGTAAAGCAAATGTGAAAAGGTATGGTGACTAGGCAAAGTGTTAAATTTACCAAGGTAACACATGAGCTAATTACACACAAACACAGATAGTTCTGTATATTGTGCATGTTCAAATGTTTCTCCTTGTCATCCATGTACCTTTAGCATGAAGGCAACTAACAGCCTGCTCCTTCAGTATGAGCAGACACTGAAAACTGAACTGGAGAGCAGAATAGACAGCTACAACCGTGATAAGTAGGTTGGGTTACCTATAGTGTATAACTATGATTAATGCGATATTTATGCTCTAATACACACAGCTCAATTGTTTTTTATTTGTAACCCAACAAGGGAAGTCTATGACGACAGGATTGCGAGTTATAAAGCGATATTCCAATCTCACAAGGAATATTATTGCCAAAATCCTCTGGCTCAAAAGCTCCTCGGGCTGTGGGATGATGTAGTGGAGATTGAGTGCAGGATCAAGGCCTGTGATGATCAAATTATAATGAAACAGAAGGAGCTGGACTATCTCACTGGTAATAAACATTTCAAACATAACAAGTTGCTCTGAAATATTCACGGCTCTTTATGCAACCTATTTCTTTTCTGTCCAAACAGGTCCAGCAGTCTGTTCCTCTACTGAGAAACTGCTAGATAGGTATATTTCTGTGAATAATTGATAACAAAGAATAATGAGACATAACCTCCAGCAAAACTTACTTTTTCTCTGATTCACTGTGTTTTCCTTTCTAGTGTTGCTGGACAGCAGCTCATAAATGAATCAAAGAAACAACTCGATCCTGATTCAGATGCCATCGGAGATGTCGACATTTCCTCTCTACATCTCAAAGACACAGATGTGGGTGTCCAAATTCTAGAAAATATTTTATATATTCAGTTAATGCTAATAGCCAAACTGAACAGATACTGCAGAATGGTCATAACATGTGTGTCATGGTCATAACTGCAGAATGGTCAAATATCAGAGGAGGCAAATGCTGGAGATGTTAATGAGGAACACGAGGCCGATGATGCCATCGCTTGCAGTCCTGTCCCAGAGGAATCAAGCAGTGAGTTGTGGTTATTTGAACAGTTGGATATCAATGAATGGCAATACCTTCACACACAATGTTATGTTTTGGTGTTTATGTTACCGGTACCTACTGTATATAAAATCTCATGAACATAGTATTACTTTCTTCAGACCAAAGCTGGCCAGATGGGATGCAAGTGCATGAGCAGAGAAAGGAAACAGAGCCACAGGACCAAGCCATGGTAATGTTTGTCTACTATACTGAGACCAACTTTAAGATGGCCACTTTTTCATATCTCCAGAATCAATGTCCCTCTTACTGCTGGTATCTTGCCTGGACTATCTTTACGGTACTCTATCCCAAAGGTACCCATCCCAAAATAGTGGAAAAAGTACTTGTATTAAAAGTCCACCTCTAAGATCACATTACTTTTGCAAGTTTGATCCATATTCACAACTAAGCCAAACTCTCCTATGTCCCAATGCTTTACAGTCACAATGGCAATTGACTCACAAATCACTACTGTTTAAATCAATTGTTTTTTTGTTCATTAATAACATTAATGTGGCATATCTGAAAAACACAGGTGGAAATCTTTCCGATATAAACTTCAAACTGCTTCCCAATAATCCACAGGTGCCTATTTTAACAATCTTCATAGACATCTATTTCTTCCTAAGTATGGCAGGCCATTGAATCCCAAGTGACTTATCATAGGTTGTTTAAAAATTGATACATTTTTCACGTTACTTTTCATTAAATTATGTAACTCGAATAGCAGATACTGTAGTATGAAATGCTGGCATTGCATTATTTAACTTTGGTGCAATGCCATTTTTAGATTTTCACTCCAATGCTTTTACACATTTTTCATAGGAACAGCAATATTCTGTGTCAGAGGTAGAGCAGGCAGTGGAGGACAAGTTGGAGGCAGAAGTAGGCATAAATGAAGACCAGCCACCAGGTGAAGAGTGCAATGAGGGACTCTCTCAGTCATCTCAAGAATCATCGTCTCATCAGTCGTCCCCAGCAAAAATGAAAGTTGTCCCTTCAACTCCAACATTCCAATTTAAGTATGGGTTTGTCTCGGTAGTGCAACACCTGAAATCACTGTCAAGACATCTACTGACAGTTATGTTTGATGTGTTCAATTCAGCTTCAGTCCCAGCCGCTCCCCACATCAACAGACCTCTGATACCAAATCCCCAGCTTTCCTGTTTGCACTGAACTCCAATCCTAGCACCCCAGGCTTCTCTGGATTTGGATTTGATGAGGGCACGTCACAGGATGAGGTGAGTGGCGAGCAAAAAGGAATGAGCTATTTGACAGAGATCAATGTTTCTTAGTTCTTTTGAATTACCTCCAGGTTTCTTTGCAGGACACAGCTTTTGCTTTCACCAGCCCTTTTTTCAGCCAGAAGGTACTTTTTCTTTTTAAGAGAAACCAGTCTGTTTCATACAGTGCTCCTAGAACAAAAACACCAAACTCTGTTCATGTCTTTTCAGAAAACCACAGAAACCAAGTCTTCAGACTGTAAGTGACAGATCTATTTTTTGGGACGCATGTTACCTGCTTTGAACTAAAGCTGTGTAAATGTTTTTTGCAGGTCCTGAGTTTCTGTTTGATCAATCAGAGGGAAGTGAGGACTTTAAGTTTGCCTTCTCCTCCAAGAGCCTTCAGGCAACTGACAAAGATAAGACCGGGAATGAATTTCCATTTTCATTCAACTTCTGAGAGGAAAGACATCTAGTTCAAAGACCAGTTCCTGGCTTATAGTAATTTCTCTAATTTCTCATTTCGTGGGCAATGAAAAGTACTCAGGGGTGGAGTTCATGATTTAAAAACATTATAAAATTTTTAATTCAACCAGTTAAGTTAAAATTCTGTGGTTGTTATTTATTAATCTATTTAACCTTTTCAAAAAGTCCTCATTACAATGAATATACTTCTAATAGGATCGTAGTTGGATATACTTTATTGTTGATAAAGCAACAAGTATCAAAATAATTCACAAGACCATATTTCATTCTAATGAAATGCTTCATAATATTTTGTGATCTGCTGTTCAGTTGGTATTAAAGAATGACAACCAGTGTTTCAGTCCTAAATACATTTATAAAATTTAATTAAATACTTTATTGGTCCCATGAGTCATTTAGAAATTCTGTCCGTTTGGTTTTCTTTTGTGGTATTTTAATAGCAAACCACAACACATATAATTTGCTTTTTATATTTAGTAGTAAATGAACAAAACAAGCTTTGTGGCACACCAGTCACTGATTGACAATTCAAAGACTCTGAACAAGGAATACCAAATGTTCTGAATTTTGAAACCTCAATAAGTGAATACTTGAAGTATTTTACATTATTTACAATACTGTAGCTGCTATGACATTAACAACAGATTGAAAACGATGCTGGTTTTTATAGGTGTTCAGTCCTGTAAACATAAACAGTAGCTGATTGTTTCTACAAACTTTAAGAATGATTTTCAAAGGATGGAAAGATAAGGGGTTTAAAAAGTGCATCAAGTTTTGTGTTGCTTCAGAGATTTCTAAAACCCAGAATCAATGCTGATGGAGCGTCGAGTCACGTGTTCGATCTCTCCCGGGACATATTCACAGAAGCTGGTTTGATACTTGGCCAACATCCTGAGCATCGGCCGCAGATTAAACCACCACTGGACCTTGGGCATCCGGTGCCTGAAAATCAGCAGAATAGTAATTTACACAATATCAAGGCTAATTAACAATGTACATACGTTTCACAAAACACAACTGGCTTACTCAAAATCAGTCGCATCCTTCAGGTCAGTGACAGGGTTGAATGAGATGACCTTCCTGCAAAGGCCAAGCACACATGCTGTATCTGGCGAGTTGGCAAACACGCGGCCTGGTGGGAAAATGGTGGGATTGTCACAATGCTGTGGTTTGACTCTCAGTTTCTCAGCAACTATTTCATACAAGCTATGACTATATACAGTAACTCCACCTTGTCTGAAGTTTTCCTTCAGTTTCTCTGAAATCCACTGGATAGCTCTCACACCCAACTTTGTGCCAAAATTTCTGTCAAAGGGAGATGGTGCTCCTCCCTGAAACACAACACACACACAGAATTAACATTGTACAAAACTATGTCACTTAACAAAATATGAATGTATTGCCAGACTAATTGAAATCATTTGTAAGCTGCTCAGCTGATGAATCTCATATGGAGGCTCCACACCTGCTGAAGGTGTCCCAACACATTGACTCTGCAGTCAAATATGCCCTTCCCCTCTGATGAGTACAGCTTGTAGATGAAATCTGTAGTGTAGTTCTCATGGCATTTTTCATTCCTGTTGACAGAGGATAGGATCAGCAAAGGAAATTTTCAACAATGTTTCATTCACCATAAACATTGTGGTATTTTTTGTTTAATTATTTCTGACTCAGTTCTACCACAACATGCTATACATATTACCAACTAAACTAAAAAAACAACAACACTAAAATCAACATGTTAGCATGGTCACTGTTATGATTTTAGCATACTACTGTTGTGTTGTCGGCATGTAACTTAAAAGATGGCAAAAACAAAGATGAAACATAGATCAAAAGATGGAGGAACAATGATGGTAACGATCAGTGCAGACCGCTAGAACTTAACAGCAAAAAACAGGAAAATATGGTTTTAAATGAATTTGTGGTTAGCTAACATTGTCATGGAGAGAGCAATGAGACAATTGAAAAACTTCCTCAGCAAACTTCTGAGTCCTAAATTCTTGCAGAAGACAAATGTTTTCCTCAGAATTCATTGAGTCATGTAAAAATAGTCAAAAACACACTGTTTTGCTAAATTGGAGGAAATTAGAAGTCTGTCCAAAGTTAAAAGATTGTTCGTTATGGCTCTCCTGGTGTTGCAGGAGAATCTGTATAGGTGGTAAGAGTAGGTGTACCTCAGTACTAGACCCCGCTGGATGTCCTTCTTCATCTTCTCAGCTAAATGCTCCACATTGGTCTGTCAAAAGACCAGATCAGACAATTAAAGAGACATAACAATTTAATCATTATCAATAGAAGGACAACAGAGGCTTTTCTCTCAGTCTTTACCTTTAGGTCATGGATGTTGAAGGGGTCCTCAAAGATATAAGCTGCGTCAGCACCCACTGCTATGCCAGTGGAGGTTGCCAAGTAGCCGCAGAATCCACCCATCGTCTCCACCACGAATACTCTTCTCTTGGTGCCAGAGGCAGACTGCTTGATCTTATCGCAGCCCTAATGAGGAAACGGAGGGTACGGTCCAAGCAAAGGTGTGGAAATCAATGGGTTAATTTGAATTTACTCTTAATCATCCCTCATCTATACTGTACATCAGTTTTGGAGCCTAGTATGCAGCTTGTAGAAAAAGCAAAAGACAGACCAGAAAGGAAAAGCTGCTCCCTGAGGTGCTGGTGTCTTATTTAAGAGCTTTTACCTGCCATGGTGCTTAATATAGATTTACAGGGGTTAACCAGAGAACTGCCTGTCTCAGTAATCCTTCCTCTCAAACTTTTATGTTTCGAAAATATGCCATATAAAATGGATTGGATTGAAAGTTGAAAGTTAAAAACAAAATCCCATAATGCTCGCCATCTTCTCTGTTTACGAAGTACAAGGAGTTCAAAGTCGTAGCTAAGTAACACAGCAGCTTTTTGATGTGATATTTTCTGGTGCGGTACAGTCCCCATTCATCTTAATCCTGAAACATCAAAGTCACACAGCTAATGTGCCATCTGCCCAGTGTTACCTCCATGGCAGCATTGACAGCAGTGTCTGCTCCCAGGCTGAAGTCGGTTCCAGGGACGTTGTTGCTGATGGTGGCAGGGATTACACACATGGGGATGCAGAGCTCGTCGTATTGATTCCTGGCTTCAAACAGCTGCAGCACACCGTGGTACGCCTTTGGAAATCACAGAGAGGTACATTAAAACTGCTCTGATCTCACTCTGACACTGAAAATGAATACATGACTACTGCTCTACCTCAAACCCGCCAATTACAAGCATAGCTGAGATGTTTAACTTGGCAATGGTTTGCACAATCTTCTCCATGTGTTTGCTTGGAAGAGTCCTGAGGAAGGATATGAAACAAACAATGATAATCACTTAAAGCGGTATTCCACTTTTTTCACATGTCCAATGCAGTTTACTAGTCACAGTGAGTATCACACTGAAAACTGGTGTATAATCTCTCCTATAGTTCTGGAGGGTGCTCTGTCAAGGCTGAGAAACTCACCCAGGTCACTTTTTTGCTCCGAGAATATGTTTAGGCTACTACTACAAAATGTACAATAAAATCAGGGATGGTTGATTTTGAAAGATGTGATAGGTTAGGTCTGAGAAAATATGATATTGAGCTGCTTTATAGGGAAGTGTGGGAGTCAGGATATCTCAGGCTCTGTCAGGTCTGGACAATGTAGAAACAATCTCTCGTTACAGAATATATATTTATATTATAGAAAATAGGAAAATAGGTTTATTAAAATACCAGCATATATTGTGAGTGAATTAAAATAGTTAACATGAAAAACATGCTGATCTAGAATAATAAAGAATCCTTACTGAAGTGAAAATAGTCTTATTGGTTACATGATAGTACATCAAAGCATGATTTCTTTCAGGTATTGTACTAAACCACAGGAGTAACAGAAATCAAAGGCCCAGTCTCTCACCGTTTTGTCCCCAGCAGTGAGCCCCCTTGGCCTGTCCACCCAGCCACAGTGTGCCACTCCATCTCAAATACCTGCCCACAGACATCTGTCAGTACGGAGCAGTTTCCTCTTCAGGGCAATAAAGACAGTACAAGACAGACGGACTTACCGCTTCATTGGCAAGTCCTTGGAATCCATCATTAACAGCGTAAACCTTGTGCCCATGAGCGAGCGCTGTTCTCACAGCTGACCTCACTGCTGAGTTCATTCCTGGAGCTGGAGCTCCCACGTTGAGAATAGCCAAGGAGAAATTGCTCTGCAGGAACATGAGTCAGATGTTACTGATTTGAGTTGAAGGTGTGTGATTATTTTCTCATGTGTTAAAGCTAATACCCCTCAGAGTAGTGAGCGTTGGTAAGAGGCTTACCTCAGCCTGGGCCTGCTTCTGGAAGGCAAGAAGTTTGTAGATGTTCCAGTTGTTTTCAAAACTCCTAGAGGAAGAGCACCAGTTTTAGTTTTGTCTTGCTTTTATTTGCACGAAAAAAAATCTATTGCTTGCATCATAAAACAAATCTGAATGGAGTTGGTTGAAATACACTGAGGCATTTTTTGCGTAATAAACCTCACCCTCCACGCAGTTTGACTGCCTCATCAAACTTCTTCTCATTCATGGCCTTCTGCACCAACTTAGTCTGCAAACAGTGGTAAACAAAAAAAGACGTGAAAAACAACAAAACTTCAACTGTTAGTGTTTCATGTCCAGCAAAAATGAATAATAGAAGAGAGGAGAGAGACTCACCAGCTCCACACACTCCATTAGAGGAAGACGAACAGCGTGGTTACCAGACAGGCCGATGACACAGGCTGGAGTGTCAGGAGAGGCCTCCAACAGGGCAACCACTGCCTCCACACCCAACTTACTGCTCTGAAAACAGCACAGTGTGCATTGGAATACACAAGCATTAAATGTTGCAGTTTAGCACCCCCAACGTAATTGTAATGTTAACATGGATAATATATTTAAATATATGTGTAGATTGACCATGTTTATGTTGCCATAAGTGTGTGTCATTGAGGTTGTCCTTTTTAGCTTGTTTTAGTCTGTTTTAGCCCTGGAATGGATGTGGCATCACAAATTTCGTTGCACTTGTCTGTTGCAATGTCAATAAAGGCTATTTGATTTGATTTGACTGGGGTTGATGTTGTGTTTCTAAAACTACGACAGATTTATCCCAGATAAACATTAACTGAGTTTGTAATGTTTTATAATCACAAAGTCTCACTGTATTACAGCACCAATGCACTGGCTGCTTACAAAAAGCAAAAGGAGAAATTGCATAAAACACTGACTGTTGTGCATTTTTTGTAGTGTGGCTGTTTCATCAGTCAGAGTCTGAATTCAGTCTCAAGCAGAAGTATTGGTGCAATGACACATTTTTGATTTAGACCAGTGGTTAAACTGTTAACCAGATAAACAGTAGTACCCATGATCTGAATTCTGCCAATTTTGATCTGGTGTGTGTGTAAAAGCAATTAAATGTAAAGAAGATGATGTTCAGGTGTCATACAGTAGCCTAATGAAATAATCACAGTTATCATTGATGTTCAACTCACCAGTATTCTGTCAAACGCTGAGGGAGTTCCTCCTCGCTGAACATGGCCGAGTACAGTCACTCTGGTGTCATAACCCAGCCGCTTCACCACCAGCTTAAAAAAAAAAGACATGGAAACATTTCAGCCTTCTGTTGATTTATCATTCATGGTACAAAGAGGAAGTGGGAGAAAAGTCCTTCACAAAAGAGGAAACTCTTCTAAAGCAATTTGAAAATCAAAATTTCAGAGTTGTCATCCATCAAACAGCCGGCCCTTGGTATGTGCCTTGCTAATATGGCACAAATACCACAATACAGCGGAGTGGTGTCAGTGGTGTATCCTTCATTTACCACATACATTTGAACACAGTAATAATTTATTTTAGTTTAACATTTACCCATTTAAGATAAGACTGAATTATTAGTTATTCAACATAAAACTGCTTCCTGGTAAGAGAGTAGCTTTTATTATATAGTATCAAATCTTCCTTAAATCTTTAAACTTACATCTTTTATGTAAGTTGAAGAGATGGCCTTGCCATTTCTGTCGATGGCTCCTTCTGCAACGATTATAATGTTGAGCCTTGACCCCTTTATGCGGCTCTGAAGGTAAATAAATAAACAAATCAAAGCATTAGCCAGTGAATCTGCTTGTAGATCTAACTTACAGTGTCCGGTCACTTACTGCCTCCAGACGAGCACACATCCGGTCCTCCCAGCCCTCAAAAGGAGGATCCTCTGGAATAAAGAGCCAGTCTGCTCCAGAGGCCAGAGCTGACACCAAGGCCAGATACCTGGAGTAATAGCACAATGTAAGTTTTCATTCACATATAGTGGCATACAAAAGTTTGGGCACCCCTGACAATTTCCATTATTTTCATTTATAAATCATTGGTTGTTTGGATCAGCAATTTCATTTTGATATATCAAATAACTGTATAAATGATAACAAAAAAGGGAGTGTTTACTCACCCACAGTGTCGACCCATGACTTCCAAAACAAAAGTGCGCTGGTGGCTGAAAGGGGTACACAATTATTAAACCACAACAAGCAAATAAACTTTTGCAGCAACTATGCACACAAACAGAGGATTTTCAGATAGCAGCAGCATACCGCCACGCAGGGGAGCAAGTCTGGGCGAGTTTACACAGCTCACTCACAACAGGCCTGAATGGGGCAGTCTGGTTTTCACAAAACTTGGCTTGGATTATTGCATTCCATTGACTATCAATTATAACGTTATGTTGCCTGACACAGAGCTGCAGCGCACATTTTATCTGTAGATTATTTTTGAATCTGAAACTGAACAATGAATCCTTCTTTTGTAAAATCTTCCATAATCATTCCTCTGAGCACTATTTGCTACTCAATATACTATTTACTGTCATATCGTATATGATCCTACAGAGAATCCTACAGTACATTTAAGCAGCTGGTACCAAACAGGGTTTAGCATCGTTTTCTGTTGATTGATTAATCAATTAATCTATTTATATTTTCTACATTAAAGTGCCACTGTGTCCTTGTTAGATGTTCATCTTCTGGAAGTGATGGATAATCACTTGCCACTTGATGAAGCAGCTGGTCACTGTTCATCATCGCACAGTGGCTCACCTCTGTGCGGTGGTCATGATGGCATCAACTATCTCCATGATGCGGTGCAGAGCAGAGTCGGCGCCGATGGTCATGTCGGTGCCACAGAAGTCGTTGTCTATGGAGCCGACGAGCCCCACGATATTCAGGTGGTCATGTTGCTTGGCCAGAGTGTCAGTGATACGTCCTGAAGCAGCACACCGACATCAAAGAGTTAATACAGAACAAATTACAAACAATTTCATCAAAGAATTTAACTTTATTTATCTCACGTTTCCTTCATTGAGAGCACTTCACCTTTCTCTACGAGCTCCCCCAGCAAGCCGCTCCACTCACTGCGGAAGATGTTTGCCCCGGTGAGGCTGCCGTCTCCACCACATACACACAGGTTGGTGATACCTTTTTTCACCAGGTTGAAGGCGGCGGAAAGTCTACCCTCACGAGATGTGAAGGTCTTGCATCGGGCGCTGCCGATCACTGTCCCACCCTGTAGATAGAGACGTCAACGTAAATCAAACAACTAAACTGTCCTATAGTCTGAGACGTAGAAGGAACAGTGTGACGTAAACAAGTCACAACAAGTCACACAGCAGTTCACTGAAGCCAAACAGATCATTGTAATCTTAATCTGTCATTGACAAAGTTCATGCTACACGAGTGACTAATTTCTTCATGCTCTGCCCCTGGATGCCGTGTTTGAACACGACCACAGTCGCATTAAGATGATGCTTGTCAAAGATGCACGTGCATGTGCCCTTCAACACACTAGCCACACCAAACCAAGGCAACTCATACTCATTAGGCAATGCAAAGAGGACAATGGGATTCTCACCAACTATCACTCACATACTGTAAATTGCTGCATCTTCAGCTGATGAAGGCTTAAAGTACATGCAGCAAATCCCCTTACCAGGTTATTACCATATTAGACAGGCAGGGAGAGAAGAGATGAGATGAAGTGGATGAAATATTAAAATACCTATTAAAACCATAAAAAGAGAAATAAAGAGCAATATTCAAGATATAAACAGAACTACAACATAATGCCACACAATTAGACGAGGTCTTGACATGTACACAAAGATCGTTTTGCTACAGTGTTCATAGCCTTGGTTGCTTCTGTGTCATCATTACCAGTGTGTTCAAAACTGTCCTATATAATAGTTAAATTTACCATTGTTGTCAACAGATAACACATGTAACCTACTAGTTGGATGATGTTGGTTACACTGTGCCAGTGTGCCAGTGTGATGTTGTCTCCTCCGTCCACCAGGCCCTGGTATCCCTGAAAAGTAAAAGGCATGTAAGGCTGATCCCAGTCAAGCAAGAATATAAGTCAGTGTGTGTGTGTGTGTGTGTGTGTGTGTGTGTGTGTGTGTGTGTGTGTGTGTGTGTGTGTGTGTGTGTGTGTGTGTGTGTGTGTGTGTGTGTGTGTGTGTGTGTGTGTGTGTGTGTAATAGTGTCACCAACAGGATGAAGCAGCCTGTTTACCTCATGAATCAGATAGACCTTGGCCCCGACATAAATGCCCATTCGGGTGACAGCTCGGACAGCAGCGTTCATCCCTGGGTCAAGGACAATGGCAAAAAAAAATATTCAAATTAAAGATTCAACTGTGCCTCTTAAATCATTGCACACACTGTGGTTGAAGTGGTTGCATCATGGCTCAGTATGAGGAAATCAAACACTGTGGTGGATATGACTTCATTATCAGTTATTAGGCAAAAGGTGCCATCTGCTCAGCGGCTAAGACAGGTACTGCTAAAACTATTTCTGAGATTCAGGCCACACTGTGTGAGTGAGCAGTGCAAAGAGAACATGTATCCTACTCTATCTAAAACACTGTTTCATTAGAAAGTCGTGCATTTAAAATCTGACCCCCCAAAAAGCATTGGCTTCAGCATACAGTATATTAAGCACCTAAAGTACTCACAGTGCAGACTGCTTATTTCAGAATGATGGATATAACTGGATTACAATTACTGGTGTACTGATGTTGGCAGCACTTTATTGTTGCAAAGTGATATATCATTTTAAAAATGTTGACCATAATTCACATTATTAACCTCAATAGTAAGCATAGTGACTTTAGTTATTAGAAGGAGCAAAAAAGTAGGCATGCTCATGTTATACCCCAAATTTCACAAAGTACATTAATTGGGAGAATGTAATTATTCCGACCTTTGTAAGTTACATGTTGTACAGTATACTGTAGGTACTGTGTGTTTGCGGCCCAGTCACGACCTTTGACCCCAGAGCAGCCATAAAGGCTACAGAGCTACACTGTACAGCTGTTGTTTGACCACAACGTTAGTTAGTATCCATTCAACTCTGTGTAAATATGACACCCAGGCAGGTTCACTGTGTAAACACATTTGGCAGCAACTGCACTTCATATCTGCATGTAGCCTATTACTTTAACACTACAAACTGTATTGAATAGCCAATTTGACGCGTTCAGGGTCACCTTGTGCATCTCCACCGCTGGTCAACACAGCTATGGCCCGACCAGCTCCCGTCATCTTCAGCTTCTCCAAGTCCATCGAGGACATTTTGTCTTCTTCGGCTGAAAAAACAAAAAACTAAACTAAATATCCGTTAGAAAGTGAGACAGAGAGTTGAGTTGGGTGGGTCCGGGGTTGCTCTGGATGTCGCTTCCTCGTTGGCAGCAGGTTATCCCCTTTTTACACTTATCGCACTGCCTGACACTTCTGCACCGTTTGACTCCGCCCTGTCCAAAGGGGAGCTTCCCTCTCCAAGCACACAATGCGTTTGTTTTATAACCCCGCACAGTCCGGCGACACACTCGCCCCTCTATCAGCCCGTCTCGTCTCATAGACCCCGCCCACTGGCTGAGGACTAAGGTGTGTAACAGGAAGTTCAAACTCATCACGTATTACACGAACTTCCCAGATTTCAACAGGTAGCATTTGGAGAAGACCCCGCCCAGTTCTTAAAGGTTTAGTTTTTTACATGGCAGTAGAATTTATGTATAAATTCATGTACAGTTCAGTTTTGAGATGTCTGTTTCAACAGGACAGTATTGACAATCAAATACTGACATCTTCAGTTACTGCTACACACATGTTAATGGATCAGTGATTCTGAACCCTAACCCAATTTATTTGTAGTCTTCAAATTGATAATGGTTATTATGTAATCATTATTATTAAACTATTATATCATTTTTTTTTTATCTGTTCCTGTTTTTTTTTTTTTTTTTTTACAGTTGTTTTGATTTACTATTGCTGTTAGAATTAACATCATTTAGATTGTTTTAATGTACATTTCTTCCTTTTATGTCACAATTTTAAATCTCAGTGAAATATGGTTATTAATTATTCTAAAATCAGCCAGTATTTATAATGGGCACTTAATATTGTTGTATATTGGATATTTTATTGCTACTGCCTCCATACTTTACAATTCAAATAGCTTGATTTTATCTGTAATAGTTTTCTTATTTCCACCGTGACCTTCTATGTATAAAATGAGTAGTCTACTCCGACTACTATTTCACCACTGCATTTAAGCCATATAGCAAGAACTGAGGATGTCAAAACACACACATTTATTGAATTGAATTAAATTAAATTAACCGTTAAATGTTTTGTCATTTGTTTTGTAAATCATTTGTCTCAATATTTATAAATAGACCAGTGAAGTAATTAAAAATGATGTGCAAATTCGACTAAGACCAGCAATAGTCTTGGCCACAGAAGACAGAGACCAGCGTTTTGGGTACAGTACATCAGCATTTATTCCATGCAGTTGTTTGCTCTGATTTTATTCTCCCAGATACCCATTGCACTGTACACTGGATAATACAGGAAACTGACAGGATTGGTTGATCGTAATGCCATTTAACAGGAAAGGGAGTTGGAAACGAGAGTAACAAAGAAACAGATGTTTGATACATGGGATGAGGCGACATGATGTCCACAGTTAGAGACAATTTAACTGAAATTCAGATGTAAGTAACTGGTATTTTGATTAAAAACAAGAGGAAGGGATCACGGCAGAAATCTGCATCACACATGCCTCCAGGCTTAAAGTCTCAATTACCCCGCTGTGACAGTCACTTGACTGGCTTTTGGTTGGAAACAGAAGTGATTCCTTAAAGCCCATGTTAAAAAAAATAAAATAAAAAGATTTAGGAACACTTAATGTTGCAAATTACTGATGTAAAGTCTGCAAAATTAATACTCCATCTACAACGATGATGATCTAAATGATGAATGGTCCACTGCAGAGCAGATGATATGACGATTCTTTTTTTCTCGCATACAAATACTGTCCCCTTCCCATACCAATTCATTGTGCTTCCTTTAAATAATACTTTTCAGGAGAAATCATAGGTCAAAACATTTCTAAAGCTGCCTGAAATAAAATTTAAAAAAACACTGCACCTTACGAGTCATTCAGAATAAATTAATTCAATAATCATGTAGGCCAGCTACAAAGAAAAAAAAAACACAATCAAAATTAAATTAAACCTTTACAACAATCATACTTCACAGGATATATGCGAGAAAGACGATGTTATTGACAGCTTGATCCGATTACCCAGTCATTACAATACATTAGGTTATTTCACACAAACGTAAACAGAGTGAAGGAGACTCAAGGAAAGGCAGCAGCTGTTCAGTTCAGTACCAGGTGTAAGCCTTTTCAAAGCCCTCGAGCAAAAAAAAAGCTAATTTATCCATCAGTACAGGTTAAGATTCACCTTGTGCTACTCTATTTGTGTGACCCGCGCCCTCCTGCAGTGTTCAATACTGATGTGATAGGGATTAAAAGAAGTTCCTGCTCGTTTTCAACCAGTCGGCTGGTTGTCAGCGACAGAGGCCCGAGGCCCCGTCAGAGCTGTGTGATACGTTAAAGAAAGAGGACAAAAACAAGTCACGTTACATTTACAGATGTTTATATACAGGTAACTAACACTGAGATGAGGTTGTTGAAAACCAAGAGCATCTTAGTTGCTCTGTGGCCTTGTCTCTGGCTTATATTCCTTATGTAGAACCTCAGCCGTCTGCATACACTTGAGCTGACATCTTGACATCAATTTCATTAAATTCAACCCTAGCTGGCTACTTTTCAACCGCAAAAATTATTAGGGCGAATGA
Source organism: Trachurus trachurus (assembly GCF_905171665.1). Taxonomy (NCBI): domain Eukaryota; kingdom Metazoa; phylum Chordata; class Actinopteri; order Carangiformes; family Carangidae; genus Trachurus; species Trachurus trachurus. The sequence goes on along the minus strand of NC_139899.1, from coordinate 14,315,375 downwards.
CAAACACTCAAACGGGGGTATAAATAAAGCTCCCACAGATGCAGTATCCCTTTTCAGAGTCAACCAGACAAAAAAAAGTAATATTGCTGGCATTTTGGGATTTTTATAGTAATGGGAAACTTGGGATAAATGATCCTGTGTAGGGGGGAAAAACAGGGAATCAAGCCAGGACAGTTACATAACACAAGGCAAAGCAAGTCAATACAAGAGTCGCCATCTAGTGGCGTGATGCACCACTCTTCATCTCAATCACCAACATAAAACCTGAGCACCAAACCCCTCCCCTTCCCCCTCCCCCTGGAAAAGGCGATTTCACAAAAAGGGGACAATTTAAAAAATATAGCATCTATAACAAGGTGTTTGACACTTGCTGCTTTCCTCTAGCCACCAGTCACTGTGTTGTGTCTAGCCAGCTAGACGCCCCGCATCCTGAGCAAGCAACTTCTTTATCACCTGAGTGCCACTATGTGTTATTGCTGTTTTCATCCACCACAGCACAGAAAACAAATTTTGGACGTCACACAACAGACAGTATGAAATTACCCTGCTAGAAAATTTGTTCATGGGAGACGCTGCACCGAGTGATTTCCAGAAATGGGATACTGCACCTGGAATGCAACTAAAACACTCTACATATCTATATAATATTAATGTCCAGCAATAAAGGGTTGAACATCAAAGCTATCCATAAGACCTTTTTTTTTAATTATTATTATTCCTGCATGGTCCATAATATGTGCCACTCAAAGAACATTCCTACACGCAACAATTGGTCCAGTCCAGTTTCTCACAGTCCTCGAACAATCCTGAGATGAGACTTGAAACTGTGATGTCTAATGGAGAGGAAAGGGCTTTGTGTTCACACTCGTACACACACACATTTACATACACACACTCTTGTTGACAGCTCCCTCCATAACTCTGGTTATGACATCTGATTGATGATGACGAGGACGTCGGCGTGTGTCTTTGAGAGAAGGTTGAGCAAGGTCAAAGAAGAAGAGTCTCTACTTTTTTTTTTTTTTTTCATCAGCTGTCAGGTGAGTCTTCATCTCTGTTGCTCTGCTAGCTCGAGCTCGTCCACTTCATGCAGTCTTCTGGCAGCTTTTGCCTTTTTTTTTTTTTTTATTCTTTTTTTTTATTCGAGCTGCACTGACATGCTCAGACAGTTGTGGTGGATTTAAGGAATGGGAAGAAAGTCCGGTTGCGAGGCAGGTTGTTTCATGCTGGTGTTCACACTGTTCCCATGAGCTCCCTCTTCCCTGCTGGGGGTGGGATTGAAGTGGAAGAGGTGTGGGTTACTGGGGCTCTGCGCTGTAAACTCATGATAAAAGCAAGTTGATCGAACTGTAGTTAAGAGAGAGAGAGAGTGCTTGGTGGTTTGGGGTTTTGGGACTATTACAGGAAGGTGTTGAGAGCTGCTGCAGCCTCATCAAAAGGCTCGTAGTGACACTCCCTGTCTGTGTCGGTCACCTGAGACACCAACAATCGCAATGATGGAACTTCACTCAGCTGTCAGCCTCGGATAGATCGGCGCTTCAACAAGCAATCCTTCCAATCATCATCATCATCATCATCATCATCATCATCATCATCATCATCATCATCATCATCATCATCATCATCATCCAGTCTCAGTCTCTCCCCAGCACACAGTTAGCCCATGCTCAGTTTCAAAATGTCAGTTTTTTTTTTCTCTTTTTGGATCAGAGAACATACAGGTCCTGAATTTTCCTTCAAAACTCAGACAAAAATAAATTATGAATGTTACACTATCTACTGTACATTAAATTCATCATTCAAAAGGGGAATCCCTGCCATGGGTTTGCCTGGATGCTGTGCTAGAGAGATGAGGGGGAGTGGGGCTCATTAAGGGTGTTAGGGTCTGGGAGAGATTGCATGGGGGCTTTGCTATAGGGAACTATCTTTACAATGTTGTCCTCTTATTGCTGTGTTTTCTGCAGGGCAGAGTGGGACACGGTGGCCTCCAGGCAAAAACAGAACGAAGCCCTGGGGCTGGTTTCACCAGGAGGATGGAGCCCCGACTTTGTTGTTCCTAATGGTGGCATCGGAGCACTCTGCTTCTGACGAATCGCAGTCCGAGTCTCCGAACTGTAGTGGATTCTGCGAAGAAAGACAGAAAAAAAACCCGTCACCACACATCGGCTTTTAACCATTTCCTTTTAGTCCAGTAATTTTAAGCCAAAAAAGGGGTCAACGTTGAACAAATTGCAACAGAAGCAAACTCAAGTGATTTTGTATCCTCAACATGTCCTGAGTGAGGGAAAAAAAGCCCCGGAGAATCCCATTAGGGGAAAGTTTTAAAAAAGACCCAAATATAGCCCATTCATACGCCTATTAATTATTTTTCTCACGTGAATAGGGTAAAATTTCTAACCTTTAAATATCGCCATGAAAATTACTGAGTTGATTACTTTACATTAAGACAAATAAAAAATGTATTACAAGTTTTTTGAAATTCTTTGTTAATATGAGCAAATCTGCATACATTTGCATAAATTCCACCGCTTTGACGGCACATGTATATAAAGGTGCTGTGGTGGTACCAGCATGAAAATTGGAATACTATTTAATTCTTAGATGACCCTCCCTCACATCCACGTCACTGACCTCGTAGCTGTGTTCATCGGAGCACAGTTTTCCCAAGGAGATCTGGGTCTTGACCCTGCGGACGGCGCACTCCTTGTCAGAGAGGCCGTCTGACTGGGTGGAGATGTCGATGGGGATGTCCGGTGTGTGTGACAGCAGCTCGTCCAGGTGCTCCTCCTGACTGGCGCTCAGCCTCTCCAGGGGTCCGCTGTGAGAGTGGTCGCTGGTGTTGCCCTCCTCTCCGTCAGACACCGACAGGTTCTCTGAGCTGAACGTGGAGTAGGACTGGAAGCTGCTCATACAGCGATGAGGTCTGGGAGGGAGCAGGAGAGGACATTTTTGATTCATTCAGCAGTTGCCTTTGAGTCTGGTTCATAACCTCACACTCAATTTGTTAATATTACAAACTACAGTGTTCAATTTTGTAATTATGCTGTAGATGGTAAGTAATTTTCCATTTTCCATTGATGGACCACATGATGTAACAGTGTTACAACACAGTGAAGGTGAAGTTTGCAAACTAAATTACCAACTGTACTTTACCTCTGTCTCCTTGGAAACTCCACTTCACTATCCACCTCTCCCTCTTCCTCTTCAGATGACTCAACCTCGCCCTGTAAGAGAAAGCAATCAACCATTGTTTTTCACACTCTCCTCGACATAAACACACCTCAGTTTCGCTGATGTGAGGCTTCGATCTGTGCTTACCTTCCTGAGTGGTCTAATACTGTGGGGCAGTGCAGTGGGCAGAGTGTGAGTGTGTTGAGCCGCCTCCTGTTCCTGTGGCTCTCCCTTCGGTTTGGCCTCCGCATCCGTGGCCGGATCTTTGCCGGGCGCCCCTGAAGCAGACTGAGTCCCCTCTTGGGTGTTGAGCAGCGAGTAGTGAGGCAGCTCCGGGTGGTTGGACTGAGGCAGGGTCTCCTGACAGTGTAGGCAGCCGGGGAAGGGGTGAGCCTGACAACATGGGCACAAAGAACCAGCCGCGGCACCCGGGACAGGATTGGAGCTGGTGGAGGAAGTCCGCTGCCGCGTGTCTGCGCCCACGGCGGTGGAGATGAGGTCGGGGCTGGAGCCTGAAACGAGGCGCTGCAGGTGGTCCGTCTGAGGGCTGCGGAGGGCGGCGGCGGGGCCAAAGTAGCGCAGGTTGTTGGCACAGTTGACAACGGCCTCTTCGCGGCCCTTCAAGGGGAGCAAGGGCCCCTGGTTCGGTAGGTGGTGGTGGTGGTGGTGGTGATGGTGGTGGAGGGGCTGCTCCTGGAGAGACTGGGTTTCTTCCAGAGCCCCGACAACAGGCTTCAGCACGCCGGGGAACTCGCTGTGGCTTCCTTTGCTGTTGGCGCGGCGGTGGCGAGGCTTGCTGCGGTAGCGGGCTTTACCCGGAGGAGTGGAGACCTTCGGGCTGGCAGAGAGTGGTGAGGGGGAGGAGAGAGGGTCAACACCGGGAATGCCGTCAGAACGAAGCAAGTCCGGCCTGTAAGCGACACATTCAGCAGCATTAACATAACGTATGTATAAAAACTCATCTGTCTTTACGTAGAAGTGCCATTTATGGATAAACGTTTGAAACTGCGAATGTTAATGTGAGTGCAGCAGCTGAAACAGAGATTTATTATCTTTTCTTTTACAATTAGGGATTCAGTTAACTAGTGGAGGTCCATACCTTTTTGCAGTAGGCATCCCAGGTTTGTGGGAAATGCTTCCTTTCTTCTTGATGAGTTTCTCTACAGCGTTGGACCTGACGATGGGTCGGACCAGGTGCCGCTTGTAGGTCCCAGGATATTTCTTCTCCACAGCCTGTTCTCTCCTGCGGGGATGAGAGAGTTAACTTGAAGTTATTTGACTGAACAGAATCAGTATTCATTATTTTCATTACTCCGAACAGGTAGATAGGTAGGTGTACAAATCAACTGTACATACAGTATATGTCTGTAAAAACCAAAGCAGGTTATCTCTATATAGAGGAAAGAAATTAGCTGCTAATGCAGTTGGAAACAAGACAAGGCAATCAAGAAACTCCTTGTTACTTTAATTTATATGGGAGCAAAAATAAAAGGCATAAGATCCTGAGGCTGAAATGCGAAAAAGAAAATGATTTTGATGTGACTCCTGGAAAATAAAATACTCCTGTCAGGCCATTGTAATGATTTCAAAACATTAGTTACAGGAAATGCCTTTGGGAAGGAGGAAGTGGTCGTATACTAACAACCAGTGAAGTCCGATAATGTGGAAAAGGGCAGGACAGTGGTGCAGCAGTATCAGGTTTATTTACATACTTCATTAGTTCCTTCTCCCGGACCTCCAGCTGCAGCATGATGGCACTGAGCTCCATGTAGAGATTATTGGCCCTCTCCAGTTTCCTCTCATAGTGCTCCCGAATGTCCAGTGCATGCCTGAGGGAGCACAGGGAAGACAGAGAAATATTTATTTCCAACAACTTCTGCTTCAACTGCAAAGCTGCACCGGTCACACTACGGAAAACAAATCCCCTTAAAGGTCGTTAAATTACTATTAAATCAAGTATTCAGGCTTGTCTGTAGTCTGCATGTTGGTCTCAAATTGAGGAACTAGATAATTGATTTACTTGTTACCAACAGGTGGAAAGAATCAATATTACTAATAGCTGTTATGTTTTTTGTTCGTCTTCTTCATCCCTGATTATGATCATTTCATACACACCTGAGTTCGTCCCTCCTGCGTCGGATCAGCTCCTCATCCAGCCTGTGGATGCAGGTGCCTTCACTTTTGATCTTCTCAAAATGTTTCTTCACCTCCTCCCTCCACTCTGACTGTAACATGAATAGAACGAGTCAAAATGCTGCTGCTGCACTATCAGTGCTCAATGCTGACACAATCATGTTATCTTGAGCAAATGGATCTCTGGCTTTTTTTTAAAGTGCTCTCCCTGTTAACAACACAAAGTGAAGGTTGATTTAATCTGTTTGTGGTGCAGACCTGAGACTTGAAATACGTCTCCTGAGGAGCTCCAAGGACGTCGGCGGAGGCAATGTCAAGGTGCAGGAGAATCTGACGAAAAGAAGGCCTGTTCCTGGGCTTGCCTTGCCTGAAATAAAAAAGAATTGGACAGGAGATGATTAAATGAGACTGAGTATTTTCTTTAATTGGATTTCTATAGTATATTATTTAAGTGTAAACGCAGTTCTGAAGTATTTATACATAATCCATACTCACCATGTTTGTTTCATAAGGATTTTGAAGCCATCTGGGCAGGTGGAGGGCACAGGAAGGTGAAGACTGTTGCTGCCAACTCCCCATATAATGGCTGAGGAGTCTACATCTTTGTAGGGAATCTCTCCAGTCAGCAGTTCCCACAATACAACTCCAAATGACCTGCACCATACCAAGTAAGGACGGACAGGCCTCAGTACAGCTACATTTACAGATGACTCTTACAGGTATTAGAATTTCTTCAGTGACAAAGCTCACATGTCTCTTTTAGTATATTTCTGAAAAAATAATGAATCATTGTAGGTATTTGGTATTTCAGTACTTACCAGATGTCCACCTTCTCAGAAACAGGCTCATTTCTTATCACTTCTGGAGCCATCCAGGCCACCGTACCCGCAAATGACATCTTTGTACTTTTGTCACTGAGCTCTTTGGATGTCCCAAAGTCGGAGATTTTCACAGTGTCGTTGTGGGTGACCAAAACACTATAACACAAACACAACATAAACACATCTTTTAAACTGTTTGTTTACCTAGGTTTAATAGAGAAGCTAACATGAATCCAAATCAGATGCCCTGGGTTAAACCATTCGGACTGGAGTTTCTCTTGTGACATTTCACTGGTTTTTAAAGAGGTGTGAGTTTTTATTCATGACATTTAAAATCCTCCATCCTGAAAGACCTCACAGTTAGAGAAGCACATTTCTGCATCTGAATCATCTCATTTAGCCAAATGAGAGTGACCTTTTCAGCACATTCAGCCTGCGATCGTTCTGCTGACTAATACAGTGTTTGGCTCTGCTGCAGCATGCTGATATTGATTAGACGAACAGGGCTAACAGTGCGCAGAGGATGAGACTGGAGGAGCAGGACGAGGCAGGATGTCTTACTCTCACGTTGAGCCGACTTGCTTTTTATTAATTCTGAGAATGGCATTTGAGCTAATGTCAGACTATTTGGAGCTGAAAGGCTGAATTGCTGTTGTTGCTTTGGGCTAAGAAATATTTAACAAGGCAGCTGAGAGGTTTTCCTGGGCATTACAAATCAGTTTTGAGAACACACGACCGCAGCGCAGACGGGCTGCTGCATAACGGTACAAAAACAAGAAATATAGTGTACTTCCCTGTAGACCGGGAACAAACAACAACTTTTCTGCTTCACATACAGAAACATTTTCATCTATATTTCATCTCCATTTATTGTAACTCAACACAAATGCAAGCCAAGGTCCTGCTTCAGTGGTGCTTCAGGGTGAAGTAAAGTTGTTGTGATGGAGGATTGACTATGCCAGCAAAACAAGGAACTCACTTGGGAGACTTAAGATCTCTGTGGATGATCTTGTGCAGGTGTAGGTAGTTCATGCCACTAGCGATGCCTGAGGCCCAGTCCACCAGCAGCCTGGGGGTCACTTTCCTCCCCGCCCTCAGCACCTCGTACAGCTGGCCCTGGGCGCAGTACTCCATGATGATGCAGTAGCACGGCGCCTGAGTGCACACGCCCCTAAGTAGCACAACACACAGGAAAGACGTGAACTAGGACTCGATCAGAGCTATAAAGGGGAAACAAACACGGTTGTAGTGGCTGCAGACTCACTTGAAGCTGATGATGTTGGGATGCTTGAGTTTTCGCAGGTGTTTGATATCGGTCTCCTTCTGCTCGCGCACCTTCTTGATGGCCACCTCCTCAGAGCGGAATTTGCCCAAGAAGACGGCGCCCTGCGCTCCGCTGCCGAGCCACTGTAGCTCCGATATCTCCTCGAACGGGACCTCCCACATGTCTGGAAACAGTGGAATTTTGTCAGTATGACAATGACAGTATGACAGTATGAGGTGCATGTTATTGTCCGATCTTGAATTTGAGCATTGTGTCTGTCTGTCCATAATCTGCAATCTCATTTGCTCTTTAAAGGAACAGTTCTACATTTCTGTGAATAAGCTGATTCAGCAGCTGTTTAATTTATCATTGAGACAGAAAACAGTGAAAAAAAAAACTATCAAACTATCCCTTCAAGTGAAATTCTAACTCAATCAATTAAACTGTTACAAACCATATTTTATCCAAACTTTCTAATACATGTCGTGTCTCATATCACCTTTCTCAGGACTGTGGTTTATCTCAGTACAGTATGTGGCACAACCACAAAAGCACAAACATAGTAAGCAGTAGTTATTGTACTACTCCGTCATACTGAGCAAAAATAAACCTAAAGCCCTGTGCAGAACGCTATAAACGTCTTAGATCGTGAGTCATGTTCCCTCCTCGTTATGTGGTTGTGGAGAGGAGCTGCTGCTCACATCTCTCATGCCACTCTATTTGGATGTTAGCTGAGGCCCAGCCCAGGTTTGTCTGACAGTGATGTCTTGTATCCTGTGTGTCCAGCCTGTTCATGCAGTCCTTTACCTTCACTATGACCTCAGTTGAGACTGACAGCGTTACAGTTTCACCACAACAGTGTTTTAGTGAAGCTAGGGACGGCTACTGAATTGCCGTTTACTATATGAGGAGAAGCAGGAGGGAATCTGAAGTTTGTTTCTCAAGAGTTGTAAAAAGGACGAGGGCATTTGAATTAAACAAACTGCATTTAGTTTCTTTAACTGATGCCAAAAGACAACGCCCGAGAGCTAACCTTGCTGCTGTAGCTTGTATTCAGTCGAGTATGTTTTCCCTATGATGTTCCAGACGGGACGTAAGCAGCCAAACAGCCCTTCTAGGAAGCCCCCTGACCCAGGCCCAGCTCTCTGGAAGTGCAGCTTGATGTCATCAGGGTGATGAGGGTGGGTGTGTCTCCCCTCTCCGCTATGGTCCATGGGACACTCCCCTTCCCCCGTCTGCTCCTCCATCCCGCTGCCACAACCTCCGTGCTCACAAGACGCCGGCGACCCGGCTTCCTCGTGGTCGTGCTCCTGCAGCTGCAGCACGCTGTTGTCGAAGTGCCCGCCCTCGCTCCGTGTGGAGTCCACGCTCAGAGCGATGTTCGGAGGGCTTATACCCCCCAGCACCGTGTCCTCGTCCTGGCCAGGTGTCTGCAGCATCTGGAGCGGAACGGGCAAATGTGTCGGCGGTGCCAGGTCTGTGATGATCTGAGGAGGTAAATTAGAGGGGGGGGCCTGAGGAGGCTGGGGCTGAGAGTTCGGCGAGTTTGATTTCTTCATGGCGTCCCCGACCACGGTGAGTTTAAGCTCCTCTTTCAGCTTGCCCACCAACAGACTGGGGCAGGAAGTCCATGACAGCACCTCGGGGGAGCTACCCATGGTGTCGTGCATGTGCATGGGCCGCCCAGTGATGAAGAGTGAGGCGCGTCCTAACACAGAGGTTTGTCTGAATGCTGGAAATCACCTGCAGGGGAGAGATAAACACGGAGAAAAGGAAACAGGTTAATCACATTGTAAAATACATAGAATTTGGAGCAAAAAGCTAAATTGAACCCACTTTGATGATTGTACATGAACACGATTACAACTGTCATCACGGGACCCCGTTACTTCCAAACGGGCAAACACAATCCTCTCAATTCTCCACATTTATCAGACTTACAGTAATGATTATTATTTCAACTATGGGATACAAACAACACAGAGTGGAGCAGGCACAGACACTGCAGAGTAGAGACACATCTAATGCATTTCTGGCCAAGTTCTGGGAAACGGTTGGGCTGGACAGATCACACTATGATACTATGATCTCTGTGAAGCAGTGACAGTATAGCGGGGATTAAAGGCCTTGTTGTGTATTAGATCTAGTGAGAGCAAAACATCTGGCACACACGGCCCATCCTCGCCGCTTAACCAGCAGGCTTCTGTAAACCCCATAAACAGCTGCACAGGAAACACACTCGTTTTCCTCAGTCGCCCAGGCACCAGGAGAGAATCTATAGCATCTTAATCTGTCTGTCGGTGTTACACAAGACGCCGCTGCAACAAGGTCAAGGACGGGATACGTTTCCAAAAGGGACGGGTCTAAACATAGAGGACAAGGGAAAACATGATATAGATAAAAACCTCTTGTGTAACACTATGATAATGATATTATGTTTTTATTTTGTTTGTTATGTTAGTATATGTTGGGATACAGTACATTTTCTGGAAAATCAACTGAGAACCTGTTCATGGACCTGGTGTCTTTGTCTGGATAATCAAGCTAATAAAAAAATAAAAAAAACAAGATGGTACAGCAAAATCTCCAATAAATTTGTTATGTAAAATTGTTAAAACATGAAAATGAACTCAGAGCAAATAAAGTATGTATCTAAATATCTATCTAAACCAGTGTGACAGAGGACTCTATGGCCCTACCTGAGCTGTCAATCACATCTGAGTGTCTTCATCAGTGAGTGGGACAGGATCGGGTGTCATCACATGACCCAAGTGTAGACGTTTGGTGATAATGTGATAAAACAACAGATACTGATGAAGACCATGGGGTGTGGTTGATAGCTCAGCACAAGTGAATCCAGTAAATGGACCTTGAGCTGAGATCATGCATATGCATTGTCATGCATCATGCATACAGGTCCAAAGGTCGAGCATGAATTTCCATCCTTTAGCACAACACTGTCACTAATGTGGTGGCCAGTTATCTCTCTGTAGCAACAATCGCCTTCACTTCACAGTGTACGAACAGCAATGAAACATGTAGAAGTCCACCACCGAATAACATTACACAAAAAAAATGAACATTTAAAGGTGTAGAGTTGGTGCTGTCCTGTATCTCCTGTGCAAATTGAATTAAAAGGCCAAAACTGACAACTCATTAGTGACAGATGTCAAACAGGAGTAAATGGTGCATGTTGGGGACTATTTTCAGTCATGGATTAATACACATTTGGTGCTGTGGTGGTGAGTATTTACAGCAGCAGGATGGCGCATGTGGGAACGAGCCAAAATAAACTACACAGACTGTGTTTGTCATATCAAAGAAACATGTTGATCTCCATTTGTTCTGCTACTCTATTTCCATATGATTCCTAATTCTCAGTTTCTCAAATAGGAATATTTGTAGGTTTTTAAACACAAGAACAAAATAACCAATTTGAATATGTTTACTTGGACCAGAGAGTCTTTTTTTTTTAATTCACTGCACAATCATATTATTATGGAAAATACTTGTCAGATGTATTGATACTAAATATAGTTGTTGAGGGAATAACACTATCTTACCTGAGGCTTTCTGTGTTAATTACTTGATACAGAAAAAAATGAAGCTACTTAATAAAACACTTAAAAGCACATGAACAAACACTTTAAACTAGATTTTGACACAAAGTCCCTCTACGAGACTGGGACTGGGAGATGGAGGACCTGTTTTAGATTGAATGATGTAAATCTGGCTCTGGGGCAGTCCCTGTGTAATCTTATCTTGACAACCATTTGCACTCTGTGATGCAAAACCCTGCACTTCAACACCAACCAAAAACACTATTCTTCATATATCAAAGATATACTTTAGAAAACTGCTGAAATGTGCAACCCCTGTCCTATCAATCACTCTAATAACAGTTTACAGACACCGGTGTGTAGTATTTCACATGATTATAACGTCTTACATCAAGTCTCTCTGGCAGCATAAGTTTTTGTTTGTAGAAGAATGAAACAATCCTGAGGTGAATGATCAGAGGCTGCAGCGTACCACACACTGTGTTTTCAGACAAACAGATGGTCATTTATCCACAGTCTGCTCCTTTACCAATCTTGGCAAAAAGCAGCACAAAGTAGTGAAATAATCACTGCGCAAATGACACTAAGAGTTTTTTTTTTATCCCTGTTGAACCCCATGAGGATGAGGACGTGGCCTCAGAAATCCAATCAAGTTTGAAGGGGGCAGTAGAAAATAAAGAGTAGAGGTCACAGACCAGAGGGAGGCAGATAGTGAGAGGCTGTACAGTGTGTACAGTCGGGAACAGGAGATCAAAGTCCAGGAGGGAGGAGACAGAGAGGCAGAGCGGTGAGTTGGCTCTGTGTTACGTGGAAGTTTCCCAACAGGGCGAGGACGGCGCTGAGTCCAATCGAAACACACTTGTTTTACGCTGCCCGCCGTGGGGAGCACTGGCATGGACGCACAGCTCCTCCACTTGGCACAGGTCAAAGTACAATCAACTAAAGCCCTGGTCCCTCTAAGGGGAGATCGCTTTGCTGCTTAGCTGTGACTCTTCACCCGAACATCAGAGGGCAATATGTGTTTTTAATTAAGCATTTGTTATTTTTGCTTTTTGTGATGGCTTGATAAAAAACAGTGATGAACAGATAAAAGAGATAGATTAAAGGTTTCTAACTGGAGCCAACACATATATATGCTGCTTCCATGTTTGTGCGAATGTGTGTGTACTGTATCTGTGTGCATCTACTGGGGGGTAACCTGAGCGCTGTGAGAGTGTAGCGGCTGCCAGGAGCTCATCTATAATGCAGGCCTGTCTCTAAGCAGGCTGCTGAGAGTGCAGGGGAAGGAGAGAATGCTCTCTCAGGTATCCAATAAATCCGTCCCTTCCACAGCGGAGACAATCGAGCCGCGCGAGCAGAGGCCCCACACTGTAATTCCACCCCACGGACAATTCTCAGGGCTGGGCTTCTGACGTGGGCCGCGGTGGGTGGATGTGGTCGGCTGGATGGAAACACGCACATTAAGACGCCGGCCTGCCTGCGCGCACTGTAAACTTCTACAAACTAACAAACTGAAACAGCAGTAATTAACTTCCACCGGAACAACAACCACAGAGGGACAGCGGGACAGAAAATCTGATGTCTTTTCTACCTTTGATCATTTTCTCCCGTCTGTCCTCTCTGTCTCTCTGCTCGGTGCCTTTCGTCCTTCAGGTTGAATCTGGTCTGAGTCTATGCGTCTACATCTGACACCAAGAATAGGAAACAGACCTCTCGCCCTCTCCTGTTAATCTCTAATGGAAGATCTCTATGAGCATAGAATCCCATGAATAATGTCTGCAACCTAATCACAAAGGACCCGAGGTTTCATTTACACAGTCATTTATTTACAGGACTTTCCGAAAGTGACCATGACTGGGCAAAATGGCAGGCCGACCGACACATCTCGTGTAAAAGAAAAAACACAGCGCCACATGTTTGTTTCAGGCCACAATGCAGATATTTAGCAGAATAGATAAAATGAAGACAGAGGGAGGGAGAGAGGGAGCGAGCTGAAGGGGGAGAGAGAGAAATTATCAGGGGCTGATCCTTTAATCCCTCTACAGGGCTCTAAAGACAAGCTTGTACAAACACAGACCCTATTCAGCCCTCCCCCTCCATATATCCGCTACACACTTCCTTTCATTTCTCGCCTCTCTGAAGGCGATCTCATGTCAATGGCCAATAGTGCGACGCGTAATCAAAAGTACATTTCTGGTAAATGAACACACTTTCCAGGTTCTGGGCTGGATTGGCAGAGTGGAAATGTTACTGTACCACTCTGCATGTATGTGTGTGGGTGTGGGGTGTCTGTGCATGTGTGTGTGTGTACATGGCAGCTGGTGGTGCAGGGGGATCAGGTTTAGAGGACACACGTGTTCGGATACGCACACACACACATCCACACACACACACACACACATGCCAAGGGCGTGTCTGGCCGGATCCAATAATCCCAATACTCCCAGCAATTCTTTGGGGGCGGCAGTATTTTCATGCCACTCAGCAAACACCGGTTCAGATTGTGTTACTCTGCCTCCACACGGGCAGCTGGACCCTCCACAACATGTTACTGTAGCAGACAGACCTTTAATCTATACAGACGCGCACGTTGAGTTCATACTCAGCAGCTCCACCGGCGGCATCTGTGTCTCCATCACTCTGCTCCTCATTAAGGGAAACCCTGCTGGGCCCCACAGGGGGAAACCTCCCTTTAGGTGACAGCTGCGCCACCAACAAAGAACCAATTTAGCCCCGGTCCCACCTCATCATTCACACGTTACCATGTCAACACAGCATCCATCCTGACCTTCTGCTACCAGTCACACTCGCTCTCATGCAACACTGTGGTTTTTGAAGGAGCCAAAAGCCTGGAGGTCACTGTTGGACCCACCCAGCCTGTCACATAGGGACATGGAGTTTTAAATAACAGCAACAAAGTGGGATTCACTGTTTTTTTTTAATGAGTGGTGGGTAAGCCAGCCGACATATCACTTTGCATTTATCACAGTAGGTCATTTTTGACAACAAAGGACATGTTATGCAGGGCTCCAGACTGCCCTTAAATGGGGGCATTTTGTCATTTTGTTTGTTTTCATCTACTTGCACATGTGCAACCAGTAAATTTGCTGTTTTTTTTGTTTTGTTTTGTTTTTTTACACACAAAGAATCTGGAATCTGTCATTACAGGTGGAAGGCCAGGGTGTATGAGGATCATGAATGAAAAGGAAATGTGAATATTTGCTTTGCAAGTCGATTTGAGCCCCTAAATTATCTCTTTGGGCTCCTAAAATTAAATAAAGTTTGGAGCCACTTTGCCCCGAGTAAAAAAAAAAGTTAGTCCGTTATGGCTCTTGATGGGTACAAATTACAAATTCCAGCCTCATGAGCTGCCAGATGCTCAACACCTGTCCAGTACTTCTGACTTTCACATCAACAGACAGCTAAGGCGTGCAGAGACACACGACTGCAGCACAGCGGGTGCTAGTCAGACCTTTTCACAATTACTGTCAAGATTCACTTCCTTAAGTCTTACTCTGTCGCTTCATCTTGCGGAGCTCAATGCTGCTGGGTTGTGAGGATAAATACCTGTTCCAGACTGTTTCCATCCCTCCTGACCTCTTTCCTCAAAAACAAACAGAGCAGAAAGTGAACGATGAGAGCGCCACTTGTCTCTCCACCGAGGACTTCAAAGAAGCAATAAAAGGAAGTTTACAGTAGAAAATAGCCGAGATGCACACAAGAGCCTCTCATGATCAGCAGCTCTCTGGAGTCTCTCTGGTCTGAACTACACATGTGACTGTCTGTTATTCTGGGTCACAGCTGAACAGTTGCACTCTGATATCTGCACTTGTTTCCCCCAGTCAACGCAGACTATGGACTTTCATGGCTGGTGTTCACTGTGTGAGTAAACACTGTTATGAAATAGCAATCTGGAAACCCACTGCTCATACTTGTTTTTCCCGTCACTGAAGCAGACAAAATTATGACGTATTTAGCAATGTGAACATGAAATACAGAGACTTCGGGAATATGACTCTGCCAACAGAGCTGCTTGATTGTCGCGATGTGGGCTGATGTCTAAATCAGCTTTCCCCTTGCAACCGTGGCCGTGAGTCCTGCCAGAGGGGATTGGACAGCCTGCTGTAGGTGGGTGAAAGTAATAATCTGCTGCTGAAGCCACAGCGGTGGAGGGGGAAATAAACAAATTCTAGCACTTCGTTTAGGCCTCTGTGGCCACACGGCTGACATTTTGTTATAATCCTTCGTTCTTCATATTCTGACACTCTGGGCTCTGGGCTGACTTAAATACCTGGTGGTGGCCGGAGGGGGGAAAGCTGGCCACTGAACAATAATCCCTGCCCTCCTACCTGCCTGCCTGCCTGCCTGCTTGGGGGTTTGACCGGCGTGGCTGGGCAAATAGGTACAAGGTCAAAGCTGCTGCTGAACCTGAAGGGAAAGTGCCAGGTGGGATCATGTGGAATATGAAAGGTTTGTTGTGACGGTTGGATTGCACAAGGGGAGGAGGGTCAGGAAGATGAATGAAACCACCAGAGAGACTAATGACTAATGAGAGGATGAAAGAGTATGTAAAAAGAAGAAGAAAAAAAAAACAGCCAAGCCTTGATATTGTTTTCTTCTGAGGTCCAAACGTCTGGTTGTGAGGTTCCCTAATTTGTTACTGAGTTTAAAAAAACAAATTTCATACACATTTGAAATTCAGATACTGGGTTAACATGGCTGACAATCATTAGCACCCCGACCACACACATAACTTGTGCCTCAAATAGCCTCAGCCGGTACCAGCCAGAATTGGAGAAAATAAATAACTGGGGAAAAAAAAAAGAAAGAGAGTGTGCGCCATCGACACGTCACACACTCTCCCTCCAGCTTCGGTCTCCCAGCTTCTCTGTCAGTGAGGCAGCAGCCAGCACTGCAACCAGGACACACAGCCTCATAAAATCTGCAACTATCAGACGTACTCTGCTCTGAAAAGCTCGAAAAAGCTTTAATATCGGCCTTTTCAGTCAAGCAGACTCTTTGTTCCCCAGCGATGCTTAACGATAAAGCTTTACAGAGCTCCGTTTATGAATACCAACCAGATCCATCCGGATAGATGATGAATGCAAACAGACAGAAAGGGACGGTAGGGCCAAGGAGACAGTGGAGGGAGACGATGGCTCTGAGAAAAGTAGAGGAAGAAAGGCAGATTAAGGAGACAGAGAGGAGACACAGAGGGCTGTGAATAAGGGAGATATGGAGGGAAATTTGTAGCAGAGAGAAATGAATGAGAAACAGACAAAAAAAGAGAGAGAGAAGCTGATATTCTGCTGCTGCTGCTGCTGTGGCTGCTTGCGGCACGATACTGTACCAACCACGCTCCAATGGGAAAGACTCCCAGAGCGACAACAAAGGACACAAGAGGAGCCGGCTCCATGTGAACTGGGCCTGTCTGCCCTGCACGGCCAGGAGACAGCAGTACACACACACACACACACACACAGAGACAACACACACACACTCAACACTGCTGCACACCAGAGCAGCTGCTGCCACAACAATCCCCCTTGTGCTCTTTTAATAGGGACGGCCTGCTTGGTCTGCCAATAACAAGGGCCGAGGAGAGAGCCAGACACACAAGAAGTGACACAACAGACAAACGCGCATATTGCGGGAGACTGGCTGTGACTGACACCGTTTTAATGGCTGCGATATGAAATCTACAGAGCAAAAGAAAATGTGCATGAGCAAGTGAGAGGAAGTGGGTGTCGTGCTACATGAGTCTTCCACAGCAGAAAGCTGGGAAATCAATACACATTAGTGCTTCTTCTATTAGCTCCTGGGTTCATGCTACCTCTCCTCGCTCTTAGAGTAACCGCAACATGCACCTCATGTACATCTGAATTAACTCTGGAGCTGAGGCAGCTGAAGTCTGATGCTCTGGAGGAAACCCAAACTCCTTCTTAGACATGAATATGCAGCCATTATTCTAAACACTGTGGAAAAAGGATGGCTGGATGGATGGATGGAGCTCTCTCCTCCTCCCCCTCCTCTCCTCTCCTCTCCTCTAAAGCCCGGCTGCCAGCTACTCATCCTGTGCAGTTACATAAACATGCTTAGTAGCAGAGGACAGAGGTGGGCACACACAGAGCTTCCCTGCTGCCAAGCCGAGTAAATAAAGAGATGGATGAGGACGCAAAGTGGGAGAGAGGAGTCGAAGATGGAGAGGCAAGGAGAATGAGAGGGAGAGTTAAGTCGGACAAAAATAGGAAGAACGTGAATGTGACTTGTGTATGTGCACTAGAGAGAACGGCCCGTGGCTGCGCACAATGCATAACTGTCCTAGAAAGTCTGTCATGTCTGACCACCAGTGTTGTGACGTGTGTGAGGTGTTTGTTTCATGTTTTTTTTCCTTAAATAAAGAAGTGAAAGCAGGGCTGGATGGCTGGATGATACCTCCTCCTCCATCTCAACCTGTCCTTCAGGGGGCACAGAGAAGTGCTGCATCAAAAAGCAGCAGCAGCATCAGCAGCATCACCACTGAGCCCAAAATAGCTCCTGCACGCACCGACGCACGACTGCTCAACACACTCCTGCAGCAGCGCTACTGAGAAAACGCTGACACCTGATCCACATGCGAGGAGCACGCACATACAGACGCTAGAACGTCTCCTCTCAGATGTACACACACATGTACAATAAAAAGAAACACACAAACGCAAACAAGAGAAGAAGCACCTCCACATCACACTGCCTCCACTCAAATCTAAGGCAAAGACACAGCATCAGCAGATTACTCACAGCAGACAGAGCTCGGATTCATGGTCCTCTCTCAGCTCTGAGGCAGAGATGGAGAGAAAAAAAAGCTGGGGGAGAAAGACTGAACTGATGTTGAGGATCCGAGAAAAAAAAAAATACAGCACTAGAGAAAGAGGAGACGGAGGCTGACAGACATTCCTCTAACTCCCGCAGCACCTGTGATGTGAGTGGGTGGGCGGCAGCGTCACTGGGTCGCTGAAAACCTGCTCACGTCACACTTTTCATGAATGGAGCTGTCTGACGCAGAGAGGACACGGCTCAAAGAGCAGAGGAGGGGAGGGAGACGGAGCGGCGGGGGTTGGATGGAGGAGGTGGAGCTTTCTGCACAGACTCGGAGAGGCGGAGCGAATAGAGATGAAGAGCCGGAGCGAGAGCGGGGGGGGATGAGGGTGAGGAGGGAGGAGGAGGAGGAGGGGAGCAGTATTTCAAAGCAAAACCAGCTGGGAACAGCAGGTTAGGCTGCGGTGGCGTCTCTCTGTAAGTAGGACAGACTGTTTCTGCAGAAGAGAAAATCCCTTTGTTCCAAATCAGTGATCGGTTCTCTCCACGCCAGTCGTATCCCACATATAACCGCACACTGCATCCTGCTGAATCGCTGCACGGGCTCCTTGTTTGTCACAGAGGTGCACGTTGACTTTCATATACCATCAGCCTCTGCTTTCTTTAAGACATTGCAACAACACATAACAACATAGATCTTATTGTATAGTTTAGTTTAGAGGCAACACAACTAAAATGCATTATGTGATGCTCAAGAATTACAGAATTACACAACAAGGCACTGAGAGGACTCTTTCTGAGTTGTAACTTATTGCTTCATTCATGAAAATAAATTATTTAGGAATATAGAAATATATAATTGTTTTCTTCATCATCCCTCTCTGACATTATATTTGGACAACCAAAAAATGGTTCTGATAGGAATAAGTAAATAATCAATTAAATAAATCAAATTACGATACTGTATGCTCCATATTAATCCTTCACTAATGGTGTCTTATCAGAGAGTGGTCCCAGAATGAATAACTTTATACTTAGTGAAATCTTCTTAAAATTTGGATTAATTTGATGTTTCCACTTTGTTCTCGAAAACAAGTCAGTGTTTTATGATGCATGTTAACTGTGTAGCTTAACACCATAGCTTGTTTTGAATTCATTCAGATTTAAAAGTCAAAAGAGGTGACTTTAATAAAACAATGTAACTCAACACAGTCTGAGATTCTTTTCTCTCTCTACTGTAAATGATTTAATATTGAGTTAACTCAGGTCATATCCAGCTCCTCATACACAAACACAGAGCATAGCCCCTCTACACACACTCTGCATGCCTGAGTCTGGTCATCAAATTACTTCAATGTAGTGGGTAACTTTTTTGCAAAACGGTGGTTTTTTTTTTGGTAAATTAATAAGTTTTGTTCTGAAGATTAACAGACTTCAGTCACCTCTGTTCTGCAGAACATGAGACCTTTATTTAAGCATAAGTGTTTTTTATTTTTATATGTCAACTTCAACCAGCTGGATTTGGCCAATTTTCCGATTTCCAGACTCAGGAGGAATAAGAGAGCTCAAGCTTCAGGGTGAGGAGCTGTGACAGTCAGAGCAGACTTGAAAGGTCAGAGCCAGACTATCAAAGAAACTGTTCTTTTCTTTCCCCAAAAGGTCATTTAAATGAGTTTTATATTTTAGTTTAAAACATCAGAAAATAACCAAAACTTTAATGAAAAAATAACACGGAAGTGAGCATGCTAGCCAGCCAGCCCCAGCCTGTCCTGTCTTGTAATACCACTTCATACCTCAAGAAATGATACTGAGCGATTTTAGCGTCCAGTCTAGCCTAAATCCAACATCAGAGAGGATGAAAAAAAAGTGACAAAAAGTGATAGAAGCAGAATAAGAGTTAACAATAGCGTTTGTGAGTTTCCATTGCTGGACTTGGCTCTTGGTGAGTGAAGGAAAGTCTCAACATTGCTGCTGCGCTGGTCAGACAGCAGCTAATAATGTTGACATTGGCTATTTAGGAACAGCAAAAACTGTTTAATGTTTGGTTTTTGCTGCATTTGTGTGCATGTACTGACCTGTGAGGTGGTTTCTGAGCATCTCAGAGGTCTGCCGAGTGTGATGAGGGCTCAGGTTCGGCTTCGTCTCGCTTTTCACCTGCATACACACAAACAACAGAGCAGGGACAAGAGTTCATGGGTGAGTACATGGTACAAATTGAAGACAAATGAAGATGATGCATCTTAACCAAATAAACAGTTGGAGCTTTAAAGATATTGTCCTGTGCAACCTTTTCAGGGGGGATATCAAGTAACTGACAGAAGGGTCATAATGCAATCAAAGGACCTGAGAGGAAATGGGAGGCAACACAGACGGAGGGAGGTCAGAGCAGTGTGTCCGTCCGTGTGTCTGTCTGTAGCCTGTGTGTGTGTGTGTGTGTGTGTGTGTGTGTGATGGGTAATGGCAGAGATTGAGACTGACTACGGCCAGAGGGGCAATCAACAGAGACTGATTGAGAGGGAGGGCCTGCGGGTGAGTGGAAATGCTTGGGGACCAGATGCTCCACCCCTTCCTCTCGTCTCAGGCCCAAACCTCTGGGGGTAGATGATCGGTGGGGGGCAGGGGGAGAAAGAAGGAATGTAATGATGCACGGAGAGTGAGGGGGTTGGAGTATTGGAGAAGCTTTGTGCAGTCTCCATCCTCAGGCAAGAAGAGCAGATCTGGTATCCCGGGGCGAGGCTGAGGCGGAGGTGTCCAGACACTGCCTATAAATGGCGTGAAATGACAGTCAAATGAGTCACGGTGCAGATGGCCGCGGATGCTGGTTGTAATGGGACTGACAGTGGGGAAGGGTGAGTGTGCTGCATCTGTTAAAACTACACTTTTGTGATGCAAAGTTCCAAATTAACACAATATGAAACACTCTTCTGGCCCACGAAGAGAACAAGAGTGGGTGAAAACTAAAGCTGTTAGTCCTGCCATGTTGTTGCAGATACACTGCTGTAAACAAGCGCACTGCTGCATACACACACACACACAAACAAAAGAACACAGACGGGGGATTCCCAAAAATAGAGCTCCAGTTAAATATTGACAAAAAGGCAGAGAGACAGCAGATATCCAAAGGAGCAGGGAATTCAAATTCCTGACACGTTTGCTTAGCAAGAACCTGAAGCTCTGCTCTATGGCCCAGATTCCAAAGGTCACAAGTCTGTGCGCTCATGTGAACACACGCAAGGCCACATTGTTTTACAAAAACAAAAACCAGAAACTACAACAAAAACTCTTCAATAAAACAGAGAAACTCTACGACAGCAAACTCAGTAGCTGTGACACATATTATGAGGATGTTTCAATAGTCATCTTTCAGCTAAATAACATCTCTCCAGCAGAGCGAAAAAACACTTCAGATGTTGTGAGCCCAATCTAACATAACCTTTACATTTAAACTAGGATGTGATTTCCTGTATGTATGTTCTCCAACATCCAATTTAATGCATTTAATTTCAATTAAAGGTTTCAAATAACTATGGAGGGGGGCGAGCACCCCAGCTGGTGCTTTGATCAGAGCTTCCTCAGGTAGAAAAGAGCATCCAGTGCTGTATGTTTTAAGTGTCTCCAATTAATATAAATATAAGGGGGAAAAAGACAATTTTTTTCTTCTTTCTTTTTTCTTTGTGTCATGTACAACAACAAAAAAACAGAGCTCATTATGGCAAAATCACCAAAGAGTTATTCTATGGTCGTAAGAAAACAGGCCACAAACACTCAAGTCTCCACCAAAAAACACACACCTGTACTGCAACATCCATCTGTCTTATACGTTTTATCTACACAGACAGGCCACCTGCCTGACTGCTTGAGGCGATGCTGTGCTGTGTCTTAGTTTCCTCCAAACCATGAGAATTCCCAGTGTCGACGCTACAGAGACGTAAAATGTTAAAAGATGTTGAATGTGATGACCAATCAGTAAAAAACTCACAGTAAAAAATAAAAACAACAGTTCTTCAACTGTAACAAAGCCAAACAGTCATCCAACACAGGGAAAAAACTGTGATAGTCCCAAACCAATGTCCATGCAAAGGCTGTAGATAGACATTTATTCACATACTCAATTGATCTGACAATTACTTTCTTGCTTAAAATGTTAATACTTTAGTCACAAAACAGTCCAATTAAAGAAGCAAAAACCTGAGTGTTTGTTTTTTTTGCTTGAAAAATGATGACAAATTGACAACATCCCTTTAAGCCCCTGGGATGGAAGTTGATCAGCTATAATTTACTCTTTCACTACCTCACTATCTTAGTTTTTCAGAGGGTTCAGATGACGTATGTGGTCAAATGAATTCCAGACTGCTTCTTTAAATGTTTCCCAACCCAAAGATATAATAAGAGTCTGACTTCAGTACCTCAATTAGGTTTGCTCCAGCTCTGGTCAAAGCCTCCTGCTCCGTCTCCATCTCCAGCACAGACCAGATGTACAGCCAGTCAGTGCTCCACGTGCCCTGGCCTCACCTCCGAGTGCACCACAGCCGTAAACCACACTGGCTCAGCTCCGTTATACACACTCATTACTATTTCACCAGCAGCGGAACAGCAGCACTGACAGCTCCTGTGTCCCCCGCATTAATAAGAGAAAAAGCACCATCGCACACATAAGCTTACAGTGGTTTACCTTTCCAATCTGCCATCGCATGCAGCAGCCGCGCACAGATACGCCGGCCCACACGATCAGATATGTGGCTACCTACAACATCCTACAAAATGACCATGGAGGATTGTGAAGGAAGCAATGAACAGTCACTTGAATAAATACGAGTGAAATATAAAAAATAAAGTACATTTCAAAACTTATATGACTTAGATGCTCCAAAGCCATTTTCACTTCCCAATACTTGATCAATATCAGCTGATACCAAGCACTGATCTGATACCACTGCACTGAGAAGAATTAACAGCTGTATTACTCCACTGGGTGTCCAACCATCCTGGAAAGTGTGCAAACAGCTAATGTTACTCTGCTGACTTCAAATCAATTCTTCTTTGCTTCTCTAAAACTGTAGTTGCCTCTGATGTGACTTCCTGTGTAGACGAACAAGTGGTGAAGAATAAAATGATATTATATAGGATCTGTGTACCCTCACCAGATACAGTACTTCAGTGTTCCTATCTGAACAACTCTGTTTTATGTAAAGGTTTAGCTTACTGTACTTTCCTTCAAGAATGGAAAATCTACCAAACACTGGCACTGCCCGCCTATGGAGTTACATTTGTTTCTTTATTATTCAATCAAACAAAATAGGTTCACAACCAAACAAAAAAAAAGGATTTTGAGAGTAAAAAAGTAATCCAAAATGTTTTATTGCAAGTAAAATAAATGATAGATTAAAATGCTAATCTAAAAGTTTTGTTCGGAATAATTTTTGTTCCGTTTGCCATTAAAAAGTTTTGCGAATCATCATCATCAAAAGTTGAACCTTGTAGGTGGGGCCTACACTGAAAGCCGTAAGACAATTGGTCAGCCTCGAACTCCTGGCTTGGAAACCAACATGGAAGTTCTTTTTGCAAACCAAACTTCAGATGCTCTGACTCAGTCGTCTAACCATCACAAGTTGGCCCTTGTCAAACTCAAGTCCTTACACTATTATGCCTATTTTTCCTGCTTCTAACACAACAACTTTGAGGACAAAATGTTCACTTGCTACCTAATACGTAGTATATCCCGCCCACTAACAGGTGCCGTGATGAAGTGTTATTCACTTGACCTGTCAGTGGTCATAATGTTATGCCTGATCGGTGTAATTATAAAGAAATGGGTGAAACAAGATCACTTGTTTTGTTTTTTTACTAGTTTCCTCAACACAGGTGTTAAGGTTTTTTATGTAATGGGAATAAAAAGACTGTGATCAATTTAAAAATAAAAAGACTCTTCATTCATTTGTTTATTCTTGATAGCTACCTACAACATGTCTCCTTTACTTGCTATTTTTTCTGACAATTTTGTGTATACATTTAATTTATATTCCACAGAAAATACTTGTGATTGGATGTTGTGAAGGTGAGTTGTCAGCACCGTCTTAACACTGCTACAATCCAACTACAATCCTGTAAACAACAGCTGGGTGTCAGTCGGCCTGTACTGAGATAAAATGAAGTAAATTGGAGGGAGGGGGTCAACGGAGGCGGGGAAACACCTAGACTAATAAGAGCAGACGCGTCCTGACTGTGTTGACTTCATGCACAAGGACAAACCTCTTTAGCCAAGATGGACGACAGAAAGCAGACCGGCCCCCGGACGATTGGTTGGTTTTTACAAAGGCAGGCATGGATGAGCGAGTCCTGCACACAACAACCACTGATTCTGAGAGACAGATAATGCTTGTGAGATTACCATGCTGAGCCCACCAACAACCCACAGCCTGACCAATCCGCGCTGAGAGGAAATTACATAACAATGACTGTTCAACACTCCTGGAGGATTCTGCCCACACCACGACAACAAGCCATCCATCCTGATTCCCTCTTTATCATGGGTTCAGAGTCAATTGCAGGAGCAAACAGATGATGAGCAGCAGACAGAAAGCCAGGCGGTGCTGTCCTCCCTCCTGACTGTATGCACCTGATAATCCCCAGCGTGATTTATGGGATTGCGTGCAAAGCTATAATGCAGAACACAGCAGCCAGTCTTAGATAACATAAAGCGTTATGAAGGCTCTCCAGCCTTTTTGCTTCTAATTATTTCACTAAAAAGAAAATTACAGAAGTGGGAGGAAATGAACACACGCTGGGATGTCATGTTCCCATACACATCCTTAGAAGAAGGATGTGACAAAGGGAGTGCAGGGGCTGTAGTGGGTGGCAGGCAGCGGTGGTCTGCCGGAGATTACAGCTGTGCAGCTGGGGGTATGTGCTGCTGATGCCGCCTGCTGCTCGCTGGGGTCAGAGGTCAGACGAATATGTGAGGACACAGCTTTACAAAGACAAGAGGAGACTGCAGGGCAGAGCACATGAACGTAAAGTATGAAACACACAACTGCGAAATAATTCAGTCCTGTTAGAACACACGTTGTTTGACGTTGATTATGCAGCGGGTTTTCCTAAAAATTGCAACGGAATATGCCAGGTATTGATGCAATTTTATGTAATAAAAATTGCTGGAATTTGCAAAACTGCGGAAGCTGGAAAAATAATGTGATTTGATGAAAAAGAAAAACAAAGTGATTCCCCTAACACCCTGTCCTGATTTTAGTATCTTTTGGGCTGTCTCATGTCTTATATCACACACACACACACACACACACACACACACACACACACACACACACACACACACACACACACACACACACACACACACACACACACACACACACACACACACACACACACACACACACACACACACACACACACACACACACACACACAGCTGTCACTAACATCTCTTCGTCCCATTCCGACATTTGTCATAAAGCATAAGCATAATTATTTTTAATCATTGGGCAATTTTTTATTCTCTCTCTCTCTCTCACACATAGTTTTGTCTCACGTGATGCGATAACATTTCACGTCGCGAAATTCATCACTTCACAACGTTCCCAAGGCAACAGGAGGAAAATGGCTGCTCCTGTGTGGCATAAACAAGCATCACTTTTCAATTTTCAGCGAACATATATGTGACTTTTTTGCAACAGAAATGCAGGAATTATAAAATCATGCAAGCCCCGCATATTTCACACATTTTGTACGGAAATTAGCAATTTATGCGTTGAAAGTGCGGCGGCGTCTTTGAGAAAATGCGACCCTCGCATAATATGCACACTTGTCCGATTAAGCGTTGAATTATGTGATTGCATTATCACGTTTTTCTGGAGGGACTGATAAATGAGAAATGATGATTATTTCCATTAAGCGTCATTATAATCTCTACACTGTCTTATTTATAAATTAAAAAATCCACATCTGCCATCATCATGGGTTAAAATCAAAATACTGCCATCTATAACCATCTTATATAAGCATACTACTGCTATTAACATATCTTTTAGTCATGTGCTGCATGCTGCACACTCATACCTTCTGACTGATTTATGGTAATTATTCCTAACGCAACAAGAATTGTTAAATTTACTGTGAATAAATAGAGGAAATAAAATAAAAATACATCATCAGATCACTGATCTATGATCAATGGTGCATCAATGTTATATTATAATATTCTATAAAATCGAATCGGGGTGAGAGATAAAGATAATGCAAACACACTCAAGCAACCGTAACCACACAAACTCTGTCTGTATGACCTGCATGTGCTCTGGTTCTTGCTCCTCCACTCGTGTGTGTTAATATGCTCCCCATGAGGCGCTGCAGGCTGTGGTAATTATAGAAGCTCGGCTGGCAGACACATCACACGAGAGAAGTACATTAAAAGACATGTGCAGTAGCATACAGTCCATGCATACACACACGCACATAAACTAAAGCACAGGGCCACAACATGGTTGTCAAAATAAGTAGCAGCCACAAAAACTTTCTCATGTAAATGGATCTCCTCCTCATAAAAGGTTTTTTCCTGATGCCTGGCTGCATTTAAAACATAAATAGTGCAGATAAATGTATCATTTGTTTAAATATGACTGTGGATTTTAAATAACCAGCAGATGCAGACGGCTCCGCCAGTTCACCCACTGTCGCTTGAGGAAGCAAAGCCTCCGGAAGTGAAGCATAATATCAGCAGCAAAGCCCAGGCACACTTGTGGTTCAACAATGACGGCTTAATCTAACCCCCTCACAGCCACAACTGTAATACCCCTGCCCAAATATGAAGAGATGTGGGGCTTAACCCACTTCTCGACAGAATCCCAATCCTCAAACAGGCTGACCATCGGAGCGTCTGCGAGTGTCCAGTAAAAACCCTTCAGCAGACGACAAACCCTATCTGCAGGAGAGCCAAAAGAACACAGGAGCCCGGAAGATGGAGGACGCTTACTTTCCTAATCAAGCTGAGTTGTCATTATTGGCATTTAGCGGTCTGATGTAGATGTGAGGCGTGCCAGGCGGGCTCTCAGTGTGACAAGCTGGCCCTGCATGCTGAGCACAGTAAGCTAAGGATGAGATGGAGGCAGGGCCTGTGGAGCTCAGACAGCGTCATTACAGAAATGTCAGAGGGAAGGAAAGGAGGAGAAGTCCCCAGGGGAGGAAAGGGGAGGAGAGGAAGAGGGGAGGAGAGCTAGATAGAGAGAGAGGACACAGACAGAGAGGGAGAGGGACGGGGGCAACGCTTTGATGTTCACGTCCCTCATTTAGCCCCAGTGTTTGTTGTTTGGCTTTTTCCACTTAACCGTCCTTCAGTGGATACACTGTGAACAACATCAGCTCATGAACCTACACGGTCTCTATTAGATGTTATGTGTTGATCATTGTGGCAAATACATATCTGATTGATTGAGTGGTTCATTAATTATCTTTAAGGCCATTTTATACCTTTGTTACACAGCACCAGTAAATGAAGTGAAGGACCATCCATGAGATGTTAAATATGCATCTAGTGCTGAAACTAAACACTGTCTTCAAATTAAATAAAGGAGTGAAACTACAATGACTTCCTCGTGCCAGTCAGACTAGTTTCAGGTTACATCCCTGTTCACCATGGTTAGTGACAGTTGCTGCGTGAAGTCCTGAGTCACTGAGACAAACGTCTGATCAGTTTGTTTGAGTGAACATCTTTAACAAATCTGAAGTTTCGGGGATGTCTTGTTCACAGAGTCAAGATCATGCTTTGCTTGTAGGTCAACATGACCTTTGACCTTTGGTCACCAAAGTCTAATCAGTTCTTCACTGCAAGTGGAGCAGCCTACTGTATTTGTGCCAAGTTAATTCAAGGTGTCACTAACTGTGTGTTGACACCAAAAGCGTCCAAAGCTTCAAAAACGCCAGAAGTTAATTCATTTTCAATGCGACTAGAACAGTTTAATGAGGTCATCAAGCCCTTGATCTTTGACCCCAAAAATCAAATCAAAATACTTCATCAATGAGTCCTAGGACAAGGCCAGTTTGAACACTTTGTACCATATCTGAAGAAGTTCAATTAATCCGTGCATGAGAATGAAAATGACGTACATGATCGGTCCCATCCTAAAAAATATATAAATAAATGGATTGGTGTCCATGAGGGAGATCCCTTCTTTAAACATGTCACACCACACTGTTCTTTGGTTTTTATTATTACAGCTGATGACAAACATATGAAGAGCATATGAAATCTTCTGTTATTTTTTTATGAAACACAACAACAAGCTTATTCAATAAGCCTGACGGGACACGACACTGACTAAAGCCACCGCTACAAATGTGACCTGAAACAGACAAGCCAAGTCTCCAGGGCCGGGATTAGAGAGATCGGACCAGTTGTGAGGCTGCACTGCTGCTGCTGCTGCTGCTGCTGATACACATGTCAATTACATAAATACAGCTTCCTGCTCAACGTAAGCATCAGGACCATCATCACGCCCTGCATCTGTGCTGCTGACGCTCAGATGAGCAGGGGACTCTTGACACCTGGAGAAACATGTTGCAACTCGCTGTGCACCAGTATCACCAGAGTGACCCACTTTTTTTTAAGAAGGTGGGATTTGAGGGTTGAACTACTCGAAGGATAAGAGCTCTGTTACTCTATTGTTTTCTTACGGTCCATAAATCCTAAATGCTGTTGCGCTCAGCCTCACACTAACTCATTTCTTAAATCTTTGGCTCAAAAATGCTTTATTCTTTTTTAAACCAACATGGTCAAAAACTCCCTTCAAGTGCTCAAAAACTGATATTTGCATATCATGAGTTGAGAAAATGACATCTGCTTTATAAAGTAGATGTGAGTAAAAAGCTCCAGGATAGTCACTGAGTTTGTCTACTACTGTTTCCAGGCTAAAGAATGAGATTTCAGTGTCAACAAGAGGATTTTTATTATTATTATTATTATTATTATTACAAGAAGCTCTGAAGAAGCTTTTCTAAAACAGCAAACATTATGAAGTAGGAGGGAAAAAAGTACATTTGTTGGAGACTATTTTATTCTGTGGAAGAATACACATCTTGTAGTTTAGTGAGTTTTTCCAGCACTAACATAAATATATAATATAATATAATATAATGTAGTAATGAAGGATTGTGTCACCCAGTGTAACAGTGTGATCACTGCTGTGTGTTTAATAGTCTCTAAACATCAGTACAGCTCCATATATGATAACATTATAACAGAGGGTATTGTTCCAGTTTCATCCAGCGAACAGTCAATAACCCAAAGATAATTTAAATAAAACTATTTTTGCTTGAGTAATTCCCAATTAAAATTGTCTCTAATTAATTTTCTGTTAATTAACCAATCAAATAATTGTTTCTGCTCCACCGGCCTTATTGTTTAAGCGACCATCATATTATATTAGCTGCTGAAGGAATGCAGCAGCGGAGGAAATCCCAGTGCTTCAACTCTGTTTGTCATGTTTCTGGAAATGAAACAGATGTTGAAGTCTCTG
Source organism: Trachurus trachurus (assembly GCF_905171665.1). Taxonomy (NCBI): domain Eukaryota; kingdom Metazoa; phylum Chordata; class Actinopteri; order Carangiformes; family Carangidae; genus Trachurus; species Trachurus trachurus. The sequence goes on along the minus strand of NC_139899.1, from coordinate 14,286,103 downwards.
CTTAAATGAAGAGTCGCAGTTTAACGAATGCATCTTGTTGTCAAGAAAAACAGCCTGCTCATACTCTGTTGGCATCAGCGCTTGGGTTTCAATGCCAAGGTTCTCCCTGTGTAAATATTTTGTTGAGGAGCCGCATAGAAGTTAAAGCGGCCCACATGTGTAGCTGTTCACGTTTGCCGTAGACCCGGTGTTGGGTGTCTTTGTGCCGTAGTTAAGGACACAGCGAACACCTGAGAGGTGCAGCAGCCTTCAACACGGTGTTAGTGGGGGGGGGGACTGCATTTGGCTGATTGGTGCCGAGTGTGACCTGTAAGTGCACCACTACCGACATGCAGAGGGGTTTACAAGAGAGGGCAGAGCCATTTGTGACACATGTTGTGGACACTTATCTGGAAATGTCCCACTCAGCACAATGAGGGTGGAACACGATGCTGCAGCCCTGACAGCACACAGCATCCACCAATCACACTCGTGTTAACACTCTCCAACAGTGGCTGACTGTCAGATGAGTATGTGAGACAGGGATGAAAAGCAGCGCGGCCGGAAAGCTGTTGTGACATCAAGGCTTCGTGAAAGACGGATGAATGATCGTCTCTGATTTGTGTCAGATGGCCACTGCTGCACTGCTCACGGATGAAATGTTAGCGGTCCCACACACACATCTGACAGAGGACGCAGAGAGACCGCTCACCTCTGAACCTGAACAGAAACTCATGCAACAAAAGTTTATTTATGATGAGGCTAGCTAGAAAAAATAAATACGGTGTAATTCAGCGATGAGTCCTGCTTTAAGGACAGTTTTATTGTTCAGTTTCTGTTGAAACTGTTTTTTTAAAAGGTGTGGGTTCAGCTTTACTGGGATTCTGGAGGATGGAGAATCACTTTTGGTACCAGAATGATGATTCTCTCTCACCACTCAGTATTAGTTTTTATCTTAACCATGGGAACAGAGAAAAACCAGCATGTAATATGGTTGAGCTGGGTCCATGCAGCAGATCAGGGCTGTTAATAGTCAAGACACTAGTTATGAACCTGCCCACTTTAGACTCAACTGAAGAAACGTACAATTCAAAATTAACTTCAACACCGATGACTTATCATTTAGCTTTTGTTTATGAGAAAATAATAACATTATATTATAATGTATACAAAGCCGTTACTACTACTATAGGACTTAGAATTCATTACATTTGCAACTACCATAATAAATCCTTCAGTTTCTTTCTTTGGAAATCACCAAAAAAAAAATATCCCACAGCCCTGGGTGAGATCTAAATTCTGACTAATGACTAAAACATTTATTCAATCCAGATCAGTCCACTGACTAATCACAGATTTCATAAAGCCACACTTGAGACAGTCTTGTGATTTGCAAGACTGTGACTTTCTCCAGACTTTAGGGTGTAAATCTGTTGATACACTGAGGAGTGTTTAGTATGCAGGGTAGCCTACACTAACTGAGATAAATGGGGTGGAGAAAACATCAGAGACAGACACCTCCTCCTGTGAATCTAGTGGCATCTAATCCAACAGTAACTCAAACCACAGCCTGAAAAACAACCATAATGTTGAATCAACACATCTCTGCAAACAAACTGAAGATTATCACCTTCATTAGTGCAGGATTTTTGCCTGACTGTTGTATTGCACTGCATTAATCTGGCAAAGAGAACTTGAACACCATAAAACATCCTCATATAAACCTACTCAACCAATAAAGAATATTAGATCAGAGCCGGCCTGTGCCAGCCTATGAGCCACATATAAGCCTATTTTTCTTTTTTTTACTTTTTCTAAGCCACGTCGTCAAAAATAACTGAAAAGAAGTAGGATTCTCAGTATCTAACACAAAAACAAACAATTCCTCACCACCCACTGTAATTTCGCCTCCCTGCTGCTGTAGCACTATAATTTTCTCCTGCTCCTGCTTGAACAGACAAGACAAAAGTCTTTTCTCTGACTCCTGACAGTCCACTGTTCAACAAGACTGTCCACTTGGTTACATAATAACACACACATAACCTTTTAATACTTATGTGTGTGTGTGTGTGTGTGTGTGTGTGTGTGTGTGTGTGCTGTGCGCGAGGCCCACTGTACACCTGGTGACCGGCGGGGCTCGCGGCACCGGCACCGGCATCGAGCTCGGTCCTTGGTACCAGGTGGTGGAAGTTAGATTTTATTTTAGCAGCAGCCCGCTCACTAACACTGTAAACAGTCGGTGGTGTGACATAGTATGACCGTCGTGCTAAAGCCCACAGACAGCGGCTCATTGACAGCTGCCTCACTCAGCACATTCAGCTTCGCATCCCTCCGCCGTCGCCGCTAAGAAGAAGAAAACCCCCACGTCGCTTCTTCTCGTCAAACTGTGCGAGCCGAGCAGCTTTAAATCTGTCGTTAAATGTCGGGTACAAGTGGGAAATAAATGTTACCGTTCAGTCCGTGTCGGCTGCTCCAGAGGTGTCCGGCTGGCTGCTGCTGCTCCCTCCTCTGTCTCCCCCGGCTGTCTCTGTCTCCACATCTATTTGTGTTTCTGTCCACTGTGGTGGCTCCTCGGTCTTGTGAGCGTCACACGTCACTTCCGGACACTCTGGCCCCTCGTTCACCTGTAAACACACCAGCGTCCTCAGAGATCGTCTGTGGAGAAGATGAGTCCTCCATGTCGAGCTGAAATGCTGCTCGTTTACTACGGAGTTAGAAGATGATTGGAGATTTATCTCGGTCTACAACTATTACAATATTACAAAACTGCTATAAAACCCCGTTCACATGTAAGGAAAGTAGATGTTGAACATTAATCATATTAGATTAGCCAATATTAGATATGCAAAAATAATCTAAATGGAAAATTAAATCAAGTAACATTATAAATAAATAAAAATAATAAATCTCACATCAAAAATGTGTTAATATGATACTACAAAAGTAATACAGTACATTATGATAATAGTGTGGTGGTGTTATGATGAAACTGTGTGTAGTTATTCATATGATAGTAAGTTTATAGTATGTATGCTTATACGTATCTCTTTATCCTATTTTAAGTTGTTGTATTGTATTATTCTGCTATAATATTCTTCACCTTTGTACACTGGAGCGCTGTGACGAAAGAATTTCCCACAGGGATTAATAAAGTAGGCCTATATTCTATTCTATTCTATTCTATTCATAGCATCCTTCAAGCACCCATAACCTTACTTGTCTAACCAGAAACATGTGTACAACACAGGAAATAACATTGGTGTGAAACACACAACTGCAGCATCGGAAGTGTTAACCTTTGTTAAATTTGGCCCAGTCAGACTGAGTCCTTTCCTGCTGTGTGGATCCGAGTTGGAGAGCAGGCAGCTAGTTGTTCCTTTGCTTTGCTGTTTGCTCTACTTACAGAATTAGCTGTTCAACATTAACTCTGCTGTGTCTCTTTCAGCTGGCAGACTTTGTGTTGTAGATGTTGGCCCTGAAGGAAACGTGTCAATGCTTATTGAGGAGAAGAGGAGTGCTGCAGTGTACATGGGTGGGACTCACATAATTACTTTTCAATCCAGTACCAAGTAATGAAGTGCCATGATCATCTATATCGATATAGACGCTTTCTAGTATTAAGAACATGTATTTTCCTACAGGGAAGAGCAGCATCATGCAGGCCACTGTTCGCACAGTCAAGTCTACAACAAAGAGAAACTGAAATCCCACTGGCACGAGGTAGGTCTTCAAAAAAAAAAAAATAGCACAAACATTGACAGTTTAGGATCAACTTTGCAATTTATATTTCAGTAACACTTTACAATAAGGTACACCAAATTAGAGTAGTTAATGAGGAACTAATGAAGAACTAATGAGAAACTAATGAGTAGTTAGTGAGGAATTGAGGTGCACAAAATTACAGTAGTTACTGAGGAACTAATGATTAACTAACTATTAGTTAATGGTCAGTTCTTCAGGAACTCCTGATCAAATTTCAGAGGAGTAGTTAATGAGGAACTAATGAGGAACTATTAATGATCAGCTCTTCATTAACTCATGATCAAATTTCATAGAAAGTTAATCACAACTTGATGATTAGTGAACTAGTTACTTCATCAGTACAGAATCATTACTCAATAACGTCCAGTAGTTAACCTTTATGACCTAAAGTGACACATAATGAGTGGTTTTTAATTTCTTCATCTTCATCTTTACATTAGTAGTTCCTTAAAAAAATCACAGACAGCATTAATTTCAGACCACATACACATCAATATGACCATCCATGTTGCCTTCGAAATAAATATGATAGTTTGTCACATGTTTGGTAGGCTAAATGAATATGGGGCTGTGTATAAAGTAGGATCACCGTGGTTCACAGTTATCACTACTCACTATTAGTTAATGGCGAGTTCTTCAGTAACTACTGAGGAATAACTATTAGGCTACTTAATCATTAGTTACCCTTTTTTGTGTACCTTAAGGAGACATCAAAATGAGTATAATGAGTACTGAATCATTACTTAATCATTAGTTACCCTTTTTGTGTACCTTAAAGCAATTCTTACCTAACATAAGCCTACCAAACATGTGACAAACTATCATATTTATTTCGAAGGCAACATGGATGGTCATATTGATGTGTATGTGGTCTGAAATTAATGAATAAAATCTTCTCAAGAATCCTGCTGTCTGTGATTTTTTTTAAGGAACTACTAATGTAAAGATGAAGATGAAGAAATGAAAAACCACTCATTATGTGTCACTTTAGGTCATAAAGGTTAACTACTGGACGTTATTGAGTAATGATTCTGTACTGATGAAGTAACTAGTTCACTAATCATCAAGTTGTGATTAACTTTCTATGAAATTTGATCATGAGTTAATGAAGAACTGATCATTAATAGTTCCTCATTAGTTCCTCATTAACTACTCCTCTGAAATTTGATCAGGGGTTCCTGAAGAACTGACCATTAACTAATAGTTAATTAATCAGTAGTTCCTCAGTAACTACTGTAATTTTGTGTACCTCAATTCCTCACTAACTAGTCATTAGTTCCTCATTAACTACTCTAATAATTATTATTATAAAGTGTTACCTATATTTCGAATTTAACTAATGTTTACTTTCTAGTCACTGTATATGAGCTACAGTTCATTCTGCATTTGTGCTCAAACAGAGAAAATACTACATTATAGTAAACAAAAGCACAGATAGCCTACTGAAGTGGATTATTATAGTACAGCCATCCACTGTACAAAATAAATGGGGAGGGTGCTAACAGAAGTGGAAAAATAAAATGAAGTATGAATAGGGGTTGTGATAAAATTAACTAACAGCCAACAAAAAATTCAGTTCTTTGTTTGACTGCTCTATTGCGGTGTCAGTGAAATAGATCGGAGTGGGAGCTCTTCGTTTATCTCCTCTTTGACGCTGTGGTTAAAAATAGCTTCGGTATCTTTTCAATGGCGCTGAGCCGCAGGGGATTTACAGGACAAATAATAACAATAAAGACGGTGACGTCAGAGCTATGCCTGTTAAAAGTGTACTCACAGGGAAACACTGAAACAAACAACAACAACAACAAAAAACTCACAGGGAAACAATAAAAGTTCGATTAAAAAAAAAAAAGATTTAAAACAACAACAACAAAAAAACGTTTGCCTTAATGTGAACCTAGAAACTTTTTGCAGTCAGTTCACGGTCTACACACAAAACTCACCGCATGTTTCTGCAGTGTGGCGCGTGCATAATCGATTTATCTGAAGCAGCAAAAACAGGGTGTGAAACCGATACTGTCCTATGTGGCCACCTCTGGCTGAACCAATGAGCACTGTCTGTGGCTGCGCCGAAACTAAAGGCGTTCAGTGGCCGCACGCACGACAGGTGGAGAAAACCTCTGTGACAATACACAGCACATAGGCCTAAATGAATGTGTTTTATTCACTACACTGAGATATGTCCCATACAGTAAGTGTCTTGAGTTGTTTTGAATTTCTATGCAGAACAAGCGGAGAAGACACAAACGATGACTCAATTTGTAGTAAATAATATTTTAATCATTAAAAGGCACAGTTCTTGATTGTGTTCAGTTAGTGAGTATGACACAAACACGCACCAGTGCCTTAACATGGAGCAGGTAAAGCATTTCAGTGGTTGATAAAGTGCTGTAACTTTTACTTTTTTGTATTTTTATATAAATACAAGCATACATTAAAAAATATATAAATTGCATTTTAAGTGAAAGTCCTGCATTCACAGCTTTACTCAAGTATTAGCAGCAAAATATATGAAAAACAAAAAACAAAAAAAAAACAACTATAGTAGCCTACTCACAGATCAGTACGGTCCTTTCTAGACCTAAATTTAAGTGATATTAGTGAGTTATTATCAATCATAGATCTGCTTTTAAATAGCCTTTTACTTAGTTGGGTATTTCCATCTCCATATGCAATATTTTGGTAGTGGTTTGCATTTGTACATTTTGTTATTAATACACGTAGTGAACACATAATGGCACATTTCACTGTGTATATTGGTATATTGGTATTTATATTGTATGATATACTGTACTGTCAGATACACACAGTGAAGTGAAAAGTAAAATATTACCATTGAAATGCAGAAGTAGATGTGTAGGTTGCATAAAGTAGAAATGCAAGTGAAACTATTCAATTGTACTGTAATACAATTTGAAGTATTCATCATCATTGTACATGTTTGTTTAAATTATATTATAATACACAGTGTTTAAACTAGACATACATTTCACTGGCCAATGTTGTTTGTGCAAAATGTTAAGAAATTATCCACAGCAGTAAACTGTACATTATGGCTTCACAGCATCTTGGCTTCATTTTGCTTTACGTGCAACAGCATTAATCAGTATTTAATTTTTTTAAAAGGCCACACAACAGGCAAGAAATAAACCTGCAGATGAGGAGACACATTTGCAGCTACAGTGGAATGTAAATCAGAACTTCCTGTTGTGCAGCTCCGCAACCTGCCGCAGAAAGTCTCTTTGGTTTGAGCTAAGACTCGCTTTGCTGCTGACCTCCTGCCACATGAGAGAGCCGTGGCTGCTCACCATCTAAAGAAAAGTCATAGGTGATTATTTATATATTTACTGCAGGGAAAATCATGACCTCAAGTTTGTCCATAAGTATAACTACAGAGAAACCCACATTCAATCAAATTGTTTGTATAATTGTAAACTAATGGACTCTTTTACATGATCTAAAACAGTAATGTTCTTCTCACCATGTTATTGATATCAACCATCACCGGGCTCGTTCTGTTCAGGTGAATGTTTAGCACAGAGGTTTGGACCCAGGCGTTATCTGTGTTCCTGCAGTCGTCCACATAACCCTCAAACACCTGAAACACAGTGACAAGTTGACATCAGTATCAGCATATTATTATTATTCATCTCAGTCATTAAATTCTTCAACTGTTATCAAACAAACAAGAGTGGATTACAGGTGTAATAGTGATAATTGATGATAAACTGATAACAGCCTCAACTAAATGTAAAAATCTTCACGGTTGAATGCCTTTGTGTACAGACTGCAGTTCAGTCAACACCTCTCTATAATGGTTTCAGCAAAAACTGAACATGACCACCTACATGAAGGGAGGGTTTGCTCCAGGGCTGCTGTAGTAGACTGTATTAGTTTTAGCTTTTTAGTTTTCTTCTTGTTTCTGAACAATTCTTTCTTTGATTTAAGCAACGTGTTGAAAAGACCCACCTTTGTTCCCTCTGATAGTTTTGTATTCATCTTTTCATACAGCGTCTTCCCCATGGTTCTCTTTAGCGTCACTGGCAGTTGATCAGCAGATTGGACGGCTCCCTGAGGGATTCATGTAGGAGCCTTTTTATCGAACTTTTTAAACATATGTATCAAACTATTACAAGATCACAACTATCAGTGTCACAGCTCAACAAAATACACTAAGCCAAACACACATAAAAAAAACAAAACAAAGCAACAAAAAATTAAATAAAATGTCCAAACAGTGTTATAATCACAATGGGGGGTGTCAGAAAGGTTGTGTTGTGCAAAACGAAGCCTGTTCCATCTCTGCCCATACTTAATTTTTGTGGTAACATCATTATACCCAATACACCAGCCTGCATATACTGTAATGAAGGGCCAGTGATAACATAAAAAGGTTTGGAAACACCAACCCCCGGCTGCCTTCTGTACAAATTCTTAAAGGGACAGTTCACCCAAAATTCAAATTTCACTCTTTATCTACAGTACTCACCCTCATGTCGATTAGGAGCTATGAGAATTTTCAGAGTCCTCCGTGCCTTCTCTGAGTTACGGGGGGGGGGGGGGGGGGGGGTCCGCGCAGCAGTATTTGTCCATATAATGGTTGTCAATGGATACCAACTTTCTTCGTCCAAAAAGACACACCAAAAAACATCCAAATACCTCCATAATGCTCGTCTGTTATGTCCCTCTTGTATTGAAGCCCCGACATGAGAAATTGTTCCGCCGGTCAGTGCAAATCACGCGAGATTTGCACGGACACAGGAAGAGCAGTGAACTGAGACACTGGGAGCTTCCGCCACAAACAAGCTTAGAATATAGACTTATTTAACAATTTCTCATGTCGGGGCTTCAATACAAGAGGGACATTGCAGACGAGCAGTATGAAGGTATTTGGATGTTTTTTGGTGTGTCTTTTTGGACCAAGAAAGTTAGTATCCATTCACAACCATTATATGGACAAATACTGCTGCACTGACCCCCCCCCGTAACTCAGAGAAGGAATGGAGGACTCACAAAAATTCTCACAGCTCTTAGTTGACATGAGGGTGAGTAGATAATGAGTGAAATTTGAGTTTTGGGTGCACTATCCCTTTAATCCTTGGGCGGGATTTGTTTAAGACACAATGAAGTACTGTTAGTTTCAGATTTTGTGATGAAAACAGATGCTGTTTGAAAGAAAAGCCAGAACCTTCAATTGAGACTAATGACCATAGATGCAGCTGGACTCACCCCAGGTAAAGCCAGGGCTCCTTGACTCTCGTCCCAAACGGCCAAGTACTCCAAAACAGACCTCACATTGTCTTGCCAGCTGAAAAACAACAACATCACAACCTAAGATCATTGAAACACAGTGATAATGACAAACATCTTCTTTCTAAAGACATGAGATGACCTACCGCGTAACAACGAGGTCTATATTCAGGTTTGGACCCAGTTTGCTGAGTGCACCTCGTCCCCTAACGCCAGTCCGTCCTCCTGGGTTTCTGATGACAGAGAAGATACATAATATCATATATCAAGACGTACTTGTACGGTTGCCTGTGAAGTGCCATTTGATGCTTTGTGCATCTTATCTCGCGTCATACCTGTATTTATCAATGTCGTCTGATTCTGGTCTGTGGCGAGAAAGAAGATAAGAAATTTAAGGGATAAGGAGAATTTTTCAAAATACAACCAGAGGAAGGTTCATCAGTCACTGAGGACCATTCATTACATGCTATTACCTGATATGTGACTGGCTTTATGAATCATTATTTCTATACTAAAATAGTTTGTTTTCTTGATAAAAGTACTCATTTTTTTATCAGCTGCAAATATATCCCCAAACCAAGCCATACAGGAACAAAACATTTTCTATAGTCCTCTCACAGTCCCAACATACCCATCCACATGGTCTCCAGTGTCTTCATAAAAAACTGGCATGTATGAGCTGAAGCTCACCTGAATGGAAAGGGAACATGAGTTCAAACAACCACAAATCATCTTGTCAGGCAGCCAGTGATTTTTAATTTTTTTTTTGGTGGAAATATATGTGAAATACCTCCCACGGCACTTTCTCCTCAGGCACAGGGAAGCGTGTGAGCTTGCTGTTGGGATAGTAAAACTGACGAGCGTTCACGTGGAAGCCGACCTCATTCTCTGGCAGATTTCTCAGAGGGTCAGTCGTCTCATCTGTTGAAGCTGATGCTGCAGGGAAGTGGATGCAAACAAAAAGGAGATTTAACATGCAATATAGTTGTAAAATAAAGACAATAACAGTGAATGAGGAACTGGGCTCCTGACGTGCTGATTGTGCTTCAACACCCTGAGATTTTAGATTCTCCATAATCCACTGCAGGGCTCTGGTTGACTGGACGACCTGGAAGCAAAATAAAAGTAGGTCAAATACTGTTGCCGACTGCTTAAACAACACTGAAGATGACTGATTTCTCACAGGGGATAACTAACTGGAAGTAAAATTTAACAAACACACATGGGTGCATCAGGAAGTGTGCCATCACTTTTCTACATCTTGCCTTACTCTAACGGCATAATGTGAAATATTACAGACACAGGTGCAACATCAGTGATACCAAGAAGAAACAGGTTACCACCTGCTCCTCTAGTCGAGCCAGTCTCGCAACCATGTTATCAAAGCTCCCCTCCTCTTCCCTCTCCAGCCGTTCAGTTATAGTGGTGACCCTCAGGAAACAAACAAACACAGAATGTTAAGAGTTATATATACTCACTATATTTAAACACAGTATAGTGTGGACCTTATTAAACCTTAAAAATAAACCATATCTCTGCATTAAAGGAATAGTTCAGATAAGAATGTTGATATGACTCTCAGTTCTGTCCATTAAATCCTAAGATATACTCAGCAGCTGCTCCTTATCTTACTTGAGCTTATTTATAGCTAGTTGAACTAGCTTTAGTTGGTTTATATTTGCTTCATTTTTTTAAAGCTTAGTTTAGTTTAGATTAGTTTGTGGCAACAGGGAGAGAGTTGTCTGCAAAGCTAAAAGAAGGTTGCAAGATCTGTGCTGTCGCAAGATGATTAATTAGACATCATTATGTTGATATTTCATCTTTCTTTCTTTTTTTTTTGTTACAAAACACTGGGTAATATTATCCCTGCCAGACTTTGACAGGTTAAATAAAGCACATGGAGTAGGTAAAAATCACTGTATATAAAAGGTGTGATGAGGGATCTCAAATATGTAGCACTTCCCTATATAGAGATTGTTGTGCTCCTATATCTGGCTACATTCCTATGGGATTTTACTTTTGAGCTGTGTCCAGGATGCGTCGCTCCGTGCTCTGACTCTGCTCCTGCTGTGTGGACAGCAGGTATTTGTCTTTCATCAGGGCCTCCCAGGACAACAGCTCCTCTTCCTCCGACTGCTCAAGTTTATTTTCTGAAACAAAAAACGGTGTCAAATGCTCAGTGTCACTATCTCACCTAATATAATACACATTTATTACACAAATCACAAACTCTGCAAAGCTAGAGAGGCATAACGAGCAAAAACTAAAAACACAAGGTGCAATTTGTTGTTTCCACAGATGGAGTTGCTCTGTTGTCATGGTGACAATTGTATATGGAGTGAGAATATAAAACCTACTGTAAAAACATTTACATAAAACCTCTCAAATTTGATGTTTCCTATAATTTTGCTCATTAACACACCATGGTTGTCAGAAATGAAAAGAAAAGTGCTTGACAGAGTGACACAGCTAAAACAAGAGAGACCACATTAACATTAAATCAACCTTGGGGAAAAAAACAGAAATGAGTGACTATTCTTACTGAAGTCGGTGCAAACAGCGACAGGCCGGCACAGCACCACGTTCCTGATGAAGAGGTAGAGATGGCTGAAGATGATGAAAGGCGGAGGAGCAGCGGGGCGGCTGTGGTACTCTTTAATGAGCTCATATCTTTGAAACTTCCATATTCTGTCCGTGTTGTCCTGCACTTCCTGGAACGTAAAGCTGTGGAAGAGAGCAAAGGCACACAGAGGATAAAAAGGCGAAAACCAGATGTTATCGTCATCAGCTCTGGCTAAAAACAAAAAAAAAGATGAAATAAAAAAACAGAGTGATGCTGAGGAGGGGCTCACTTGAAGATTGCTATGAGCAAGTTGAGCAGCAGTATGTTGGCGAAGAGCAAGTAAACACAGAGCATAATGATGGTGAGCCACTCGGGGAAGGCTGGTGTCTGGTTTTCATTCAGCACGGGACACTTGGGCTTCAGGGGGTCGGTGCCATTCATGGTGCAGGAGTCTATGTCAAATGCAGCTTCTGCAGAGGGAGAAAAGATTGTTTTAATATCATCAATAAATACATGTATCCTAAATGTCAAAAAGGAGAGGGATAGACCATTTAATCTATGAACTACAACTACAAATGTTGTTCTCCATCTCCACTTACTGTCAATATTAGTGGGGAAATCCCCAAATATGATGAGGTATGGCTCGTAAATGGCCCCGCGGACGATCCAGTCCAGCCGGTTGTCGTTGTGGATGAGAATGCCTTGCTTGGCCACGCCGTACGCCACAACCCAGATACTCAGCAGGAACATGAAGAAGAACATATCCATCATCTTGAGAAGAAACAGACAATCAGTCACAAGTTAGAAACTCTGAAGAAAGGAAAACACATCTGATAACTGTGACCAGTCACGTGTTTAGTATGAGCAGTCGGGACTTTATTGTTTGTTGCAGGTTTGTTGCTGCCAAAAACACAAGACACTCAAGGTAAAATGTCTGCTCACATAATAATAATCGACTATTTTCAAAAACATGAATGATTTGACTCAAAGTATAATTGTATTTGAATGTAACATTCTCACCATCCTCCTGACTATGATGATTTTGGGTCCCAGAGTTCGACTGATAGTGAAGATGGCCATGAGCCGGAGGCAGAAGACCACAAAATCGATGCAGAGGAGGATTTTACCCGCATAGAACAACTGGGATGTCAGCCTGGAATAAAGAAATTTAACTGATGATTCACAGATGACCCAGGTGATACAGAGCACTTCCATGGCCTGGCCTTACAGTACAGTAAGTGTTTGTCAGTGAGGATGGAAACTTACCTAAACGCCAGGCCGATAATAAACAGGACGATGGACAGAACATCTAAAATATTCCACAGGTCGTTGATGTACATCCTGGCCTTCTTACGAAAGCCAAAGCCATCAGGATCATAAAACAGCTGAGAAGAGAAGACAAATTACCATGAGCACCTGCTGATTGATCCTCTAGTGTGTGTGTGTGTGTGTGTGTGTGTGTGTGTGTGTGTGTGTGTGTGTGTGTGTGTGTCTGCTGCTGTCTCTCACCTGTCTGACCTCCTCACACACCAGAGAGATCAGCCAGATGTAGAGCAGCGTCTCGCCTGCCGAGGGCGCCGGCTGGAAGTCGACCATCAGCACCACGGCGAACAGGAAGAGGAAGGCGAAGTACGACACAATGTTCCAGTAGAACTTGACCTGTGGGGAGCTGTGCAGGCACAGGAGTCTGGACCAGTTGCTCAGAGGCTTCAGGCGTCGCAGCCTGGTGGGGTCACTGTGGACAGAAAGGTCACAGCGGGGTTATGTTTTTTTTTTCCTCAGGTGACATTTCTTGCTCTCCCCTGCGTGACCTGCTGGTGACCTCTGGATTGAAACCACGACTTTGAGGATAACAGAAACATAAATTGTGAAGGTGCCCAAATACATAAACGCACGTAGTAGTGATCACACAGAACAAGGAATCTGTTTTTCCATCAGTGTCTCGTGCGTTTACTCACAGGCTGGTTGACTTTGTTCGAAGTGTACTTCCTGTCACAGACTCGACTGTCTTGATCTCCTCATTCCTCTCCATTTCTCTATGGATGATTTCATCACGTCTGAGGAGAACGGTACACACACACACACACACACACACATACACACACACACACACACACACACACACACACACACACCCACACATACACACACACACACCGCTGACCATCAGTACAGAAGTGACACAAACAATGACACAATACAGTATATTAACCAATTAACTGAAAAAACTAAACACTAAATTCATTTTTGACCTTAGATTGACATAACATTCGAATCAGTTTTTATAAATGCATCCTGGGTTAGTCCAGTGTTTTTCAACCTTGGGGTCGGGACCCCATGTGGGGTCGCCTGGAATTCAAATGGGGTCACCTGAAATGTCAAGTAATTGATTTGAAAAATTACTGATGAATAGATTTTTTTAAACAAATTATTATTCTTTTTAAAAGTATGATTAAAAACACTACACACAATCAACTGTATTCTATACTTTCACTTTCTCAAATACAAATCGAGTTCAAATAAAATGGCAATGGCAAAGGCAATTTTCCACCATGGTGGACAATAAAGATTTATTGTATTCTATTGTGAATATCTGAGCTGGCATTCTTGATTGACGGTGGTGTCTCCAGAAATGTTTGATGTCAAAATGGGGTCACGAGCCAAAAAAGGTTGGGAACCACTGGGTTAGTCTGATTAGCACAGATAAGTGGAACATGTTGTGGTGGTTCCATGCAGAACAATGTGACTGTACACAGACGTTGTGTTTCTTCCTTTTACAAACCAACTGGAGCTAATTATGTGTTACTAACACCACATTTTTATGTGTTTAGCTTTAGAGACAAGTAGTGTCCAAATGCAAATACACTTTAAGAATGTGCCAAAGTGAGTGTTGATTTCAGACTTCTGTTCCACAAAGTTTGTCTGTGTTTGGTAAATTATAAAGACTGCAGGAATTCACCAGTTTATCGTGCCATTAGGCAACTACGTATTTTACTTTTATGTGGTTCAACTGTCCTTAGAAAGTACTTGTTTGCCTCCATCTGTCCAAACAGAGAGATCTACTGTTTCTAAATGAGATTACTTTACACAGAGACATTTTATGCAAAAAAAAGAAGAAAGTAGTTTTAATTTATTTTAGTAGAACAGACTGACCTGAAAAGTAGAAATCCAGTGTAGATAAGAGGGAAGAAGACCATGCAGATCATCACCCTCCACACAGGGTTCTCCACTGAAAGCTCACCACACCAGATCTGAGTCAGAAGAGTCTGGAGAAGAATCACGTGAGTGTTAAGTTAAATTTAACCAAGTTAAATTCACTGATCGGTGGTAAAAATAAATAAATATCACTTTTAGCAATCTAGAGAACTCAGAAGATTTCCCAACCTGGACACCTGACTGAGCAACAAAGTTTTTATCGTCGGCCTCCAGTGCCAGCCTCAGGCACGTCGTCCTTCCCCAAGACGGTGACACGCGAACCAGCAGTTTCTGAGCCCGCTCTTCATCACTGTTGTGGCACTTGCTGAACACCCCTAACACACACATACAAACACACGGTGAAGATAAATGACATCCTGGTGAAATGACTTGTAATTCACATAAATAAAGCCACTCATTATGGTTGTGGTTTTCTACCAATGGCGTGGTTCTCATAGTGATCGGCCAGCTCTCGCATGTCCTGTGCCTCGTCTGCATCCTTTCCCTCTGCCGCCATTTTCTTTAGGATCTTACTGGCGGCCAGAGCAGCAGACATACAGTCTCTACACTGTACGGACACAGATTACACAGACACAGATTCAGTGAGAAAAAACATATTTTTTCAAATTTTGTTTGAAAAAGTGTTTTCATCACCTGCTCCCAGGCGATTTCAGCCAGCTCCCTGTTATTCTGGACGACAGCCCAAAGGAAAAGGTCCCGGCCTGGGTCTCTCTGTGCCTCATCGCTGTGGCCCCTGAGTTGAGCATGGGAGCCCGCCTCATTTTTAGACTGCTGAAAGAGAAGAGGAAGAATGTGTTGGATTAATTGAATGGTCAGAAATACTGGCACCAATCCAAGTCATTCCCATGCATGACCCAACCTATCTGCATTTTTCATACATCTTTTTCCCCCTTTTTAGCCAGATGTTCCATTCGACAATGTGAAGAATGAAATTGTTGTGGAAGTATTTATCTATTGATGTGTTGTCCCACGGGTAGAGCCTTATGCACCCAGGTCTACCTTTGCTCTGTTGGCCTTGTCACTGCTGTCCTACTGCTCTTATTGCGTCATGCTGCACGTGACCACTATGCCTTAAACCGACGTTCCTTGTTTTTTTTTTGTTTTTAGTATGTTTTATTTGAACTCTGTATTCTAATTTAATGTATTTTAAACTATTTATTGCACTCACCGCACTTTTCTTTTTGGGTACGCATGTCATTGATAATGTTGTATATTCTGTTGTGTATGTATGTATGTATGTATGAACAAGGCAGCTGTTTCTTCCTGCGCTATTGGCCCAAGACAAATTTCCCTTGCAAGACAAATAAAGTTTATTTGATTTGATTTGATTTGGTCAAAATGGTGTGAAAATATGAGCATCAGTCAGATATCTGATTGGTTACAGGATGCACAGTATGAAAGGTTATTTAGTTTGTGTATTCATGTCCCCATGTTCCCTACAGATACTAGTGCTACGACTACTAATGATAATGATAATATTGTCATAACTTTATGATAATATAATAAATAAATAAAATAATAATATTAAACATTTTCAGCACTTTTAAAATGAGTGCTTTCCACAAGATAAATGATAAAAATTGCAGCAACTATAAAACAATAAAACTCATGACTAAGACAATAGTGCAATCACATCCAATACAATAAACCAACTTCTGTTGTGTATTACAAATATAATATATAAAATTATTGGAATAACTTTTTATAAAAGAGAGTCACTTAAAAGTTGAAATAGATGTTATTTGCCTGAGATAAAGATACTTACGGCTAAAGATGAATCTTCTATAGACATGTTGAAGTGGCATGTGATGGTGGAGGGAGGGTAGAGGGGCCGGGTAAAGCTGCCCAGGAGGTGACGCACCTCGTCGCATACATGAGTCAGGGAGATCATTTCACCTTGCCCCGAGTGAGCCCGAGGCCTGATGCCGAACGTCTGCCTCCTGCTGCGAGAGCTGTGCACCCTCTTGGCCAGCTTGTGCAGAAAGAAGCCCCTGGGAAGCTGTTTGTAGAGCTCGCACAGAGTTTCCTCGTCGTGCAGGAAGTCCCTCAGATTCACGCCGTTCTCCAGCAGCAGACTCACAAACTGAGGCCGGTTGCCCACCAGGGCTGAGAACATGGCCCAGTGGAGGTCGCTGGACTGGAGCATGATGACACGGCAGAAGTAAGCAGAAATATTAATGTTTTGAGGGAATCTGATTAAAAAAAGGTTATGTGTGTCTGCTGACTCACTTATGTCAGATTCATAAACTTGACATAAATAATACAACATTTCACCTTTACACAATGTGATGATGCAATTGCTCTTTGCCCCTTACATCATAAAACCTTTATGATATGAGGTATTGCATTGTAAAAGCCTGCAGTGGTTTGATGTTGCTGCTTAATCTTTTGTTAACACTTGACCATTCAACCAGTTGTTTAATAGTATGTATATTAGTAGCATCCCAATGCTTTATTATACATTAAACACTCATTCTTCCTGACCATAGACTAAGTACTCAGGCATGACAGCTGTGTGCTTAAATGGATTTATTGTTGGATTTAAGTAAGAAGATGAGGCAACTACTATGTATCTATCTACCTAAAATGCAGAATTATGAATAATGCATTAATAAGTGCTTTAAAATAATTCATAATATGCATGCTATTAATCCCATAAAAACCACTGGCCTGTGGGACCAATTGCTTCTAACGCGTGCTGGAGGATTACAATCAACACATTTACACAAACACATATAATCTATCATTGTTTTGATTGTAAAATTGAATTGCGTAAAGTAAAAGTAAATGATCTAATGAGGTGACATTTCTCTTTTGACTCAGTCCTCACTTTTTCACGCTGCCACATGTTTAAAATCAAACAGAGCACTCATCAGATCTGCTGCTGCTTTACTCCATTACTGTATACCTGTTAATCTGATCTAAATAATGATGAGCAGGATTGTAACACAGGGTCAAGGTGAGAGGTTGGTCCCGTCCAGGACAGATTAAACCTGGTGTTGTTATTATGATGTATTAAGGACAGACCCACCTTCCACTGGCTCTCTTCAGTGAAAATCTCAGTCTCAGCTATATCCACTCGGTTCCAGGCAATAGCCAGCTCCAGCTGCCTCTTCCAGCTCTCGATGCCCAGAGACTCATTGTTCCTCGAGGCTGAATGGGAAATTATTATTTACACCATTTTAGCTGTAGAATGACAAATGTTTATTTACATTTAATCTCTGGTACAAGATAGTTCCTCCACATAAGAGGTCATCTCTTCAGTCATTTTTAGTTCATAATGATGCAACTGGCGGCTGACCTTTTGGCTACTGAACAGCTACACAACAGCATGTTCACACAGTGAGTAAAGACAGCAGATCCATCCTACAACGGGATCACAGCCAGGAAATGCATTTCAGTTATTCAAATGGAGCTCAGTGATGGAAACACTGGACACAGCAGTTTCACTGAAACGCTGACTCATAACGATGTTAAAGCTGAGTATCTGAGTGTTTTAGTGCACTTTGGCTCTGTCTCTTCTATAACAATGTGCATTCATCTTGGTCTGTGTTCAGTGAGCTTTTTTCCAAGACCATCAGGAGGTGGAGCGTGTTTTAATAAGAAGCACTGCATATTACTAAATGTATCAAGTGTGGCTATCGATGTCTCCATGTAAAAGAGAAGCGTCCGTGAAGCTGAAAATGACTGCAAGATTATCCGCGCTGGTTTTTGATCTCAGCACATTTGACACCACAATCCGGTCATTTACTTTTTCTCAGAAGCAACGTTATACTCGCTGGGGGCTGGTTTGCCACTAAGTGCTTCTGTGTTCATGCCTAATTCTGTTCTGTGCACCTTCGCCTACCTTTGAGTAACGCTTGAAGAATGGCCACATCCACATCCCCATGACTGTCCTCACTTACTCTGAATACTGTCAGCAAGTGAGACATCCTGATGATGTCCTGAATCTGTAACAGAGAACAAACAGGGTGTGGACAAAGTGTCACATCAAACTCTGTCCAGAACCACCTGGGTGCAGTAATAATTTATTTATGGCACTTTTAAGAAAGAAATGTCTGAATATGGTCGAGTTTAAATGAGCAAGTTTCTAACAACAAAGCAGGCTCTGTCACCTCTCTTCAACAACTTTGACAGGAAACCTTTAAGTTTGTGAATTGATACATGTTCAGGAGTTCTCAGGAATACAGTATTTGATTGAACCTGTTCACGTACCATCTTGGTCCATTTTATGATTTGGAGGTCAGGAAAGGTTTCATATTCAGCGCCAAAGAACTTCTTCATTAGCAGGTGGATCAGGGTGATAGTGACCCGGGTCACTGGTAGTCCTGCGACCTGGGCGATCACATCTGCTATTCTCCCAGAGCCCTCCAAGACCACACATGGTGTCCCATTCAGCATGGCATTGTATATAGTCTGGGAGAGACACACAAGAGTCAGACAAGACAGACAAAGACAGAAGGAAGAGGCTCAAAACTGATGACTCACATTCAGAGTGCCAGGACCTCCGTCCAGAACCACACACACCACAGGGATGGTCACGCCGCTGTCTGGAGGTTTGACGAAGAAAAAAAAAAAAATCAATACTCAAAGCAGAGCAGATAAATTGAGACAGATTTGAGATGTTATCTGTGACGTCTTGCTGCATTTGCACACAACTGCAGCAGCTATTTTTAACCTTTGTTTCCAAGAAGCTTTCTGGAGATGCACTTTTCCAGACTGCTACGAAGTTCAATCTCGGCGCCATATCGTCCGTGCGTGCCGTCGTCCACCAGGAGGAAGTGGGTGTGGTTGTTATCGAGGCAGGACAGCCGGCCCTGGCCCTTGACGTCCATTGGATAATGCGCTGGAAAACAACCCTGCGGAGCGGGAAGCAGTGGAACAGGAGGGAAAGGAAGTCAAAATTAGATATTACTCTGTCCATGATGATGAATCTTACCACAAGTAATAAACAAACCATATGTGTAAATATGTGTACCTCACCTCTGTATTCACCAGAGCCTCCTTGTTGTGAATTGCTCCCCATGTTGCCACTCCGATAGCTATAATCTGACCCTGCATGGAGCTGCTGCTGAGGGCGTAGTCCCTCACAGCCTGCCCTACATGCTTCATGACACCTGTGTGGGTGCCACCGGTGATGATCCACGCACCTGTGTGCAACACAACAAGTGCACAAATACTATGTACGACCAAAAATAGGAGGCATCTCATTCCAAAACCCATAGACACCAAAGGTATAGTTTGACATTTTGGTAAATACACATATCTGCTTTCTTGCTGAGAGTAGAGGATCAATAGTGCTCTCGTTTCTCTCTACTAATTCTTGAGCAGCTGTTTAGCTTAGCTTTATTTAACTGAGGATTTGTTAAAAGCCTTCCTTGCAACTTGACTTTGTTGTATGCATGAGAAAATTCAAATGTTGTTTAGTCAGTGGACGCCTCGGACCATAAAAAACACCCTAAAGCAGCATGCTTATCTTTATGCTGTTATTAGTACACAATACATCTATTTTACTGCACAGCATTACAGAAGGAAATGATTTGGATGTGTGCAAACAAGCAAACAAGCAAACAAGCAAAATGTTTCTTTGTGAGTTAATATCTAATTAGTTTCTTTGGAAAATCTAAAAATGTTACCACCATCTACAGTTTCTTTCTGATTTGAGAGATCAATAAACAGTTAAAGAGTCAACATATAGGTGGAAGAATATAGGTGGAGCACACAGGGAGGACACCCACACACACATGCTCATAAAAACATCCTTGGCTAATCATTGGTACAACTCCTCAGCTCACACGCGCTCACGCTCTCTCTGACCTGTCGTCTGGGCCACTTTGATAAGACCTCTGTGGAACATGCTCTTCAGACGAGCCTTCAGATAGAAGTTCTTGGCTCCTCCGGTCACTGAGATCAGCAGGTTGGGACTGGAAAGTTTCCACTGTTCGGTCAGTAGACGATACAGGACTTCAGGCCTGGTGTCTGTGGACACTCGCACATACTGAAGATGGACACATATAGTATAGGTGAGATCAGGGGCGCAGGTAGGGATTTTGGGCCCCATGAAAGAATCTTTACAGGGCCCCCAACACAGCGGCAAAATTAAATTTTTTGATGCTATTTTATATACAATTATGCATTTTAATGGTGTTTTTGACTATCATTACCATATTTGTGAAAGAGGAACAACATGACAGTTGACATGTACAGTAGGGGAAGAACTGAGCACTCTGAATACAATGGAATTCATTTTTCATTTAACCATAACAGATTCACCTTTGTATTGTTTTGAGACTGTAGTAAAATGTATTATTATTGCAGACGTTGATGTTTCCAAAACAATAAAGTTATTGTTACCAGGACATTGAAAATAAAACATTTGTGATTATATGTTAGTTAAAGCAGAAAAGCAGTTAGTTAAAGTGTTAATATAAGTCTTAAATAGTTATATCTTGCGACGGCAATCACTTTTATAGAGTGTTTGGTCTGAAATACGGGTCTGTCAGTCACTCTGCTCTGCTGTAAAATGACCGGATCGCTTACTTCTGCTTTAATAACTTGGTGTCATTATTTTTACATTTCATCATCATTAGGGACCTCTCTGGGCTCAATCACGGACCCCTAGAATCCGTCTCCTTTACCCCCCCTTTTCGGCGCCCTAGGGTGAGATGAAGACACACAGGCAGATATTTACAAGCACTTAAAAGGAAAGGATTGTCTAACCTTGCCTGTCTTTTGTCCCAAACCACCAAAGTTGATGTCTCCAAAAGCATCAGTAGGCACTTCACGAACATGTCTATGTTTGTCCCACGTCTCCCCAATGAATCCCTCTGGCTTGATGGCATCATCCACATGATCAGTTTTTGAGTAACCACACTTACATACATCATTTCTAAAGGGGAAATAGAGAATAATAGCCTACTTATACTCATGCTGCAACAACTGATACATTTAATTTTAATGTAAACATAGGCTACTCACTGCAGTTTAGGACAGTTTACATCACTGTTACTTTGCAGCAGCAGCATTTACAAGGTCGCTCCGCAGACTTTCATCATCATACCAACACAGCACAGAGCAGCTCAGCTTACCTGCTGTTTTTCTCAAAGAAGCAACATTCCCTCTTGTCGATGTTGTCCCTGACCCAGGAGCCGAACGCACAGCGCTGGAAAGACGGGGAGACAGAGAGATGCTCAGAGGGTCTCGCTGCGCTGATGGCCAGATTGTGAATCAGCTGGGGCTCCGCCTCAGCTTCCTCCATCCCGGCAGCAACATGGGAGTGTTAACGCTGCACAGATCTCTGGCACAGGCTGAGAGCAGACAGCCCGGCAGGAGAGGGAGAGGGAGACTCTGTCTGCAGTCGGTGCTGGCTTCAACTCAGCACTGCATCAGTGATGTCAGAGCAGAGCTACAGCAGCGTGGAAACCTGACCAAACCAAACCCCCTGCTAATGGGGCAGACAGTAGGCACCAATTCATCATCGGATCGATAAGATTGTTGCAGGAAGTGGATTGATTACAAGCCACAGCAGCATGAAATTGTGATAGGCACAGTAGTTTGCAGTTTATGAATGATCATAAAAAACAAGTGCTGATTTAAGTAGCCTACTTCAATTGAGGATTTTATGCTACTATAGCTACTCCTCCACTTCACTTCTGACTCAGCAGTTTAGTATTTTACAAATGAAAAAGGCGAGTAGCTTCTTGATTCATACACTTGTACTTGTTAATTATAACCACTGTTTCAGCACAAGTAGTAAATTTAAGTGTGAAAAGACTCACCTTTGTAACACTTGAAACCACTTGTTTTAGTGTGAGATTGTTCTGCTGCCGCTGCGTGATTATTTCCTGCGAGTGAACCTTGATCTTAGATTTGGGTAGCATTTCTGAGAAGGTAAGAAAAATAAAAAGTCTAATGTGAGTTGCAAGCCTCTGCCCCGAACAAGCACTCTGCGTTTATGTCTTGTGACAGGGCAGAGTGTGTACCCATAAAACCTCCTGAGCCAGGAACTGAAGTATTCTGACATATGCCTTTATCTTGTAGACACATGACCTGTTGTACAATATGTCTTCTTCCTCCACCGGCATCCAGAGTAGAACAAACGTCTTCAACATTAGCCGTTGGATTTTCAATGAAAGACCTACAACTAAAAGTCCACACTGACCTTCTGATTCAGACTTCATGTTGTGCGCTGGCAACAAATCCTTTATGATCACTGAGCTAGACAGAGAGGCTATAAACGTCTTGTTATGTTGCACTGTTAAATGGCTCCACCCTCCATCATAATCATAGTCCACCTTAACACTACTAACAAACTAATTTTATACAAATTAAGATGTTCACTGACAACCTTAAGGAAACTTTGCAAAACATTTTACATCTTGTCATTACATTGCCAGTGTTTACAGATTGTAAGTGGAAACTCACTCCTACTGTAAACACTTCTTAAAGACCATTTAGATTATGCATTGTTGTAGATAACTTTACCCTTTTACTGTCTTCAGATCCTCCTTTCACTCAACAGCAACAACAGTTGTCTTGAGAAGTTGTGTCTGGGCTGTGTCGGGCTCGAACGACACACACTTTCAGGTGAGTGCAGTGTTTCATGTCGTTTTCCTGGCGTTATAACACCTGTTGCCAGGTGACACCTCCAGAGTATTCAGCTACAGGGATCTGGTTGCACTGGCTGATTCTTCAAGAGCTGATTTTAATTAGACATTCACACTGAAACTGTCAGAATGTCTTTGTTTTTCTGTATGTGAGAGTTGAAATAGCTTCTGATCAGATCACAACTTGGTGGTGGATAGTCTGATAAGGAAATCTGTTATGTTATTCAATGGTATAGGCTATAGCCTAACTGTTATAATAAATATTTCACAACTATTTGTTATCAGTAGTTTATAAGAATAATCCCATCCCCAAAATCCAAAAAGAGATCTCATTGTTGTATCTTTTATTTCTACACAAATTAGCTATTTTTGATACTAAGGTGAGAGTGAGACCAAAGTCTTTTTCTCCTGCTTCTCAACTTCAACTCAGGAGAAACAAGCACATAGCCTAATCTTGCTTGATTAAAACAAGAGATCTCTATGATGTCAAATAAGTCTAATGTAAGTCTCCTGAACATGAGACCATGAGACCAAAGAAAGAGCTCAAAGAAAACTCAGCTATGACTCCCAAGATCTCATCATTCTTCACATATGTCTCAGTTTTCTCATAGTGGCCTCAGCTAGGATAATATAGCTCATCTGTGTCTCACTCTGATCAAAGGAAGAGATCAATAGGTAATTTTATCAAATTACCAAAGACAGTTAAAGTGCAAAGGATTGTGGGAAATAAACGGTTACTACTGTATTCTTCTGCCCGCTAATTTGAAAACTGAAGGAGGACAAAGGACTGGAGTTTTCTTTCAAATTTGTCTGTTTTTAGCTGAGACAGACAGACTGAAGTTTACTTGCTAGCTAAATGAGATGGGGGCACTTTCATTCGCCACCATAACCAACATAACCAACACCGTCCCGTTCTGGCAGGAAAGATATGTTAGCCAGACGTAGACTGGCTCTGTGTTAGCTCAGTAAGCTCACATACCGGTAGGCCGCCATTAGCAGCGCCGAGCACAGCCTCATGCTACAGGGAGACTGGTCGCGCCGGCGACCCAGGACAGGGTGCTGTGTCTGGGAGAGAGGAGCAGGAAGACCGGGGCCTGTAGCTCCGCGGCGCCGTAGTTTGCAGAGCGACCCCGCTCGGGCTGCAGCTGCGGCTGGAAGCGGCTGTGTGTCGGGGAGAGGATCGAGGAGACTCGACGCGGCACCGCGTAGGGCAGCAACACATTCTGCGATTCTGTATTGTAGCGGCAGACCGGCCGGGGGTGGGGGGCCAGCAGGCCTGAATTCATGGGTTAACGTAGTGTGTGGCTGAGCAGCTCAGGGCGGTTATTCGGCGTCTGGTCTATTTTGTGCGCGAGCTGAGCGATCGCGTCAATTCTGGCAGGACACACAAAGAAACACGAGACAATCAATACATCCATGGAGACAATCCGGTCAATTTTCAAAATATAGCCTACTACCGAGATTGACAAATACGTGAGGCCAAAGTGTGTACGTTTGTAGCCCATTTGTGTTTATTAATCTAAACAGAGCGCGCGAGAGGAACACATGTACACACACACACACACACACTAGACACTACACAGCTGAGGGGCAGAAGCGCTTGTCGACCGGCACGCAGAGCGTCTGGTGTGAGCAGGAGGGCCGCGACTCGTGCGCGATTCGGTGGCCGTTCTGAAGTGAACCCGCCAGCTCTACGCAGATTCAGAGCTTGTGCAAGTGCATACAACACCACCATACGAACCCTGATAAGAGCGTTTTGGAGTTGTTTGATTGTGTACAAAATCTACATTAACACAAAAGGCCTGTATAGTCATTAAAGCAGAAGTGAGTGGTCCGGTCGTTTTCGCTAATGCTGCGTTCCAGGCAGGCTTTTGAAATCGTAAATTACAGCTTCAAGTCACAATTTACGACTTTAGCGTTTCAGGCAACCCACTCGTGTTTTTCCGACCTGTTTTACCGGTGAAAGTCACTATAACGGCCACTCGTAACTTCCGACCGGTGAACTCGTACCAGATCGAACTGGTACGACTTCACGGTCGGAAAAATACGAGTTTCCTTGAACGCACCATAACAGTCCTCGTCCCTACGTCGCCACATTCACGGCGTCCCTTGGCTGCACACACAGCCCTGCATGCCGTTCTCTCTCCTCATTGGATAAAAACTGTAGGATACGATAAATGTTTTCTCTTCGGCTCAGAGCAGAGCAGGGGCGTCTCTAGGATTTTGACACATCCGGGGCTTAGCCCGGAAGAGTGACACATGCAATATATGCGCGCGCAGAGCGCGCGCCGAAATTTTTAGGCATAGAGACATTCTCCATCATTGGTGAAAAAGGTGAAAACGATGCAATCCACAGATCATCAAATGAATGACCCATTTTGAATTTAGTTCTATGTACTGACATCTACGTAACAACACATTGTGTTTCCATTTAACACATTAGCAGCTACAGTAAAAGAGGCAGGCTGTGCGGGATCCCTGTCTGCTAACTAGCTGCTATCATGCATGAAAAAGAAAATAAACAAGATGGTTCGATGTTATAGCACATTAACTTCAGCAACTTTCCCCTCTAGAAGAAGCCCAAACTTAGTTATTTCTAGGTACACAATTCTCACACCCTACAATTGCATTTACAGATGCCAATAATTACAGATTGCTTTTTTTCTCATGTAATATCAACCAGAGCAATATCAACTAGCTGCTAGCTAGCTAACGTTAGCTACTACCCTCTTGTAGTTCCAGCTGCAACACTCTTTTCGAAATTATACATTTTTACATATTCCCATTACCTTTTTGATTGCTGACCACCTTTGGGAGAAAACATGGAAATCTTTTTTGTGGCATCTTGATACACTTTAGCTGCTACTAGCTACCAAAAGACAGCTGCAGCTTGCTGTTGTCAAACCTGCCTGCTGTCAGGTATTTGTTGTCAAGTTAAATGCGCCGCTGTTTTGGGTGAATGACGTCAAGTGCGACCTGGAGGTGTTAACCACTTGTGTGCCAAAGCCAAAGTAGTGGCTTTTTAAAAATATTAATTGTTACTCAAACCTGTCCAAAAACACTGTTTTATCGAAGCATCAACATAAGATAACCGTAGTTTGAGGATGTGATTTTTGAAAATTAATATTCGGGGTAATTAAAAAACATCCGGGGCTTTAGCCCCGAATGTTTTAGCCTAGGGACGCCACTGGAGCAGAGCGAGGGACTGAGAGACCCGTGTTTCAGTCCAAACACTCTATGTAAGTGATTGCTGTCGGAAGATATAACTATTTAAGACTTATATTAACACAAATATATCACTTACCTCTGCTTTAAAGCAGATATCAGTGGAATGTTTTTGTTAATATAAGTCCTAAATAGTCCTATTTTCCGTCAGCAATCACTTACATGAAGTATTTCAGCCTAAACACGAGTCTCTCCGTCACTCTGCTCTGCTGTAACCCGAGGAGAAAATTTTCCTTGTGGGATACAAGTGTTATCCAATGAGGAGAGAGAACGGCATGAAGGGCTGTGTGTGCAGCCAAGGGATGCGCGTGAATGTGGTGACGTAGCACGAGGACCAATTGATGCCTGACAAGGGCGGGGGCTGCTAACTCATGGTGCGTTCAAAGAAACTCGTACTTTGTGTTTTTCCTTCCTGTGAAGTCATACCAGTTCGATCTGGTACGAGTTCACGGGTCGGAAGTTACGAGTGGCCGTTATAGGGAACTTTCACAGACAACAGGATGGTAAAAACACGAGCTACGGGTTACCTGGAACGCTACCAAGTCGTAGTTGTGACTTGAAGCTGTAACTTACGGTTTCAAAAGCCTGCCTTGAACGCAGCATTAGCCGAAACGGCCGTGAAGCTGATATGCTTTAAGGAGTAAGATATTTCTTTAGCATTTTGATTAATACACCTGATGGAACCATTGGTGTATAGTCAAGTACATTTTACAGCTGAATTGACATAATAGTGTATTAAAATATGCTAGGAAAATATCTAACTCATGTAAGCCCCTTTTCTCTGTTTTGTGTTCATCCTACAGTATGAGGCGGTGCACGGCGATGGAAAACTGGAAAACAGTAGGAGGAGGCCAAGCTTAAAAAGGCCTTCATAAATAAATGCAGTCAGAGGTCAGTAAAGTGACTGGCTTTTCAGACATAACGTTTACAACCGTCCCCTTGTTCACCAGTAGTGAATTTCTTTTACCGTTGATTGACATCTTTTTACACCAGTGGTTCTCAACTGGTGGGTCAGGACCATTTTCAGTGGGTTGCAGATTCAATGATCTTTTGTAACTTTTTTCAAATTACAACTTGTTTTTACTATGACTGTCTTCCTCATTTCTATGACTTTTTCTCAATTGTATGACTTTTTTCTCAAAAATTGTGACTTTTCTTTAAAGAGAAGTTACTTTTTTCCTCAAAAGTTGACAAGAATATGTGCTAATGAATGTCGGGAGTTCAAGAAAAGACTATCCTGAGCAAAAAAGTTTTCCTCTGGGAAGAACAGTGTTCAAAAATGCCGAATCCTGGAGCATATCTGGTGCCAATGTGAGATCTCTCTGCTCTTGGACCAAAACTCAAAACTTATATGCCTTTTCTGACTCCCCCTTCTCCAGACAGAGAAGAGCCCTGAAACAGATGGTAAATGACCCTTGACCTACCCCTTAACCATATATCCACATACTAACAAAAACATATCATAGACAATAACAAATGTACATACATGAAGACTTAAAAACATAAAATCACATTATTAAGACACTGCAGCTCCTTTGCAGCGTCCGGTTCTCATTGTAGACTTCATCAGTTCACGTTCAGTCCATTTTTCATTGTCCACAATCAGATGCATCTTTTCAGGAACTCAAGGTCCCTGAAGAATCATTCTTACGGTTGTCTTCCTCCAATATCATTGTTAGAGGACAGAAAACACAGAGCAGTATCTTTTGCGACAAACAACAAATACAAATTAAAACATCAAACGTACATAAACACAGTCATAGTAGGGGAGTAGCAATTCTAGTCCACAAACAAATGCAATTCAAATGTATTAAGGAAAGTACTGATGCTGCTGGACGGGTTCTGTTACTTCTCGCTGAGATACAGGGCCATAAAGTAATTTTAGCTAATGTTTACGCTCCTAATATTGATGATCCTGCTTTCTTTGGGCAACTAGAATGTAAACTCAACGATATGGGAGACTACCCGATTTTGATGGGGGGTGACTTTAATCAGGTTATGGATAACATATTGGATCGTAGCACCCTATCACAGCATCAATGCAAATCAGCCCCCATTATGCACAAAATGTGCAAAGCTTCTGGTCTAGTTGATGTCTGGCAGTTATTAAACCCAACCACAAGAGATTATACTTTCTACTCCCCACGTCACAATACATTTTCCAGGATCGATTATTTTTTTGTTTCTGGCTTTGGCATCTCCTCCATAGTATCTAGTTTTATCGGTAGCATTTTCCTCTCGGATCATGCTCCTGTGTTTCTTTGTGTAACCCCTTTTTGCAGTACCCCCAAATCTCCCAGATGGACGCCCAATTCCAGCCTTCTGCTTGACCTTAATTTTAAAGAATCTTTAAGGGCTCAAATTAATCTTTTTGTAGAAACTAATTTGGCGTCAGCACCATCTGCTGGTGTGGCATGGGAAGCGCTCAAGGCTTTTATTAGAAGTCATATAATACAACATGCCTCTTTCAAAAAGAAATCTAACATAACAAAACAACTTGACTTGGAGAAGAAGATTCATACCGCTGAAGCTGTATTTAAGCAAAATATGACCCCCTCTAATCTCACTAATCTGACCAGACTAAAATATGAACTTAATTCCATTCTGACCCAGAAGGCAGAGTTCTCCCTTTTCAGAGCTAGGCAAAAATACTTTGAAGAGGGCGACAAAGCAGGTAGGTTGCTGGCTAGATACATTAAACAGAGAGAGGCCCAGAGCACAATAGCAGCGATTAGGACAGAAGGTGGCGCTGTTACGCGTGATCCCACAGAGATAAATAAGATATTCAGAGAGTTTTATGCAACACTTTACTCGTCAGAAACGCAAGTCAGCCAGCAAGAGATGCATGCTTTTCTGAATTCCCTCACTCTCCCCACCTTATCAGTGAACCAGGTAGATTTGCTTGACGCGCCAATCACTAGGGAGGAGACTGTGGATGTTATTAGAGGCCTTCCATCTAGCAAGGCGCCAGGCCCAGATGGCTTCACAGCTGAATTTTTTAAGGTGTATGCTGAGGAACTTTCCCCTCTACTTCTGCAAATGTATAGCGAGGCACTGGATAAGGGCAGCCTACCCCCCACTCTGTCTGAGGCACTAATTTCTCTCATTCTAAAGAAGGATAAGGATCCGCTAGACTGTAGAAGCTATACACCAATCAGTTTGATTGGCTGTGACAGTAAAATTCTTGCTAAAATTCTAGCTGTAAGGTTAGATAAGGTGATAACCAACCTGATTCACCCCGACCAAGTTGGCTTTATTCGTACTCGGAGCTCAGCTGATAATATTAGACGTTTGATTGACATCATATGGACCTCTCAAAATTCGCCCTCCCCCGCTGCCGCCCTGTCTTTAGGTGCTGAAAAGGCATTTGACAGGGTGGAGTGGCAATAT
The DNA here is from genome assembly GCF_905171665.1 of Trachurus trachurus. Classification (NCBI taxonomy): domain Eukaryota; kingdom Metazoa; phylum Chordata; class Actinopteri; order Carangiformes; family Carangidae; genus Trachurus; species Trachurus trachurus. Next base: position 14,256,112 of record NC_139899.1, on the reverse strand, counting down.
TTGTTCTCCACCCTGGAAGCTTTTGGTTTTGGCAGGATATTTATTAGCTGGGTCAAACTTTTATACACCAGCCCTAGGGCCTCAGTGACAACAAATAGCATAATATCACAGTCCTTTGAGCTTCAGGGAGGCACTAGGCAGGGCTGCCCTTTGAGCCCCTTACTTTTTGCACTGGCGTTGGAGCCTCTAGCAGCGGCTATTCGCAAAGACCCTGACTTCCCAGGTATCCAAGTAGGCAGTATTAGACATAAACTGATGCTTTACGCGGATGATGCCTTAGTCCTGATAACAGAGCCAGAACGCTCTCTCCCTGCTCTGCTCAAAACCATTAAATTGTTTTCTAAATTATGTGGATAGCTATAAAGTGAACTGGGCCAATTCAGAGGCTCTACCTCTGACTCCCTATTGCCCGAAGACTTAATTCCAACCTGGTGATTTCACTTGGCCCCAATCAGGTATTAAATATTTAGGCATCCTTTTCCCCCCGTCGTTGAATGATTTGGTCCAGGTTAATTTTGAGCCCCTTCTGTACAAATTTAAGATTGATATAGAATGGTGGTCTCCACTATTTCTTTCCCTGTGGGGCAAGGTCAATGTAATAAAAATGAACTGCACCCCCAAATTTAATTACCTATTACAGGCACTACCAGTGAAGATCCCCCCAAAATATTTTAAGCAGTTTGATAGACTTTGCAACAAATTCCTATGGAACAATAAGCGACCCAGATTAAACTTGAAAAAATTACAGAGACCAGTGGATCAGGGTGGACTGGGGGTCCCAAATTTGCTTTTCTATCATTATGCATTCAGCCTAAGACACTTGGTGCACTGGGCACTGCCTCCTGAGAGAGCACCCCTGTGGTTTGGTCTAGAAAGCCCTTAATCCACTCCCCCCTATGCATTATATCACCACTAAGCTTTCATTAGAGGCACAGAGTCACCCTATTATTTCACACTTACAGTGGGTATGGAAAAGAATGGCCTTCATATTCAATTTCGAAAACCTCCACTCTGCAGCCTCCATATGGACCAACCCTAAACTCTGCATAGGGAAATCACCTTTTCTCTGGAAGTCATGGGTCGACAGGGGAATCCTGACCCTTGGTGACCTATATGCTGGGGATACACTCAAGTCATTTTCTGATATCAAGACACAATTCCACTTGCCCCAGAATCAGTTTTGGAAGTACTTACAACTCAGACACCTGTTGCTGCACACATTCGGGTCTCTTTCAACACCTCCCCCCACTGTAAGCTTCCTTGCACAAATAATGAAAATTTTTGGTAGAGGCCATGAAGCTTCAGTGTATTATTCAATGGTTTTGAAATGCTCAGATAAGGGTGCATCTTGCCTTAAATTGATTTGGGAAGGAGATCTCAACGTTTCACTCACAGACAGGGAGTGGAGTAGGATCTTACAAAACATTAAAAAAAAGTCCAGGGAACTCAGAACTAGGCTTGTCCAATTCAAGATCTTGAACAGAGTCTATTGGACCCCCTCTAAGCTATATAGAGTTAAGTTAAAACAAAACCCAGACTGCTGGAGATGCCAGAGCGGGGAAGGCACCTTGACTCATATGCTGTGGAGCTGTCAAAAAATACAAGACTTCTGGTTTGAGATTCATAATAATGTTACAAAGATTATAGGACATGATATTCCCTTTTCCCAGAGGTTGTATATTTTGGGGGACCCATCCCAACTTGATGATATCCCATCCCACGTTGCAGAGTGGGTCCAGGTGCCACTGATGCTGGGGCGCAAACTTATTGTCTCAGAGTGGAAGGCATCATCACCCCTCCCTGTCAGCCTCTGGCACACTCATTTAGCCAGACTGGCTGCATTGGAGGGCCTATCATACAGACTAATATACAGAGTGGAAAGCTTCAATTTGAAATGGGAACGATACTTGTCCAATATGAAAGACTCTGCGCAAGAGATGTGGTAACCAACCCAAATACGACACCTCGCTGAATATTCTTGGGTAATGGATGAGAGTGTGGATAAAATTTTAAAAAATTGATTTTGTAACAATAGGGATTTAAGTGTAATGTGTTTATGTACGTTTTTTTTATGTTTCATATTTTATTGGGTTTTTTTTATATCACACATTACAAGTACACTTGTGGAAGTGTTGGTAACAAAACAGTATTGTAACAAGTATTGTAGCTTGTATTCAGAAAGTAAACAATAAGCTACGTTATAAAAGAGAGAAGCAACAACAACATCAAAAAGAAAACAAAACAAGAACAGTCCAATAGAGGATAAAACAGAACAACACAACAACAATATAATAAAATTAATAATTAATTAAAAGTAATAATAAATAATAATAAAGAAGAAAAGAAAAAAAAGGGGGGCGGGGGTTAAAAAGAAAGAAAATAATAATAAAAACAAAAAACACAAAAAAAAACATGCGGGAAATTTATCTGGTGAGCACTGAAATATTGACATTTTTATTCTTTTTCTTTAAATTTGGGTTTTAATTTGACATAATATTTCTAACTTTCATTTTATCCACAATTGTGTTTAATCGGTGATCCAGGGTCAAAGTTTAAATACTTTGGGTACTTTTTTTATTGCTGATATAGCATAAATTAAGGGTTTTCGCTTTTATCACTTGTGCAGGCTATACAATATTTTATTATATTGATATACACATCGAAGTGGTCCTTACAGAGACGTCTGTATTGAGTGTTTATCGTGCACGAGCTCCACTGGTATGGGGAGTAAAAGTCTCGGTTGAGACAGGGCCTCCGGAGAGTCCGGTTGTGGATATTATGAGAACAAAAGAAATGTGGGAACTAAAATTTTAATATTTGAAATGTTTGTACAGCTGAGTCTGGATTCCCAGTAGGGGGATCCCTTGGTTTTTAGAACGATAACGAAAAAGTGAAATGTAGAAAGAGTCTGTAAATCATTAAAGGTTAAAAGAATGTTTACAGATGGAGAAAGCAACAAAAAAAAAGAAAAGAGAAAATTTTGAAAAAGAAAGAAAAATGTAACTCACACTGACACTAGAGCACCAAGCTCGTAGAGTTCCTTTTCTTTGTTTCCATAGTTGGCAGCTTTGAAGCTGGATCCTGACCTTGAAGACAACCCACCGATTCATCCCTCAGCCCACCATAGAACTCTACGATACCCAACAAGAGAAGAGAAACCGACTCCTCCAACGTGACACACAAAAAAAAAAATTCAGGAGCAGCTCATCCTAATGCATCTGTTCAACTACAAAACTCTCCAGACCCCTCTTCTACAATTGCACACAGACTGTGTCATCCCAATCAAGATACAGCCTTCAACATGCCCATGATTGAAGTATCTGGACCAGAAGATACAGAATTTGGTTTTCTGTGTAAGGACTTCTACTGACATCAACACAGTCTGGGAACCTGGACAACCCAGTCATGAACGCAGAAGAAGAGGACATGGCCGACAGAAAAACTGGGGACATGGACATTGGGTATGAAAACTTTCTCACAAGAACATCATCAACTGAAGCAAACAAAGACTGAGGATGATCGGGGGTTTGTCGAAGGGAAATAGATCCTTGCTGACAAGCTTGACCAACCTGTGAAATCTGAGAAAGGTACTGCACCACATTCACACACACCATAGAGTGTATAGATTATACACATAGCTCCAATTGTGTTTGAGCACTGACACAAGTTATGAAAGAACTGAGAAAAAATTATGTGTTGTGTTCATCAGGTCAAAATAGTTACAGATACCATTACCATCCCACTTAAATGTGCAGATGGACCAAATGCTCCATTAACCTGATGGGCAGATACTTGATGTGCAAATTAGGCCTTTGTCTGGTCTCAACCCCAGATGTAGCAAAACAAACTGATCTAATTTGGAGCCAAATGTTTTTCACACTACTTTGTTCACCACACCCTAGACCTGCAGTATGCATATCAATGGAAATTGCAACCCTTAACGGCATTTTCCAAGCTTGTTACAGAAGCCAGAAAAACAGTTATTGACACCAGAGGAACTGCATTGAACCTCTTGTGTCACCAGGACCTGATGAGACATATGAGAAAGGTTGGTTGGGAAAGAGAGTTGATAATGTGAACACACATCTACCGGACAACACAGATGTGCTTTATCATTCTCTCTCACACCAATTCAATTTTGACATGTACACCACAGACCATTTGATTCTATACATTTATACTTGCAATTAGAGAGAACATTGGGACCCATTTAAGAAAAACAATGTAAGCGCGCAGCCAATTGGCAAGAAAACATCTGATCAATCTAGAGCTATTCTTAAGAGTTTAACATCTGTTGTGCACACTCAAAGAAAATCCAGCTGGTACCTAAAACACTTTTTAGGTTTGTTTGTTTGTATGTTTGTTTGTTTGTTTGTTTGTTTGTTTGTGTGTTTGTTTGTTTGTATGTTTGTTTTTGTCTGAAACAAGTTAAAACTATTTCAGCCCTACAGGAGGTCCCTAAGACACTGTGGGTTGTCAGTCACTGTGATGTTTGGCCTCATCATATGAACCTATGGTGATCACTCCAAAATCAAGAAGCTATCAATTTACATAATGCCAGTCTTTGCGTCTTTTAAAGCAGTAGGAGTAATTGTTCCCTGTAAAGACTCCCCAGTTGGCACACCTTTGTTCACCTCTCTACAGCACGATGACTAAAATTCGACACTGTACTTTTAGAAATGTCCAACATTACTGTCATAAGATACAATATTTTAAACCCTATCACTCTTTTTCCCCCACCAGATGATGGAAAAGAACATAACTGAATTGCTATCTTCCAACAGGTTGACTCCTGACTGGACCGACAAGAATAACCATTAACAAACTAACAAACTAACTATCTAACCTGATTTGGTTCTTTCTTTTGGATAGATCTGTTTAAGTTCACTCTCCTCTTACTATTTTACTCCCACTTTGCTAATGTGACACATGGGTAAAACCATGTGTCAAAAGGGGGGATATTGGATGTGTATGTTTTGTTTTATACAACAGATGCAGCAAGTGAAAATCTGCCTTTTCACGACCAGCGTGCACACCACTCCATGATTTCCAGCTGTGAAGATGGTCACTGCAGGAAGGAGCTAACAAAGGAACCAGCTGTGAACCAGAGCAACACAAAGAGGAACTCCATGGAATCAACAAGGACCATCCATAGGTCCTTCTCCATCACACCTAAGACCCATCCAGCACATCTGAGGAGCAACACAGGCCTAATGGCCCAGAAGACGAAGAACCTCATTGAAGCAACTTCACCTACCAACAGAGCTGAGGAGCAATGCAGAACCAACGGCCGATAAGAAAACAGACTTCCTTTAGAACACAACCATCAAGAGATCAGAAGAACAGTGCGAGCATAGATATGATGCCCAAAGAATACATCCAAGAGGATTACATCAAAATTTTACTACACCAAGAGACACAACCCCAACTCATGAACCATTGTCCTCAACAACCAAAATTCCACTGTCATGTGTGCAGAAGGACTCCTACTCTTGCCATACTTCAACTCCATCCATGAACATTCTGCCTACCCAAACCCACCACAAACAAGAAACTGAACCATGGTCAGACACTGTTCCAGAAAAAAAAAAAACATTTGTTCGGTGGAGGAAACAACAACAACTTGCCTTGCCCCTTTCCACTCCCTTTTTCACTTCTCCACTTCTCTCTGAAGAACACCTGGACAAAGATTTGTTGATGCCCTCAGACACCAAACTACAGAGCCACATAGACAATTGAGAATCTTGAGAACTCTACAGAAGACATGCCCCTGCTTTCACAAGCAATGACTGCAATAAAGTTCAAGATGTTACAGAATCGTGTTACACATAACTATGTTCTGACTACATCAGGAAACATCACTATCATCAATGGACTGAATATTACATGTTTATTCAAGTTAACAATGTAACTTGACATGAGACAACATATGATGTGTGACGATATTACAGTCGATTACATAACTTAGACACCACAAATTCATTTGGAAGGTTGACAAGTCAAGTTTCAGTAGACTGTCTAACATTTTTTTTTTTTTACAATTTGTACTGCTTGTTTTGGTAATCACTTGTTTTGTCAGTCTGAATTTTAATCTTTACATTTGAATTGAAAACCACATTTTAGATAACCTTCTGTGACAGTGGTGGTCCTGTCACTATGCCTCCAATTGATCATGTGCCCTGGCTACTTGGCCAAGGGGATGTCCCTTTGGGTGACTGGCAAGCGCGCATGACTCTTAGGTGTGGGTTCAATCCCCGCCCGGGCCCTCTTCACCTTGCCACATTCTGGCGTTGTTGGCAGGATCCATGTAGCACTAGTGGTGGGTCCATGGATTCCTAATGTGTGGCAGCCTGCGCGGAAGCACGAGGACGTGCTTGTGAAAAGAGGGGGAGAGATGTGACAGTGGTGGTCCTGTCACTATGCCTCCAATTGATCATGTGCCCTGGCTACTTGGCCAAGGGGATGTCCCTTTGGGTGACTGGCAAGCGCGCATGACTCTTACCCGGGAGGTGTGGGTTCAATCCCCGCCCGGGCCCTCTTCACCTTGCCACACTTCTATTACAGACCACCCTACCCCTCAATGCAGAACAACTTATTTAGAACATGTTTAGAATTGGCATAATTGTTTTCTACCATAATCGTTTTATTGTAACTGATACCTGTTTTTCTTACTTTTTCAACATTTTCCTTTTTCTAGCAATTGTAATGACGATTAAGTTGTGACTTTTTCTTGTGTGATTAATGAATAATCAAAAGGGGGAATTGAATATTCCTTTGTTTTAATCACTTGTGACGTCCCTACCCCCTGCTTTCCCTTTAAGGTATCAGATCCTCTTTTGTTTGTTACCCATTTGTGTATTTGTCTAGACCTTGTAATTGCATTTCAAGTTCCAGAGACACCCAACCTTTCATTTCCTCATGATATACTACAAAGGGGTGTGGAATATACCTGAGGGGGCGTTCCTCAAGTATAAATGTTTAGGTCTCCCCATTATCTTTGTCTTTTCATTAACATCACCCACTCGGGTCGAATGGACCTTTCCTTGCAAGGAAATAAAATCATGATGGCCGGCCAATTAAGAAAAAGATCGGATTCGGTGAAGCCGCGTAGGCTATTCGTCTGGACGGGGCCTAAAGCTCCAATAGCAAATTATGGTAGGCCTATTGTAAATAAACTCTTTTTGAATACAACTGAAGGCGTGTCAGCGGTGATTCTTTTCATCAACACATCAATACACCACAAATACTTCTGGAAGTTTGTTATTTAAGCTCTGACAACAAACACAAATGAGTTTCAGAGTTTCATTTAAAGATCTGTAAACACTAATGAAAAGGATGGAGCAGGTGTGATGTTCATCTTAGGCTACTCGAAGTCCACATCTAAATGCAATCAATAACCAATCACTTAGTGTTGCAAGATAACTTTAATATCAGGCTGATTTTGTGATTGCATCATAATTTAAAGTGTTTTAAAGCTAGCAACATTATCAAAACCTTACCTATCAAATTAGTAAAGCTACTGGGGTTAGCTTGCCTAGCTCTAGTCTAGCCTAACCCAGCTATATGGGTCATTCCATGAAATCGGTAACTTTTCAACTTTGAAAAGTTAAAATTTAAACTATATTTAATTGCTGTTTTTTAAGTAGCCAGGAATCAAAGAAAGTTTAAAATGACAAGAAATGATGTTGTGCCATCTCAGGCTGTGGAATTTCATATTTTATTACAGTTTTAATGTTTTCCTAATCTTGTCAACCCTGTTACCGACATATACTTTACAATATACAGTATTTCTAATAGAGTTTATTGAGATTTTTTTCTATATATAGTCTATATAGTTTTAATTATAATGGTAACAGTTGAAATTCCATTTTTTAGAAACATTTTCATCAAATTAATGACAACAACATGGTTGACGTTATGGTAACAGGGTTGACAAGAGTAATAGATGACAGGACACACATTCTATTGGCCTACACTGTAAAGGTAACAGGGTTGACAGTAACAGGGTTGACTATTTCAAGCTAATTTGCCCATTGCTAGCTGAAATAAATGCTAGCTAAAGGGCAAGCTATGTGCTTTGAAAGGTAATTACCTGTAGATATTGATTATATTATGAGAAATAGAAAATTGTTTAGATTTGTATGTTAAAAAGTGGTAACAGGGTTGACGTTGTATGCTTGTCCCCCCCGGTCCAACCTTGAAAAAACATCAAAAATAGCACATTAGAGATGAGAGAAAGCTACTTGTTACTGAGCTGTTAGCATCCTGGGTAAGAGATGATGCAAACTCCTGTCAATCATGTCAAATCTGGGATGTACCATTGTTTTTTTTAGGGTTTTTTGGTTAGGGTAACAGGGTTGACATAAAATCAGGGGACACCGATAAATTGGTAAATATTTATAATAATTAATATATATTATTAACAAAAACACTGTTTTACAGTAAGATCATACTTATAACAATATGTAAATGTGAACATTTTAACATTTTGCCAACATTTTACAAATAAAAAGTCCTGTTGACGTACAACAACAACAGTGAGGGACAGGCCAAAAACCTCACCCTCATCAGCATAAAAGTCATTTTAATTATTTAAAATTATATTTAATTGACTTTAATTTGATGTTATAGTAAGGAGAGAAGACATGGTAATGTTATATTTTTAAATTACATATTAATTTGTTGTTATCATAATTTTATGACTGATTACTTCTTGGGGACGCAAAAGTTACCGATTTCATGGAATGACCCATATAGCTATCATGAACGAAGAGCTAAATATATTTCTGTACTTGTAATGTCCAGGTTAGTAGTTTATAAGTAGCAGCATGAACAACTGGCCTATGAGAGCACAAAGTGCATTGTTTACATAGTTTTCTTACTCTTTAGCACTGGGAATAGCATGTTTGTGGTAGCATTAGCCTACGTGTTGTTACTGTTAGCATCACTTGCCTACTTGTGGTAAAATCAATATGGTTTTTAACAATTACTGCTTTTACCCCAGCACTTTAGTTGTCAGCACTCACCATGAGTTCAAATAGGGGCCAAACACTTGCTTTCTCCAATGTCATGAATGGTGTGCAGGGGAAATGAATGAGTGGCTGGGTCAAAGTGACCACATTTATTTCTTCCCTGGGATGAATTACAATAACTTTACAATTAGGTTTAAACTTTTATTTGTAAAGATACTCTCAAACCAGAGACACAATTGGCAGAACAAACAGCACAGATAAACTGTAACAAAATGTAACCAGCAAATGTGACCTTAAATGTGACAACACTCCTTTATGTTTTTGCAATAATCTGTCCCAAACATCTATGTCTGTGTGGGGCAGAATATGTGGAGTTCAGGATCAAAGTATAAAAGTAGGATTTCTCAAGATACCTTCAGTTCTATAAGTTACTGTAGCTCTAGTTAGTTTTTGACATCCTGGTGTAAAAGCTGTGTGGTTCGGGTCTTAATGGGCCCTCAGAGGTGTAGAAAGAGTTAGAAACCTGAGGCAAAATGGAGAGGAAAATCCAAATCTCCATTCCTGAGACTCTCAGTTAATGGATATGGAATTTTTTCAGATGAGTAGCCTAACTAAAAGGAACTGTTCTGAATCACCACCACCAGGTGTCAGCACAGCACCACTGATCAGATGAGCCACAACCTTGGAACCATGTGCATTGGTATTTGTGCAATGAAGCATTTCAGTACCTTTTAGAAAAAGCCTCTGATTTCACATGTAATTGCAATAAAAATGTGATTGTGATTTTTTTTTTCTTTTTTTAAACACAAAAACAAATAAATGGCTTTGAGTGATAGCGTAGTTTAACCTGGTGCACAAATCTTACATGTTGGTGTTACATTTAGCTCAATATCATGTGAAGTCACTAGATATAAAATGCCAACAAAAACTGGTAAATATCTGCCATAGACTGCCATTTGGTCAGTGAGGACACAAATATACTACAAAACACGCCAGGGTAATGTCTGTAACTTACACATTTTGTTAGACAAACCGTCCAACTCCTAATGCTTTGTAGTTTATCTTTATAGAGCACACAAATCTTCATATCCAATCTTGTTAGTTTTACTCCTTGTAACATCAACAAGTATTATTATGTATACTAGGATCATTTATACATTGAAAGCAGTAGGCTATTGTGGTGATGAGTGGGAAAAAGTAGTTACATATCAAACAACTTCCACACAGAGCAGACAGACACTCAGATCCTTTACGGCACAATATTTATTCAACAATATACAGATTAATTTCTCTACATATCAGACTGATTTTCAGTTTTTTATATTTATCTTGCTCTCACCTTTGTACATTTGGTATTTACAAGATTTAAAATAAGTCTTTCTCTCCATTTATACAACATCAATAGTACAGTGTTATCACATCTTACAGCAGCTTCCCTCGAAGCATCTATATTAGATTCATCACTGATAATCTTTGTTTACATTTCATACACCAGCTGACGTCTTTGAGCCACAGAGCAGCAAACTGACAGAAGGGCTCAACATGCACCAAAAGTCCAGTTGTGGCTTTCTCTCTCTGTGAGGGCAGTCAGATGACAAATGGATGGTCCTCTCATTTCACCCGCATGAGAGGTCCCTCGCTCTGTAGCACCACCACAGGGTGTATAAACATAATTGTTGAATTGGGATACTGTTGAGGACTTGCACCTTAAAAACCAGCTTAAATGCATCTGCCCCATCCCACCCAACAAGGATCAATGAAAGCCTGTTTATCAAAAATTAAAAAAAAAGGAAAAATAAAAGGGGAAAAATGTTGCATAGAATCAATTCTGACCTCAAGAACAGAAATTTTGGTGGTGCCTTTTATTTTTTAAATGTGGCATCTTGATAAACTCCTGAGACCTTCCGGACCCCGTAACTTTTTTTTTTTTTGGTTTTGAAAGGAAAAAAAATAAATAGCTGTACCCTTAGACTAACAAAAATAGCATTGTGTTGGATGTGACATCACATAGAAGTACTACTTTAAAGAGACTAAAACCCTGCATTGAGTGTATACACATTTGCACATCTATATATATCATTTCAATAACTATCTTGAGGAGAGAGGTGGATGGATTAAAGTGCATTATACTGTATGAAAACAAAGCCCACAGTTATCACATGCAGGACAGGAAATGAACTTTGTCCACCAGCAGCAGTGGCTGACTGAGCACAAAAGGAGACATTTTCACCTCCAGAAATATTTTTTGTTTTGTTTTTTTGAAACGTAAGAGGACCATGTGAGGATAATTCAGCCAAAATGAATGGAAGATTTAAAAAAAAAAAAAAAAATCAGCCACAGCCAATGTTTCACTGACGTTTGCTGCCTGGTGTTCATTTCCCGCCCTGAACACATGCAAATAACACCAGACACTGAGGGGTTAACTCTAAGTCAACATACAGTACCAACATGGCTGCTGGTAATCTCGGTCAGGGGCACTCATATTTAATGACATGAACACATCACCAGTTTTTTAAAAACAGCAAAAAGGTGCCACTCAACTCACAGCAAAATACAGCAAAGTGGGAACACGGCTCGCTGAGAGCCACACAGCACAAGGATGACAGCAGACAAACCAGGTGAGAGTGTGAACTGTAGCTACACTCCTCTCTTGTTCGTCTTCCTCCTCCACAGTCCAGTCCAGCAAGAGGAGGAAGAGGAGGAGGAACGATGCGTGAGGCCAAAGAGCCGTCGATCAAGGCTTTTTGGCCTGAACTGTTTTAAGGCTAAAGCGCACACAAGGACTCACTCGGGACCAGGAGCAGCAGCTGTGTAGGTTTCTAGACCAGCAGGAGCATGAGCGTGTGAGATTTTCACTGCAGACTGAACTGACTTTTATATACATCAAATCATTCAATCCTCATTTTTCGACGAGCACATAAGCAAGACGTGGTAAATGCAATACAACAGCAGACACCTACAGTACACAGACGCATAATATACTGCTTTTACATGTGAACAGCAAAGCTCAGTAATGATTGTGAAAGTACAGTGTGGCGCGGCGCACACCGTGATGAGTGAAAAGAAAATTCATGGCAAAAAAAAAAAAAAGGTGAAGCTGCATCTAAGGGCACGTTGAGCCATACGTCCAAACATCCCTTTTATTGTGCCTTAACTTTAAAATAAGACAAGTAAACTGAAAAAAAGAGGCATTGTAACATAAGACACCCAAGCAAAAAAAAAAAAAAAAAATCCTTAAGGAGAGGATGTGTGTTGGCACATCTGGCAAAGACGAGACTTGGGTTTGGCTTGTTGGCTGTTTCACGCAATCCGAAACAGCAGTGCTTTGCAGGGGCACTAAACATGCGGACAAGCGCCTGCACTGTTGACGCCATGAGTCAGTCTGGGCAGGGAGCACTACAGAAGGCTAGCTAGCACTGTGCGCAGATGTAGGCATTTAACAACAGAGAAGATCCCACTCCATGCACATGAGGATAAAAGAAAAATTGCACTTCCAAAATCATTACATAAAAAAAAGAAGAAAAAGAGATAAGCAGGACATTTCTAAGGGAACTAAAATAATCAGGTTAATCCCAGTGTGGTTGTTTGATATATGACAGAAACCTGAAGACAGTCGTGTTCTTGTTTTGCAGCTAGATTTTTTGTGCATGATGTGATTGGACTGAAATGCAGGACCAGATATTCAGTCACAACTCTTAACACAAACAGACAAAGATTTTACAGTGTCATTACAGTTGCAGTGCGAAACCATATTGGTTCCCCACTTTATAATCCCCCAACCGGTGAAGCGCTCCAGTTTCAAACCTTATTGGGGTCTTTAAATCCTGCATGGGATTGGGAGACAAGTGTCTGAGTGGCAGGTTGAACACACAATGAGGTAGAACAAAATGTTTCATGAGCATCCAATCAGAGCACATAACACGAGGTGGTAGTGGTGGTGGTTTCCACTGACTACAACAGTGACTAGAATGAGCCTCCGGGGGGCAGTAATTCACCAGCTCAGACATGACACCACACAAACGCCTCAAAAACAGACCAACCAACCAACCAAAGTGATTTCAGGTGGAAAGACCCATTCAATAGTTTAAACCAGATGAACAAACCATTATATAAAATATAGTCATCGCTTTCAGCTTCACACACAAACCCAGATACAGTTCTCCTGCCAGATTCAGCTTCAGATTTCAAATCAAGTCACAAGACAAACTGTTTCCTTTTGTGGTTCCAGTTAAAACTCTGGGGCCAGACAAGCCCTAACCACATTCTGGTTTGGTTTTATAACAATCTTAAAAGTTTTGATTTTACTGATCAAATCCATTGGTTATTATTAGAATTTCAGAATAAAATGAAGGTTGTGGGCTGAATCACTTGAGTCTGACTGATTTTGACAAAATCATTGTCAAATTAAGTGAAGAAAAAAAAAAACCAAAACAAAACAAATGCTACCTTCTTTGGATTGTAATAAAAAAAACTAAACATTTAAAGATTTTTTTTTTTTCCATAAATTCATTTTTGCCTGATTAAAAAAAAGCAATTAACGAGGAAGATGATCAGCAAGAACGATTGCACGTGAGCCCGGGAATGAAAAGGGAAGGAATGGAGAGAAAGAGCAATCATCCTCACTCTTCTCTGCATGGGGAAGTGTTATTGCTGATTCATGTTGACTGATTCAGTCAGGAACTCAAAAAATCTGAAATGTCATGTACCCCCTACAGCTAGCGTGGCTTCCTTACGGCTTTTCTCTCTACGTTTCCTCCCTTTCTATGTGGAATACTCAGCTTGGTTCAGACGGGAGGATGCTGGACTCTTTTTACACTCCACTGTAGACACAGCAGTGAACAGTCATGACTCGCTGCTTTTCTCCTGTTGCCTTCTCAGTAACTGCATGATTGTAAGTGTAATGGATGTTGAAAGGGAGGAGACACAACTCACACACGTGCACACCCGCACGCACGCACACACACACCAACACAGATAGGTAGACAGAAGTTGTCGGAGGAGGGCTGTAAAGAGTTGCAGTGAAAATCTGCATGAGGGTGTGTGTTTTGAGTAGGTATTGTGTGTGTGTGTGTGTCTGTGTGTGTGACTGTGTGTCTTCTGTGCCCTGCACTGCATGTTAGACCTGTGATATGATCTGCATGTTGAAGCTGGGGGAGCGGGACTGCTTGGTGAGGGGCGCTCCAGGAGACAGCAGGTCCTGGGCGTCCTCTGGCCTGATGAGATGCTCCTCTTGCAGGCTGATGGTGGAGTGGCGGTGGGAGCCTCCCGCTGGGAGCCCTCCTTCCTTGTCGGAGCCTCCCAGCACCTCCTCCCGCTCGTCCTCGCCTCCGTTCAGGTTGAAATTCATGCAGTCAAAGGACTTGCTGGAGGACGTGCTGCCAGTCCGCACCAGCGCTGGCCCCGCGGGGAAGCTCAGGTGCTTCTTTATGGGGCTCAGCTGGATGGCGTCCAGGGTGATGCTGGCTGGAGGCGACTGCTGCCTCTGGTGATGCCTCCTCACGGCGGCCTGGTGGTCCGCAGACAGCTCTGCCTGTTTTTCTGCCGCCCTCTCTCGCTCCCTCTCCTTCTCCCGCTCTCTCTCTTTCTCCCTGTCCCGAGACAGTCGGGCTGTGATGGCTTTTTTGATGCTGCTGCTGCTACTGTTCAGGCTGCCGCCCCGCTGGCCCATGCTGCTGCCCGCCTTGGTGCCGCTGGGCTGGCTGCTGTTGGACGCCCCGGAGGAGAAACCCTCGTCCGGGTCGTTGACGTTGAAGGAATCTTCCCCGCCGCTCATACCATCAGCATCTGAACATGGACATGCAAGAACACAAAGAAAGAGAGAGCATGGTAGACAAAGAGAATAGTGAGTGAGGCAGACAATGATAATAAAGGTTATGCTGACAAAGTTGAATATAATTCGACTGTGATTAAGTCCTGTGGAGAATATATTATGGAAGCTCTTAAGTGATTTTTCTTTATTTTTAATTAATCTTTTTGCCACTATTATTTCAATCAGGTTTTTTTTTCCATCAGTATTTGAACATCTCTCAGTGGTCGTTTTCTTCTGAAGGGAAATAAAAACAAAGATGAAATTATATTCATAATGTATTAGGTTATGTAACCTGTTACATCTCTTGGCTATAAATGTATTTTTTAATTGAGAGTATTCTTAGTAAATGTTTTTTGTGGAAGAAAAAAAAAGTTAAAGTTAATAAGTTTTGGTGACTACAAAAACAAAACAATTTGGATTGATCCTAATAAATAAATATTCCCTTGCCTTTCAGGGCTCAATTAAGAATTTAAAAAATAAGAATTAAATAAATATTAATATTTTAGTGCTAACACTCATCATCACTCAATCATGACACCATTTCACTATTAATCCAGGAAAAAGGCAAAACCTTTGCTGCTGATACTTAACTGGCAACAAACTAATTAATCTGAGCAATAACAATAATAACATTTAGGGTTCTGATAAATAATTTAATAATGAGTAAGCTAGATCATTTGGCAGCACAGTGACACTCAACAGAGCACAGTGCTTCATTAGCTCACTCATTATTCACCAGACATGGGAACAATTCAATATAGTGTAGAGTGACCTTGAGCTCTGGTGACCTGGTGCAATCCAGATTGACTAAATCTGACTATCTGTTTGTTTAGGAAAAGTGCGAGTTCAATAATTTTCCCAATATAAGTGGCTTATTCAATAAATATTAAACACATTGATTAACATCTGGTGACAACTTAGTAGAACTCTCCAGACACAACAATGACACATTACTCATTATCGTTCATTTAAAACTTCATCGTTGATTTGTCATTGGCTATTTGAGAGCTGGAAGAAAAATGGAAAAAAAATGATAAATTAAGGGGGAAAAAGCATGTTACTGACAAACAATATGCAGGGTAAAGCCTGTTAAAAGAAGAGACAGAACTGTGCGTCTCCATCATGCATCGCTGGGACAAGCAGAACTGGACGACAGGGAATCACAGGCAGCACCAGAAAAAGAAATGGAGAAATCGAGAAGAAAAGGTCTGGACTGACATGCACATAACATGAGGAGAAGACGCATGCTCTCCTGCCCCGTCCCCTCGTTTCTCCTGTAACACCGGCCCAGCGGTCACATGGTTGACCGGGCCGAGACGAGCCTGCCAATCTGTGTGGACCGCTGAGGCGAGTCCATTCACCTCATCAGATCAGTAGCACTCCAGTTAGAGCTGACAGCCCACCAGGCTAAATGGGCCAGGCTGCCAGCCGTCACAAGCTCAACCCAGTTCTAGATGAAGAGTGAAAAGCTCAGAAGTCCAAACGCTGCACATACAGCTGAGGCTGAAGGACTTTTTGCGAGGTCTATCCTTCTGACTACATTTTACTTACATAATGCCGCTTGCCATTGGTTTGCACTCATTTCAGTATTCCACAAACAACAGCGTGCAGAGGTTAATCCACTGCAGTAAACAGTGAGTCGGCGTAATTTTGTAGCAATTAAGCAGGAACCATTTTAAAACTCTTTTCTGATAATTGAATATTTCCAGAATATAAAATAAAATGAAGGGGAATCCTAGGGGGGAAAAAACAATAATAAAACAAAATCTAGTTAAATGGTTTTGACATGCAGCCACAATTAAAGGCCATGCATTAAAAAAAGAAAGTACAGTAATTGTACATAAACACTGAGCGATCACTCTTCTAAAATAGTTACTGTTGTTCTCTCTTAACTGGGTGGCAGGTTCAATCACCTCTGCTGCACCAAGTTCAATGAAAGATCGTAGGAAGAGGACAGGATGGCAAACACTGACCGTAAAGCCAAGGAAGGAGCCGATCTTCTGTCATTTCAAAGGATCTGAATGATGTTTCAAGACCACGCATGGAAATGGACAAACATTCAACAAGACAAAATGGGCCGTTTCATAGGTCCTGGCAGTGGCGTAGCTTTTCCTGTACAAAGTATTGTTTGTTTTTTTGTTTTTTTTTCATCTTTGACAACATTCGGTCGATTCATTGGGCCTTGCCATTTGAAGTGTTAGTGTCAGAAGGTTTTGTGTTATTGCGGAAATATTTCGAAGCTTGCTGTAGCGTGCACATGCATGATGAAGGGCTCGTTCCCACTCACTGAGCTGAGGAAAAAGACACGTAGTGTGGTGTGCGACACAAACTTAGTATATGGTAGAGATAAGGCTGCTGGACTAAAATGGAAAGCCTCTTCCTGCAGAATGATGGCAGCAGATGGGTGCTGCTGGCCTGAGTGACCAAAACCTTATGGTGCTGTCAAACACTGTGAGGGGGCAGTACGAGAACAAGATGTCGGGTACTCTCTGCCAGTTTTGTAAAAAAAAAAAAAAAAAAAAAAGGATGTATTTTTCCTCTTAACGCTACGGAAAAAATAAATCCATGACACCAATTATCAGAGATGGAGGGTTGAGAAAGCCCAGAGTAAAAGGGTCAAGCTGCAGGTTTGGCACTGAACATGCTCAGTGAGTGACAAGGGCAGCAGTCTAAAGTACACTGGAGTAGGCATGATGAGGATAAAGAGGATATGGCATGATGACAGGCCCCATGCAAAATGGCCACTAGCTGCACTTCCTTCAAACCCAGAATAGGCGACTCTTCCACTCTTCGCTGAGATGCAAAATAGCAGTAGTCTGGTAGCAGAGGGGTATTTGGCTGAGGGTCTCAGACTGGATGAGTTAGTATACTCTGGGGAAGTGAAGAGGAGGCCAGAAGGGGAACGGCAGAATTAACCCCCCTCAACTTGAAGAGGGGCAGAAGGAGGAGGAGGAGGAGGTGTAGGAGGAGGATTGGGAGGATGCAGATCGAAGGTACACCTCCTCCTGAGATCCCCTCTGCTCTGGGCGTCTGCCCCTTTCCCCTACCCTCAAGTGTGATGGGGGGAATGATGCTGCTGCTGCTGCTGCTGTGGTGGCTGTGAGCCCGCCCTCCTCTTTCCTCTTGGGCTGCTGCGTCCCAGGGAGAGTGGTGGTGGTGGTGGTGCTGGTGCTGGGCGAGGCTAGGAGTATTGACGTTGAGGCTCAACTCGGCTTCGGTTGAGTAGTCAAAACAATCTGGGAGTCAACAACAAAGACGGGGAGATGCGTTTCTTTAGTGGCAGCAAGCCTCAACCGATTCCGGTCTCATCATGGGCACAGCAGGCCAAACAGAGGTCTGTAAATTCATGTGCAGATAAGGAAATAGAGAGAAAAAAAGGCTGCAATAATGTTTTAAAAACCAATTGCCCCATTAAAAGTCCATCTACTGGCACCATTTTGTTGTGAGTTTCTCTTCAAACACAAACCTTCGTTTTAACTGGTGATTCGAAGCACAGCACACACTTAATAGACAAAACAAGCAAAAAAATAAAATAAAATTAAGAGCAATAAGGAACAGTGAGTGGCACAAGCACTGCAACACAGAGACTATATGACCACATTACATACAATAACTGCCTTGAAACACCATTTGGATGATGCTAATGGTGCATTTAGGTTACACAAGAAAGAGGTTTTTCTTCTCATTGATAGGGACAAACACCAGAAAAGTCATTTTCTCACCAATTAGATGCCTCTTGTGGCCTTTGACAGATCAAAAGAACAAAAAGTAACAGCTCGTCAGGTTAACTGGACACTGGTCTCTTTTTCCTTGTACAACTTTCTTGTCCACCTACCCCAGGGTGCTAAATTACTAATGAGGATGACAAAAAAGGGTATCGCAATGAATCTACCGTGCCGTCACATCTACTGAGATCTCTCTTGTTCGCTTCGCTGTGTGCTGCAGCCATGACGGCAAGTTTTCCTCCCGCTGCTCCCGGGCATCTAGCCTTACCCCCTCGTTTCCAGCGGTGGCGCCGTATGGACGCGGTGGTGATGGCTGAGATGGAGATGCGGCGGGTGGTGGGCGTCACCTCCACCTGGAGCACCTTGCGTCCCCGCGGTTCGTCGGGAGCGCTTTCTGGCAGCGAGTTCTTCATGGCGTTCCCGAGCTGGAGGTCACACACACAGACAGAAGCAGAGCGATATGCTGTTAAATGACTGAAGCACAAAGCCATGGCAATATTTATGGCAGATCAAAAGCATTGATTTTTTCTTAAGTATTTTTATTTGACTTGGGCTCTACAGTTACTGTGTATAATAAACTCGTCGCAGACTACACTGTTGGTCTTACCAGGAGCGGCTGGGAGTAAAGCTCCAGCTGAGCTCGGTACAGAATGTCCTCCAGTGCTTCCCGGCCCATCTCCCACTCTCCATTGTATCTATGAAAAACACAAAACACAAATGTACAAACATGGGCATGTAAAACAAAGTCATGTTGTGAACTCATTTTAAGAAAACAGTGTCTGACACAATGCCTTGATGTGTGACTCACTTCTCACATATTTTTAGTTATTAAGTAATGCCTGTGGCCACAGCGATTACACCTCGCCGTTTTGAAGACACAGGTTGAACAAACATTGGTGTGACAGAGTCAAATTTTATAGATAATGATGACACATCATGAGAGTGGGATGAAAGAAATAACACCAATGAATAAATCACATAAGCCAAAACCACCTTTTGTGTTCTCAAGATGTCACAACTTTTTTGAAGTCACCGTCTCCGTGACCTTTGACCGCCAGAATCTAGTCACTTTGAGTCCAAGTAAACATTTGCACCAAATTTGGAGAAACTGGCCTGAGATTTTATGGATACATTTCTTTTGCAAAGCCAAAATCTTTTTTTGTGAGGTCACTGTGAGGTCACCTCTTTTTTTTTTACCTTTAACAACCAAATCTAATCAGGTCATCCATAAGTGCAAGTGAATGTTGGTGCCAGATTTGATAGTGTCACGAGAATGGGACGCACGTACATACAGACAAACCAGAAACAATAGTCTCCGGGTCTGGCCCGTGCTGATGCGGAAACATAAAAAGCACGGCCGCACGGCTGAACTCCCTTTGATCCGTCCCTGCACATGCAACAATCACACAGCCAAGGACAAATGCCTGGGGTTCCTTTTAGACTCAAGATGAAAAGAGAGGGATGAATGGGCAGGTAAAAACAGACTCTCTGATGTTGTGAAGGCTAGAAAAAAAGAAAAAGAAGAAGCTCTAGACGGTATACAAAAAAACAAACAAAAAACACTCCCCCAACAACAACAAATAAACATATTTGGCCTCTGTGTCTCTACAGTATTTGTCTCTCCCTCTCTCTCTCTTAATTTGGCACTACACTGCAGTAGCATTAGCGAACATATTAACCTAAATCTCAGAGTGTCCTCCGCAAATGCCAAGCTGTGGATTCATGTTTATCTGCCCTTCACGTGCGCCTGCTTGGGCCAAGGGTGAATATGAGAGCTCCAGCTGGCACTGAGGTGACCTATGGTAGGGATTACTAAAAAGGCTATTATTCTCACACTCTCTCTCTCTCTCTCTCTCTCTCACAGTCAGGATTTTTTCAGGTTTTTTTTTTTTTTTTGACTGGTCCAATCTCCTGATTGCTGCTGTGTACTCTCATGGGGGTGATGAGGCAGAATGCATACTCAGTCTCTCCCACTCCCCTTGCTACACCATCCTTAACAGTGGTGATTCCAGTCACTACTATATCAGGGGATCCATCTCTGAGGATGAGCTGTCATCGAGGAGCAGTAATCAGCTTTGCAACGACTGTCCTCATAGGGGATGAAATCACCTGCTCCCACAATGCACTGCCGATGTAATCGGTCTGTACAGTGGGGAGCTGCTGTCCTTGGTTGAGAGCTTGCATACGCTGTTAGGAAATTTTCTACAACAGAATCGAGACTGTCCTCATTAGAGATGTCCCACAGAGGCAAATAACAAATATGAGAAATATTGTGTTTGCTTATTCATAAGGGAACAGATAATAATCAGCTTTAATTATGCAGCACCTCTCAAAACAAAGTCACTAAGTGCTAGTCACTAAAAGACAAACAATAAAAAACATTTAAAAACGATTTGAAGTTTTTACAACATTGGAAGGAGAAAATTCTTTTAAAAATTACGTAAAATTATGTCTTTAGAAATATGTCTGAAGAGCTATTTGTCAATCTAGTCTCTTAAGGGAGGTTGTTACACAGAGTGGGCACCTTATTAAAAAAGGTGCAGTCACACCAAGTCCAGAGCCAAGACTGTGGAATCGCTAACAGAGGTTTGGCTGAGGACCTCAGGCTGCAACTGGGAACAGCTTGCCATCGGAGCTGTTGGAGACCTAAAGCGACCGCCGACCGGTGTCGAATACACCTGGCTGATTGAACATGGCAGGGGAGAGTGAGACTATGGAGGTGTCAGAAACAGTGTGAGTGTGTAACATTTGCTGACCTATTCCACTGGCATGTTTCTATCTGAGATTAGTTATTACCTAAATCTGCAACTGCACTCTTCTTTACAGAGCTCGTACACAAGTTTCAGCTCGGTCTGGTTAGTACCAGCAGCAGGCAGCTGTTATCAGTGGTAAAACTCACTGTACACTAACTACTAAGCACAAAGCTCAGGATGTAAAATTAGCCGGAGAAGATAGTTGAGTATTTAGCTCCTTTAAAGAGACCAACTCCTGTGGGAAATAGGTCCTTCAGGAGTTGGTAGGAGCTAAAAACAGAGCTAGAGGAGGAGAGAGTGAGTACTTCCACCACGTGGCCGGAAACACAAAATCTAAAAAATGATGATGTTACTTTGTAAATGCTGGATGAAAAAATACAGAACTGTTTGCTTAAAGGGTGATGATATGTTGCTGTGTTCAAAACTTGTTCTATCAGATACATACATGGCGTGATAAACAGCAGTCAGCATCTGCACCATGAACTCAGGGTCCAGCAGCACGCGGTTGCATGGTTCCCTCCAAAGCTTCTGTTGTTGCCGGGGGAAGCCACAAACACACAACCTGAGGAGATAAAACACATAAACAAGCAATGAGTACGGTGAGTAAAGTCATCCTGAATGAGGCTCAGACACAGGGAGGGGGATTGGGAGGTGATGTTTCAAATATCAGTGCCCCTAAACCGCCTTAGGAAGAAGCAGAGGTTGAAAAAAAAAAAAGAAACATCAGTTGCTAACCGAGTAAACTAAACAAAAAGGAAACACATCAAACACTGACCAGGGGGAGTCAAATTTTAACTACTTTACACCTTTAAAGGTCGAGCAAAGTTAGACCATGGGAGAGCGCATTGTTCTCATGCTCTAAAATCTTCACAGCCACAGTTTGCCCTCTGTCTAGACTAAGCTTGCTTCAGGCGTTGTCTGACTGCTGGCTCGCAGTAGGGAAGTCTTCGTATCCTGAGCCGTCTGCAGATCCTGTTCACTGTCTCATAGTGTGAATTCCACATCGATTCTCTCCCCTAACCCTGGGGTTTCCAAGGCAGACAGACTAAGACAGGTATCCAGCTGTGATGCTTTCATTTGGCCAATCACACACACAACTGAGATCTAATGAAATCGCTATAATAAAATCCTCCTGCAAAGAGGACGGTCGGTATCGAGGTTAGCGTATAGCCACAGGGTAGGGGAGGGGATTTAATCCTCGTTTCAGGAGAGCGTGTAATGAAGGTAGATGAAGGGAGAGGGAGGTCACTAATTGTGTACTAAAAGGACAAAACTGTGGGCAAAAGGGCAAAATAAAAAGAGAAAGAAAATAAAAAATAGACAAATGTGCTTCCTACTTGTGTTTTTTTTTTTTTCTCACCTTGAGCTCATTCTGCAGACTGACTGATAGGAAGATAGGGGCATGTAGACCACAGCAGAGTTGTAGCACAGCATGAGGAAACACAGCACTTCAAACCTGAGAACCATTAAACACAACAATACACTCTTATTATGGTCCAATTAAATATTTTAAGAAAGAAATTTAAAAAGTGAAGATTTCATTAACCCAATATCAGTTGAATCTCAGCTTGTCTACTTTTGTTTACAACATTTTCTAACATTTTGTTTTTGACACCTTTACTGGAGACAATTACACAGACTTCATCAGGCAATTTATCAGCTCTGTGAACTGTTAAATAGCCTGATAAGCACACTGCTTACATCGCAAGCTTCGTCCATTGTAAGCGATTTCACTGTATGTTAGAGGCATAACCTAATATACTGCAGTAATCATCTCAACACACACCATGTCAATACTGCAGGTCCACCTCAATGCAGAGGGTCAACCTGCACGTGTAAAGGCCATATTGACCATGTGTGCCGAAGGAGGTAAAAGAAATGGCCCTGGCTGCATATTATCAGGAGCTCTGGGCTTTCTCCTAAGGCCCAGCCACAGAAATAGATTTCCTGATAAACTGCGAGGCCTGGCTCCGATGAAATCCATTCAGGATATTTATGATGCTCTACAGTATGTTCATTGTAGCCGAGGGGCCTTGATGCTCCGGAGAAAACACACAGGATGACCAGCGTTATCTGTCCTGCCCTTTTGTTATCAGCTCTGGTAGTATAGATGTACATCTGCCTCTGCATGTGTCACTACAAACAAACTAATGTACAAGAGTGCAACGCTGCTCATTTCAGTGCCACTGAAAAAAAGAGAAGTCTGGCAGGATTCCCGCATGCTTCACTGCTATGCTAATATTATCATTCATCTACAGCAACAGAGAATATGCGAGAGCCAAAAAAGCTTTCAGGCTTGCCGAGTCTGGCCAGAGGGGGCTAAATGAGAGTGCAAGGTTATGCTTTGATCATCTTAAAAGGTGTTTTCCATCTCACAGGAAAGGACTTGTTGTAAGGTGAGATAATATTATTTTTCTTAAATGAGAATTCCCACCTTGTGGTTGTATACCTGCCTCCACCAAAACACCTTTTCTGTTCTTGAGATATCGCCTTCTCACAGGAAAAAGTTTTATATGATTATGTAACTTTTACTTTTGACCACTGATATCTATCCAGAGTCCTGGTGAAAGTTTGTGCCAAAATTTGAAGAAGTTCCCTCAAAGTATTACGGACATATTGTCCAGGGATGAGACAGACGGACAACGTACAGACAACATGAAAGCAGAACATCCCTGACTCTGACAGTCATTGCTGTAGAGGCATAAAAAACTGGATTGTACTGTATTTAAAGTTGGATTCAGTCTGCTGACGCCACGTAGATGATTGGCTAACAGCGCCTCCTCTTCTTTTTCCAAAAACCGAGCCGGTTGTCATCCTCTGTTAACTCCCTCTAGACTTTGCAAACGCCTCCGACCTGCTGTGATTTAATCTCTGCTGTGTGTGTGTGTGTGTCTAATTACTCCCTCTCTGATAGCAGCTGGTTGAGTCAGAGAGCCATACCTGTTCTGAGCTGTGAAGGTCTCTCTCTGAGGGTGGAGGCCGCTGTACACCACTCGGATCAGGTCATGTTGACAGAGAGCTCCCTCTGTCAGCGCTATGGACCCCAGACTAGAGGGCTACACACACACACAGACACACACACACACACACAAAAGATAAAACAAAGATGATTAAACAGTTGCTCACAACGTTGGCTTTTACACGTCAGTGAACGAGATGACGTGCCCTTCAGACTGGTTAATTGAGAAACTGGGGCCTGGGCTGTGCTCGCATGGAGAGCTGCTGTGATTAGTGTTTGTTTGTTTATTACAGTGAAATGAGATTACAGCTGGACCTCTGCCAAACTCACACCTTTGACCGGATCACTGTACCTGGCAGCACTTGACTTCTTTTCTGTCAGGCTCATTCATCTGCTTCCAAACTTGGGAACAGAGAGATTTTAGTTGATAAATTGCTGACTGTACAAAACCTACACTGAAATCCATGTGTTAAAAATTCTCTCCGTCTCTCCTGCAAATTCCTTCATGCAACATTAAACCCAGGATTTATGCACTACAGTGCTCCCGTTCAACTGCTTAATCTGTGTTTCTATTTGAGTCTCTCCGCTTTCTTAAAAATACTGACACCTCAGAGTTTCATGCAGTGTTTTATGACTCTAAGATCACCTCCACTAACATTATAAAAAGCAATTCACCTTTATGAACCTAAACATTCATCTTGTGGCAAAGAGTCAAGGTGTTAATTATGGATGTTTCAAACTAATTTCTCTAAAAATTAACACATCTAAATATAGAAAACTCAACTGGTGGAAATGTATTTCGAAACAGTCTGCATACAGTCTTATTTTCATGTAGATCAAAACCTTGCCCAAGATGTTATTCCACTTTCCATCTAGCTGATTTACAACATCTTGACATTAGCGTGGGGAGAGGGGGCTGCTTTCTCTGTAAAAGACCTTAACTGTAAACTACTGTTGTACATTCATATTATACGAATAAGTAAATCAACCAACTATCTCTGGTGAAGTGATGAGTGAGGATAGCAATGTTTAATGTTTATTTGAGTAGTCACGCACATCCCATCAAATGACAGTTTTTATTTCATCATCAATGACCTAAAGTTTAACTGATCATGAGACACACAAACACTTCTGCTTAAAATATCATAGATAACCTATCCTGATTGAATCATAAGAAAACTGTCACCTGATCTTCATCATAGTAATATATATATTTTATGCATCAATAGCTCAGTCCCTTCAGTTCCATCATCTCTGTATACTGATTTTTATTATATGATGTGGCAAAAATGAATCTCTTACTTCGCTGAGTAAACCAGAAAGAGGAAGAGAGACAGGTAATGACTGATCTAAATTTATGTCCAAGTGAGAATATGTCACAAGGCCACTTCATTCTCGTGGTGTTCAGAGCAAAAATCTCCCCTAAATTGAATTGATATTCTGTCCTAAGTATCTTGGGCAGAGGAGGGGAGGATGGATTAATTCAAAAAGAGACTGGAGTGTATGCTAATGCTGCAGGCCTGGGGATAAGGCCATGTGACGTGCAAAGCTGTACTACAGCCTAGGAAGCTTGTTGTGATTCATGCACACACACACACACACACACACACACATACACACTCACACACGAACGCACGAACGCACACACACTCATACACACACTCCTCCTGTCTCCCTGCTTTCTTTATTCTCTCAGCATGGAGGAAAGAGCCTCTCAAGCTTGTAATTACAGCGATAAATCGCCTACAGCACACACTGTCGTCTCATCAACCAACACACACACACAGAGGACCCGACTGAAGGCCGTCGTAGTGTATGAAAATATCCAGCACACTCTGCTCTGTTTTCAGGTAGCAGGATTTAAAAAAAAAAAAAAAAAAAAAAAAAAAGACACTGTGTCGTTGTGACCTGACTAAATGGTCCTAGGTCAGCATGTCCTGTTGGGCACCTTGCTAATGAATTCCAGCTCAACACAACAGTCAATACTGTGCCCTGTTTTAGTAGTCAGGTCAGAGGATTGAGAATGACTAAAACTAAATGAGTGAAACTGATTTGAACACCAAAGTGTTACGTCCTTTTTAAAACAGAAAAACATCACAGAGAACAGATACGTATGGGTTAAAGTTACGTTTCAAAATGCAAGGATTGTTCTGTTTCCTGCTCTGGACGACTTTTATGTTATATTTATATTTTTATATTTTCAGAATTAGATGAAGATGAAGAGGAAAAGTGTCCCTGGCAGAGTGGGAGGTGAGGTGTTAATATGCTCAAAACTAGAGTTGGTGTGGGGATGTATGCACCTCCACTAACCAGTCAGTACAGTTTACACCCACGTCTGTCCAGCCTCAAATGATACATGCAAATAAAGTCAAAGAGGAATTTATTAAGAGTTAATCTGTACTGTAGTATTATCAGGATGTCAGTTCTTTAGTTGTGGCCAAAAACATGTCTTATGAGGTTGCATTGTTTGTGACCTTTGAGCATTCATCCAATCCAAGTAAACCTTGTCCAAACTGAGATAAGATTACTATTGTCTCCGGCTCCGACTGTTGCCACAGCAGAGGCATAACTAAATGGCAGCACTAAAATGGGTGATGAAAAGCTGGCTGTCATAGAGAGTGGTGAAATGTTTACTCATAGACATCTATAGTACAGCTTTCGGTTTTACAAACAATTAGAAATTAAAGGAACAGTATGAAAAGCTACCCCCAGCCGGAAGCATATGGACACCCACTAATGGATGAGCCCTGGAGGTGAGGTTAATGAAAATGGACGTCCAAGTGTTGGACACTGAAGTGTCATCTTCCAAACAGACACTTCAATAAGTCCCTGGGCACCTCCCATAGTCAGATGAAAGGAGGCAAATGGAGGAGACAAGGAGGCAGGAGCAGCAATAAAGACTGAAAAAGGCAGGAAGGGTAAAAAAAAAAAAGGGTGCACTGGGGAGGGAGGTGCGGTGACAACATCGATTGCTAGGACAGCCGGGCATCCTACCTCATGATATATCGATGGTTTGGACAGAGATGGGATTGTGAAGGACAGGAGCTTGCTGTTGCCATCTTTGTCCACAATCTCCTGCAAAATCCAAAGATAAGGAGAGACAGAAAGCTGTGTCATAAAGGGAAGGGACAACAGTCGGGTATAAAACGGCATAAAGACATAAAGACTTCTAACCCAGTGGTGAAAACATTTAGCAGCACACAGATAACAACTGCTGTACTGTCCACTGTCCCTCTCACTGCTGCTGCATGTTATTGACTCTGACAGATTGAAAGTCACTGCCAGCACCATCACTACTCAATTCCAATTTCACACTGTGATACGTAATGAATGCGTCCCTGAAAATTATGCCATTTCTAAAAGTAATGCCTGATTATCTCCACCAGTCTAAATGATAATCAAGTGCATTCAAAGAGATAATGCAGCCGAGCATTTTTCATTTGGCACAAAGCACTTGTTGTTCCTGCTCTTTGCTCTGTAAAGCAATGACGTGCTGAGGAGGATTCAAGTGGTGTGTAAAAGTCATCAAAGCAATTGTTTCGACTGCCATGTGAGGCAGACACTTAACTGATTGAGAGACAGCGTTATTTGTGTTTTCTCTGAGCACAACATTCTTCAGCTCTATCTCTGTAATTTATGGCAGTCGTGGCGGGTGGGGGAGCTTTTGTTATATCATCAAATATGGATAAATGTGCTTTAACTGAAATTGTTTTTGTTTTTTTTTAACATGGGCTGCAGTGACCACAGTTTGTTTTCTGGCTGTTCAGGGCCAATACAACTAAATGAATGCAATGTGGAAAATAAATATACTGTATCAGTTTATCTATTACTCCCTCCGAGCATCCATGATTTGGGTTTTGAAATGTGCTACCAAAAAAGGGTTTTTATCCCTTTTTATCTCCTATTCTCTCTAACATTCACCGTTCTCTTGGTTGAAGTCGTGTCCTGCCCTTCAGTGGGAAACTGCATGTCTCTGAATATCTGATGGGACTGTTGAGAGCAAAGCTGTTTATCAGAGTTCAGTTGCCAGTGACCAAAGGCAAGAGAGGGCAATGACAACGGACTGTATATGTGTGTCTGGGGGAGTAGTATGGATACGGAGGGATAAATTATGCATGGATATACCTTCAGCCGTGCCAGCTGACATGGAGCTCTTTCTATTGATATCTCTAGCTCTTAGCCCATTTCCCCAAGGGTGTTTCCTGGTGATGTAATCTATCCTGGGTCTATCCATTAACTGGGCTTTTCCCCTGCAGATTGACTTTCTTGTCAACAGGCAAGCAGCCTCACTAATGCTCCACCTGTGTTACGTCTAAACATATAACCAGTGATTTGCATATTAACGCTCCTCACAGCCTTCCTCATAGTTGTATAAACAAATGACTTCCTGTATTCATAACGCCTGGTAACAACTTACATCATGCAAACTATTGAGCAAATCTTAAATTATGACATGAATGCACCTGATGAGTAGGAGAACAAGTTGCAACAGTTTGGACAAAAAACAAGGTCCTCTTTGTCAGCTGAGAGCAACAAAGCCAAAGCCACGCCATCCCAGTTAGCCAATAGTCGGGTCATGTGCTATAAGAGTTAAGTGCAGTGAAAGGAATTTGAACATTGTGATCATTGCTGCTGCTCATTTGCGCTCAATATGATAGTGCTATCAACAGGAGCTGAATGATTCTCCTAATCTTTGTTTCTCTGCAGGACAATACTCCATCAGAACGGGGGGAAATACTCGTTTGCTTTTTGTTTACTGATGATTTATTAATGACAGCTTCTTTTCTGCAGTCCCCGAACAGTTGTCATTTTGCCTCTCTCTTGGTAAAATAAAGATGTAAACTGGCAAACAAAAAATTACCTCATTGCTCGCACATTTAAAATTCAAAAGGCAAAACCCTCTAAAAGGTCATGCCTTTGCCCCTCACCACCACCACCACCACCACCACCACCACCACACCCACAAGGGCCGACACCCACCAGGTTATAGATGCCCAGCAGGAGGGCTTCAATGCAGCCATTGCTCTGGCGATCTCTGCTGGCTGTAACACGCAGATATACCCACACCAGCTCGGGCAGGAACTGCAGGGTGAAGCGTCGGAGGCGGTCTTCAGAGCTCCGGTACAGCTCGAACAGCTGGTGGCACACAGGCTCCAGAAGCTGCAGCAGGAAATATGTAAATGCAAAGCAGCACAGGTAAGACACATTCATGGAAAATGAAACACAGTTATTAGGTTGTTCTAATGAGGTTATGATCAAAACTGGATTTGAAAATGTAAAGTAACGTTTCTGTATATTCAGATTAAAAACGCTCCAAGTCATTTTTATCGTCATTCTACAAGCGTAAGTTTGACCTACATAACCAAGAACTGGCATCTTTATGTTGTATGGGGAAAAATCAACATGAACATATGCTTTTGGTGATAAAAAGTTAGAAAAAACAAAAGTGCTGGATGATGCCAAGATGTAACAGTGTAAATCCTGTTTTCTCTCGTATGCTGAGTGTTTTTCAGGAGGACATTAAGATAGGATTCGTGCTTTACAGCTCTTATTTCAAAACACGAATGGATCTCAGCCTGATCGTAACAGGAAGAGACAGGCGGTTGGAAGGAAAGTTTTGCCGTTCAGTAGTGGGAGACGCGCAAGAGCAGGGGGGATAAATCACTACAATGAGAGTCTGGTCAGATGTTGTCTCAGGGGAGCCAGCTGAGCCGATGTGTTTACACTGTCCAGGGGTCAGTGAAGTGAGTGCCCACACAGCACTGCTCTTGTGTGCGTGTTGTACTGTGGCTACGCCTGGAATATGCAGCAACTCATCGATGAATTTTTGGCAGAGGGGTTTTGGTCTGCCGCATCAGTCAAGTATGACTCCCTCTCTGTCACACAAACACACACACAAGCCCTCTCCTGGATCGCTTGTCCAGTCATTAATAAGGTTGTGCAGTCAGATTGACAACGCTAATGGAATTTAGATCCCCGGTTGCTTGACACCAAAATTCAACCATGAAAGAGCGAGGAAAAGAGTGGGGAAAGAGAATTGGAGGCACCAACTGTATCATTAGAGTGAAATTAAAGTCCCGTCTCACTGAGTGCCTCAGGCCTTTGCTCGAAAATTGTGTCATTAGGTCCTTTAAAGAGAATATACTGGCTTAACCCTGCTGGTATTGTGCTGCTTGTGCGCTGCAGTTGTGCCCGATAACAACCCGAGTTTGTGCGTTGTGAGTACAGTATAGTATCTGTTTGCATCTATGCACATAGCTTCACCAGTGTGGGCAGCAGATGTTCCAGTTTTTTTTTATAGGGTTGTGTGTGTGTGTTTGTATAGGGAACACTGTGTGCACTCTCACAGGTGATGTGGCCAGTACTGGCACTGTGCCGCTTCATCGCATTCTCCCAGAGAGGTGTGTGCTTGTTTTTCAATGTGTACACGACACAGCTGTGTGTCAGTTTCTTTTTCACTGCAAACTGAAGCTAGTATATCGTGCGAGTCTCACCAGCAACACATTTACTTTGAGCTAAAAACAGTCTGGGACCGGGATGTAAGTGTGTGTGTGCCCTGTGTATCACCTCATTGTTGGGGTCCTGAATGACTCTGTAGAGCGCCGGCACCAGGGACTTCTTTAGATGAAGACTGCCGGCGTAGCTGGGGATGTGGGTTTCCGGTAAGGACTGAAGCAAAAAGAGAAAGAATAGTTTGGTGAGATGTATGTATTTTTGCAACTCGTCAACAGCAGAGTAAATAATCTGCTTCCTGTTTACACTGGCTCGCACATGCCCAGTGGATGTGGCTGCTCAGGTCTGTATC
Source organism: Trachurus trachurus (assembly GCF_905171665.1). Taxonomy (NCBI): domain Eukaryota; kingdom Metazoa; phylum Chordata; class Actinopteri; order Carangiformes; family Carangidae; genus Trachurus; species Trachurus trachurus. Next base: position 14,225,089 of record NC_139899.1, on the reverse strand, counting down.
GGGCGTGTCCTGGTGTGGAGCACGTACGGAGATCGACTCTGATAAGAAGCAAAGATGGTTTTCTGGACTGAAATGTTTCATGTTGACCTGCATAAATTTCACTTCAATATAGTTTTATATTGAAGTAGTAGTGTGAATGTGGCCTGAAAACACCTGCGAACGAGTCAGTTGCACATTCCTCCACCAACAGCCGCCCAAACACAGCATCTTTCTGTCTATTGGTAGCCATCAGGCGTCAGTCAGCCCACAAATAACCCACACGCAAATGACACAAGTGCACACACCCATATGTGTTGTTCACAACAGATATTCTGACATGCCATAGCACGAAAATCACAGGTCTTTCTCAAAACAGTAATAATGGCGCTGTTCTAGTTGACTGAATTTACTTTATAACTCATTTTATTACTCATACCTGTACTTTTCCCGCTGTAACATGCCAAAACCTTGCTATTAAAACACCATCCTCTCTTAGGCACAGCCAAATGCATTCTGGAAAATGTGGGCAAATGCCTAGCTGGGAAAATCAATACGGCAGGTTCAGTGAAAGTGGACACAAAGGAATCGCACAATAACTTTTTGAAGGCACACAAGAGTGATGATATCTGACCGGTTCTTTAAATGGTCAAGATTGTGTGTTTGTCTGGAGATGACATGGGGGGCTGAAATCCCCTCTCAGCACAGCCTCAGTGTGGTCACTTTGAGGACAGAACACAATGTCCCTGGTCTGCACCACTCACACCATGAGTCATACCAATCCATTTCCCTCACTATTCATCATACTCCCTCCTATCTCTTTAACAATTTTGTGCTATCATCTGCCACCACTCCCTTCATCACACACACACACACACACACATCATTTTTAAATACTTCATGTGCAGTGGCCATTTCAGTCGGACTTGACTGAAGGCAGCTTTCATTAGCCTGGCCTGTGTGCTGTCATGCTTACACCTGATGTCCACAGGGTGCAGCTGCAGGAAGTTCAGCAGTTATAATGCTGCCAATCTTTATGTTTACACCCGATGTATACACTTTCTCACCTGCCTTACGATTGGTAGGGTAACAGATACTTTGTATCTCTGCCTCTCTTCTTTAGCTCACTACCTGAACGGAAATACTATTCCTGTCCTGCTTCACACTCTAAAAGAAAATGTTACATATCATTAGATATTACATTCATCTCATTTCTTTAAAAGATCAGCATTTATTTACATTCACAAGTTAAATTTCATAATTTAGACATGCAAGCTTCTTAGTCAAAACCAGACCCAGTGCGTGAAGGCAGCACAGAGAGAAAAGAGCTGCTCATGTATCCAGCTGACATTAGAGGTGAGGCCCGTCAGAGTCCTGTACTTCCTCATATCTAAATCAACATTGTCTTGTTTGCCTGCACTTTATCATGTTGTGTGATATGTGGTGATGGTGAACATCGAGCGAGATGTGTTCTTGATTTACAACTGGGGAGTGCCTTTAATAAATGTGCCAGAATTAGGAACAGTCAAGTGTTGTTACAATCTTTTTTTTTTTTTAAGTTTCAACCTACATGATGGTGCGTTTCACATATCATTGATTTTCAGTCATGAGAAAGTGAAATGGACTCTGCATTACCACGTTTGTCAGTTTCATCCAAGTTAGACACAGCAATGATTTACACGGCGTACAGGAATAAAGGGATTAGTGAAATTGGCCTGTGTGTAAAGCCTGTTCACACTTTTTACATGCCTGCAAGCAAAAGCAAGTTCCCATTAAAGCATGATGGAGATTTTGATAAGGACGGTTAAGCGTGTCTACTTTTTAAACTGAAGCTCTAAAAATGCTTTAGGTACAGTTCATGTGTAGCCTGAGCCTGAAAAGGACAAAGTACAAACAGATTACAGCGATGAGAGCAGAGCTGACCCTGAGTGTTAACTGTCCTAAAACGATTTTACATGGTATTTAAATGTACAAAGGACTGAAATATTGAAGAGGTGACATGCACGCACTTGCACACTCCACACTCTTCTTGATTGTTCTTGTCAAACCCCACGGTGTGTGGTTTCTGCAGGAAAAAAAAAGAAGCCTCCAACAATGTCTCCCAGGGACACATTTCCCCGACATGAGTCACCATGAACAACAACAGAGCGGAGACTTTACCTTGAATTCTGAGAGCCATTCTTCGACAACACCGCGTTCTGAACCCAGCATCTTCCTCAGAGACCCCCCCTCAGCTGCCTGGTGAACAAAGAGAGACAGAGGACAAGGAGGGGAGATGAAGATATGGTGAAATAAAAGGCCAGCAGAGGCTTAGAGAGAAGGAGAGGACACATGGCAGCCATTCACAGCGAGCACATCAGCTCACAACCTGTCCTTGCAACGACATGAAGAACCGCACAAGTGTTTTTCCATGTTTGAGCCTATTTACGTCACAGCACATATACTTCACTTTAACGTTAACCATTTACCAAAGAAACCCAAGTTGTTTCTATGTCAGAATGGGTCTACTGAATATATGCACCCTTTTTTTCTCTTCAGTTTATATTGGAATGCAAATAACATGCAGGTACTTGAAACTTGCTCGGTATTCACAGTGAACAGTCGGTTAACGTTTGAAATGTATGCAGGTCAAAGCACAGGCTGAGTTCCTGTGCGGCAAGACAACAGGCAAACATATAAGGTCTGATAATAGAGACGGACGAGACGGCTCAGCTGTATTTCATGTCACATCTTTCAGGCTTGGTTTTTTTTTTGTTTTTTTTTGTTTACATTTTTCGCCGTTGACCCTTGGCCCGGTTTGCTACAACTTTACCGTGAATCTCCCACCCCATAGTGTAATGTTGCATCAAATATGACAAATACAAATTTTGATTCTCAACATTTTGAGGTATAGAAACCAATGCCTGCCTGGAAAGCAGTAAATGGACAAATGAAAAAAAAAAAAAACCACTTCACAAACAACACATGTATGGTCATTCACTGCCTCTGAATGTGGAGGCTATGACGCTGGCCACACTATTGCATAACAGTTGACTTCAGTGACCCTACCTGTCACCACAGATGTGAAGACATGGAAATCAACAGCCACAGACAAGTCAGCAAAAGACCAGTCCTACAGTGTTGCAAACAGTTTTCTTCTGTCTTTTGCTTTACAATGGCGATGGCAATGCTTAGATCTGAATTCGTTCAATGTTTATATCCAATTTTCATAATCATAATATATTAAGAGCACTGAGTTACAAAATAACAAAAGACAAATCTACTCTGATCTCAATCTGCAGGCTCCCAGTTCGCCCTGATCCTGTAACAAGTCAATTTTCAATATTAATCATCCCATAGAGGGTTTGCTTAGAATGAGAGAAGGTGAATGAATAAGGTTAAAAGCAAGAACCGGGTCTATGTAGACCACGTTTTGTCATCATCCCTTCTGGCTTGATGAAAAACTTTTATACAGCTGGAGAATTTACACCCTGGAAGCTGCTATTGAAGTCTTTCACAGCATCTTCACATAACTGGCCTTTATTGAAAATCCTTTCAGATGAATAGAAACCCTGACTCAAACCTTGACAAGTGGTGAATGAGTCATTGGTCACAAGTCTTTCTGAGAGCATGAGCCAACAATTAACACAACGTCCATCCTCCCCATGTTCCACACCTTGTCTGAGAAAATACTTGAAGTTTGTGCGGTTGTTAAAAAAAAAAGAAAGAATAACAAAACACTCTTTGAAAGTGTGTTCATCAGACATGAGTGTGGTTTCTTACGTCAGTCATCTATGTTGAAATACAACAGCACTTGAGCCTTTCGTCTGAGGGGGTGCAGGGACTGTGTGGCCCATAAGCTTATTGTGGTTTTGACTTGATGGGATTATGGATTAGGACTAACTCAATAAATTCAATGTGGGAAGATCCCACTTAACATTCCAGGCTGCAGCCTGTGCTGGTTGGCTGTAAGGTTTCCTTCTGCAGCCAGCACTCTGATACTGTTATCTGCACACTCAAACGCTCAAACACTCAAACTTTATGCATGCCGTCACATGGTAATTATAAAGTTGCCATAATGATGTCACAATCTAAAATCTGACCAATTTAATCTTCAGCCTGCCTCACGTGCGCTTCCACAGCACGCAATGTTGCAAAAAAGAGTCATAAATAAACTCAGAGCGCTTTATATCTAGGTCAGCGTCCTTCGTTAACTTTCTGATATGTGCAAGTTAAGAGCACTGAACTCAGACCAGGCAGATTACTTTTTCTCTTCCAAACCAGCTGTCTGTGTAGAGGCGTTTGGAACTGTTGAGACTCAAAAGAAAAAGTCGGTGTGTGCAAAATTGGGAATATGCACACACACACAGACCGTCAGATTTAGCACGCACTGCTTGTAAGATGTTGACACACTGTTCCTTTTTATAAGCCCTGAACAGTGTCAAACTGTGTGCATGTGCATGTACGCAGTCCTAATGCTCTCTGCCACAGTAAACCATAATGTCGACACACCCCTATTTAATCTTCTCTGGTGCACCCAAATCATTACAGGCCAGGATATTAGCACAAACTGAACGCCCTCTCTGGATTTACACATCTGTTTTCTAATATTTTACAGTTTACAGAATACAACATGATACAAATCACACAGAGAATCCATAATGACTGTATGTCAGACCTGAGCAGAAATTTCACATGTATTAAAGAATTAAAGGTCCATAAAAATATTCAGTATTCAATTTGAATCCTTGTATTATATATATCATCCAAACAACTGATCAGTTAGTAAATAAAGCACTGGACTTTCCTAAACTTACTTTCAATACAAATTTAGTTGATATGCTTTGGGTTTCACCTCATGAAACATGCTTAACTACTTGTCGGGCTGTCATTCTCATCTTCAGCTTTTCCAATTAAGTCGAAACTAATCATAAACAACACTTAATTCAGACACTATACTGCCTTTATACTGTACAAAATGTATTCTAAATGACTGTCCTCTGCATCATTTCAGAAGCCCTCCAGTATTTTCACACCAGCATTTGGAGGTTACCATGTCACAGAAATCCAAACTAAAACGATGCATGACGCCCTGAATGGTGCAGATAAGCCTGCAAATGTTATAAAACAGGCTTAGGGGAGCAAGATATCAGATTTGATGTTGGGTAGGAGGAGACAGTGATCGTGTTCACTGCTCAGAGCCGATGATGATCTGAAAGAGTGGAATCTCTTTGTGTGAGCACACGCTCTCAATCTGTGTGAAGGGAAAAGCTCCATTAAGTAAGCTTGTTCAGCTCTTCATGATGGGCTGACTCATTCATTTCCTCTGGCTTGTCAAACTGTCAAAAACTCACTGAAGTAAAATTCACCATCGGTGGGGCAGGCTTATCTGTTGCCATGGGAACAGAAGTCAAGTGACTTTCAACGCAATGACAAATATTTACCAACAAGAAATGCAGATTTTGTAAGAACAATTTAGATTATATTGCTCTCAGAGCCCTCTATAAATCAGGAGGAAACGTCTTAACTGAGAGCGTATTTTTGTTTGGTGGCTTTTTTTGTTTGTTTGACTGTATGAAGTAGATATAAGAGTGAACAAAAACATAAAACCACAGGAAATCAACCCAACAAATTTGTGCTGCTGAATAAAATACATCTGCAAAGTGCTTAAGCTTAATGAAAACATCTGTAAATGCAACATTAAGGAAACTAGATCTAATTGCTTTACAGTTGTGTATGTCCCTGCCAGTCAAGCAGCAGGAAACACAATCACAATCTCTTCTACTGCCCATTAATTACAGCACTGAATTATGACAAGCAGCGGTTTAAAAAAAAAAATCAAAATCAAAATCAGTTCCTTGGAGTCGGTGTGACCATTTGTACCAGATCTCAGATCTGGAATCTAAAATCAAATGTGCTATACAGTATGTTGGGCTCATGAATAGGATTTTTTTTCATAACTGAAAATTACAACAATTCAATGTAGCCTACTGTATGGGTTCTGAGAGTACCATAAATCTACCAAACAAATATAACAAATAAATAATGCATATGAAAACGTACACATTAAGAAAACTTGGTCCATATCATAAATATTCCAAAAAGTGGTATTTTTACACCATGCTATTTTAATCAGTGTGTAAAATGTAATAAGAAGGAGTGGCTGACAATGTTCAGTGTCCACCTGTGTGATGCCATTCTGGACAACAAAGTTTAAAACAGAAAGAACAACAAAGAAATGTATGACAGAAGTTTTACCACCTCATAAAATCTGGTTTAAAAAAACAAACAAACAAAAAACACAACGAGGGAGTTGAAAATATGTGTACCTTCTACCTCAGCAGCTCACATGTTTAATATTATGATGTACATTCCCTCATGATGTTATAGTCACCATTGCTGCTCTGATCCTCTTGATTCCAGGAGTTTCAACTCAACCTTTTTTATACAGTCTATGGTCATGAGGGGGAACTGTGCAAGTCTGGTCGCTTTTCCGCTGTTCTAACCATCCTCCTGGCATTTGTTTTCAATGTAGTGGGTAATAAAGCAAACCATGGAGCAGTGTGTTATTTATCATAAATGCGTTACGATGTGTATATTTGTGTAGTCTTATCTGTCGTAAAAAAGAGATTTAGGGTTACAGGGCGGTTTAAGTTGTGGTGCCACCGAGACAAGAGCTGGGATACCGGGGCGGCAGCAATGATCTTTACTCTACAAGTCATTTATTTAACCATCACAATTACTCTGATGCTGTTTAATTAAGGTAAAAATGTAGCATAGTTACAGTAAGTAACAATCTTGCATAGTTCCTCTTTAACTGATATTTTTTTCCACAGTAAAAGGCTACTTGAAAAATAAAAGTTGTATTGACATTATTGTTTGCTGAGTTTCATTTATTGCATAACAACATTCAGCACATGGAAAAAAAAACAGTTAACCCATTATTCTTACCTCAGTATCCCAGAACTCAGATCTCCACTGGGAGAGGCAAATGGTTCTCCGCAGTGTCACACATCTGTCACTCACTTGAGGGTCACCTGCAACAACAGGGAAAATTTGATCAATCGATCAGATCACCATAGGAAGAACTGTGCTCAAGAAAACCAGGTCTATGTAGACCACATGCTGTGATCATCCCTTCTGGCTTGATGAAAAACCTTTATGCAGTTGGAGAATTTACACTGTGGAAGCTGCTATTGAAGTCTTTCACAGCATCTTCACATAACTGGCCTTTATTGTAAATCCTTTCAGATGAATAGAAACCCTGACTCAAACCTTGACAAGTGGTGAATGAGTCATGGTCACATTACAAAGTCTTTCTGAGAGCATGAGCCAACAATTAACACAACGTCCATCCTCCCCATGTTCCACACCTTGTCTGAGAAAATACTTGAAATTTGTGCGGTAAAATCACCATAGGATCACAATAGGAAGAACTGTGCTGAAGAAGAAAAAAAAAGATTCACTTTTTTTTTCAGTTGTTAATGCTAATGTTAGCTCCTTTAAATGATTGATTAATTATCAAAATAGGTTCTTTTTTTCTTTTTTTGGCTAAATAATAGTTTAATTGTAGCTGTTCTAAAGACAAATAACTTTGAAAGGAATCACAAATACATTTCCAAGTGTTTCAAGGAAAGGCTCTGAATCAATCTTACATTGTTGAGAGAGGAAACTGTACTGGCAAGAAACAACACAACACATAATCAGTCAAGACAATGAACAAAGCAGCTGACCACATGGAGATTTAGTGACCAACAGATGGTTGTGACAACAGCATGACCCTCCACTGCATATCTAGTTGAAACATTATAAACATGGAGTAGAGAGGCCTCTAACAGGCACACAAAATGCAAACATATAACATGACGTTCATGTTTCATAGTGGAAACTGTGCATTCTTCTAGGTTTTTACAAACACTTAATTTAAAAGGTTATTTTGAGTCATGGCGCAAGAAGTACATTTTCAAGTTCCCTATTGTTGCATAGCAACAGTCAGCCGGGCAACTTGTTGTCCTTGGCGGCTAAAAATGCATCTTGAGGATCCACACACCCATAGTATTTACTGTATTTGGCAGAATGAATCAAGGTTTCAGTGACACAGTAGCAGACGGCGGTGTAGAGAGGCCGCTCTGCACTGCTGCGTGTCCCTGAGAGGCAGACGGCACCACATCACAGTGCTGCATTTAATGTTCGGCATTTCCAACAAACCCTTGTGTTTACCTGAAGGACGCTCACATTAGCAATTCATCCATCACGGTGTCACGACAACTACCATGCAAAAGTCTTATCTTTCTAAGAGATTATGTGTTTACCCTCCCAATTGAAACCTGCAAAGACGCCATTTATTTTCATTTGCCAGATAAAGCCTACCGTACTCCTTGTGTGACTCATAAAAAGCAAGGGTAACAATGGCCTGGGTTTAGTTGAGTGAAGACAGCAAAGGGAGGGACCATGAATAAATAATACAGCACCAACAAAATCAGCATTTTGAATAGATTGCATCCTGCCAGATGACAGAATGATGTCACGTAATAATAAGGTTGGAAAGGGAAATGTTTTTAATTGTGTAAAACAAGCTAACACAATAGCTGCCTGCCTCTTCATGTGATTAACCTCATTACTGAATCTAATTCACTCTATATGATAGAAATGATATTATATTCCTACCTTATGGTGGGCCTGTGACATACAGTGGGGAAGTATAAACATGGATATCTTTCCATGCAGTTTATATCATAGTAGACCTGCCTTGAACGTCTCTGGGTATATTACGGCACTGTGAGCAACACTGCAACTAAATGAAGTGGACTGCCTAATGGCAACACTAGATTTTGATATGATATGTAATGAAGTCCAATGGAGCTGAGGACAGACATACAGTACTATTCAATTCTTTTGTTATCAGCTGATTTATATGATATGGATATGATTAACTCTGCTATGCTAACACTAGCACATGAAGCTAAAGTTTCAGATCTTGTCCAAACTGCATGGTAACCTACACTATACTGTATATGACAGCCAACAGACAATATATGGTATAAAGGATTTTTCTTCATTTATTTTATAAGCTTTGTTGCACGTGGACTGATGTGATAACTGCAAGAACATCTATAACAATTGATTTCACTTTATCTTATATAATAATATATTGATATTTTTCATATTATTTTACAATAAATGTATATGCTTTATTGGGATGTAAATGTATTTTTGTTTTGACTTATCTATTCACTAGTATACAGATTCCCAAAAACCACAGAGCTGCCATAAAGCTATTGTAAGACAAAGACATGTAGCATAACAATGAGAGGAATGAAAATCTGTTCTGGTTACAACAATGCATCATCAGCTGGAGCTGTACTGAGCAACTTCAGTGTAATTCCTCCCCACTCTGCACTCATGTGATTTCAGTTTTTGCATGTAGCGACAACAGTGCTCTCCAGCCAGCCGTCACTGTTGGCTAAATATGTTATACACCTAATGAGGCCTGGTGGACGACAATAAGCAAACATTCCTTTAAGGGCCGTTCTTCCTCTATGCGGGACCTCCTCATTGTCCTGTGGCGGGGCTCATGAGGGAATAGGAGAGTGCCACCCCTTCCTGTTTACGGCACTTCAAACCCCAAATCACAATGACATTGCTAGCATGGCTGCTAAATGATGCACAAAGCTGTAACAAAGTCAATGAGTGTAGTTTGTGCAATCAGTTTCAAGACAGAGCGGTTAACACATAATGCACAATGTTCCTTTGAATTTGAAGTCAGGCGATTGGCGTGGCTTTCCAAGATCATCAAGGAAACAAGATCACATAATTATTGGAGCCAGTGCTGACGCTTTCTCGTCGCAGCAGTAGGATTAAGGCTAGTTTTAGCTTGGTGGCCTTAATAGACATAAGACTATCTGCATGGAGCTAAATGTTAATGTCAGCATGCTCATAATGACATTTAAACATGCTAATGTTTAATAGATTAAATTACCACCTTGGAAACTAGCATTAGCTATAATCTCTGTATGCACAACATAAGTCACATTGACTTGTTTGTAACGAGTGGAAGTATGTTAACCTGCATTGTCTCTATCAAACCAACTAAATTCAATTCAATTCAATTCAATTCAATTCAATGTCCCAGGTTCGTCAACAGTTGGTCGCTAACCAAAGTATTACCAATGCTAAATAAAATGCTTTTGGTTCATGGAAGTTGTTGCAACTGAGTCAATCATTGGAAATATTTAACCAAAACATCTGAACTTCATCGTGGTGCTAGGGTAGATGTCAGGGAAACACCAAATTCATCATGAGTGACAGACAGCGCAACAAGTTGTAAGCTGTAAGCTAAGTAAGTTTCTTCTATTCAATGTGTGTTCAATTTGAATTATAATTTTTAACAAACATGTCATGATACAAGTCGAATTAACAGGTTGTAATTATTTTTCCTTTCTCAGTTGTTACACACTATGCATTTCTTTGCTGATGATGTTGTGATGATGCTGATGCTGAAATAGTGCTGCCTTTCACAAGACCATCAACTAATACATGGCTGAGAGAATAGGGTCAGTGGCAGTGAGCTGTAGTGTCGTGTTAACACTGACTGTTTACTCCGCACACTGGCTAACTGTTACCTGCCAGGCGCCCCGGCAGTCTCATGACTCATTAAGTAGCTACTGTATTTGCTAGCTAAGTTGGTCATTGAGAAATTCCTTCATACAATCAGCCCAGTCAGAGCTCAAATCCAAAACAACAACAAAAGCTTAACATGTTGAATGCTGGGGCAAGAGTGCTGTGTGTGTGTGTATATATGTGTGTGCGCCATTTATCCACTCTCACTCATGGAAGGCTTTAACCACTTCTGTCCTCTGCAAACAGCTGCCAAGACATCCAGGGCCAGCAACAGCTGCAGCATGCTGATCAACATGCGGTGCAACTCCTTAAACAAGCACTACAAGCATGCTAATCAAGTCAGCTCAGTCACGCCTATGGAAATCCCACACCGCTGTGTCTTTACCTTACTGTCAGTGTAACTTATCCTCTTACAGTGGAGATTGGTTGTACATTACAGTAGGTGGCAATTGGCAAACTACACCACGCCAAGCGATACTCTACAACTGACCATTAAAAACAATATCTATATTTTCTATCCACTTAATTGCTGTAGTATTGTCTCTATAGAGTACTGAATGCAGGGATCCCTCAAGCACTTAACAATACTCATCTTCTGTACAGACAGATGACTCATACGAGTATCTGTGACTAAGTGACTCATTAAACCAGTGTAAACAAATGCAAGGTTAAAACCCTGCAAAGTACAGAGACCCTCTCTTATCCGCTGCTGCACCCAGAGCCACAGCAGGGGAGAGGTGATGGACCTGAAGATTTAACTTGTTAACTGGTTCCGACTGACATTAAACTTGTATAACTTCCTTTTTTGGGACACAATTGTTGGCAGGGAAATTATGTTGTTTTGCTTTCTGAATGAATCACTGAGTAACAGCTGTCAGGAACTGCCTTTAACGCCATGGAAACAATTAGCGCCCCCATTGAACATTGCTGTAGTTGCTACGTGGTGGAAAGGAAACAAACCATCAATTTATTTCCCCATAAAAGAGTATCAGAAATTGAACAGCCTTGGCTGTACATGTGTCAGTTGCAGACGTTATTCTATGGGTGAGGGTTCACAGCACCCATCCAGGCAAAGCTAAATGTAGCAACATTTGCAAAAACAGAACAGGAGGACAGTGGGGCATTGTTATAATAAATGTAAGCGTTGCAGCAGCATTATTTATAACTCTGATGACTCGGTGGAACATTTTTTAGTATAAAAAATGTCCTTAACACACAGCAAGAGACTGTTATTGTGTGCTGCTGTAGACCTGTAAACAAGTGGGATGATCACACCACGAGATCACCTCATCTGCACCAACACTGAAATAAACAAAAGTTCAAATCAACTTGCAACTCCACATGAACTGGTAGCTGTAATCAAAACTTTTTGTGAGTAAAGTTATCACTTTCGCACATTGTTGTGCTATTAACTCAGTGAGAGGATTTGGCAGCAGGACTGAAGGGAGTCAAAACTAAACGGATTTCATTCCCAGTTGCTTCAGCAAAGCAGGGGGCAGATTGTTTGTGGGGCAGACAAAAGCGAGTACTGTAACATGGACAGTAAAGCTGACAAAACAGGTTTAAAGATTGAAGGCTACTTAACTTTTATTATATGATTTTTCTTCCACATGTAAAACCAACGGGGTAAAGTCGGTGAAAAAGCGCAAGTGAGATCACTTTGTTGCATTTCATCAAGGAAAGAAAGAAAATAACTCAATATTAGCACAGGGCACATGTGCTGTATGTGTGTTTGTCTGTCTCAACTTCTCCTCTCTGCCCTAAATGAGCAGTGCCAGGTTTCAACAGTCCAACACTGGGGATTTTTCAAGGTCAGCTTAGCTCAATCAGCCATGAATTATTGAGCTTGAGCAAGTTCTGTCTCTGTTCTGTTTGCGCCACCTCTGACGCTGTCCCTCTATCTTCATGTTTGGTCCCGGTGACCATAACAAAATGAATATCCAACAACGATGGCAATGACATTTAGTGGTCCCTGTTGGGAAATATTCCTCCTTGCTTTCAACTTCAGCAGGAAGTTCAAAGCACAGGGTCAAATACAGACCAGGAGGAATACAGTGTTGCTCAAAGCCACAATGTATTCTATATGAATACAATTTAGCATCATTTAAGACTATGTAATTGAAAAACAATTATACAGATGGGTCTAGAGGGTTTTAATAGTCAGGTTTCAAAGGTTAAGGCAGTTTCAAAACCACTGTGAGATTTGTTTTAGTCAGCTGGCAGAATTTTGTTTCCTTAGTGTGCAAATATTCCTCTTTTACTTATCCTCTCTGGGTATGTGTGTTTGCAAGTGGTCACTCTTCATGGAGTACACACACACACACACACACACACACTTTATCCAGACACTTTCCCTATGTAGGGGGATTAACTCTAATACCTGACCACAGTGAACCAGTCTGCTGTAATCTCCATCCCCGTGCCTCTCAATCGTAACAAGAACCAGCCACTCACCAGTGGCGGAGGATGTCTGCACAGGAGTAGAGTAGACTAGGGGTTTATTATTAGCAGATACAACACTGGAAAAGCAGCAGCTTTTTAAATACAGAATGATGATGATGACCATACAGGTAAAGAGATAGAGAAGCAGATAAATACACACCTCTGAGACGTCCACTGATACCACAGAGTCCTGATGAGTAAAGGTCAGAAACAGACAAGAGTGAGTCAAGTCAATATGTTTCTGTGTGAATCAATACTGACCATAGGACATGAGGACTGATAGTCTGTAAACACAAAATACACACTACAGGACCAGGTGTGTGCTTCATACTACAGGAAGAGAAAGGGGGCAATGAAAGAAAGAAAGAAAGAAAGAAAGAAAGAAAGAAAGAAAGAAAGAAAGAAAGAAAGAAAGAAAGAAAGAAAGAAAGAAAGAAAATGATCCCACCAAACAGAGGAGAGAAAGAGGCGGTGAAATATTGGCTACTCTATCTCCCTCATCCTCTCCTCATCTCTCATAGGCCAGGCTAGGGGAACTGAGGCGTACACACATCCTGGGCTAAAATTAGCTCTGCTGCAGCTGCAGGACCAGACGTGTTGGGATGGGCCCGAGTTGCAACTAAGCATAGAGACACACACACACACACTCACTCAGACACACACGCACACATACACACTTCCTCAAATTAGACTGAGTAGGCTACAACACACAACAGCACAGGTGAGTAAACGTAGCATCCTGCCCCCCTTTCTCTCTGCTCCTCAAACTGAGGCATACAAATGCTTTCAATGCAAATGTTGCGTGTATACAAATTCACATTGCATGAGCATTGCACCCTGTCTGTATAGACGCCCTCCAGAAAGCCCCACAGTAACCTCATCGAGACACATTAGCTTTGAACAGAAAGGAACAACTCCACTTGTGAATGCTAATGGCATTTGAAACATTTAGATTATCCTTACCCACAATGACTTAAGAGTGCAAAATCTTGTGCAAAATGACTTATAATTTCCAAACAATTATCGTATCAAGTAGGCCCTTGTAGAAGGCAACTGTTAGTGTCTCAGCCAGTCAGGGCTGTCCTTACCGAAGGATAAATAACAGCATCTTTTAAAGTGCAGTGTTTCTGTGAACACAAACCCATTGTGATAATGAGATAAACTGGGGAAGAGAGTACAGACTTACTATATATTATTATACCAGCACGATCTAATGTAATTCAAGGCAAGATGTGCGGCGATAAATTCCAATGAAGGCTGTACATTCAGTTCTAAAACCTGCTCATCCTCCAGAAATTTCATGGAGGTTGATCAACACTTGGGTGTCTACTCAAACTGCTACAGCACTACAAGTGTACTGTGTTGCATTAAGCTGAAGTGAACACGTGTGCCCAATAAATGGTGTAAAACAAGAGGCACGAGGTGTTGGGGATTGTTTTTATGAGAACTTCAGCAGTTACAAGTTCAATGACAGTTCAAACTACAGATACATGACCACTAATGTGCTGCTGCTGCTGACAATGTGTGCATGATGTGTGTGTGTGTGTGTGTGTGTGTGTGTGTGTGTGTGTGTGTGTGTGTGTGTGTGTGGGGGGGGGGGGGGGGGGGGGGTCAGGCAACTTAGCATTTAACTTTACTCTAGAGAACCGGAGGAAAATACTGCACTGCCAAATAAGCCGATCCGCAGTCCTCTAACAATGGGCCACCTTGGGCTTTCGTGACATGCCAAGACCACTGGACTGCCCACGGGTCTGAGACCACAGGATCAGCAAAGGGGAAAAAACAGAGGAGGTGGGCGGGGAGGGGGTTATTACATTGTCAACGCAGTTACTGAGGGCCATACAAAACCGCTGAATACCCAGAAATATCAAGCCAAAGAGTCTGGCCTCTCAACTTCCTCTGCACACAGAGAAACATGATAATTATTAAATCAAATATTTTCCTACAATACAGTAAAACAAACAATATTCTGGCCAGTATTTTGGCTCCATTCGTTGCACTGCAGCAGATGCAAAGACATTACATAAGCTTGACAATGACTGAGTTCTGATAGCAGTGGAAGCCAAGTTAATAAGCATTAGCCACTGAGCCTTGGCCAGACTTTCTCCTGCCAATGAAACAGTCAGGCCAAGTATTTCTACACCTTGACATCTGAAAAAATTAAATATGCAACACAAACTGTTCCTTTTAGATGTAAACTGTCTATTTCTGACTGGCGTGGTTGTAATCTTGTGGTTCACTGACGGTGCTCTGAAAGCTGGAAGCATAATAGCAACTAAAATAAAATGTGAGGGAACATGTTTGCTAACAGGTGCCTCGGTGTCCAGTGAACATCTCTCACAGCTTGCTAAAGCAAAAGCCTCCACTTTCCTTGGCCGTCTTTACAACCACATCACAACAACAAATAACTGGCAGTAATTCAAAGGCTCCTGGAATCAGCCAGGCTTTGGCATCTGTTCAACTTCAGACAGGCGCTGAGTCGTGACCGGCAAGCTGAGCATGAGAGCAGGGAGCTGACCGTCAGGAACAACTGTCAAACTATAACAACAAACACAAAGTGTGACTTATGAATTTGATAATTAACTGATACAGAATTCGATCCTCCGATAGGTTACTTATACACTGGCTCCAAGCAGTTCATGGTTAATCTTGATACATCTGTACCAGTTCTGCCTTGTGTGAATTTTTAAGATGTGCTAAATTTAAATAATATATATCATGACATGTCACACATGTTGTACATGTTGTATGAGTTGTATACTGTATTTTATGCATGTATGCTTTAAAGGCTAAAGCTATGCAGTTTGTTACACAGCCATTCAGGATGTCCAATTGATTGGCCACTGATCTTGTTCGGATGATTTTCATTTAAAAAATGTGATTAAGGGGTGCTCAGTGGTAGAGTGGTTGAAGTCACCCATGTTGGTAAAGCCTGAAGCAGTGATCCCTGGTTCAACTCCCGACTAAGACGCTCTCCCTGCTTCCCTGTCTCTTTTCACTGTCCTTTCAAATAATCTGATATTATTTGTCCTATCAAATACATGTATAAAATGCCCCCAAAACTTTAAACTTAATTTAAAAAATATATCTGCATTCTAGTCAAAGGCTGCCTTCCAACCAAATCACCTGTGGTTGGTACTATAGTGTCAGTGGCTGAGAATCAGTATGCAACAGGCCACCAAAACAAAACAAGATGTTGGCCACATGAAACTTTAACAAACTATGTGACACTGATAAAACATATGCCATCAACAAAAACGATCAGTATCTGTCACAGATCAGCTGATCACGCTCATTGATGATTGGTATGAAAAACACTATAAAACTGAATTATAATACATTGTCCATATGCGGTACATCTACCTGCTATTTATCCAAACAAGTATCCCTCAGTAATACAGCCAGAGCTGCACCGATTTGTCTTAATTACTAATCAGCATATTGAGAAAACATTTATGTGAACTAAACTACATTTTCAGCTGTTTTTCCCAGACAAAAAATAATGTTGCTTAATTGAGAATGAGGTGTTTTTACTGGCCATATATATGTAAAATTATTTTAGATACGTGGTCATAATCAATTAAGTGAGAAAATAATCTGCAGATTATACAATCATGATTATATCAGCAGTCAGTCGTTGCCCAAAACAGGCCTATTGTTTGGAAACATCAGTCATCCTCCTGCCTCAAATTATCTCAAATTGCAGTTTGTAGAATTGCCCATATGGTAATAATACCATCATTAGCTTGGGTAATATATCCTGCCATTCCCAGACCTATTTGCAATCAGTTCTGAAAGCATTGATTCATTTATAAACAAGAGAGTACACACATCATGCTGCTCCACCTCTTTGGATCCCCCAGAGGAACAGTATGAACTCTTGTTTGGCTGACACGAGGCACTCAGCGTGTGTGTGTGTGTGTGTGTAGGGGGGTGGGGGCATAGGAATACTGTACATCATGGAGACAGCAAACACACAGACAGACCTCATACCTGGCAGTGCAGTGAGTCAGCAGCACCACGGCTCTCTCTACATGCCAGCCACACATCCAGCTGATTCTCAAGACTGTCTGAGAGCAAAACGACTAGAATGACTCCACTGGTGACTTTGAAGAACATCAAGAAATCAACTTAGTTGCGGAATTATAACAAACAAACGAAATAACATAATCCGTCTCAGAGATGCACGTCTGAACTGCCTAGGGCAGAATTATGAAGCCTCTCATTTGGTGGGCCTCTCGTGGACAACAAAAAAACATGGCAATTGAGTTGTGTTTCTATTGGAAGAAGAGGAAGGGCAGGGGGGCTGGCTGCTTGTGCGATCCTCTGGCTCTGTGGGAGCAAGTACAGTGGAAAATAGTCCCCACTGCTAATCCATGGCAGGCTAATTACAGCTTTGATCCCCTAGGCGTGTGCATCACCATAGGTGGGAGGGAGGCTACACACTGTGGGGCTCAGTACAGTTACTGCTGGATTTGTTTTGGTTTACAGCTGTCTTAATAAGCTCACAGCTGCTGCAGATGTGTGACAGGCTAATGACAAAGTTGTGCATTATTAGTTGGCTCAACTACTGGCAAGAAACGGTCTACAAGAGTTGACCTCTGCTTCCATTGAAACCATTTTGACGCCATCAGGCAAGCTAAAGCATCTTTTTTAAAACACGTATGCCTTTAACTACACTGCTCAATAAGTGATTTGACCAATTCACAAAATGATCCAATACATGTTAGGGACTTCTGCTCCTCAAATAAGATACCAAATGTTACACTAAGCAATAGAAACTCAACTCCTGGAGTCAGAGACACAGATTAAGTGGGTAAATGGAGTTTCTGTCTAAAATAGACCACAGCTCTGATGATAGCTTAGTCCCAAAACACACAGTGGCAGAGTTAGAGCAAGGGAGGAGGAGAGAGGAGGAATGACGATTGAGGATGAGCAGCAGATGGCATGGAATTATCTGGATCTTCAGCCCTACATCTTTGCTTATGAATGACGCCATTATTTGAAGGGTGGTTTACTTCATCACCAGCACCAAGCAGTGTTTCTTTTAATTCAGTGATATCGGTGTTATAAACAGCAGCATGTCAACATCCAAAGATCAACTAGAAAGCAACTTGGCAGAAGCAAAGAGGCTTGGCAGAGCAGGGAGGAATGAATAAGAAGAGTTGGTTGCTGGCTACCAGGAGCGTTGAATAACTGGACTACAGAAGAGCTGCCACAATTTATCAATATATTTTTTCTAATATTGGAATTAGAAGTTCTCTGTTGTCAATGTGTTTAGATTGCTGGTCAGACAAAACATGACATTTGAATTTGGCATGTGAGGCTTCAGGGAAATTGGCCAGTGGGAGATTTTTCACTACTGCTAATAGTTTATA
The DNA here is from genome assembly GCF_905171665.1 of Trachurus trachurus. NCBI lineage: Eukaryota > Metazoa > Chordata > Actinopteri > Carangiformes > Carangidae > Trachurus > Trachurus trachurus. Next base: position 14,206,694 of record NC_139899.1, on the reverse strand, counting down.
AACCAAACAACTGAGCAAATAATAGACTAGTCTAGACTATGTCTGTCCTGCCATAGCACAAGATGAGACCTTGCCTTCAGCCAAATGGTGCAGGTATCAGACACAATGCTTGGAAGCAGCTAAACACCCAGATGAAGGTTTTGAGGGATGCGTGTAGTAGAAGTAGAAGTAAATATAATAAATTGACAATATAAATAACCATGTTAGTGCTGCAGGTTCACACATGGATGACAGCTAGATAGCCATCTAAATATGACAACTCATTTACTACATGCCAAATATTGCAGCTCTTTTCACAAAGATACGGTCAGAACCAGAAACAAACATTGCTTCACTTCTAGAGGAACATTTACCTTTGGTTCAGAAAGTTACGTATTAAGCCTGAAGACGATGCAGAATTTAAACTTCCGCTCTTAACTTTCAAAATAAAACTATTTTTGCCCAAACATGCAGCTGGGGGGATATTTGTGGACTTCAAACTATCCAGGCTCACAGTGGAAATTTCTGTGCATGTTTTCAGGACGACATGAACAGCCGGCAACACCGGTGGGGGACATGAAAACTGCTATTTTACCTCAAACACGGAAACTAGCTCGCGTGTTATTATCTGGGTGTTTCTACGCAGCTGTGTTAGCTCGGTTCAGCTCCCCGGCGGCCGCTAGCTCACTGACGACTGTGTGACTGAAGTGCCACGAAAGCTGAACCTGGACGTCAACGTCACGTCGGCCACCTTCGGCTCGGCTCTCAGCGTGCCTGCTGTAGTCAGCAGCTGGTGCACACACATCCTCCTCTCCGTTTACACCAGTCGTGACTAGGCCGAAACGACTGACGGCTGGCCGCCTGCATGGCTGCACCGGAGCGGGGGCATCTGCGGGACCGTGGTTCATGAAGACACTCAACACTTGTGTCTTGCACTGGTCGCGGCTTTACGTCCACACACCAACACACCACCACTGATGATGATGATGATGATGATGATGATGTTCCCACTCAACCAGCAGCAGCCCCTTCACCACGACTACCTGGAAAAGCCTCAATGTTTTCCCCTCTACCAGGTGACAAAAAATACTCACCCGGACTGAAGCTGGTGGCGGCAATGTCACCCGGTGAGTGTGTCGGGGAAACAGGGGTGGTATTTTTCCAGAGCGGTCACCCAGGTCGAGTATCTTTCCTCCAAACGCTCCCTCTCTCGCTTGGCGAGCGGCAGCCAGCAGCAGCAGCACCTCCGTATGATCTCCCCACACTGCAATGGTGCTGCTGTACCACAGCGCAACGCGATTGGCCGCGCCGAGCGGAACTCAGCGCGTTTTGGCAAACAGCGAGCGGAGAGGGCAGCGGCGATGCCTTCAGGACTGTCGGAAAACTCAGCATCGTAGTGTGAGCTCCTTGACGCTTTACACATCAATCTAAACAAGAAACACAAACAAATCCCATTTCACCGACTTGACTGAGCTCACGGCAGTAGGACACCCTACAGCAAAGCACACTTAATTGGAAATATGAACCAAAGTTAAATTATATGAATAGTAGGCTAAATGGAGTGAAAGATTATGTGAATCAATAGTGTAATAATTCACATTTTCTTATAGGCCTGTTGTTAAGATGTTTTATTGTAGAAAATATATAAAGAACACTTAGAATTAATCTCTTATGTTAGATTGCATAATGAAAAGCTCATATTTCACTCATCCATGCACCCATGTTATGTTAAGAATTCAATGTATATAGCCATACGCTATAGTAGGCTTCTGTGTATCAGCACCTGCCATTTACACAATTGTATGGGTTTTCTTTTTCACTGCAACACATGGTAAAGAAAAGCAACAATGCACATTTGCAAAAGAAAAGTTTTTTTTGCCAGTAAATTACTGGATTAGTTGACTAACTTACTTTTTTGTGCAATTATTGATTTTATTGACAGTAAAAAGGCATAGGCTAGATAAGTATCCTATTGGTGGTGAAGGTAGGTAGCCTATAAACGCCCAAGCGGATATGATCTTCAGCCTGCCACAGCCCACACACTGTTGTGCCCTGTGATCTCATCAACCGATTGCTTTCGCTTTCATTTTTGGACGAAGCACCCTAATGACAGTTTGAAAACTTAGAAGAGTTTTTCAAATAGCCTGCAATGCATACCCTGCAACCGAAAGTCCTGTCCAGAGCATGCATGATGATGCAGCAGCGGCGTGGTGGTGGTTAAGTCTACAAGAAAGAGGTAGTTATATTTTGTCTGAAGGAGGTTACTTCCGCAGGGGATTTTTTTGTGGTGCGTCATCGTTGTTGAATAGGCTTTTCCACTTTAAGTTGTGTCTTTGTGGCTTCACACACTCGAGGTAAGGCTGTTTCTTCAATTTTCTGACTGATTACTGTTATATTCTTTGTCAGAGAGTTTCACAATACCCTGATCTACGGTTCTAACTAGCCAAATGCTTGCTTTGTTTATGATTCAGTGATCGCTGTTACTTGCTGTAGAATACCAGCTTCACTCTCACTTTTCTTCTATCAAAGTCCATGGCTCCCATAAATCAACAGCAGCTGCAGTGGATCAATCACATAGTAGAGGACCTCAGCAGCAGTGAACGCAGCAGAGTCTTCTACCTGTGTGGAAGCCAGGAGACAGACAACAGCGTGGCTTGTGTGAAGGAGATGTTGAAATCCGAAGTGGCGCTACATGAAAGAGGTGGCTTGTTCCTGGCAGAACTCTTATTCCATCTGAGACGCTTTGATATCCTGCGGAGGGTGTGTGGAGCCAGCAAGCAGGAAGTGGAGAGGACTCTTCAATACCAACAGGTTTTGCCAAGATTCAGGTATGTTTTTGGGATGAGTCATAATTGTTTTAATAATTCCACACCTTGTGGTCCTGTAGCCTAAGTAATCATATAATATCTCTTTCTGCAGAGTATTGATGGCTCATTTAAGTGAGGATATGGCTTCTGAAGATCTAAACAATGTGAAATTCTTGTTAAGTGGCACATTACCACGTGAAACAATGGAAAATGCAAAGGTCAGAAAAATGAATTAAGTCTGACTCTGTTTTGTACACTGAATTCCTGTATATGTGGGAGGGGAGTTTTGATGGTATGACGTGATGAGAGATTTTTTAAAACTTTCTTTATGGGCTGAAACAACCATTTCCCCTTTCTCTTCCCGGACAGAATCTCCTAGATGTGATAATTGAACTTGAGAAGAAGGACTTAGTTTCACCTGACAGAGTGGACTTTGTTCAGAAATGTTTTGCCGAAATTGGCCGACGTGACCTTGCCAGAAAAGTGGCTAATTACAAGATGTCAGGTGAGATTGTATTTTACCTACACTTTTTAATACTGACTGGCTCAAATTTACAGACAGAAAATAAGCAAACGCTCATTGTTAAAATATAAAAAGGAAGTTTGCATATTTTACGGTTGAGCTGTTAGGTTTGTAGTACTGATTATAGAAAATGGGAACTGAAAATTATTACACCACTGACTGGACCTGTGACGTGTGAGAATACCACATGCTTAATATATTAAGCCCTCTGGTTTCGAGTTCCAAAGAAACGCATCATCTCTGCATACTACGTACTGTAGGCTACATAGTTCACAAACCAAAGAACAACAACATTACATTGAAACAGAGTAAAAGCCATCAAGTTACCAAGATACACATTTTGTCAGTGACCATCCATTATCAAGATAAACGAATGCATTTAAATTTCTGTTTTATTTAACTCAATTTAAATTCATTCACATTTAACTGACAAATCCATGTCCAAGAACCACACAAGGGAGTTCTTATACAGTCTGCTATTGTTAACACCTGTCTGCTTATACAAACCGCCAGTTCATGTTTCCTATACAGCTGTTCGTATGGAGCAAGTTTATTTAATCCCAAACTTTACTCCATGGCATTATTTTGAAAACTATTCATGTTCTGTGCCTTCTAAGTTCCTCATACACCAACAGTTACAGAGCAGTGCGGACAGCCGGACACACCCCCTGACATAGTTTCACTTATGATAAGAAAACCAACATCTACATATATAGTTAGAAACTAGAAAAAAGATTAGATTACAAATAAATAGAGAAGTAATTGCAAACTGCCTGCTTACTTGAATTTCCGTCTGTGTGATATCTTTTACAGCTACGACACCTGAGCAGCATTCATCACAACAGCAACGGTGCAGAGCTGCTGTGAGTATTACAAATGCACAAAAGTTCACATTTATTGTAATTTTCCCTTCTCATAAAACTAAAATGTCCAATTGCCCCTTGTGGGATTAATACAGTTGTCTGTATCTGTATCTGAAAAAAATCATCTTCAGTGGCCATCCTCCACTCCAAATGGTTCCCAATCTCTTCTGCAAACAAGATGTGGACAGTCCCTTCATATGGGTAAGACAAACAACATGTTTGAAATCATAACAACTTCAAAGACATGTACTGTATCTCTTCAAGATAGTTGGTCAAAATGTCCCTTTAAACCAATGGCACAGATATTACTTTACATGGAACTTACCTGACCTACCCAGCACCAACAGTGGGGAATCCCCAGGTCACTTACTGTATTTCACTTTCTCATCAGCAGCAGAAAACAGATCAGGGCCTGTACATGTGCAGCAGAGCTGTCAGGTAAGTCTTGCAGTCATTATTGGAGCTTGTGTTTAATTTAAAAAGTGCATCTATGAACCTGTTTTGTTTGACTCTTTGCATTTCAGAGTCAACTTGAAAGGTACATATTTAGCGGTATTCCCAGAGGACTTTGCGTTATCATAGACTGCGTGGGTAATGATGGAGGTGAGTTTCCACCAATGGTCTAGTGGTTGAGAATGCTTTCAGATTATTTGGTTAAGTAAAAGCACCAATAGCAAAATGTAAAAACACTATTTAAAATCCTACTTAAGTAAAAATATGAGATATTAATCAGTTTGGGGAATGCAACTAGCTACCCTGAACCCATAGGCTACTTGAGCTGAGCTCATATCTGAAAAAGGGCTAGGGGCCTAACTAGACAATGACTTGAGAACCACTTGTTTAGTTTTAAATGAAGCATTTTATTTTCTTATCATAAATACATGTTTGCATTTGTTCTTAATCTGTAGTAACCATAGCTGTCAAATAAATGTAGTGCAAACATGTGATATGTAATGTAGACGTACAAAGAAAACAGTCAAGTAACATACAAAATAAAATTGTAAATGTATTTAGTTAACATATCCTGCTGTAAAGTTTCAATGACTACATCGGAAATACTCAAATAGACTAGTTCATCAACAGAAAAACAATCTGAAACTGCTTTTAAAGTTGACAATTTTTTTTAGTGGTCAAACTTAAAATCTGATTTTATCTCTCCTTACCCCCACAGACATGTTGGAGCAAACATTTAAGGCCCTTCACTTCACTGTGGTCATCTACAAGTGGCTTAGTGTGGATGATGCTCTCTCCACTCTCAGAGGTATATCCAAACAGAGAGATAACTTCAGAGGCGATGGCTTTGTCTGTTGCATCATCAGCCGTGGTACAGAGAACCATCTCCTGGCTACAGACTCGTACAGCGCGCGTCTGCACCTGGACAGTGTCAGAAGCCTTTTCACGGCTGAATCATGCCCCATGTTGGCTGGCAAGCCCAAACTGTTCTTCATACAGAGGTACCATGTCCCTGAGTTCCAGCCCTGTCCCAGGATGCCCCATTGTGATGAAGATCTGGAGACAGATGGGTGTGATGGGCTGTCCAGATATGATTACGTCCCTACAGATGCAGACGTGTTCTGGAGTCACTGCTGGACGGATGAATATCAACTGGAGCAAGGACATCATCGCTCTGTTTACCTGAAGGCTCTGACAGACGCTCTACTCAAAGGACAAAAGAGGTACAGGCAAACACTCAATGGCAAATTTGGTTTTGTTTAGCATAAGGCAGCTCCCATGTAAGCTATAAATTATAGATGCTGCTGTCTAATTATTGTCTTGTTTGTGTTCTGACAGGAAAACTAAGCTTGTTGATGTTCATACTGAGGTGAATGGAGCCATCTTTGACCACAACAGAACGAGTCCTGGAGCAAACTACCACATTGATCTGAAACATACCCTAAGGAAAGATCTGTACTTACAGTAGAAGTTTGTACACACAGTAACTGAATCCTTGATCATGATCATGTCAGATATACTGGCATACAAACATAGCCAAACATAGCATACTTTGCCCATAGGAGATGTTTTTACTGGACAGACAGAGACACCTACTGGTGGTGTTTATTCAGGACAGTTATCTTTGGGACATGACATTGAAAAAACTTATTTAACTGGTTGCTGTGTTGTATATTTATTTATTATTTGAAAATGATCTCCCAATGTTCTTTGCTCACATATTGATGAATGATTCCATAGAGGGAAAATGTTCTCACGAGACAAAATGACAATGATAACAAGAAATCTCCCCACCACCAAACCCTGCACCACAAGACATCAACTTAAGCAACATGCGTAACTCACCACATTGCATTGAAATAGAGATTTTGAACGTTTTAGAATAATATAAAGACACTATGTATACTGATATGTTATATATGTTATGACCACAGCAATATGTGTCGTTTCTTATGGAGCATTAATGTGAATAGCCTTGTTCTTGCCACTCAGAGTGCAGCTATACGGACTTATGAAGTAAACACTAATTCTGTCCATACTCTCTATCTACCACTCTCTCTATATATAATTTTTGTGATGACCTTTTCAATTAATGTTCAGACCTTGCCTAATGATGGAAATATATGGAAAGATGGATTTTATTTATTTTTCTGCCATTTGAATCTCACAGGTATACAACATTTTCACATTTTTATTATTTTTTATTTTTTAAGACCACTATATTACTACTATCAGCATAAATATTAACATATATGAAATGGTAGTTTTCTAGAGTGTTTATTATTAACATCGAGGCAGCAGACAACTATGTAATGTAAATTTTAATAATGTAACCATACATTATATTAATTGTAACCTAAGTATTTCAAAAGTAGGCTACTTGCATAACTATATTTATTAACTTCAATATGTCTTTACAGCCAAAAAAGTGTACTTTTTTGTTTTACAAAGATTTTTCTCTTTCTCATTGTTTCTTTCCCATACCAATGTTATTTTTTTTTTTACCACATCACAATAGAATTAAAGACAAAAATTGAAATGTAGTGACTAAATGAGAATCTGGGTCAGATGAAGTCCATTATCCGTAGCACTTTGTTCAGGAAGCAGGACCATATTTGTGATATTTACCGCTCCCAGCCTTGACTTAGTCCAGGGTTTGCTTTTTTGTTGACAACTCTCCTCATCCCACCTTCACTCTCTTGCCTGCTTGTTTTGATAACAATAATCCATGTTAGTTTTAGGTGGGGTGTAAACCCAGAACCCAGACAACCTAGGGTACTGCTGAACTGATGACCCACTGCTGACCTACCAATCCATGTACCCACCAACTATTTTTGTTTTCAGTTTAATTTTAAAATATAACTATTGTAACTGAATATTTATATGGCAGTTTGTTTATTACTTTTCTTAAAAATGCTTATAGCCATAATTCTAGTCATTTATTTTGTCAGGCTGTTTGTTTCTTTAATATAAATAATTTGTTTACCTCTACTTTGAATTTATTTTCATGTAAAATTGTATGTAAAGCACTTTGCCTCTGTGTGAATTGTAATGCAATCTTCTTGACTTACACTGACCTTATATACTATGCAGTATACATTGTATGCGTATTTACGTAAGTGACACTGTTTCACTTTATGCACTGCAAAAGGCGCTGTCACTGCTCAATATATGTATTCTACACTTTGTCATTTCAACTTATTTAAGCATTTTCATTCCAATTGATACTTCAACTTCCCTCAGTGCCTCCTTAAACTTAAATTAACATTTCAATTTAATTTGTTCCTCATACTTATGATACATCAATAAGACTGAAACAATTAGCTGATTAGGTTAATCGATTGGTAGACAAATAATCTGCAGGTATTTTGATAATGAATTGGCAGTTTTTAGGTGAAGATAATCAAAAGAACATGAATTATATCCAATTTTGATTTATTTTATCAATTTTGAGGATTTTATGCATTTCTCTGTACTAAATTTATTTGGGATCAGACTTCGTTGCAGCATAGTGCTCAGATATTTTCAGCTGTTCAAGTAGCTACTTCAACTTACTTATGTACCCTTACTATTTCAAATGTTTCCAATTAATGATTTTATTGTATTTCATTTCAAAACTCTAGCTGTTAAGTCGGGATCTGTGTAGGAAGATTGGGAATTTGACCTTTTAATGCAGTTTCCCTTATTTGATGTCATAGTGACTGACAGTGAAGCACGAACCTGTTATTATTTTTTATCTGGCAGCCACAAAATTACACAAAGTGTGCAATCGTACAGTTGTGTCTCCCAGATCCACTGTATGTGCTCCTCCAGTGCCACGCAGCAGCAGCGGCGTGGTTATGACGGTAGGAGGCAGGCACGTTGTTTGAGGAGCAGCAGGAGGCAGCGCGCACCGCTCAGGCATGCACACAAACACACGAGGAGGCCCCGTGAACGCGCGCGACCCGGGGCTGCTGTTGCTATGATGCAATAGCGACTGCGCCGTGGGAAGCGAGCGAGGAGTTGAATGAGTTCTCCCCACAGTTGAAGAGCAGCCGCCGCAGACGAGAGAGGACGCTGCTGACAGCGTCGAGGGACAAGACAAGCAGAGCACAGGAGACACAGGCAGGGGCCCTGTCTTGGCTCACTACATGGAAACACGTAGTCAGGTGTGTCTGCTAGCCTCGCAGCTAGCCGTGTCATGAGGCTCGGAGAGATTTCTCACACATCTGTACGACGTTGTTGCAGCGAGACGGGAGAAGCACCAACACCCTATCTGCCCTCTTCAGCCGAAACCGAGTGAAGAGGGGGTTGTCACACATATTTTTTATTTTATTTTTACCTTTTCTGGCGGCATTGTCCTCCTTACTGGCGACTCAGTGGACCTATTTGTGCTTGGTACTGGACCACCATGGCAGAGAGAACCTCCACCGGGTTGCTAACGATGATGTTGGAGCCCACGCCGACCGTCGCTATGACGCTGCCGGCGGAGGTCCGGGAGAAGCTGGCGGAGCTGGAGCTGGAGCTGTCTGAGGGTGAGTTGACAACAGCATTGGGTACACACACACAAACGGTCACAGCATGACACCCAAGTGTAGCTACTGTTCTACTGTGCTTCATGTGTACGACTGTACCCGAACCACCGCCCTTTATCTCGGCATGTTTGAGGACATGTCAGCAGCATCACCGGAGCCCCCCTCCTCCTCCTCCTCTCCTGCTACCACCACCAGACTGCTTCCTCCCCCTGCACCGAACTTCTGCTGTAGTTTTGTCCTCATGTCTCCACAGTACCGCACCACGGGGACTGACCAAACTAAGCTAAACTAGACTGGGCCGAAGTGTGTTGTTCCAGCTAATGGCGACAAATTGTTCCCACTGGCCTGAAGTTTTACTTTTAGTAGGCTACACGTCCTGTCTCACTTGATCAGATGGCGAACCCTGTCCCAACGCTAACAGCTGAGCTGACACACCCATACAACTGCTATGTGTCGATGTTTTCCCACATAACCCCCTTTTAAATTAATTGAAAATAAGGAAACTTTCAAACTTATACTTTTTTTTTTTTTTACATAGACTGTAATTGTTGTGGGAAGCCTATGAAACTGATAGAAGCCATATCATTCTTTTCGTGCCAGAAGGTGAAAAACTTTTCACTATAGAGGTTGTTGTAACTGATGGCCACTCCAGAGGTAATCAATTATGATTTGGATTAAAAAAAAAAAACTGAAATTAGAGGATCATCATAACAGTTGAATATTGTCTCCAGCTTATCAAAGGCAAACAGTGTCAAAAGTTGACCAATATCATATTTGATGTTGATTAGATATTTTTCTAATCATACAGGCGATTGTAAATGTAGTTGTAGCTACATGTCTGGATACATGTGCCCGAGTTCATGTGCACACATGAGCTTATGCTCTATTTGACCTTCCACTTGTGCTTTAAGGAAGTTTATTGCAAAAAAGGAGCATGGAGATCTATCTTACACCTGCAGGTCTTTAAAACCCTTAATAAATACTAGGCAATAAATTAAGTGACTTATCAGATATTTCAGGTGTCAGGTAGCTTTTTTTAGGCACAGGTGTTTTATAGCATCTAGAAAGGAGTAACAAGCGGTGTAGACTTATACTTGCTACACATACTTATGAGAGAGACTTTTAAAATAAAAATAATCCATTAACTACCAACTGGCAGAATACAATATGATAACGATAACAACAATGATATTATAGAACGTACCTGTACAAAGTCCTGTATAATGTGAAACTACTGTAGTTTTTATTGATCAAACTCAACACTGCACGATTTTCCTAAAAACAGACTTGCATTGTTTTTTATTTGCTATTGAAGGGACTTAACATCGACCTGCAGTCAGTTAACACCGCACCAGAGGATGAACCAAGTGTCAGTACTCTGTAAACAACAGACACTATGCTTAGTCTTCCTCAAAGGAGCTTTTCATTTGGTTTTGTTAGTTCACTGAGACCCATTGTTCACATGTGCTGCTTTATCTGAACGGTTCTCATGTGGTAAAATTATAGTGATCATAATTAATGACCCACATTTGGTCTTATTAGATCTGGGATTTGACCCCAGGGTGTGACCCTATTTCTTGCCAACTCTGGAGAAAATGTCAAGCCAATAAATGTAGTGTTGGATCTTGAAATAATCAGACGCCCATAGTCCTTTCTTTCTCGATGTTGGCTGCCTACAACAGCATCTTACCAGTGTTGGGAATAGACCAAAGGTGCACGCTTTGATAAGCACATTAACTGCCACTGAGGCCCCTAATGGGATAGACATGTTTTCAGGAGCAGCAACCAAATCAATCTATATCTGTCCAGTTTCCTCTTCCTGCTCTCCACATGTCACATCCTGCCATGTTGGAGCTCTGATAGCTGTATCTTACTGACTCTGCTGCCTTCTGCTTCTCTTTCTGGCTTTTCCTCCTCTTATATACTCTGCTGACTGTTTCCCATGTCTCACTCCAGGCCTCCCCACCTCCGTATTTTCCTCTATTTTTTCTCTCTGATCAAAGAGGAATGTCATTCTCTTTAGGGTAAAAAGAAATCATCATATTTTTTTCACTTTCAAATCCTATTCCAGCATGCAGCCGTGAACTCTTCACCTCATGCTGATGCCCTTTGGTTGCCTCCCCCCATTGCATCCTGTCTGAGGATAGAATAGACGGCTCGTTTTATTGCGAGGAGTTGAGAGGCTGGGAATCTTGCAGGTTTTGTACCCTACTCAATGAGCTCGTCTCTCAGGGATTTAACGTCAGGCACATCTGTGATACATCTCTGTTTTTAGCGTGCGCAAGTGTGCCAGTGCTCGTGTGTGAGTATGCTGGAATGCTGTATTATTCATGAAGCTGAATAGATGTGTCATGTATGTTTTCTTAAGCAGTTAAGACACAGCAGCCACTGGAATAACATGAGTTTGAGACAGGGCAGCAGCTCGGATAGGTAATAGTCCATCAGCAGCAGCTCAGGCCTGCTGAAGTATGGAATAAACAATCTGTGCACTCTTATTTTGGTCATAATAAACAGTGTATCCTCAAGAGATGCATTTATTTCTAGTTTTTCTTGCTCTGGGTTCATTTCTGTGGGAGCATGTATCCTAACGTGTTTTATTAACTTCATTTACTTCAGCCTACTGCCCCCAGATGACTTCATGGCTTTAATAAGATCTTGCAACCCAACCACCCAGTCGTTTTTCATAACCAGAACATGTTGGGCCAAGTTATTCTGTCCATGTCACTTCGACTGAGGGATTGTTCTCTTTGTGTACATCTTGGCTGTTGTGTTATTCAATGGGTCTATAGTTAAATCATTCAGGCTTTACTTGTGTAGACTTGGGGCTCTCTCTCTTACTAAATAATCCCAGTACCTTTTACTGAGTAAAACCTGAAAAAGACTTATGTATTGAAAATAATGTTTAAAACTTTTAGCTGTTAGCCTATTACATTATGTAACACTTCAAAGTGAAATACATAGGTTTAACCCACCACCCACCTCACAAAACCTCTTTAAATCTTTAATGTTCCCTCGTAACTTTGAATACTCATATTCAAATAAGCAGCAATCAAATTTGAAACGTATCTTCAGGCATTGTTTATTAAAGGAATGGTTTATTAATATGGGAAAATGCTCACTCACTTTCTTCTGTTTGGGACTTGTGTACGGATTAAACAAGTGTAATCTTATGAGCTTAAAGTGCTGGCGGTTCAATTTTGGTGCCTTTGGCTATAGCCTGGCTAGCTGTTCCTACAGTTTTCAGTGTTTGTGCTAAGCTAATTGATCAGCTACTGACTTCAACATATTTCCCCACACATATACATGGTAAAAAAACAAATGTTCCCCAAAATATTAAACCAAACCAATCCAATCCATTACTCATACTAAACTGATTGATAATATATGTTTAAACTGTGTACAATTGTCCAGTTTACTTCTTTTCAACAAATCCTGTAGACTGAAATTTCCTCCTACCAAATTCTACACATCATAGTTACTGGAAAGGACCCGTTATTTCTCAACTGACCTGGATGCATATGATGGTCATAAGATGGGGCGCAAAGGAGGGCAAGAAGACGGATGATCCCCATTATCTCTTGCAAGGAGGACAGAGGGAGAGACGTGTCTGCTGAGTAATTCATAAGCTCACTCTATCATTCCATGGTTTTCTTCCCTCCTCCTCTGTTTGCGCTTCCAACCTTCTGATTACAAAGTCATTTTTAGTCCTGTGCTGGTGCTTTCTGGGAAACTGCCAAACCCCTGGTTGGTCATTGCGCTTGTTTTGCCTGCTACCATGCAGCAAACATTTATTTTTGGATTCTTGAAGTGCTGTCTGGTGTTTTTCTAGTTATTTGCAGTCACTGAGAAATCGATCAGAGCAGGTTTAAAAGAGGAACCAGTGTTCTGTATGATAATGAAGAACGTGTCGTCTATCAGTTAGTTTAATGAGACTGTTTTTATTTGTTCTTTGTCTTATCTATGCTGCAGTGACCCAATTTCCCCATGGAGATCATTAAACCTCCTACCTGTGTGATTAGATAAAGTGAAACTAAACTCAAAGCTGTAGGTGTAGTGGCCACTGGGCAGCCCACTGGAAAGTGGTAACTCTAATTATAAGATGGTGATGATTAAACTCACATTATGCTTGTCAGCCCCTGGCACTGATTTGGTGGCGGCATGATCAGCAGTATGTATTTTATTGCTGTTAATTTCTGTAACCCCACTGTAACGAAATGTTTTTAAACGAGTGATGCAAAAAAAAAAGTAGAATTATTATTTTCAATAATCACATCACAGCCCCATGTTGAGGCTCAGTCCTCAGTGTCGGACGGCCCTTTCCTGCGTGTCATTCCCCCTCTCTCTGCCTCCCCATTTCCTGTCTCTCTCGACTGCACTATCCATTAAAGGCAATAAAAGCCCAAAAAATATACTTTAAAAAAAAGAACAAGAACTCCTAATATCTGTATCCACCTTTTTCCGAGCGTCAAACCGGTCACCGGTGGAATTCTTTGTTTACGTTTCCATGGTTTCTGTAGTCGCGGTAAATGCATGGATCTTTTCTTTTTTTTCATCGAAAATCCGTAAAATGCATGGATCATCATGCCAGCTTATTTATCACACAAATGGACATCCATTATTAAAAGCCAGCATTAATAGATCCATATGTTTACTGCAACTATGAAAAGATAAAAGTAGGCTACAATTCCACCGGAAGAGCAAAACCGGCTTCCGTTTTTGACATTTGGAAACTTGTGGATAAACTGTAATGTGGAGATGACAGTATTCCACATGATACAGTATGATCTCCAGCTTCATTGTGTACAAGAGATAACAAATGGGTGACAGAAAACAAGAGATAACAAATGGGTGACAGAAAACAAGAACAAAATGAGAAAACTTCAGTTTCACAGACAATGTTGACATTCAAAAGCTCATATGACACTGAGACTTGACCACAAAGGCGTTCATCACAACCCCTCGTAGTGTACATCATAATACCCAGGCAGGCTGAATTCAAGGTGATTTCATGAAAACCTTTTTGTCAAAGAAAACATGAATACTCTTTTCATGACAATCACTGTATAGATTTCCCAAAATGCATCTGCTCTAAAGGCCTATATTCCTCAGACATTTCTTACAAGATGTCTGTGACTTTTCATCCAACAGTAGCACCACTCAATCTGGGCTTTATAGACCTGTAAACCTGAATCACGGTGATGGGGCCGCATACTAGGTGGGGTTATTGGATAGATTTGGTGGCCAGCACTTTCATAAAACGTCCTTCTGGAAAGTCTGAGTGTACAGGAAACCCCGGTCCTGGTCCTGACTCATTCCTCTCTGTGGTCACTCACTCACTCCCACCACAAACTCATGAAGAAAGAACTTCCAGTGGGTTCACACTGTGGGTCCAAGCCTATTGTTTAACAAAACCAAACATTTGACGAATGTAGAATAACACTGTGAATTAAGAGCTTTGAGAACATGTCGGATTTAGTGCGATTACTGGAGGGGGACTTTGTCCGTGGCTGCTAGTTAGCTCTGTAATAGGATCCAAAGGAGAAGAATGTTGAGCCTCGAAGCGAGCTAGCTGGACGCCGTAGCACTTCAGTCCAGTTTGGGAGATAAAGAGACAGATATACTGTGCCCCCGCCGTACTGGAGGATAGAACGTGGAGGGTCATAAATATTTCAAGGGTGTGCCTCAGAGCAGAGGAGAGCCTCAGATTCTTGTGCTGCTCTCATACGCTTCTGCCTTGCCATATGTGTGTGCATGATAGGCTCTCAGTCCATTTACCCTTTGGTTGTGTCTCTGGTTGCTTTGTTGAGGTACTTCTTTCCATTTCTTAAGTACAAATCACAGGCCTGTTGTTCATTTTAGTGATGCAAATATCCAGGGTGCCTGTCATTGTGCTGGCGCTTCACTTTGTTGGTCTGTCTTGGATATTTATTGTCTTTACAGGACTCTTCAACATCCTGTCTCTGTTTTTATAGGACTCATGGATGTTTGATGGATTGCAGTGTGGGAACGTAATATGTAAAAATGTGTCTCGCTCTCCTCCTTTGTTTATCCAAGTAGTCTGTAGAGTAACATTTCCACAAGCGCAGTACCTCTGGTTTCTCTTCCTGCATTAGAATTGCCCATTTATGTTTTCAGCGCCTGTGATGATCAGCATGACTGCAAGTAATGATTATATCAATGCAGTTATTATTTCAACGAACAAACCAATTAACAGGCCCAGTTTAGTGTTTGAAATCGAACACACATAGGCACTGTCTTATAAACCTGAAAGCATTCATGTAACAATTGCATCTCACTTTAAAAGTGATTGCGTGAATTGCAGTGTTTTAATTTGCAAGTGACATCAATATCTGTGTATATTGATAATTGATTCATTTGTTTTCAATCCACTAAATGCTTAATCAGCAAGACCTTCCACTGTCGTTTTACTGATTAACACCAAGTGACAATGGCTGACTGGTGCCATGTCAGCAGCAGTGACTGCAGTTATTGCTTGCGATACAATTGATGGCAGAATTTGCTGCTCATTTAGATTACACACACACACACAATATTAATTATCAATATTTTCCAGTGTACTGCGCAAGAAAGAACAAAAGCTTAAATTGCCAGTAATTCCAGTAAATGAATAAACATCTCACTCCAACAGTGAATCTTGGTTCTACATTGCATTACTCTGGACTGATGTGGGTATAGCTGGCTATGAAACTGATTTATTGAAAAAACATGCAGTGAAAGTAAGGAAGAATTAGTGTGTTAAACAAAACAATGAAATGGATACTTTCCAAATTTATTTTGAGTTGTGTCAGTGAAATAACACTGCTGCATTGTATCAAAAACATCTGGGTAACAAATGCATTGAATGAAAAGCCCATATTGTGGATGAGGCCTTTACATGAGCCAAGACTCTCTTTCCCTTATAACATATTTTGCTATGAAAGCTGAACTGGAAAACAATCAAACAGCTGTTCATGTTGTGTCCTTACATTGAGAGTAGTTGGAAGCTAAGCTCAAGGCTCTTGCTATACTTTAGTGTCTTATTATATTTTTTAAATGAGAAGACTTTATGCATTTCAAACGTCTGTGTATTTCCACCAGTGATGAAGGGAACAGTGGAAAGATGGTGCCAGCTTCCAGCCAGGCCACCATCTTGTCCATCCTAACACTCCAGTCCTGTCGCTGTCATGTTTAGCAGCACTCAGCGAGGAATATATCTTTGTGGTTTCTTCATTTTAACGTGTGCTGTGATCTCTGTGCCAGTTAGTTGTGCCGTATAGTGTCCTTGTTGCAAGAGAGATGTGATGTGCAGGAGAGCAGGGCAGCGCAGTGGGCACCGGTGCCAGTGAGATCTGCTGACCAAACAAGCCGCATGCCCCCGTTCAAGGACACATCGCAGAGTCCAGTCTGCTCTGTGCACCACATTCTTGTGCCGAGCGGGTCTTTTGTCCGGCCTCCATCAGCTCTCTAGTGTAAATTCTCTTCTGCCCATTCACCTATCTGTGTGTGTTTATCTTTGATCACTCACCCTTTCTGTGCCCATCTGGCTGAGTCAGGGGCTTAGCATGAGAGTTGGATGGCAGCTATACAGCCCCCCCCCCCACCCTTTCCAAAACCCCCTCTTTAGCCAACACCACAGCTCAATCTGGACTCGCAGGAGGAGTGGAAAATCACACGCAGAGGCCTCTTTAGATAGCAGATTTCACTCTTTATTCTGCAAATTGTCATTTGTCAGAACGTGTTTTCTGTGATGTGATTTTTCCTGCATTAGTACAGCACAAAACATTTGCACTGCAGTGTTTTCAAGGTACAGAGTGAATTGCTTACAGAGGATGGGAGGGGTTGCAGGGCTGAGGTCACTCAGCTGTGCAGGGATCCATTGGGCAAAGTCTTTCAGAGCCCAAGGTAAAAATGAATCAGTAGTCCTTTCTTAAATTTTTGTCTTTCTGTTTGTTTCACTGCTGTTTTTAAACTCCATCCTCCTTGCATCCTTCTTACTACAGTATAGTGTTTGCCTGGTACAGTTTACTTGCATAATCATAAGAAATAAACGTATTACAGCATCTTTAACCATCAAGCCGGTCTAACGATTTTCCTTTATTTGTTGTATTGTCTCCTTGTTCACAACTCAGCCCTTAATTGTTAAAAAAAACTGTCAGGTTGATGATAAAGCCTGATAATGTGAAAACATATCAAGAGGCATCACGGAAGCTCCCGGTCGCCTGAATCATCTGCTGGATCTCGTCAGAGTGTTGATTACAGTGCTGTTTGGAGTGCCAGGGAAGCAGCTGATGACAAGTGTTGGCAGAGTTTAATTAAAATATGTGATGATAATTAATTCCAGAGAGGTGGTGTAGTGATGTACCGGTCAGTGCTATCAACACCTATACCAGCCTCTCTTGACCCTCTCTAGCCGGGAGCTTGCAGAGGTCGGCCTACGCGGCGTGGCAGGACTGTGTAGTCCACTAGAGTTAACCTGAAAAAGCAGCTGGCCAACAAGCAGCCCTGTGGAGGCCGGGGAACTTCTTTTGAAGAAATCCATATCCCTAACAGTGATGAAAAAGCTAATATTACACTGCTGATTTACCTGGAGCAGATCAAGCAGGCCAGAAAGTGTATAGTTTTGATTTGCTTTGTTGCCAAGAGTGATGCCCAATTACTGCGTTATGTCTAGAGAATAGCATTACAAGAAAAAGTTACGAATATTTTTAAACTCAGAAGTTGTGGGGGAAAAAAGCAGAAATGCGTGAGCAGACCTAAACAAGCTTTGATTTTTTTTTTTTTTTTTTTTGTTCAATCAATGTCTAGGTCTACTCAGGTGTGATGTGCAGATCAAAGACAAACAGGGCGCTTTGTAGCAGAGCAGGCAGCATTGTGAGCCTTCCTGGTGGAAAACAAACAGACAGAAAATGTCTGGAATGTGCCGTGACCTATCAACTTAACCGTGAGGAGAGGGGTTTCTAAATCCCCCCCGCTGCTGGAGGGCACGACTACACACAACAAACACGCAGAAAGCATAGCAGGTTGTCCCAACCTTTTAGGAGAACGAGGCCAAGTTTCTCCCCTCCCCTTTACCTCGTTCCCCTAGGTGTCCCAGTGGGTTATGGGAGGGAAGGAATAGAGCAGAACTGAGGTTTTTATTTTTTTTATTTGAGACTAAAACCAGACTTTTTTTTTTTTAGATATAAAACTTAACTTGCCAGACTCAGATCTCACAACAGAAAATGTGCTTTCAGCCTACAGTATGTGCTCTGAGCAAGCAGACAGTTTTAGGTGAGCTCAGCTGCTGCCGTTCTCCAGAGACTTCTCCCAATGTGTTATTCAGCAGCTACCTGTGCAGCCAGAAAGAAAGGAGCGACGCGAAGCAGGGGCAAGTTAGGACTCCAATCAAAGCTCCTAAGGCATAACCGACAAATTGTGGAGGCTCTTTTTAGCATTTAACAACTACGAGCAAACATCTGTAGGAGTAGCTGCAATAAATCATCACAATAAACATCCATGCTGTTTTTAATGAGACAGTTCTTTGCAGTACTGTATGCTGTTTTTATTGAAACACATGGGTGTAGACATTAACATCCAAAAGGCAGAGTCAACGTCCTACAAGCAGGAGATTTCTCTTTTTTTTTTTCTTCTTTTTTTTTACAAACTCGGTCTCATTGTCACAGTTTTGTTGTCCGTTGGTAAAAATTATTTCGCTATTACCAATTTAATTTCTGATGTGAAAAACACTATTAAGTCACAAAAAGCATAGGTGGCAGGTGCTAGAATAAAAGTGGTAAGATACCGTAATAAACTAACCACAAAACAATCCACAAACCGGCTTAACCGTTTGCTTGCGTGTCTGACCGTCTGACTGCTCATGCCTTATCATTACCAATAGAAAATATTGCTCCAGGTACTAATGCAACACCCAAGTTTTAATGAATTGAAATCATCCTTGAACACTGAAGAGATAATAATGATAGACCAAGGCAAATCCTTAATAGAGAGTCTAAGAGAGGGAGAGTTAAGCTGCGTGAGTGTCAGATAAATTGTGGCACGGCTCCTCAGCCATAAAAATAAGAATACAATATTAGATTGAATATGTTTTATCGTTTGGTTTATTTCCCCTCTGAAGATTGGGAAAAAGCAGATGATGAGATTCTTGATCAAGGCACAAGGTTAGAAGCATTTACTGAGCAAATGAAGGTTATTCCACCTGGCCTCTGTGCAGCTGCAGCCTTACTTCTTTATAGTCTTTGTATTCCTTTGTTGTACTGAAACGATAACTAAAACCATGTTTACTTTGCTGTTAATTTGCCATGCTTTCAATGTCTTTTTATAGCGAGATAGGAATTACTATCTAAGGAGATTGCATCCAATCTCCATTCTTGAGTAATGACGTATGAATGTGGTTTCTTATACTATGTGAGTTCAAAGTCTAAAATAATTACCGTGATGTTTTCTCTGGCACGGCCGCCAACACAGATGTTTTTGCTGATAAGGAGTTCAGAGAGTGAGTGACAGTGTGTGCTGTTGGAGTGTGTGTGTAGTATGGACTGGAATAAGCTTTTTCAGTTTTAAATTGAGTTTAACACGACAAACACGTACCGCTGATGATCTGCACTGATCTGTGCACGCTGTGTGGCTTCTAAATGTATTTATTTTTTCTATTTGTACTGATCACAGTTTTTCTGCATGTCGGTATACAGACATTTAGAAAAACTTTTTTTTTTTTTTTTTTACACAATGTTACTCGTGGAATCCAAGGCACTTGTGGAGGAACAATGACACAGTTACGACTTTAAGCTGACCTGTAATCTAATATAACACACACACACACACACACGCACACGTCATGTCTCTGTGCTCCTACTCACAAAATTCTTGACATAGAGGTCACAGCCCTCTCCAGCCTTGGTTGATGGTGGACTCACCCTCATGACGACAGTTGTAGCATGAATCACAGAGCCCCGCTCCATAATTTTAAGTCCCTTATCTTCCAGAAGTACTTTTCATAAATCATCTACATCACATTTTCAATAAACATTTGTGTCGATGTGTGGGTAGTGGTATATTGGACTGTATGAGTGTGTTTCTTTATTTTTCTCTAGGTATTTGACTTCTGTGTCAACCAACAACATAACTTTCCCCTCTTGCTGGTTTCCATCCGTAACATAACAGTGTTAGCTGAAGAGTGTGCATGTTGCTACATTAGAACTACATTTTTACAAAAGTCTTTGTGTTAAACTTAAAGGCTTCGCTTGAGGGCTTGTCTTTTTCAGCTGCTGTTGTCTATAATCAACACAGCTACAGGGGGATATTTGAATTCACCACTCGACATTGCCAATAATTGTGGTGAACTCGAATATGCTGTACATGCTGACTCCACCCTGTCTGTCATTAGAGGAGAGAAACAGTATGAAATGCCAACAAGTGGCAGATAGCTGCTGGCAGGCTCCCATAGTGTGTCATGCCCCTGATGACACACACGCACACACTCTTGAGTGCAGACTTTCTCCTGAGGCTTACTACTGCAGCCTCCAATTCTTAGCTTAATTGGCAATTGTGTGGTGTGTGTGTGTTTTGTGAGCGTGAGCAAGCCATATGACCTAAAAATCAGAGAGCTAACCCATGACAGAGTTGCTGCTTCCTTGCCCCCTCCTTGTTATCTAATCTGATAAGTCAAACTGAATTTAATTTTACTGTGGTAAGGCCAGACCTATATTTAGCCATCGGGACATTAAATCATAGTACTCTGATGACCAGGTGACTTAATGCAGAGAGAGGAGGGCAGTAAGAGGAGATGATTTCCTACACAACTGCCATGCTTAGTGGACATCAATAGAGCAGAAATAGGAAGGATCAACACAACAAAGCACTGCTCAGTGCTTCTCATGCAGAGACACAACACAAAACAACACAACACGACTACTCAGAGGGGTCAGCGAGGAATAAGAGTCTCTTTTTTTTAATGACATGCCTTTCACATGAACTCTAGACTTGCAGTTTGGTCTGGTTTTCTGAGGTTAACGCTAGTCCTTCCAAGTCAGATCTATAAAGAGTGTTATTTACATGTCTCTGTGTCCAAAGGGTCAGCTGAAGTAGAAGAAAAAAGGGAGGAGGAAGAAAGGAGGAGTGGGAAGCCTGGATTAAAATTTTGCCTTACAAAGAAACAGCTGGAGTGTGTCAGACCTTGGGGAAATCAGCATTTACCAATTATTCGCAGTGCTCGCTTTTGACCCGCTGGTATCAGATTTATATGCTTTATATGATTTGTATTCTTTGCCACGCAGATGCAGGGAACAATCACAGGAGCCTATTTCAAGACTTTCTTTTTTCGGGGGGAGGACTTGCCCCTGATTATAGTTATCCCGTTGCAGTAATTACTTCAATGTTGAGCTCAAACAATGTTGAAACAAATGCTGAGAATGAAACATAGTCTCCATAAATGGTGCAGTCACCTGCTCTACATCAAGAAATTTGCATATCCTATGCAGCAGTTTTTGAAATACAGTTTGCAATCACTCAGTGCATTTACATGCACAGCTGAGTCGAGCTATGCTCGTAGCTCAAGTTGGGAGTTTGTGTTTGTGTTATATATTGATCTAGCTTTGCTGAGGAGTAGAAATACATTATTTCTGGGTCATCACGGTGACTGTGAAGCTGACAGAACACATCTGCTTAGTTAGACTATTCTCGTGTTATGCGCTATGAAAAGCACTGTCTATGTCTTCTTGTGGCTGTGCACACTAGTGTTTTTGTGCATGTACTTGGGGTTGATTTGATCTGTTTTTGTTTTTAATCACTCCTAGAGGATTTTGCAAATGTCAATTCAAATCAGTAATTATAATTCCAAATCAGTCATTAATGGTAATTTCTAAATCTGCATTTGTTCCTTTCATTGTCCCTCTTGAAGAGTTGTGAAGATGAACTGTCGACAGGCCTCAGCAGAGTCGTCCTCAAGGCCTTGACCTCTGACCCGCTGTTACTGATGCCGCATCAGGATGAGTGCTATATCCCCTGCAGGTCACACAAGACAAATGATAGGCTAATGTAGAGCTTCAGCTGGGCTGCCATCAATCTACACTTTCTCTTTGGGGCAAAAAGGAATTGGCTGCTGGTTGGAGACCAAGTGCTACTGCCTCCATCTGCCTGCAGACAATCAGCTGGGACCCCTGACGCTTTGTATTTTTTTTTGCCATCGGCAGGCTTTACACATGTATGTGTATGCACAGAGATACACACACAGATCCTCATTCCCCACTTCCCTTGTGTCACAGCCTGTTTGTTGAGTTAGTCTGTGGTTTTGGCCCCTGGCTTACATGTGTGTGAGGATAAGTGCAAAAGCAGACCCTGTCTGTGTCTCTCTCTGGAACTGACCATTTGTTCTTGTAGAGCGCCGAATGCCTTGCTCAGTGAAAAATGCTATTACAAGACTTAGCCTGGAAAAGAGTTTGTTTTTGTCTTGGAATCAGCTCCACTTGTTTTTGAAGTATCAGCTCCCAAGTTAAACCCCACCCTTAGCAATCCAACACTGGTTCCACAAATAAGGGATATTTTGTCTGGTTTAAATGGGCTGGTATTTATTAATTGCATTTCTCCAGATGTTTATTTTAAGACAATACATTACAGAAGTTCATGCATTCCTGCAGTTAGTTCAAGACAAACCTTTGGCTGGATCCTCAAGAAGGAATGATAATTTGGGTTTGACTTCAATCTACCAAGTTCAGTATTTGCATTTTGTTTACCGCATGAGAACAGTTCAGGGTGCCCATACCAATATACTGTTACTTAATTGACTTTGAAATAGCCTATTTTCTGGCACTCATTAAGTTGCTTATACAGAATAAGCTTCACTCATCTCTTGCTCCAAGCAGGTTAAAGAATACTTAGAACTCAAATATTTGACTCAGGTCTGTTTATATGCAACTCAGAATAATGAAATCCTAAGGGACCTGCTTGAAAGTCTTTAATTTCCCTAGCGAGGCCGAGGCCTCACCACATTAGCTAAGAGAGACCGATTAGCCTACAGTGTTGTTGGCAGACAGTATCAGCTGGCTGGTGTTACTGAGCAAAAGCCTTGTGAACAACATCACCACAGCCGACTCTCTCCTTCTTATCTTCCACATGTCCTGGATGAACATGAACGCTGCCTGGTCCGAGGGCTGCCTGACTTTGAATTGTGGGCTTATGTGGAATGTGTTTCTGGAAAAAGGCCGGGGGGGTTGGTGGGTGCAGAGAAATTTTTAGAACAACCATATTATTCAGTTGTTTTCCCCATGTATGGGGAAGCAGTGAGAGCTGCCAGATGACCCTAGGAAAGTTGGTGGAACGGACCCCAGGCTGTTGTTGTCTCTCTGGCGGACACGTGAAGACGAGCCCCTGTGGTTGCTGTTAGTGTGTTTGTCCGTTTATTTGTTTGCATGATACAGCATGCACCATCAATCATAGATCTGTGTGATTGTGAACCTGAAAAATGTAAACGCCGAGTTATGTTTCTCAAGAGACAACCCAGGGTTTTGAAGTTGCATGTTTGTTGGAATGACAGTTTAGATACAGTTGAGCTTCAGGACGTGTTAGGTTTCTCTGAGGCACATTAATGCATGTTTTTGCGGCACAGATGTTCCGATGGTGTCTGCTGTCAATCTCCTGCTTTCTCTCCGTCTCTCACACTCGCACTTGAAAGGAGTGTGAAGCTCACCTCACATCACCTTAGGCTGGAATCGGCTGTATCTTTTCTGGGTTTTGTTTCTTTTTGTCAGGCTGTCAAATTCCTCACTGTGAGGGTTCACTCAGGGGTTTGACCACTGACAATAATGCTCGAGGTTTCAACAGGGAGGATATTGATTGAGGAGCTGGAGGATGGAGGAGCAAAACAAGAAACCAAATGAGGGAGACTGGAATAAGGGAGTAACAGCAGGAAGGAAGATAACAGGAGCAGCCAAATGACAGAGTGATAAAGCAAATATAGAACAAAGGATGAGAGTGAGAAGGTTGGAATAATAAGAAAAAAAACCATGCTGCAACCTTTCTCTGGTGCTTATAGGGTAACATAAAGATAGTTAGTTAACATCGTGCAACCCAAGTGGGCATCCCCTTTTATATTTATGATAGTTTGAGTGAAATTAAGCTAATCACTTAACAGGATTGATTTACTGTTTTTTTTCCATCGTTGCACCAATGTAATGCACTATCTTGATCTCTATTCAAAGCATCTGTCCTTTTTTGTTTCTCCGTTCAATGTGAATACAATGTTACATAAACATTGATCCACTGGCTATACCTCTTATCTGTGCAGGGTCACAGGGGGGCTGGAGGTAGAATGGGTCGTCTGGAGGGTTGGCGGCTTGAATCCCGCTTCATCCCAGCCGCTGTCGTTGTATCATTGGGCGAGACACCTTAGCCATCTTGCCTTGTATGTATGTATGAATGTTTGGTGGTTGGAGACGCTGTTTGGCACACATCGTCCCAGTCGTGGTAAACAAGTTTTTTTGTCCTCGTCGGAGGCCACCGTCACTTTGCCGATGGGAGGGGTGAGTGCGAGCCAGTGAGTGAGCGCTGCAAACTAGAATCTGAACACTACCCCCGTATTACACACTGGACCTTCAAAGGCCGCAGCAGGCCTGGGAATCAAACCCAGAAATGACAGTGCTAACTTCTGAACCTTACAGAAATTACATGCACTAACAAAGGTTTTTATGCACGCCCAGCTTGTACTGTACACACAGACACATTTGCCAAAGTTGAACAAACTTTTGGTGAACTAATCCATCAACTGCACATTGGAAGATTACAACTGCATTCTTCGACATTGCTTCAATGTCCTTTCAGAAGTTGTGGTGTTTTAAAACAATACCAAAATATCCATATATAAAATCCATAAATCAAAAGTCATGAATAACGAGAAAACATTGCATGCTGCTGATCTTTGGCCACTACTCCCGAGTGAGCAAGAGAGGTTTTTGTTGAATAATCAGTCAGTATTGTAAGTAAAAGACGATGATGTCTTTGGCTTGCTGGTTTTTCTGTTGGCAGATGAAAACTAAACCATCAACAACTTAGGTTTGAATCACTTACTGTGTGTATGTGTTTTCAGTAAATGAATATGATTCATGGGTTCACATGCCTTCGACCAGCTGACAAAGGAGCCATTTGAATTTTTATCTGAAGTCATGGTTAGGGTTAGTAGCTAATTGAACTGAGGATTTCTGCAGCCAGCAGCAGTTTGCTACGGTTCCTCGTAAGAAGACTCGTGAGAAAGAGCAGTGAAATCATTGTGTGAATTCCTTTGCAGATCATCAATTACTGTACATTGTGGATCAACCTACAGTCGATGGAGAAGTGTATGTTTTACAGACCAGGCCCTCAGGCTATGTCAGCTATGGGATAGGCCTGTTAATGTCTCACTTTCACACCCACAGTGTGTTTCAGGGAGTGAAGATGAGAAAGATAGTGTCAGAGCAATCCCTGAGAAGCTAAAAATCATCTCACTGTAAAATGATCCGGCTGTAAAAAAGAAAAAAAAACCTCTCAGCTGGATCTCAGCATTTTATCACATGGTAACAGGCCCCAAAGTTTTTTTTCCTTTTCTTGAGGTTGTCACATCATCAAAAAACTCACATGTAAAATTGATACTCTGGTCTTAAAGCATGAATAGACTTAGACAGTGATAAACTGTGACATGGTTTCCTAGAGCGTTTTACTTTGGAGACGCCCCATCCTGCTTGAAATAAATTGTGCCTACACCAATGTCAAATGAAACTTACACTTTTAGCAAACACGGAGTATAATTAACATGCGGGTAGGAAAGAATAGGAAGGGAGCATTTTGTGTTACATCGCACAGAAAAAGCCACAGTGAGCAAATGGACTGTTTAAATCATCGTCTGGTGGTGATAACAAGAACTGGGCCAGGATCTGTCTGATTCGGCTCAGCAGGTGGGTGATTTCATCAATCACATCACACGCTTGTTTCTCAGAAATTAATCAGAGCAGCACATTGCAAGTTCAGGAAAAAATGAAAGTTTTCTGAAAGAAGAAACAAGAAACCCAGTCAGTCATAAGTCGGCTATATGAAATGACTGCCTGGTGTCTGACTACAGGTCAGTTGTAGGTTTAGTTTGATTTCTAGATTCCTGATGGAAATTGGTGCATTTACACAAGATTTGACATGAACGCATCATAATAGAAAACTGTCGCCAAAGTTACACATAATAGGTCCCCTTACACTGCACCATTTTCTACAGCACTTGTTGACCACCAAATGTAGTAAGCCTCCAGGTCACAGGGGACCACTGAAGCTCTCCACTTTCACTGTTATTCTCTGGCCAATCGGGTAATTTGTGCACTTCCTGTCTGCAGATAAGGCCCCCAGAAATGGCTTTGTCCCAGAGCTCGGCTGTGTGACTGAGCAGCCAAGCATCTGTATTCTGAAACAAGCAAGAAGCTCTACTATTTCCCCCTGCCTACTTCAACCATGCTGCTGGAGAGCTGTTTGAAGTTTGTGTGTGTGTGTGAAAATATACACACACGCGACAAAGTAAAGGAAAAAACCTGATTAAATTTGGAGGAACACAACCAATGCAGATGCACTGCACGGTGCAGTTAAGCAATTAACATCCAGTCATGCTCTGTGGCAGGCATAAAAATGCTGAGCAGGTCCTGTTGATTCTGTTTGTCAGAGGAAAAGAGCTAAGTGACTTTGTAAGAGTTTCCTTGATGGGGCATGGATGACAGGAACGGGAGCAGGAGAGGTATTTAATTAAAAATGAGAGGGTCCAATGAAATATTCTCAAGCAAGGTGAGTCGAAGTCAGTAGCTCACTGACAGACTGCAACTGAAGTCAGTAGCATCATGTCTCGTAAAGGCTAGCAGGGTCAAATAAAAACTCTCAAAATGTAATAGTTAATTAGTTATCAGGTTAGAGATCTGGGTCCAAATAAGACAGCGTCTGGGTGTGGACGGAGCTGGACTCCATCTATTATTGACCTCTGATCCATTGGAGAGACATCATCATTAAATAATGTCGGAAACTTTGGCTGATTGTGCACATGTGATGCTTACGTGCGGTGCATAAGAGTGATAATTAAAGAAAGGGAGAGGGACAACACTTTCTCAAGTGACTAAGACTGTTGGTGCAGCACCTGAGCAGGCTGAGTCGACAAAAACAGTCCATTAACAATTACATATGTGATATTATAGGAGGGTTGCAGTGTATAAAACTGTCATTGTAGAGATGAATGAAACAGACTGCAGAGATGTGGGAAACAGTGACATTCGCATGAGTCATCCTTCACCACATTTTTCACCTATGGGAGATTTTGGACAAACGTGTTAGGCAGCGCTCCCCACCACCATCACCATGGGACATAGCTAATGAGGGAACATCTTTTGGAAGAATGGTGTTGAGATACTTCAGTGCTGCTCAAGCCGTTGTGGTGGCAGCACCACCAAGCCCGACACTATTAAATATGCTTTATTTTTTCTTTAATTTGTTGCTCTTTCATAGTTTCCTGTTGAGGCAAACGTAATAAGTGAATGATCTATGTCCTGTGATTTTGGATTGGAATGCTTGCTTTGTTTACGTCTGCAAGTAAAGCACAGTCATGGGTAAGCATGTGCCTCAGTCAGTCACACACTTCCTCCATCTCTCTCTCTCTCTCTCTCTCTCTCTCTCTCTCTCTCTCTCCATAAACTGGGCAGCTTTCCTAAATAGGGGAATGGTGAGCTTAACACCGTTCTCCAAAGAATCAGTACACTATCGTCCTCATTGTCCTTCAATTTGTAGAGAGGCCCCTCTGATTAGCTAATGAATCAGCATGTGGATGTCTCGTTTGTATTGATAATTATGAATGGTGAAAATAAAAGAAGGCAATATGTTTTCCACTGACTGAGAGAAACTGCATCTCTCTGGCTCCCCAAGACTTCTGCTGGGGAAGTTAAAATGTGAGAATCCATGTTAGGCTGGGTCATGTATTAGTCATTATTCAAAGACAGCTGAGGCACAAAGCAACAGTCATAAGCCTGTGTGTTAAAAGTTAAAATGTGATAATAGCTACAAGCATCCAGACAGCTGCTTCTTCACAGTGGCTAATCATAACGACTGTATCAGAGGGACTCACTCAGTCATACAGTATATACCGCAGATGATATAGCAGACATTTGTTGAAGTTCATAGATGTAGTTCAGACATTCTGGCTATTCACTCATCGATGAATGACTAAGGTTCATTCCTAAATGTAGATAAGAACATTATTATTTCTAGAGTTATGCTTTAATAACAAAGTATGGCATTGTCGACTTTGTGGTGTGAACTTTTATACCAATAAAAGTTAGTTTTGTGGTAATGCAAGTGGTTTGCAGTCATGTGTTGTAGGAGTAATCATCAGCATGAGACACTGGTTGTCATATACTGTTTAGTCAACCAAAGCAGCAGCAGTCCTGAGGCTCAAACAGAACGCATAAGTTTTATTCCCAAGTGAAATCCACCACGTAAAATGCGTGTTTTCTATGGATATGTGAGTGAAGCACAAAATTAAACCCCTTTGAACTCTGAAATTCCACTCTCATTGCAGTAAATATGTACCAGGCTGAAACTGAATCTCTCTTAGGCCATATTCGACTTTTTGCCTGTTCGAATGGTTTTGACAGCAGGGGAGTCTCTTTGGATGAGGGCTTTTGCTGTGAGGTAACCAGTGTAAACAGTGTTATCAGGCAGACTGCAGGAGGAAGTGTCCGTCATCAGCTGAGCGATCCAACCTCAGCTCTCGCCGTCACGCTGGTATTTCCGACGGCTGGATGCTGGACCCGGTTCCCTTTTGTAAAATCCCGATATTAAAGAGGTCACGCGCTGATGAACGTGTATTTGTACACACACATTTAAATAATTTCATTTTGTCTGTTCTACCGCAGTTTATTTTTATTTATTTTATAGCCAATTGTGTATCATTGTGTAGTTAAAAGCTAGTAGTAATTCAAGGTGCTTTTCTCCTTAAATCAAACACAAACTAATCCTGTGAATCATTCAACTCCCAGCCACTTCTTAGCCACTTGTTACTTAACATTCGACCTTTTGAGTCAGTCGGCCAGGCTGGATTCAGATGTTCACTTTGTAGCCAGCTCTGTCCACATGCTAAGGTCATACTTGACACACGCAGAGCCGCGGGGCTTTTAAGCCTCAGTCAGGGGCCATCAGCTTCAAAAGAGCCAGCGGTCTGAGGTGGACCTTTTGTACCCCACGTACACAATTATACCACCAAGCAGGAGGCTGCATCAGTTGGAGTTTCTTCATCGTTGGAAAGGTAAAGACCATCATAGTCACAAATGAGCCGTGGTGGCAGCTTTGCAGTGCCACCAAAGTTACCCAAAGGTCAGCGAGGTCGCACCTGGCAGGCAGCCTGGCCTCATGACATCATCGGTGTGGAGTATCAGCCTGCGCAAGCTGCTCAGGATTAATGTTATTGAATTCTGGTGGGAAGGATTAATGTTCAGTTGTTTCATTAGGATGAAGAGCCACAAAATTGTATTGCTGTATCCTCCACTTGAGAGAGCAGGAGAGAAGTACAGTGGCTGGATTATAGCCAGCCTATCCCAAACAAAAGACAGTTTCCATTTTCTCTCCTTCTAGCTCGAGGAGGTAGAGATGGAGGTTGGTTTTCTGAAAGATAAGACAAAGCGAAGAAAATTCCCTTCAGGACACCATGAACACAGACCCTCATTTTCTAGAACTCATTTGAGAAGGAAGGGAATAATAGACGTGATGACACATGGGAAGAAGACATGCAGAGGGAAAGAAAAGGACACAGTAGGAAACAGGGAAAAAGAAGAAGAAGTAATATACTGTGCTGTTTCTTCTCTATTGTTTGAAGTTGCACGTGGGTCGTCAGCCTGCTTTCGCCCTGATGTCATCTAACATATCTGTGACCTCAACCGGCATCGTGCTTATAAGCAGCATAGCACCAAATGGTATGGCAACCAGATGACTGATTTGCAAAACTATCCAGTGATGTAGTAGGTTTTTTTTTTTTGTGTGTGGAACCTTTCTCACCATACATGGTCACAGTAAATTATTTATGGCCTACAGATAATGAAGGAAAGAAGGAACTGAAAATCTTTGTGTGTGTAGTTTGCACCAGACCCACTGAGGTCAGAATATATTGTTCAACTTTTCATCCTGGGGGAAACAGAATTCACAAGGACGGTTTAAAACAGCTGCGCACCTCATGTTTGAATGTGGGCAAAGTTATCGACTTGCGCTGGTTAACAACTTTCCACTTAATAGCACTTTCTTAGAGGAATATGGCCTTAAAGAACACAGGAGTTGGCAGCAGGAGCACCTGGATCAAACAAAAGTGTTTGATCTTCAAACAGATGATTTAGTGACTCAAACCTGTCAGACAAACCTCAATGCACATTTGAGAGCACAATTCATCACCAGTCATGTGTAAGAGTTGTATAATAGATGTGTATGTTTGAGATAACATGGCGTACTGTGAGTGGACTGAACGCGGAGTGGACTGAGGTGTCAATAGTCGAGCGTACCACTATGTACAAATTTCCTACATTTTCTCGTGCCAATTTCCAACAATCCTTGCGCTTTCTGTCATGGAGTCCTAATGGAGTATGCATACGTGTGGTCATAAAAATTTAGTTTTGCGCGGACTTGTCCGGCAGACGTCCATCTTGAGCGCTTTGAGTCCAATTTTGTGGGGTCTCTACTGTTGTGAATCATGTGCACATGCATTGTCCAGTATCAGTCAGATTAAGGCATATTTCCAGGTTTCCAATTACATTATCTGGGCATTTTAGTCGGATCTGGAGAAGTCCAGTTATAGTCGGACTAACTAATGTGGTAGCAACATGCACAAAGTTGTCCAGTTACAGATGGGTTAATGCCATAATTTGTTTCTTTTTTAAGTGTCATGTGAACGAACAGTTTGTAAGCTCATATGTCATAATATTTGCTACCTTGGAAACGACAATAAACTCAAAAGCTCCAGAACAGCAACAAACTAGATTTTCAGTTTTTGCCCCACTCAGGTTTCTGATCATTCGGGTGCTTTTACTGTGAAATCCTACGTCTGTTGGTGAATACAAACAGAGCAACACTGTGTCTGTGTGTTGTGTTGTAAACAAGTGTTGTCAGTGGCGGTTACTTTGTTTGGTGTCTGTTATCCATGTGCAGTCAAGTCAAGTGTCTATTGTCTTTGTGTCTGTGTGTTTGAGTGGGGGAGGGCAGACTGTGTGGGAGTGTAGTCTTAGCTGGGAGGGGGTAGACTGGCCATGACTTGTGTCACTTGTTTCCTGTTAGAAGCCAAGACACGTTTGTATTCATATTCACTCACTTTGCTGTGTCTCTCCTCAGTTTATCTAGTGTTGTTGTGCTTTTACTCTTCATGTCTCAGCTCACACATCTATCTCCTAACCCTGTTTGTGTGTGTGTGTGTGTGTATGTCCAGACTTACTTCTGTGTCTCTTCCTTCCGCCCTCTTACACACGCCTCGGTCTTCCTGCCTCTTGTCCGCCTCGCTGGACGTCCAGTCCTATTCAAGTCAAACTTCCCATTGTACTCCATGTGAAACTACAGTGTTTCTGCACTTAACAGCAGAATGACTGTATCACTACATCACCAGTCCATTGGCCCTTATAAGGACATCAGCCACAGAGCTTTGGCTACCTCTGAGAGATGAGGGATGATGATATATTGTAATGCCTCCCCCTCTGTCTTATCTCCTGGGTTTCATTTGGCCGGCACATAGCACGCCTTCATGACCTGAGTCAGCATCTGTGTTTATAAACTGCTATAGCGTTGAGCAATCTGGGTACAAGCTCACCATTATGTACGTATCACATACTTGGGGTTTTTATGGAAAACTCTGAACTGTAGTTCCTCTTTAAAAAAAAACAAAAGAACAAACAAAACTACATAACACACATTAACAACAACAACCTGGACTGCCAGGGAGAGACAGATGAAATAATCAGGTCTGTCAGGAAAGCTGCTAGACCGTGTCCTGAGTCAGAGAGCACATGTTTACATTAGTAATCCTTCCAGCACAATGCATCTGTGTTATCCAAGTCACTCATTAGACCTGGACAGTGTGTTGGGGATGAGATAAAAACCCACGGAGTGGCAACAAGTCAGCTTTTAATAGGGATCTACGCGAGGTAAGCCGCTCACTATTTAGGTTATGTCTGCATATCATGAGAATCTGGGTGGATTAGGAATCAGGATTTGACTGTTCTGTGTCAAATTTGTCTTTATAGTGTGGGTATGTGCACTCATCTGCACGCTGGTATTTATTGAGCACATGTGGTGAACAGTAAGAGCATGAGAATGAATCCGTGCGTGCATGTGTCTACATTGTATGGATCTGCTGCTATCCATGTGCAGCAGGATGCACGTTTGCATGTACTGTGAGCTTTTTGTTTATTTATCTTTTTTGCCTGGAAGCGCTACATTCTTTTCATTGATTAAACACAGTGATGGCGTGACGTCTGTCGGAGGCCTGGTAGCAGAGCGAGCACCCAGCACCAATTCAATTACTGTAAACTCACTTTGTTGGTTTCACTCTCTGCAGTGAGTAGAGAGATGAGGACCTTCAGGACAAACACGCGGCCTGGGTTCACTGGTTCATAAAAACAAACACACACCCACATTGATATCTGGAGTCAGCGGATGGCAGTTAGATTGGTGTTGTAAAAAAATGCTCACAGATTCATTTACTGTTTCCACAAAAACACAAGACACACAAATGCAGCGTATGCGCTAAAAGGGGGAAATGTTTTGTGAGTCATCAGTCTACATTAGGATCAGTCCAGTCAGTGTGTCTGGGAGGGGAATTCAGATGTGAAACAAAGGATTAGGACCTTGTCACCAGCTGCAGTCTAAGTGGTTTTTGTAGTCTCTCGTCCACGGGACAAGGGATCTGCCTGCACACAGGAAAACACAGAGTGGTACGAATCAAGGCTAGCGGGTTAGCAACGACTGAACTTTCTAATGAAGATATAAATAGCAGCTTACAAATAAATAACAATACTCTCCAAACGAATACTCCAGTTATCGGTTTTGAAGTAATTTGTAAACAGGGAGGAATAGGAGCGAGCAGACAAAAAGTTTCACACCTTCTGGTCAGGACTTTCATGATAAAATCAGAGCTGAAGGAGACTTATGAGAAGGGCCGTCAGCCTTGATTTGAAGTGACGGGCAACTATATACACAACTGATGTCGTCTCGAGTTCATGAGTCTGTGGGGAATCTGTGGTGATACTTGCGACTCAGATAGCAGATTGTTATTCTGCCCAAAAGATTGTCATGTGATCTGTTTTGATCACTCACCCCTAACTATAAGTGCTTAAACCAACTTAGCTGTATTTGCTATTTGTGTCTGTGTTGTGCCCCTCTTCTGAAAGCATTAGCTTCTATCTGCATGCATAATGACGAAGCATCTGTAGTATCCGTCCGTATCTGTAGTCTACGTCTATCAGGCTGTGTTGTGGAGTTATGTGTTAATTGTTGGCCTGTATAATTACTGTTGCGTGTCTGTAGCACTCTGTGTGTGGTCGTGCCGTCTCTGAGCCGCGAGTTAGAGTGTTTCCTCTGTAGCGCTCGCTCACCTCACGTTCTGCCTCTTTGTCTGCCTGTTAGATTAAGGTGTCGCCTGGTAAACACACAGGCAGGTGGATTTACCTGTGTGTGCATGTTTATTAACTGGTTTGTTTGCATTTTCCACCGTGTGCGTCGTGTGCAGTTGGAAAAGTTAAGCGAAGGTATTCTCTCTGCAGTGTGGCAGCAGGTGTCAGGTGGTGTGACAGGTGCCAGCTGGGAAAATGTTGAAATGTCCTTGTTTTAGCAACGGTTGATTAACTCCCACTCCTTGCACTGTTCATTCACACGAACCACAGATTTCAAACCAGGGCTGCCCTGTGATTTCCATTGGTACAGCTCACAATTACAGAGCAACTGGATCTCATCACATTTAGAAAACTTACATTTAGAGTGAAAATAGTAGAAATGCTAATAATGACGCCAGGCATACAAGAAAATGTATGTTTGTTTACAAGTAGAAACATGTTTAGTGATGTTTATATCTTTCAGTGCTGCATCTATTCATTATTTTGGTTATGTTTTCAGGCAATAGAATTATTGATGATAATTGGCAATTTGTTCCAACACTAATTTTCCTATAGACCAGATGGAAGGTGATGTAAACAGATAAAAATGAGTCTCTAACAACAGACAGTAAATAGAAACTTTGTCAGGATGCAGAATATCCTTTCTGTTTCTCAGCGTTTAGACACAGGCCACGTGACGAGGAAAGGAAGTGACAGAGGCGGACAATGAAAGAGATGAGGGAAAGAGGTAATGGAGGGTTAAAAATAAGCTTACAGGGAGGAGGAGGGAGGGTTGTTTGTTTTCCACCTCACTCCTGTCAGAGGTGATTGCCCCCGTGGGAAAAGGCCCCCGTATCATCAAAGAGCAGACAGATACTGTACAACTACCACTCTGTCTCTGTCGTGTCATATCTCCGCCTCACTTATCTCCTTTTTTTTCTTGTTTTTTCTGACTGTTGTCTGTCATTGTGTTCTTGTTGTGTGAGCTATTAATTCAGCTACTCGTTTGATCAGTTTCTGATCATGTTTTCTCTCTTTAGAGAAAGCTTAGCATTACTCTCTCCATCTGTGCTGTTTTTTTGCACACACACACACGCTATCTCCCTTTCCTCTCCCGTTGTGTTGACCTCGAGTCAATCAGGGTCACTTGACCTCCCTTCACCCCCTCAGATTAGTCCCATTATTATTACACTCCATTAAACTTCCATGAACGCTTGAGATGGCCAAGAAGTCAGGACCCCAGCTGTCTCTTCTGTCATCTATTCTACAGATCCTCATCATCCTCTCTGAGCCTCAGGTCACGATACACCAACACACACGCTCACATGCACATTGCACACACATCGAAAGACAAACATTCGCAGGGTCATCTCGCTTTCAGCCCAATGTTTGCTCTTGAAAGCAATACACATGTAGACACAATCTAGACCTCCGTGTGGGCGCAACACTACACACACGTGCGCAGCTTCACCACTGAAGTGGACATAAGTGTGTTTGAAGTGACAGTGATAGTATTGAGCTGAATTCTGTCAGCGGATGGTTCATCGTGTTTGTTTGACTGAGTTAAACTACTGTATCTGCACTGAGGAGGACGCGGTCTGGTTTAATGTGTCACACCATCAGGTTTTATGGTGGGAAATATCAGATGGGTTGTGTGGTCAGAAGTTACAGTGACTCCAGTTTTCAGTAACTCACTGGACTGAGTCACTGGCATGGT
Organism: Trachurus trachurus; assembly: GCF_905171665.1. NCBI lineage: Eukaryota > Metazoa > Chordata > Actinopteri > Carangiformes > Carangidae > Trachurus > Trachurus trachurus. The sequence goes on along the minus strand of NC_139899.1, from coordinate 14,171,248 downwards.
AAAAATATATAAACAATAACCTTAAATCATTTTCAAGCCCAGACACACAAAAAGGGAGATTCTTGTAAAATTACAAAAAAAAAAAAATGATTATGGGAAAAACTGAGTCATAGCCTCCAACTGCTGATTGCCTTGATGATATTTTATTACAGAGCTCATTAAATGCTTGGGTTTCAGGGAACAAACAGGAAAGTGTTGGACATTGACAGAGAAACACCCTCTGGTCTAACTCTCCTATCAAACTTTGTGCTCACCTCCATTATACCTACAGTTTTCCAAAGATGTGGCAGATCCTCAAACTCACAGTGACACCTGACAGCACAACATAACACCACAGGTTTCCTCTCACTGCCTCTCACTTCCTCCCATCTCCTTTTTTCTCCCTTTTTTATTTCTTCCCTCAGAGAATTTACCATGCAGACACACACACCCTCTCGCCCCGCTCTGCCAGCCTTGTGAAACAAGGGTCTGATTGGATGATGCTGGGCTGTCGTTACTTTGCTCTCCTTAAATCAATCTTTCCAACAGCTGCTCTCACGCCGGCATCGCTGCTCCTTTCCCCTCGCCATCCTCCTCTCTCTCCATGCCATTTTTTAAAAAAAAATGTTTTTTTTTTCCTCTGACCTGTCTGTCTCGTGGAACTAGTTTCTCTGGGTTTTTTGCCAGCAGCATGTTGACCTTCTGTTCTCTCTCTCTCGCTTTCGCTCTCTCTCTCCCTATGTAGAAAAAGGACCTGACGAAATTATGTCATAAAAATTCAATGCAAATTTGAATGTGACTTGTTGTGCAAAACCGAAACTGCAACAAACGTCAGAGGTCGAGGTCTCTCAGATGACTATAAAACATAAGAGAATAAGAATAAAGATAAAAGTGGGCCAGGCTGTAGAAGAATACAACTATTCACAACTAGAATAAATGTAACAGTAGATAATAATAAGATAAAAAATAATGTCAACTTAAGACCATCTTGCAAACGACTAACCTCAGCCATGAGGCCTGTCAACATTCCCATGAGTAGGTTTACCCAGTAGTCATTAAACTCAACTAATCTCAACTCTGCAGTAGTTTCGTAAATAAACATAGGAGATGTTTTCCCATCAGCTTGCTGGTTTGAGCCAGTTCTCACTTTGCTGATTGTTGACAGATTTATAGACAGACAAATTTACAATTCAGCACAAATGTACAGAGTGAAATTACACTGAAACTGAACACATTCTCTGAAAACCACACTGTGGATTCCAGACTTTGGACTGAGTTGAGTGTTTTCCATTTAAAACATCATTTACATGAGATTTTGCAAGGAAATGTAGAAAATCCCTAACTGATGAGGTGCGCATGTAACGGACTGTTGAGTGATATCTTGAATATTAACGCTGTTGAAGGTGAAGGCTTCTGCAGAGTGCAAAGCTTCGTAGTGTGTTGTTGATACAACACAATGAAAGATTCGGGGCCATATACATAGCGTTTAATCTTTGTGATGGAGCGTTGTGATAAATTCCCTTTCTTCTGGGCTATCAGACGTGCAGGGTAGATTAAGTGGAGGGTGGATGATGGGATACTTTGAGCCAAAAAGAGCTCCACATTTCCAGGGGCCATTGTGTAGGCGTGAATCAATAGAGAGTGGTAAATAGAGTTGGCTGACGTGACATATGTTGTAGCTGAGAGCCTGCCATTGATGATTTATCCTGCTCCCTGATGAGTAATGAAACTGATCAATTAATCAGAAAGGATCAGGTGTCTAACCAGATGAGATTTAACGTTTTGCATTTGTCGGTCTGTGTTAATTGTCTGTATATTAGCATCTGACACGGTCCCATCTGTGTAACCTCCTCCTATTTGTTGGCCACACGCTCACTTTCCGTTAGAAGTACAACCCTAGACTGTGTGTGTGTGTGTGTGTATGTGTTTCCAAGTCCAAAGGTCTGCAGCAGGAGCTCCTTCCTGGTTTCTTGCAAACACACCGTGTGTGTGTGTCCCAGTATCTACACACATTCCTCTCTTCACTGCGCTCCACACCAACAGGAAGGAGAAAGGAAACAAAGAGCCCACTTCCTGTTCGTACAGCCAGTATTCTACACAATGGAACAGGAAAGGCCTGGCAACTATAAGAGAGGCCATGGAGTGTGAAGGAAAGATAAAGTAGTTTCTCCATCCTATAAACTGCTCTTTCTCTCCCCCGCCCCCCCTCACATGTCTTTGATTTTCCATCACCCTATCTGTCAGGGCTTGACCTGCGTTCCCTTTATTTTCTAGATAAACCCCCTATTTCTCCTCTAGTTTCTTGTGTTTCCAGGATATAGGAGTTAGTTTGCTTTACTTCCTTTTTTAAAATGTAATTGAATTTATTTTTTAAGGCATAATTAGTTTGTGTTTGAGTTTCAGTGATGCAGATCGGAGTTAATTTACAGTGTGCAAAGCAGAAACTGTGTTTGTTTGGTCTAGCTTCTCTTAGTTTGAATCTAGTCTGTCAGTGAAAGTTGAACAATCAATCTTTTTCAGCACACTCACTCCCCGTGTTAGATGACACCCCCCCACACCCCACCCCCTGCTGCTGTCACCATGGTGACCTTTGCTTGGGACAGACAATGTTGGACACCATGGGACTGTGGGCTGTTGCTGCAGATGCTGGAAGCCTTACTTTAAATCACCAGTGCTGGCTGCGCTGAATCAGACTCAGACTCAGAGACTCACATATTGCCAAAGGCTCGACTGGGAAAGAAAGAAAAAAAAAAACAACCTAGCAAAGAGAGAGCAGCCTTAATGCAGACAACTGAATGGCTGTAACAACATCAAAGAATAAGTGTTTTCAGGTTTTTCATGCCCCTGCTGCCCCTGTGTCGTGTCATTTGATAGATAAAACATGCAGCGCAGAGACAAACAACAAGATGGAGCCTGAGAGAGAGAGGTCCACTGTAGCTCTTATCCAGCCCATCATGATTCATCACCTTTCCCTTTCCTCCAACCATCCACTCTTTACGATTGCAGGCTCCAAACTCTCCCCTGGCGATGCTCCCTATGGAGGCAGGTCTTTGCTTGGCTCATAACTTCAAAGTAAAGGCCCCCCTCCTCTTTTTCCTGTCTACCTATTCAAACCCCCCCTCTCCCTTTATTTGTATTCTCTCTCTCTCTCTCTCTCTCTCTCTCTCTCTCTCTCTCTCTCTCTCTCTCTCTCTCTCTCTCTCTCTCTCTTCTTTACACTGTTCAATCAATATCTTTACCCCTTTCTGCACTTTTTCCCTCTCTCTTTGTCTTCCTCTATCTCTCAGCACCTCTTCCCCCTTTTTTTTTCTCACCCTCATCTCTCATCGAGTGAATCCCACCAGTCCAGAGACATCAAAGGCACGTCTCCCCCTCTCTTGTAACAGTCATTTACTAAGGCAGGCGGGCAGGCAGGTTTTCATGCCAAGGCCAGGTACCCTCTGGGGAAAGCAGCAGCATGGAAACACACTATACCTTATCTGGCGAACAGAGTGTGGAAAAAAAAAAGAAAAAAAGTAGAGGCTGATGTAAGGAATTATGTCATTCACGGTGGAATGTATAGAGACAGACAAATGCTGGTGAAATACGAGGCATTGTTGGGCTGCCCTCTAAAAGAACAAGGAGAGAGAAATGTAGAAGTAAAGAAAAGCTCTGCCTGGGAACCAACAACTAGGCTATAATCTAGAATGACTAACCTTACTCTTTTCTTTTTCTTGGTTTCCATCTTTGCAACTATTTTTAGAGGAGCTTCCTATTTTCCACGAAACGGCATAAAGCCTGTTGTCAAAGCACAAAATGTAGTATGGCATCTATTTCAATAGCAACTGAATTTGCACCACATAATATCTCCCTTCAGTTGGGATTGTATAGCAGGCTTAACCATGGCTCTTTACAATGACATGCCTCTATTATCAAATTTCCTGTTCTGCTACTCTCTCCGCTCTGGTTTACTTCACATGAGCAAGGGACAAGTTTTGAAGTTAAAATAGCATCTTTTTGCAAATGTATTCTTCATTTATTTCTTTTGAGGAAGAGCTTGAAATGGTGAGCAGCCGGCTACAAAAATGATTGATATGTTTGACCTATACTTTCAAGATAGTTTTTGTCCAGTTATCTGTAGTGATGACTCACCAGTGACGGGGCTCTTCGCGCCTGTCAGGTGAGGACTTGCTCTCTGGTTTACAAAGAAGATACGGTCTGCGTAGATAATACTACACACAGCCGAAAAACAGCACACCATTCATACACATGCACATTGCACGTTAAGGAGGCTGGCCTATTACTCACGCGCCCCCACGCTTTTGTCCCCGATCAGTCAGCGATGACCTTCAGAGGGTGGAAGGTAAGTGTCCAGTGTGCTGCACAGATTAGTTCAGTGTGACGGGAGCAGCGTGTGCAGTTGCGTTGATATTGTAGATGCCTTTCAGGAGAGGCATCGCTCCCATGTATGTACAGTAAAGAGCAGACATCTGCCACTCACCCTTGCCCCCCTTCCCAACCTCTGCATTGGCCCACATCTGCATTCTCAGCACTCTAGTTGCACATAAAGGGACACGGCTGATTTCCAGGGAAGAGCTTCGCTGCCTTTTAGATCAGTAGCTGTTCATGTGTTCAAAGGTGTGTGGTGTTAATGTTGAGATCAATGCTGGGCTCATACTGTCAATTTCAGAATACAGATGTGTGGAGGGCTATATTTAGACGGTGATGTAACTGAACAATGTACAATTGCAACAGCAGGATATTGGCATACTTCCTGTATTGTAACATTTATTACTTCAGTTTATTAGTTCTATTTAATAGTCTGGACTGGTAGTTAGTTCCGAGGATATTAAAATAAAGCAGAAAAAATAGAACTACTTTCATGAAGTGTCGTGGAAAGTTAGATCTTGTCTGAAGTTTGTGTTGTTGTGTCATTGATCTTTTTTTTTTTTAGCAACTTGATCATATTCCTAATAAACCAATTCAGTAATAACAGATAGTCTGATTTTCTATTATACATAGTAAAAGTAGTGGCTTGCGCAGCTTTAATAGAGGTATATTGCTCTCTGCCTACAGCAGATTACGCACAGATTAATAGATTATATCTCTTAGAATAATAGAGATTACCATTTCAGCACTCATAGTGCATCCCCGGCTATAATCACACTGGTGTAAACAATAACATAATCCCATATGGAAGGATAATGGCTACTGCTTGCCAGGCCGGGTCAAGAGTCTGTTATTTTGTATAAGGGTGACTCCTTGCTTGTGATACTGAAGTAAAGTGATTGCTTTTTTATAGCTTGGCCTTTGCTGAAGACTGCTGATTACACAGAGCTCAGCCTCATTAAGAGCACACTCATTAGAAAGCGTGCACAACTACTGTGATAGATGAGCTCAGGCTAAGTGCTGCCACTTCCAGCGCATATACCCACACACGTTGCGAAGCTGGGGTTTACATACACATTGTAAACACAACTCGGTCCATCAGTCCCTATATGAAAGGGTCTTTCTGTAAACTGCTGGTCCTCAGATGAAGTATATAATCTCACGCACTTGTTACAGAGCCCAGAGCTGCCCTAAGCCACAGTGAAATTATCCCGTTAATAGTCTGTAATGGGTTGTTATCCAAAGAGTTTTCATAGCTGCATGCACTGCACTAATTGAAAAAAGGATTCTCAATTTTAATACAAATGACCGGTCTTTATTGTGGAAAAACGACCACAGGATGATGAGGTGAGAGGGAGAGGAGCAAACCACTCTAAATGAAATGAAGGATATGAGGAGACGGTGATGGTTTGGGAGCCTGGAGGCTGCACATCTCTCTAGCACCCTCTTTTGGACAGATCATACAAAAGCCCACCGCTGCTAAACTGAGTGTGTGCACTCTGATGGGTGAGATGGTATCATGAAACACGATAAGCCTGTTTGACAGGAGCATGATTCCCACTGTTCTCCAGCTATATGGAGTATCAGTTCATCACAGTAAAATGAATCCGTCATGTTGACGAGGGGTCTGCCTGTAGCTGGAGGGGCAGAGGACACCGTGTTTCGTTAATATGTAAAATATATTTAAAAGCATGTGCGTTTGCATATGTGTGTTTGTATGGCAGCCTCTCTGTGTGTGTTTGTGTGTGTGTGGGGTAGCAGTTACAGTTGCTCTGCCACTGACTAATGGACTCATTAGAACAGGAGCCCTGCACATGTTCTGCAGCTGGACCTTCTCCTCATGCTGCCTCTGCTCTCATTATTGTAGCGCTCACTGCGTGTGTGTGTGTAGGTGAGTGGGTATCTGTCTGTATAAATGATTCTTTTTCATTGATGTATGCGTGTGGCACATGTATTTGTGTGTGTGTGTGCGCCTTTGTGGCTATTAGTGGCTTTATGGCAGCAGGGAAACCAGTCTAGTAATGTGTGTGGTGAGGGGGTGGATCTCAGATGAGACTGATTTTAATGAGCTCTCTCTATCACACACAAACAACTGCACATGTACACACACACACACACACATGCAATACACTCTCCTCTCTTTCAAAGATAGTCCAACTTATATTGAAAAAAAAAATAGTAATCCATGTCTGCACAGGGATGTACACATAGCAGTTCAACATCAATTTGTTAGAAAAACACCACAAGAGCCAAAAAGATCTGTAAAGAACTGTTGTTATTCAAGTCAACTCTGTTGGCTGTCGGTGCATTTTCCACTCCTCCTATAATAAATATCTTGTCTGAGGGCAACCAGATGTTCCAGTCAGCCCTGGACTTGTTAACAGGAGCTGGGGCGGTGTTGAGCTGTGGTGTTAAACTTTAAAAGGCTTAAGTCTGGCCTTCAGAGCACTCATCACTGCTCCACTGAATTGATTGGGCGCAGCCAGAGGAGCACAGTTGTGGCCGAGGTTGTGAAAGTCCCATCGGTAGTAATTCATACTTAATTGTATTTTACAAATTAACATTGTGTGATGATCATTGATAAAAGATGAGCAGTCTGTTGTTTACATGAGCTGAATGTGGGTATATAAATGCTTGAATGCATGTCAGTGGGATGGTGTTTTTAAGGTGGTGGCTACTGCATTGATATAAAACATAAATGGAGCCACAGGTGAAGCAGTGGGGAGGAGGGGAAACAGTGAGGTGTGTGAGAAGAAAAAGACATGAAAAACTAACTGAAAAAGAGAAAGAAGTGAGGAGAAACTTGAAAGATTTGTTAAGTATTGTTGCACTATGGTGGTTTGCAACAATATATAAAATGAAGTTTTGAGCAAGGCAGATGATTTCGGTTGAGCTACATATGATACAAGTTTCCATGTAGTTTGAGAGCCTCATTGCTATTTCATTCTTGTTGCATTTGTATAATCTCAATGAATCACTGATCTCTCTTTTATTTTTTATTGCAAAACCTCAGAAATGTATCCAGAAATAGCAGCAGTAAAAACAAACATATGAGCGGGTGAAATGTGAAGAGTAGACGATGCCTGCAGAGCGAAAGGAGGGCTGTTCGCATTATGGTTCTATATATTTTTGGATGTTGGAACAGTGGATTTATGATGAAGAGAGGACGGGAAATGGAAAGAGAGGAACAGATGGTGTTTGAGAGGAGGTGAGGCTCGTGGTCATCCTGTCCAATGCCTGGTGAGATCAGCCTGTTGTTCTGTTGGAAAGAGAGGTGTGGTGGTGGAGGACTAGCAACTGACTTGTGTAGTTGTATCTGGGCGTATTATTTGTTCTACATTGTGTGTCTGTCTGCTCGCTCCGTTGACCTGAACTGATGCTGTATTGATCTTCTCTGTGAGGAGCTGTGTACATTTGAAAAAATATGTAATTTCGCATCAGCAATGATGACAAGAATAAATGTGTGTATGGCTTTTGTGCTGGAAAGTGTAAACATGGACACACACAAGCTTTCATGTAACCTCACACAACTGATGCTGCTGGGCTCCCCTCCAAGACCCGGTCATGAATCACAGGAGGAAAACAAAAGGCTTGGTCGTACAGCTTGTTAGACTTGGAGCAGCACTAGTTAGCCCTGGCCCCCTGACATATAGATATGGATGCACAAACACACACACACACTCATGCAAAAACACACAGTCGGGGGCAATAGCCTGAATCTTTAATACTACAGAGTGTATCTGTGTGTGTGTGTGCATCCTTTTAATTGGATTGCCACGGTGGCCATGCATGGATGTTTAGCTGTTTTGTGTGTCCAATGCAAAAAAGGGCTGGCTCTCTCCTGCCCTGCCGTCCCTCGCCACCACAGCAAAGGTGTTTATGTGTATGTATATGCAAGCAGCTTAATGGCTAAGCCCGTGTCAGGCCCAGTGAAAACACGGTCATTCATATGGTAATAACCAGGCAAAGAAGAAGACAATAAATCTCTCCACAACGTCTGAGAAGCGTACAGAGAAGCGAGCAGGGTCCACAGAGCTGGGAGCTTCAGATGGGACACCGTCCCACTCGTCTCTAACCCCAGGGGCGTGGAAAGGTGGACGCTGGAAGAGATGCAAGTTCCTTCTGCCAAGTAGGTGGAGCCGTTAGTCGGTAGCATTTGTGCTTCATGGGGCAGGAGTTGGTTATGTTTGTGAGAATATTCATAAGGTATTTTTGACTTTGTAACTGTGCCGGTGTGGCTCTTCAGAGGGTAAAAAGAAACTAACGACGTGGCAGGTTTTTGGCTCATATTTTATTCAAATCACAGTTTATTTTCTAATAAACACAATTTTGCAAACAAGGCTAATTTGCACCCTTATATTAATCACAGTATTTGTAAGAGTGTAAGTTTCTTGCTTGGGTTATTTAACAGGTCCCCTGAGGAATGTAAAACAGTTGGACTGCATGCATATGTGGCTGAGCACGCTGAATAGCATCTGGACAATGGTAGCAGATTCCCCATCAGGGTATAGGCCATTCTGTGTTTTCAATGGAGACAAGTCACTTTGCTGAGTTTGAGAATAGAGCTGAGTTTGTCCTGAATAGAGGGCATCATTAATACTGGCTTTGACTTTGATTGAATTGATTTGTGCCTTCTAAAAGTGCTCATAATAAGGAAGATAATAGCCTAGTACATGGTATTGTTTCAGTCACCTAATCTTCCCATTGTGGAAGAAGTGGGGAGTGGATCTGTGTGTGAAGGGCACTTCCAGCTGGAAGAGGAAGTTTTTCAATGAGGACAAGTTGGATGAAGCTTTACTTTCATTTGCAACTAGTTAAGCACTGCACCGCTCACTTTGATGAGAATGTGTTGCCGATATGACAATAGCTGCACGTTTTTTTACAGCTCATGTGATGTTGACGCTGTCTCCGCCAGCAGAGGTGATTTATAACAAAGTAGAAATCAAATAACTGAGCCAACAGCAAGGTTAGCGCTCCTGAGCCAAACATGTCAACTACAGTAGGTAGTCCCTCAAACGTGGCTGGAGGCAAAGTGTGGCTCGTCGGCTGTGAACAGATCCCCCGGTGTCGTGGCCGAGTCTTTACTCTGCGGCTCCCACGCTGGTCACGCCTGTCACGCAGATGTCTCGCTCCACAAATCTCACACATTGAAACCCGCACTCTGGCAACATGAAAGCACTTAATGAGAGATTCCAGTTTGACAATATCATTAATTTTTTACAACACATGTAGTTCTCACATTTCTCGATTTTGCTCAGGCAGATCTAAATAGTAAAATAAATGTGCAATGTACAAAAGATATTACTAAACTACTGTGCTCACTAAGAACAGCCTGTTTATCTGATGAGATCAACAGGATTACAGATTAGGTCTAATTTCTTTCCCACACTTGGGCTCTTCGTGGTAAATTGTCATTGAGTGGTTTCATTGAGCCACATAGAGCTGTGTGATGCTTCTGCTGCTGCCTGGATAGGTGAGCATAGGTGAGATGTATGTCTCCACATCATGACGCTCTGGCAGGGAGCCAGAGAATAGCAGCACATCGCTCAGTAACCACCAGTATCATGTGTCTGAATGAACAGCAATGAATATGTTTGGACTGGAGCCAGGTCTGTCTCCCTCTTGCTCCCACTCTTACACTCTTCTCACACCCACCCACACACGCACACATACGTTTGTAATACTTGTGAGGACACTGACAAACGCATTCCCCGGCCCATTATTCCAACCTTAACCATCATAATTAACATATCTAACCCCAAACACTACATTTACCTGAGCCCTACCCCTCTGAAAACCAAGTCCTCATCCTCCAAACACTTTGATGAAGAGACGACTGACCAGCACGTCCGCACTTTACACAGTTTTCCTTCATCTTCGGTCTAAACCTCAAACTACTGGAATAATAGAATAATAGAATTCTTTATTGTCATTGCATATGACCATACAACCAGTTTGCTTCTCGTAGCACAAGCATAATCATTCACACATTACTAAAAAAACAAAATAAAACAAAAAACATAAGCAGTCCGTACACAATAAATATGTAATAAATAAAATAAAGTGCCAGTGGACCTCACAAAGATAGCCATACATGATTATGCACACAGCACACGCAGGTGGCAGGGCCTCATCCTTTCAGATTTTGCACAAACAATGCCAACAGTGTGTGAGGCTTGTATGTTTGTGTGCCTGATGTACTCTGCATATTTGCACTTGAGTTGATCTGCATCTGTCTCTTTGTGAGACCCGGTGAAACCATCACATGCATCGTGTGTATGTGTGTGTGTGTATTCCTTTGATGTGTGCGTGTGTGTACAGTGTCAGTGTTTATTTGTGACTGTTAATTAAGACCCCCCCCCCCCCCCCTCTTGTCTGCTCCCCAAATCAGTGCACAGCTGCAGGGCCCCCCTGTGTAAGGCAGCGCTGCATCTAATGTCTTATTATTCACACTGTCTGTCTGCTCACCAGCCATACAGAGCCTGGGGGATGGAGGGGGATTTTGGGATGTGTGTGTATGTGTGTGTGTGTGTGTGTGTGTATGTGCACATGTGATGAGGGGGTTATGTATTAGCAAAGTGGTAATGGAGGGTTCGTTCGGTTCCCTAATTCGTTGGCACTACTTAATTAAAAGTGATACGGCAGTGTGATTGGAGCCGTTGATAGATGGAGACGGAGAGACGCCCAGGCGCTTTAGGATCAGGGAAATCGGTGTGTGTGTGCGTGTGTGTGTGTGTGTGTGTGTGTGTGTGTGTGTGTGTGTGTGTGTGTGTCAGCATGTATCTGTGTGTCTAGTGAAAGGAAGAGGAAGTCATTACCTTTTAATCATATCCTCCTTTATTCCTTCTCCCTTTTTCCTCCTCTCTCTTTTCTCTCGTCATCCCCCCTTCTGTCTCTAAATTCTCCCTGAAGCCTCCTCCAGTCTGCCCCGACCCCCTCCGTTTCACCAGCTGGCTCTCAGTGTCAAGCTCCTTGTCATCTTCAATCAACCCCTCTTTTCTGCAACACTTACCGTCCCTGACTGTCGTTAACCTGCTCTGTGCGCGTCATTCAGTGTGATTCGAGCTGTATAATTCTTTAGGCACATATTTGTTATAGCCTTGAGGTTACTCAACATCTCCTGGCATTGTTGAAAAGTACCGTGTTCAGCTCACAGCTACATTCAATTAGTGAATTGAAATGATTTGGCCTGGAATCAAAACATAAGGGAAAGAGAGATCCAAGACTTCTGTCACAAAACTGCTTTCCTAAAACAGGCCGTGTTTAATAAAATGGTACACATACTGTAATAGAAAACTTTGATGTAAATATAACAAATAGTATAATATATATATATATATAATGTTGTTAAAAAAAACATTAGCTAAACACCAATAAACAACTTAGAATCCAGTTTCTGTGACATTGACTTAATTGGTAGTGTCAAATATAAACGCACAACCATAATGCAGCTCCTGCCATTAGACAAGGCAGACTGTTTATAGCCCATTTCACACACAGCTACAGTTCAGTGCTTTATAAACTCCACTTTAGATTGAAAAAGACAGGAATATTAATATATTATAAATATATAAAACAGAGTATAGAATTTAAACTAGACAATGGCAAAAAGACTGCACTAGAGAAGCAACCAATGATTATTTTGTTGATCATTTTGTCTGTAAAATATTTTAAAAACCAAAACACTCCAAGAAAATCCTCATATTCAAACATTTTTAGTTTCACAAAAGTAGTACTGAATACAGGATCACATCACAAAAGGGGTGTCTTTTTTCGTTTATTAATCTGGCGCTTACAGTAACACACAAATATGTTATAATCATGTGAGCTCAAACCAACACGTAAAAAGTGTCTGATCCAATAGTCCAAGGTCACAGTATAGTTCATTTGAGCCAGTAGACATGATCTATTTGTGTGTGTGTGTGTGTGTGTTCTGCCAGAGCGTCTGTGCTCTTCCATTAATGTGTGTTAGCAAGGAATAATGGAGCCTAATTATATGCAGCTATTCATTGAAACTTAGTGCCATAGGGTGAATAGGTCTCTAATTTCTAAAAATGAAATACTAATGTGCACACGCACACACCAACCACTCACACACACAGACTTCCACTTCCACTTCCACATGGTTAGCCTGCTGGGACCTCTGCAGTGCTCCATCATCTCCAACCAGTCTAAACACAGGGCAGTGTTTTCTTCCACATCAAAGAGGTCCCCATCACAATAAGCCTAGTTTTACCCCTTTATAGCTTCTGCCTCATCGCAAACTATGACCGTAATTTCTAACAAAGCAAATTTAAGGTGGAAATTACAGTGGAATTACAAACATCAGAGGTTAGAGGCAGGAAACAGGTCTATTATTGGGTTTAATCTGGCTGCCCAGGTGGTTTTGAGCTTATATCTACCATCCAGTAGTGTTATAGAAATGATTGTTCTTCAAGATTGTAATGTGTATTACCTCTAATGATGTGGGTTACCTGCATCAGTGTAGAGAGGCTTCCTCATGATAGTGAAACAAAGTTTGCATGCGCACTAGTAACTTGACCTGTAAAGACGTGTTTTAACAGGCTTTGACGCAGCCTCCTCTATAGTTCTTGTACAGTGTGCGTGTGTGTGTGCGGTGTGTGAGATTGGTATGTAGGAAGGTGGGGGGCAGGGGTCCGCTTTGACACCCTAATCCCGCAGCCTAGCTCGGCTTTGTGTTAGAGACCTTAGAGAGGAGGAGAGGAAAGGGAGGGATGGATGGAAAGAGTGAGAGAGAGAACGAATGGGAGAAGGAGGGGGGTGTCGGGGGCAGTCAATGGAAGAAGGGGGAGTCGGTAGCGCTGTGTGTTTGAGAGAGGGCGAGAGGGAGGGGAATGATGGGAAGACAGAATGAGGGAGATGGGATTCGTTCATTCTCTTGCTCTCACTATGGAAGGAAACAAAGGATGCTGGAGTGAAGAGCCTGACTTATGACAGCAGGACATCTGAGAGTTTTAGCCTCTTAGCCTGTTAGCTGCTTAGCCTCTGCTGACCTGACTGCCTGTTTCCTGCTGCTGGCCTCTTCTTCTTCTTCCTCTGCTGTCCTCCCCTCCATCCGTCTGTGTGCATCCCTCCTTCTTCTCTCTGTCTGTGCTGAAGACGTCTCATCGCTGCTCCACTGGCTCCTCTAGCCTCTGCATGTGAGTGACTCTGCCTGCATCTGTGTGCGTGTTGAAAACAGTTTAACAGTAATAAGACTTCATTCTGCAGCTTGGTCAGTGTTTTTCGTCATGTAGACAGACTAATAAGCGAGACGTGTGGTTACATCTGTGGTTGTGAATCTGCTCTTTCTCCATCTGACCCTCTCCTTGCCCCATGATTCATGTCTTTGCTCCTTTTAATTTTAATTTTTTTTGCATCTGTCAGACACAAGTGTGGGGAAGCTGTGAGAAACAGCGGCACATGCCCATTTCCTCTGGGTTAGACTTTGAATGAGAAAAATGAGAGGGGTAGTGCAGAGCCCCCCCTGCGTGCACACCTGGAATAGTTCACCCCTTCCTCAAATAAACCGTTCACTGCAGATATGCACTGGTAAAATTACAAGAATCCAGTGTCTGTTTAGAGTAAAGTTTAATCCAAATGTGTAAAACCAATATTTGTATGCTGCAGAGATTCCTAATGCTAAATGACAGCTGGGCCCATCTGCTTTTGTTTGAATAAATTACACAAGCCTAGAGAGCAAATGCAGCCCAGCCTAAATATTTAGCTGTGGGGTTTTTTTTGTAGCTGAAGGGCAGACGCAGACGGCTTGGTTGCTGGCTTGGCACATTGTGGGTCAGCCTGGCACAGGAACTGACATTAAGGGTGGGTGGGGCCACCTCGCTGGCTGTCTGTCACTTTAGGAGGAGAGGCTGGCAGTGTGGCACAGACTGAAGGGATTTTTATTTCAGGTCGAGAAGAATCTGGGGCTATTAATTATTTTTATGATTAATATTTTATTGGGATTTTTGAATATCACACATTACAAGTACACATGTGGAAAATGTTCGTTACGAAACAATATTGAGACTTGTATACAGAAAGTAAACAAATGATATATGTAATACAATGCTTGCACTCCAGGAAAAGAAAGAAAACAACAAGAACAATTTAACAAAGGATAAAACCGGACAGCACAACAGCAATACAATAAAATTAATTAATTAATTAATCTGGGGCTATTAATGAGCGTTAGACAATGTGGACAGAATTGACACTGCAATGACCAACATGGCTTCAACATGCTGATGTGATGTTGTGAAATGTCTCTTAAAAAACAGACACTCAAAGTCTGTGAGAGATTTTGGTAAAAATTGAAATCATCACTGATTTTTAATTTTGAAGCCTATATGCCCCAAACTTTGTTCCACCTTCTCAAATGTTAGCTGGTTCTCTCAAAATAATTAAGAAATGAATAAGCAAATGAATTGATGTGAAATAACTGCATCGTCTTTATCCCCTTGCAGAGAATTTGAAACGGTGAAATCATGCAAAAAAGGCTGTTTCTTTACTTTTTATTGTAAAATACCCATAGGTGGGCTACATAGACAGACTGCTGCCATAGCTCCACACACACATCTTGGTGTATGAATGTGTGTGTGTGTGTCTGTTTTGTTGTTGTTGTTCACGGGGATCCAGTGCTGGAGCACTTGTCAAGCCCTTGCCACTGTTTCTGTTACATATATTTGTCGGGGTGTGTGGGTGTGCAATGTGCATGGTATTAGGGTAGATAGTTGACATCCCCATCTGGCTCTCTGCATCTTAAACTAAAAGAGAGAATATGCATGACCATGTGATACAGTAGATGTACAGATCTTGTACTGATACTTTTTTCAATTAATTCTCCTTGCCTCATTAAGGCGAGCCTCACCAAGCTCAACACATTCATTCAGAGCTTCACTATCTGTCCATACTGTGTTTGTGCCGGCTTGTAGAGGAATGCGGTGTGTTTTAGTAATTCCCTCCTGATTGAAGAGCTCCGTCTGGGCAGATGCAAGTTAATTCTCTAATGGCGTCTCATCGGAGTAACAGCTCCAGTCGATAGCCATCAGTCAATTATACTCAATAGCCATCAGTCAGTTCTAGTCAATAAGACAAATCAGGGGACAGCAGCCTCTCTTGCTGTCACAGTTCAGAGTGTTACAAGATTGACTACCCCATTTTCAAAGCTGGACTCAGGACTGTGTGCGAGGAATATTTATGGTCACAACAGTGGATGATGTGCCAGAACAAATATATGTATCTGTTCTACGATGAATTACGTTTTGCCACTTCACACTGATGGAGACAACCAACAGTTTTATCCCAACGGATATGGATGGACAGTGGTCATTTTATGTCTTTCCTCTTAGAAAGAAGTGGTGCAGGTAATTAAAAATGGAGGTCAAAAGATGACAGGAATGCTGAGTATGTGTGGAGAGTCATCCCTAAGGGTCGGGATGAAGGTGAAGAGGTTAGTCTGGTGGGATGGTGGGAACAAAGGATCTGGGTTTTGTTGAAGGTGGATACCGGCTGAGGCAAGAAAAAAACAGTCTTACCAGCTGAGCCCCCTGATGCTCTCTAACCATCATGACATGAGAAATGCTTCCCCCCTCTCTCTCCCCTCACCCCTTCCTCTTGTGCTTTGCTTCGTCTCTTCGGCTCTTTGACACATTCATACTCAGTTTTATTTACCCTAGCCTCTACACCTTCTCCTCCCAGGTGCTTGTTTGGTGATGTACCTTTTTTCTTTACAGCTCAATTACATGGCAAAGCCTGTAGTCAGCACAGAAGGGTGAAGGGAGCCAAATGAAGTGTTTCCCATTCTGCTCTGCTGTAAACTATAAGCTGCCGTCCGTCCCTTGTGACTGTAATTTGGTATAGGCATCATCCTTCCTCCAATCATCCCTCTCTCTCTTTCTCTCTCTCCCTCCTACCCTGCATCCCACCACTCCCTCCCTCTGTTATTCCCCAGGTGACAGGCCACACATTGACCTTTGAATCCTTCCCATTTTCTCTTCGGGAGGCACTCAAAGCTCAGACACATATGGGAAATTGAGTGTTTGTCTAGGAATACATAAAAAGGCAGACGCTCAAACTCTTGGACGCACAAATATGCACAAGCATATGCAAGCACACGCCCATAAATACACACTTACACAGGAAATATTGTGATCCCTCGGTGCCGTACACCTTTTTGTTTTGCTGGGTGAGAGTCATTGTTTACCAATGAATGCTTGAGTCCATTCCTCCATATTTATTGACTAAGCTGTTTGTTCTCAGATCAAAAGATTAGCTTCACTGAGACATTACTTGATGGATTAGTGTGTGTGAGTGTGAGTGTGAGGGGCAGCTCGGCCACCGAGGCTGCAAGTCAGAATTTGGACCCGCTGCAGAGAATAACCCTCTATTGTGTTGTTGTCAGGCTGATTGGCTGCTGTGGTGCACACACTCAGACGCGTTGGCATGCACACAAATACTGATGTACACACACACACACACACACACACACACACACACACACACACACACACACACACACACACACACACACACACACACAAACAGAGACACTTATCACCAGAAAGAGTCAGTGTCAGGTCAGCCGGCTCGGCCTGTGGACAGCGCTGTATTGTTGCTGGCCTCCAGCTCTCCTGGACATTTAACAGTGCGGGCATTCAGCTGTTACTGGTGACTCAGGGACCAGCATGCCGCACAGCAACCAGTGTGACCACCAACACCTGCCTTCACACTAACATACTGTTGTGTTGAAGAGGCTCGAAGAACAGAGAACAGAGAACCAGAAAAAAAAAGATTACTGTGAACATTTTGGAAAAAAATGTTGCACTGTAACCAGAAATGAACAGATCTGTCGATATGAGGTCCAAAGCGTGTTCTCAGTGACCACGACTGTGTGTGCAATGTATTTCATGAATCAACATAGGTTAAACAGTTCGGGGTAACACTTTAAAATAAGTACACACTATTAAGCATTAGTTAAGCTTTAATTACTGAATTAATCATTAATAACACATTTATAAACACAGTTAAAATGTTTTACTCATCATTGATAAGCACTAACTGTATAAACTACATACTAATCAGTGTTCATGCGTTATAAATGAAGAATTCAGTATTCATGCTTAACTAATGCTTAATAGTGTGTACTTATTATAAAGTGTTACCAACAGTTCAATAATGTGCAAGTAAAGCAAAGTATTCCCCAAGGAAGGATGAAGGAACAGGATCACATGGGGAGGAATTTAATCAGGTTGTTCTGTTCAGACCGCCCTATTGAACTGCTGCTTTCTCACTTGACCTCCACCCTAATGACCCCCACTGAGAGCCCGCACGGATACATATAAAGGACGCAGTGTGATCCCTATTCATTGGAACCAAGTGTCGGAACCACATGGGAAATTTGACAACTCTTCTGTGAACATTTCTTGCTTCCTGCCAAAACAATGTATATGTCACAGTGACACATTCACACTCACAACAGCCCAGTGATTTGATTGGCATATTTTCCACAAGGCCCCTCGTCTTCCTACAGCTTTTGTTGCTCCTGAACGGGATTGTACTTGTTGTTCGAGAGGTCGTATCTAGGAGCATAGTTGTGTACATGCTCATGGTTGGTGCTGTCACTCAGCCCTGTGCGAGTGAATCTATACGTCTGTTGTTGACAAATGAGCAAGTCTCCACCCTACAATCCCCAAATCACCCAGGAACAGCCACAATAATCCAAACTTTGCGATCTGCTGATATGTTTTTTTGAACAAGTCCCATGTGTTGCAATGTGTTTTTTTTTGTTATGTATTTCTGTTGACAGTTTCATTTAGTAAAGAGCTCAGTTTTATGACGTTTTTATATCACACTGCAAAGACGCTGTGTGTTGGTTTCTTTCTTCTTGGAAAAAGGCATTATTAAATAGTCTGTGTGGTCAAGCATTACACTCTGTGACAGCTGAAAATAAACTGCAATGTACTGCATTTTTCCGCGCTGTTCAGAATGATAAACTGCACCTAACGAGGGTCCGATGGGAGTGCGAATGAACACCGTGCATTGCCAAAATGTGATGTACATATAACTAAATTGCTACGATTTTGATGATGACATGTGTTTTCAGTCTGCACAGTGATGTAAACCAGATGACATTCTGCTGTTTCTTTATTGTTCTTATATAAACGTAACAATACAAGTTGATCTTATCAAATCACCAACAACTGAAGCAGCTATCAGCTATCGAATGCAACGTGGGGCTCATCATGCTTTGTTTGTTTTGCTTAACATAGTGTGCTTACCGTAGTTAGTTCAAAGACACCCTGCCAAGTCTAAGGACAGTTTAGGTAAGCCACTGCTGAATTTACAGTACAATAATTAATATTATTTAGCCTTATACCCTCAGCCTCTCTCTGGTGAACTGCCTGCATCCTGCCTCTCTATCTGCGCTGCCTTAACTTTCTCTTTTGTTATTTATCTCGTTACATTTCAGGCTCTGAAACACTCATACATTGATGTCCCCTTCAAATAGGATCATTCAAATAACATGTGACCAGATCTTATTTAACTACAGTATGCGTACTGTAGGGAGACGACTGAGGCAGAATCAGTTCATGCCAACATCAGCAGTATTTTCACTTGTGGTAAAAATACTGAGAGGGGAAAATGTTCCAGGAACACCAGGCAAACGATCTTTTAAATGTCCCTTGTCTAGCTGATGTTATAGCTCAAGTATTTGGTGGAAATTCTCTAGAATATCACATCAAGTGTGATTTTCATGCTAGTGCTGATGGACACATGCAACACATGCAATATCACTTCCTGTGTGGGTCTTTTGAGGGAGACGTCCATTTGGTAAGTGCTGGTCATCTGCTGCCCTAGCCGCTCGCTGGTGCCCTGCGGTGCCAGTGTGACCAGGCTGCCAGTGTGATCCTGAAGCAGTTGTGCGTGCACATACACACACACACACACAGACACACACACACGCGCTCCACCAGGGCACGGCTGAGCTAATGACTCATCTCTCTGCCCCCCCCCCTCTCTCTCTTCCCTCTCTCTGTCTGTCTGTTCCTCTGTATTTCTCTGTCTCTGTCTGTACAGGGGACATCACTCAGAAGGGCTATGAGAAGAAAAGAGGAAAGCTGTTGGCACCGTACATCCCACAAATACAAGGTAAGGTAACACACGGGCCTGCAGGAAATTTACTGTCCAGAACAGTAAGGTTTTATCGTTTTCTGGCTGCCTTTTAGCATCACAGTTAGCATCCTTGCAAGAGAAAACCGAATAAGAAAAAACATCTTGTAACCTTAGCAATGGTGATTTATTTTATGAGTCATTTTATTTGCATATAGCACTTTTGCTTATATAATAAAACAAAATTTAATACAGCTTGCAGAGACGAGTAATAAAAAAGAGAGGAGAGAGAGATCAAAGATGAAATCACTACAAACAAAAAAGTAGCAAAACTGTAGAAAAATAGAGTAGTAGAAAAACACGTTCAAAGTTGCCTGGAGAAGCTGCATTAAAAAATGTATTCGGACAGAAATACTGGATTGAACATCAAATGGTCATCTTATTCAAATTTTTCGATATCCGTAAGAATAAAGACTGAGAACTTTCACGGACATCAAATGGTCATTAAGTTGTCAAGAGCGGCACTGCAGGGGATTTTTACACATCTGCTGTTATTCACCTGGATGAAGACTGTTCCTCTGGTGTGTCCTTGATTCTTTGGGTCAGGACTAAGGTCTTGTCACCCTTGAATTTGTTACTTAAGCCTTAGCCCTGCATCAGCCATCGGCCAACCAACCACAGACTGGAAGGCATCGTGGTCTCTGCTGATATGATGACTCGTCTAGATTTGGATGGAAAGTTCTACGATCCCTGTCTGAGGATGCTAACTGTTTGGAGGATTTTTTTTTTTACTCCCGGTTTGTGTGTATATATTTGTGCTTGTCATCCTGTATTAGGTTGTGGGTGTTTGAGAAGTATTAACTTTGAAGTACAATGTAGGTGTGAAGACTCCCAGCTGTATGTTACTACTTATGATCTGTCTGGGGTTGTTGACTGCGTAGGCAGCTTTAAACATTTCTGTATGAATTCAATGTATTTTTATCCCCAGTCGGTGCAGATAGTTGGATTTAGCCAACTCAAGCAGACTAAAGGGTTGAGGTGGTTTGTGAGAAGTTTCTTTCCGTCTTCTTTGTGTCTGTCCATCCTTTACGTATACGGGGTCCGTGGCAGTCTTTGGTTTGGCCTGCTCTCAGAACACCAAGCCTCGGTGGAAACAGGAGTCTGGTGCAGGCCGCTCTACTCTGGAGTTAGTAGGCCTGTTATTTAGCTTGGGCGGATCAGCTCCTTCATTCTGTCTTTTGCTTGCTCCCCCTCTCTCTTGGTTTTTTATGGATTCTGTGTTCTCTTCCTATCATTTATTGTTCAATTCATTTAGCCTGGATCCAAACACATAAAAGAACGGAAGTGACAGATATAACACAGAAATGGACTGGCTCCGGAGTGGAGGAGATTCTTCGTACACAACGCACGCTACCTGTAGGATGAATGAGAGAAGTGGGTTGGCGTTTAATGACACATCCATCCAGCACGATGAATCAGTGGGTTAGGGTTTAACAGCTTCACAGCTGAACTAGGAGTCCAATAGACTGTTGGCTTCTGAGCTCCATAGAAAATTTCATAAGCTGTTTTACTGCTTTATATTTCACTGTTGTCATAGGACTGTACATGGGCCAAGTGCAATAAAGTCGGGGAACAAAGCCAGACTGTTAACATCTCTGAAAGAGTAGATTCATCTCTTTTGTTTATAATATGACCTTTAAGAATAAATAATTGTATGAGGTGGCGGCATACTGGGAAGTGAAACATTTAGGAAAATATGGTTCATGAATTCATCAAATTAAGCTACATGGAAGAATGTGTATGACTCTTTGATGAGGGAACAGGTATGTGATGTGCCAAATGTTTCAATATCCATAAGAATAGAGAATTGTGGTTTTAAGAACCCAAATCCTTTCAGTGTAATTTTGCGTCGCCTGTCGGCTTTCTCTCTTGAACTCTAGTTAACAGGGCTGAGAGGAGAAGAGGCTCCGAACCACCTCTCCCTATTGCCTCAGTGTTTTCCGAGCAATCGAATGAAGATAAAGCAGATTTCTGTTGAACACTTAGAGAAATCAAATCCTGCAAGGTTTGAGTGGCCTGGATGTCTGAGAGAGGTGACTGCTTTGTTGCTACATCACAGAGTTGTCCGAAAAAACCTCACAGTTTGTTTTGAGACACACTTTATGAATACAGGCAGTGTACATTTTTTCCTCGGTGCTTTGATACCTTCACAGTTTTATCTAACAACACCGACACCTGTTTTATTATGAAAAACAGACATGGAAGCCTCACTTTATGAGACCACTACAGGATTTTATCTTAACTGATTGTTCTGACTGATACCATTAGTCATTTCTGTCAAAGCAAGAGTATTTATCTTAGTGATTCAAATATACAACTGACAACTTACTGCAAGTCATTAGCAACGCACATTTACTCTCTAAGAGTGAGACACAGGACACGTGTTGTTGTCAGCCACCACACCGGTAAGCGCTGGCATCAGACAGGTACTAAAAATTCATCAGGGTTCGCTATGAGCCAATGACAACATCTGCTGTGACGGAGCGTGCCTCCTATTGGCTTAGTGCGGTGTGTCTCTGAAGTGTGGTCTGCCCAGCAACTGAGTCTGGTGTCCTGGCTTGTTTTATAGACCTGTTTCCTCTGGGAGGTGGGAAGGGGCCGTCGTGTGACTGGGCTGTCAGAGCGATATAAGGGACCAGCATATATTAATGTGTCCAGGCAAGCGTAGGGGATGTGATGTGCGTGTGAGGATGCGTGTCAGACTCTATGTGTTATGGGGTCCTTAAATGTCCACAGGCTATATTGACCATATTGTGTAATATTCAAAAGCCATTTTGCACTGTATTTAATTGAAGTGTGTAAATGATGCTCAGCATAGCAGCGTGCTGTGCACTGATGCTGTCTGAGAGTTGCTGACAGTGTGGAGCTCACTGATCCCCGCTAAGCTGCCGCTGAAAAGCCGGGTGGGCTGATGGCTGGCTGGCTGGCTGGCCGCTTGTCTGCTGGCCATCCAACGAGGTGTTGTTGGATGTAACTGGCTGAATGTGACCTTGGGAGAACTCTGTCCTCCCAAGGCTGTTTTCTAATGGTCATACCAGCGAGGGCAGTCACCCTGTGGTTCATTTGGTCAGAGGTCAGCAAAGGTTGAAATACCCAAACAAAACCTCAAAACTGTCCACAGTCTGCTCATTTTTTAGTTGCACTGTTAATTTTGGCTGCCACCTTTTCTTATTAAGTTAGTTTCCTCAAGCCAAAAAATATGACTGGCAGTTTCAGTTATATTAAGCTTTCACACTTTACGACTGTAGAGCTAATCTTGAATATGGTTTGGGTGTCATGAGTGATTGAGCCAAGCAGGGCTGGAGTCGTTTTTGTGGTTTCTGCAGATAACATCATATGGTGGTGTTTTGATATTTAAAGATTGAAATCTTGATGTCTTCAAATTGTGTTTGATATTTGTGTGTACTGGTTTCTCCACTCTCAGAGCCCCCGTTCATTTTAGGCCAGTTATGTTTTTATAAGTTACTCATCTCTCTGAATTGTTTTTCTGTGGAAATGGTTACTCCCAACTTTACCAGTAGCTTGATTTTATGGTTCCAGTGAACACATATTTTTGTGGATGGGAAGTCACTGAGGCCGATCATTGGTTAGAAAAAAATGCAAGTTATGATAAGTGGCTGCCAATATTTTTGCTGTTAGAGAAAAATCGTTCATGTTTTGACCACATTAATACTGCAGTGTTAGTATATTTCAGGTGATTTGTTGGCATATGAATTAAAATACTTTTATATTGTTTAGTTTTCTGATACAATCTGAGGTGTTTGGTATAATTCCTTTCAAGGTCGGATGGTTCTACGTTGTAACTCACACACAAAGGCTTTAGTATCTTACTCATGCATAAATATAATGTATTTAGTTTGGTCTTTGTGCAGCTTTTTTGGCAGATGCTAGGACGTTCAGATGTTGTGTGTTGTTTAATTGTGTCTGACTCTGATCTGTGTCCTTAAAGTCCACCCAAAATAACTGCTAAAGGCCTGTTTCTGTACTGAATCGATAATGGAGGTACGGCATAGGTACATACTGTAGGTATAGTGTAAACTTAGGTAGGATATTATAACTTAGGTTGGGAGCCTTTGCACATTCTCTTCTAATGGACGTACTAGCCCTTTCCTGTCCTATTAACTTTACTGGCCCAACCGGTCCTGACCCAAATAAGAGGATCTCACTTCTAACGTAGGGAGTAGGTTCGTATCCCATATCCATATTAATTGGATTGTTCATATTACATTACTTATGAATTAGATCTTCAGTGATCTTGAGTAAAATTATATTCATCTCATTTGATCACATTTTACATCCACTGGGATGGGAGCTCATCAGAATTCTTTTTTGAGTTTCTCCTCTTAATCCATTTATCCACACCGCATACTTCAAATGCATCTCCATGAAAGCATTATGGGGAGAAGCAAGACCAATAGAAGACTGCTAATAGAGCTCATACCATAACCTTCCTTCGGGCGATAGTCACGGGTTTCCCCTCTGATGCTAACCACTAGTTCCTTAATGAAGCTCAAACCAGAATTGCATAAGCGAAAGGATGAATCACGGCCTGCGTCATGCAGAGCACAGCGAGGTTGATGAGTTAGAGAGTTTGATAATTTTAGAACACCCCAGTTTGACGATGTTGTCTTTTTGACATTCATGGTGCTTAATCACCTCCTTTCTGCTACGTCTGTGTAATTTGCATTTGCTTCCCTTGGAAGGCTCGTAGGCAGCTGGAAGGCTGCGAGACGAGCTGGATTAATTAAAGGGAATACTTTCCCAACTCCAAACTACTGTATTAGAAGAAAGCAGCCTAAGTAGGGATTACCATTAAGCTTGTGGATACTTGATCTGGTTCAGGCAATATTCAATAGCATTGCTCTATGTCCATAACATACTGTATTATGCACCTGCTCATGTTTCTTATATTAATGTTTCTGGGTACAGCCTTTGTTTCTGTCCTGTTATGATCTGTCCTTTACCTGTGTTGTCTTGTTTCTCTGCAGGTGTAGATCCATCTTTGCAAATTGACAACAGGATCCAAGCCTCCTCCCAAGCTGTTCTTCCAGGTTCCAAACACAACAAGTCTCGGGTGGCCAACACCCGGGATGAACGCTTCAGATCTGGTAATCATGTGTACAACATACTGGCAAAAGGTTTCACATGTCTGGTGTTTCTGTTTTCCATGTTTCTGTAGCTAAACTGCATGATTTTTTTTCCTCCCTAGATTTGCACACAGAAGCCGTCCAAGCAGCTTTGGCAAAGTACAAAGAGAGGAAGATGCCCATGCCCTCTAAGAGGCGATCTGTGCTAGTTCAATCATCTGTTGAGGCATGCACCCCGCCAGGTGAGACCTCCGCTGCTGAGGGCCCGCTGTCTGTCCTGAGCAGAAAATATCAAGTGCTCACACAGCCTAGGTTTATGTTTACACTGCTTTTCATGTGCTCCCGTGAGCACTGTAGTGCAGGATGCTGACACTCTGTTGTGTCCAATGAATGAAAGGGATGTTGCCAAGCATTTGTTACTGGAAAGAGATGTGCAGTTTGATGAATGTGTCTATTCTTTGTGACTATAACAGAGTCAGTTCTCACTGTTGTTTTCCCATCTGACATTCCCGCATGAGTTACATAATGGATGAATATTCAGATTTTTAACATTGTCTCAAAATGTCGACCTTTCACCCGCTTTTATATCGGGTTGTATTGTGTATGTGGTCAGTTCACCATTTTATTGAATTGTTGTGAAATGCATAAGGCTAAAAAAAAACCTTTGTGTTGTCAGTTTGGATCAAATATTTCCCAGTGTAAGATTTGTTGATAGACAACTTTCCAGTTTCTCAAACACAGAGTGGCTTTATCTTTGGTGTATAAGAGGTAATTGTTGGGTGGCCTTGGAGCCTCATGTCTTGGGTAAAGAGAGGACACAGCGGTGGAGCGAGTAACCGGATTAAGAGCTCAGACACTGGGGTTTCAACAGGAGAAGGAGGGGGCCTTTTCATGGTTGTTTTGAGTCATTCTGAGTGATCTACTGTAATCTAATGGGATAAGGTACACAGGTTTGGCTTCACAGACCCACAAAATCATAAACTGTACACACAAGATGCTTTGGGGACTCGCTTTTTCAATGCTAGTGCTGCAACAGGCGATGGTGTCCACACAGTGGCAACAGCTTCAATATGATGTCTGACATTGTACTGTAAATGCCATGGTGAAAAGACCTTAACGGTAGTCTGTAGAGTTTTTATCTACTAATTTTGATGAGCAGAGCAGGTCCAAGCATTGCTGCTGTCTACACTGAACATACATCCACAGATTAACTTTCTTATTTTACATATATTTACTATTTTCAGGGACCAAGCGCACTATGTGTCTGTCCAGCCCATGTGTGACTGAGAAGAATCAGTAGCAATGAGAGCAAACTCTGACTTGTTTACTTGCAGACGTGTCAATCAAAACAGGGTGACAGGATTGGATAAAAGGCTCCTTAATAACCGTCAACAGACCCCACCACAGAATACACAAACACATCATCTACAAACATTACCGTACATACACACAAAAGTGTGCAAAAAGAATACTGATCTGTCCAATCCATCAATTTCCCTCCAGTGTATTTTTAGCAGCAAGGCTCTTGGGATAACAGTGTTGGTCTGTCAGTAGGTCAGTTTGTCAGCTCACCACTTTCATCCAGACTGAAATATCTCAGCAAATATTGGATTGATTTCATTCACATCTGGTCCACATATTTATCTCCCTCTTAAGATGAATTCCCTGAATATTCCTTTAGTTTCCTCAGTGCTTTGGTTTCTCACCTAATACATGCCAGACTAAAGACATTCATCAGCCTCAGGCAAATGAGACTGTGACCATGGTAAAACTGTACCTGCTGAATCAGTAAACGTGATTTACCACCTCTAGTACATAGATGAGAGATGAGAGAGATAGGTTGAACCAGGTGCTTCCTATATGTAGGATGCCATTTGCACATATTCATCATCACTTTCTGGAACCAGCCATTATCACGTTAGTTTCCCCTAATAGAATTCAATCAGTGTTAGACCACTGGACTGAAGATTTATTTGCTTGAACACAGTATTTCATTGATGTGCAAGAATAAATTAAAGCTCAGCATATTTGCCTCTGTCTCTTTTTAGGTTGCCTCTACTATCCCTCTCTACTTCTAAATCCTCCATCTTTTCCTGTCGTTTTTTGACTCACTCTTAATTATCTATTCTTGATTTTGTCTCTATAACTGTGACTAATAACCCCCTTTTCCCTCTTGATTTCTCTCATAATCTTTCTATAGCTCTATTTCTACTTTGCCTCTGTTCTGCGACCCTTCCTTTCTGTCTCCCCCTGTGTTACTGTGTCAAGGTTACCGGGAGAGATTGGAGAAGGAGAGGAATAACAAACAGAATCATAAATGCATGATAATCCCATGAGTCCGTTGGATGTAGAGACATTAAATTTTAGCTTGTTATAATCCACCTCCTCTGGCCTTCCTTTGACGGCTTCTACAAGGCCATGAAGAAGCATGAGGAAAGTAACAGGGATTTTAATAGTGTCTCAATTGAGGGACTTTACTTGTAACTACCTACTGTGAATGATTAGTCGGCAGATTAGTAGGCACAGAAAGGCTCATTAATTTAGAGAACATCCACGGGCATGTGCTGATCTCACACACAAGCTTAATCT
This sequence comes from Trachurus trachurus, assembly GCF_905171665.1. Lineage (NCBI taxonomy): Eukaryota > Metazoa > Chordata > Actinopteri > Carangiformes > Carangidae > Trachurus > Trachurus trachurus. The sequence goes on along the minus strand of NC_139899.1, from coordinate 14,144,054 downwards.
CTGTTTTCTAAACGTTTCACTCTCATCCCCTCGGTGGACTAGGGATAGGTTTTCCACCTTTCTTAGACTTTGGTGCAGTATTTTGAGAAGTGTGGATGAGTTTTGTACGTTTTCCCGGGGCTGTGGAGCAAACGCTGCCATTTCCTCTGTTAACGATGAATAATGGGGGAAGTGTGACCTTTCTTGGTGATTTTGAAAACAGCTGTTGTTTATCACTTAAGCATTTCATGTTGTCAAATGAGTGATGCCTAAACTTTCTTTTTTAGCCCTTTCATTGCTCTCAGTTGTCTGCAGACAGCTCTGGTGCAACTTCAGTGATCCTGTCGATAAAACAGACATGTCTGGGAGCTTGGCAGATAAAGTGGAATGTGTTCCTTTTGAAAGATCCTTACTTTGCTTTGAAGTCGTTGGTTGTTTGGGCTATTTTTACTGAGACCAACTGCTCACAGTCGCCTCAAGGGAAAGAAAGTTAAATCGTCAGTCACTGGGGTTCTGTCCAAGTCACAATAACTTAAGCACACACTACTCCTAGCTAAGTTTATTTCAGTTTCTGTTTGTATTGTGTTAGAAGTATTATATGCATGTGTTTTGATTTGGTGATATGTTACAAATACAGATGTTTTGGTCTCTGTCTGAGTATGGAGGTCTTTAGTTCAACATGGTGAAGACTTCTACGTTCTTACAGCAGCAAGGTTTAGCAGGACCTACAGTAGCCTTGCAACAAGGTATACTTTGTACCATAAATAAAAGATTTGCCTTGAAAAGCTGACCGACTGACTGTTAGTTCCCCAGATCAAATTGCTTGGCTGCTTTCGGTGTATAAAAACACAACCTCCAAACCTCTTGTTTTCCCACAGCGCCTAATTTGTTCTGACTTCCCGTGCACTCCACAGATATCCTATTGCAAAACCTGTTGCATTATGTGTCGTTAACATATTTTTGCAGTGTGCCTTTTGTGTTACTGTGGCAGTTTTAAGAGGCAATCAAGTATCAAACACATTCTCTACCTGTAAAGCCGTAACACCTTTAAAAGCAAGCATCCCTCAGCTTATTAATTTCCATCTCCATTGAAACCATCTGTCCATTCCACTAAATTATTTATATATATATATATATATATATATATATATATATATATATATATATATATATATATATATATATATATATATATATATATATATATATATATATATATATATATATATATATACAGTATATATATGTCCTTTATGTATAAGTAAAATAGTGTGTCATCAGTGTACCATCTAAATCCTGCTTAAAGGGATAGTTCAACATTTTGGCAAATTGGCCCATTGCCATAATTGCTATAGTCATAGCAGTAGGTTCGTTACCTTTAATTGTAGGTGTAAGCTATTTTCAGTACGGCGGAGCGCAGCAGCTGGCTGCTCAGAGCTACGCTATGGAGGCTAATGGAATTTCTTGGTTTCCCTCATTAAACTCATCAAATTCAACATCCCAAAACTCCACAGCGCTTTTGTAGACAAGTTGTGACCTGCACAACCACCACGCTATGAGATAATGACGGAACGATACGAAACGGAGCCGTTTTCGAGGTAAATACAGGGTAAATACGGAGACTGCTTGCTGAAAAACTGTCCCTGAACGCAACGCGCATCAGCGGTTTTGTATGAATTTACCTCGAAAACGGCTCCGTTTCGTATCGTTCCGTCATTATCTCATAGCGTGGTGGTTGTGCAGCTCACAACTTGTCTACAAAAGCGCTGTGGAGTTTTGGGATTTTGTATTTGATGAGTTTGATGAGGGAAACCAAGAAATTCCCTTAGCCTCCATAGCGTAGCTCTGAGCAGCCTGCTGCTGCGCTCCGCTGTACTAAAAATAGCTTACACCTACAATTAAAGGTAACGAACCTACTGCTATGACTATAGCAATTATGGCAATGGGCCAATTTGCCAAAATGTTGAACTATCCCTTTAAGAGTTCCACCACCAGGTTTTTCCAGGTTTTTTTTTTTTTTAATTATTATTATTCTGGAGACAGCCCCATTTTCTTGTCCACTGTTGTGACGCTGCCCTGTCTTGACCTGTTAAACACAGACACCTCCTCAGCGTCGGAAGACGAGGGCTCGCTGCGCCGGCAGGGACGTCTGGCCACCTCCACGCCCTACCAGGGCCACGGCCACCCAGCCGTTGAGCACTGGTTTAACCGTGTCATCCAGGGTTCGTCCACCTCATCCTCCGCGTCATCCACCTCATCCCATCCGGGAGGGAGATCCGTCACCACCACTGCCCACGCAGCCCTCAACGCCAACGCCGCAGCTACCGCACTGGCCGACCTTATGGCACACACCCAGCTAGGTCAGTGACTCACGCAGTCTCACACTCCATCACATATTCGCTTTCCCATCTGTAAGTTATTTCCCCCCCCTTTTTTAAATAATGCAACGCTCTCATTCAGATAGGAGTCGTACATTTTTCGTAACATAAACTTGATTGGAGCACTGTTAACATGTGTCTGCTCTGGTTGTGAGCTGAACCACGAAGGATAATAAGGATAGAAATAGAAATATAGTGAGATAGTAATGATAATATTCTCACTATCCAAGTGCACTGGTGAAAGAGTTATTTCAGCCACTGGGGTGACTGTCTGCACAACCTCCTGCTTAGCTGTATAGTTTTACCTTATTTCATCTACAGTATGTACATGAATCATAATCATCATTTATACTTTCCCATTGTCTCAGATTTGCTGATTTCAGCACTTGAACCTGCACCACGTTGGTTTTTTTTTCTCAGCTTCATCTCAGACTGACAGCGGTGTGCTAGACATTTGCAACAGGCATCACCTTATCTCCCTCCAGATAGACAGAAGCACTTGATCAGACAAGGAAAAGGGAACAGACAGCAGAGTTTTAATTCATGTCTTTCTAATTAGTCATCTCCATCTGCCTTCTCACTGTCACTCAGTCATGTGAAAGGGCTCTCGGCCTCTTCCCCGTTAAAACTACTTGTTTCACGTTGCCATGCGAGTGTCACAAGCTAGTGAATGAGATTCAGTAGATTTATCTCCATCTGTCTCTTAGCAGCAGCGAAGTGGGATGGTGTGTGTGTGTGTGTGTGTGTCTGTATATACTTGTTGCTGGCAGAACGATATCCTATTAGGATGGAGCTGTCTGATTCCTGTCCAGCTCATCTTCCCTCAAGGTTGCTGTCATAAAGTAGCAGCAGAGACTGCCACTGAAAGGAGCTGTAAATAAATCTCCCTTATCGCCCTCTTCCTCGCCCCTTCAGACTTTTGAATGTAGCTGTTGCGTCTGGCAGGCCATTATACGTGGGAAACATTTGAGGCTAATATGGATGGTAATGATCAACTGAGTTAATGCAGTACATGTGTTGTACATGTACAGAGCCCTAGTTCTCTGGTTTCAGTTCTCCCTGATTTACACCAGTTGTATTTGACTCTAAAATCTAATTCAGTCCAGTGCAGCAACTCATAAATTCTTCCGTTACAAGGATGACAACAGTTTTAATTGACACTTTTCAGAGGTGTTAATTTCGCTGTTTATTATTGATATTATATTTGGCAGTGATACTGAACCTACCACACATCCTAGTTGGAAACATTTTTCAAAATAATGCTATTCAGTATCCACAATGGTATCCACTGAAAGAATAGGCATATGGTTTATGTAACACCTTTCTGACAAATACAAAAACCAATGATGATCATAATCTTTAAAAATGTTATATTATATTTGCACTCAGTTGATTTCAGTTGTAGCGTATGTAGTGCTAACACGTGTGTTATTATTGATTTAATAATCTTAGTGACCTCAAAATATTATAATCCACCTGCCATTGTAGCATTGACAGGTTTCCCACTGGGGTTTGTTGATCTGGATTGAAGAAGCTTTTGCATCATGTTATTGATTTGTCTGTGTAACGTTATTGTGTGGCGTCCCTTTTAGAGCTTAGCACCCAAAGGGAGTACTAATGGAAAACTTCACAATGTCCCCAGACTGTTTATCTTGATTCACAAACAGTGAATCTGTGCGAATATTGCACTTGCAGATGTTTTGTAACAGAAAAACTCATTCATTATCCTGACACGTAGTAAAAATGCAGATAAAATGTAAACTCCTTGCTAAAACACATTCTTCTGCAGTGAAAGACCTTTCACTTACTGTACAGATGACAAAAAAGGCTCCTAGCCTCTCAATCACCTTCCTAATAAGCTGTTGAATCAGTATGTTCAGTAACTCATGAAGTACATTTTTATATAGTTGCAACAAGCGAAAGTGGGTCTGGCGTTTGACCTTTTAACCCCCAACACCCCACTCATCACAGATAACCACTCAGCACCACCCGATGTGACAGGGCTGTCGGAGCGCTCCTCGCTTCATGCGGAGCGCCCCCAGGTGGCCTCGGTGCGAGGCGTTTCCCGCAGCTACAACCACCACACCAGTGTCATGGAGACTGCAGATGGTGAGTTTCCTACTTACGTACACACTCAGAAACACAGTCACCTCTCTTTCACCCTCTCTCATGCTGTCTGTCTCCCCTGTCTTAGTCAGACTGGCACCAGCGCACCCTTTATGTTGCCATGGTAACAGTGCACCTCTAAATCCCCCCCCTAAAATCCACAATATTTTATGTTTTTTTAATGATCTCATATTCATTAATATCTTATCTAAACAAAACACACTGATAATGATTTAGAGAGGAAAACTGTGTCATTCAAGGCCGCACCAAATTGTCAGGTTCAGTTTATGTAATGTTGCGGGTGAATCTCTGATTGAAATCGTTACCATTCATCATTCAAATAGCGTGTAGTGTACTGCTCACCCAATGCTGCCAGCAGTTTCCAGATGGGACATTGCAGATATTGACAATGGATGATGTTAGTGTACAGATGAGTAACCAGTGAGCTCAGAGAGGATGATGCCGTACGGTGCATAAAATGTCAGTTTCACTTGTACTTTTTTCCTTAGATTGATTCAAGTGGTTTCAGGAGTGTTTTTTTTTTTTATCTTACTAAATATTAATGATGCATAAAGAATGATCTTTTAATAACTGCACCATGTTTGTTGTCTTCAGAGTTGCCAAAGATGACAATAAAAAAGCAGCGCTGTATTCTGTGTTCAGCATCAGAACTGAGCAGAGCTACTTGAATGAATTTCCTTTTTGTCATCTTTGCACGGTCTTAAAGAATATGGGTACTTTTTCTGGGCTTTCGCTACTAATACATGGTTGACACCTAAAAGGGAAGTTGTTAAATCTATGGATTTTTTTTTAATCTTATATTTTGCTTTGTGATATTCAAGATGTTTCAAACCCACACCTCTTTTCCCAAATGGGCTGTTAAGAAAATGACAGAAATAGTCCTGTCTTTGTTGTTGCGTGCTACAAGTGTCTGAGTCTTTCATAAGCCCACTCTCACCAATCTCTGGCTGCTGGGGGATTTCTCTCTCACACACACACACACACAAAGTTTCGTGGGACTGTTTCATTGACATCCTGATCTGTCTCTCCTCCAGGCTGTGAGTGGAGAGGTGAAGGATCCCTCAGTTTAATGGATGGTATTTATAACTGTTCCTCCAACTTTATGGCAGTCTGCTACATGTGCACTCTGCTGCGTGTGCATTTGTGTTTGTGTGTGTTTGTGTTTCTGCCTTCGCCTCTAACGTCAGGTGTAGCACTTGTCCAAACCGTGTGTGTTTTTGGATAGTTTAATGCAAAGCTACAGTGAATTCAGTCACTGGATTCCTGCGCGTGTTGCGTGTGTGTGTGAGTATGTATGTGTTTGCATAGCTGAGAGTGTTGCAAATGCTTAAGCATTTATGGCATCTTCAAGCTATGTCTAACCTAAATGCTCTTCATGTTGGTCACATTAAAGCTAGTGTGAAACCGTGGCAGATGTAACATTCATTTGCACTTGTGAATAATAAGTATGTTGACATTTTCTCCCTCACGGAGACACTAAGACATTTTATCTGTTAGCTTGTAGCCACACAGTGGGCTCTTTGATGGCAGTCAGTCTAGCACTGCTGCTGATTTGACATCCTCACATAGATGATTATAGAAAACATGCCACACGGTGACTTTGGTTCTGTCTACATGAATAGTGATGCTATGTGTTACTTCCTGATGGCGTGTGCCCCCTGCGCTGCCTGGTGATATTCTATAATTCTATCACATCTAACAAATCCCATTAAAAGACCAACACCAACAATCAAAAACCAAGAATTAATCCTACTAACACGTACTGAGCCTGAGAGAGATTTCTGGTTACTAACAATAGAGGATGTGTGCACAATATTGAAGGAAAACATGTTCCCACAGTATAATAGCTTATATTTATACATTTTCACAATTAAGACTATTTACTTCACATGCCTGTCTAACATTTTCTCTTAAAAATATATTTATGTGAACATTTTCCAACTGGAGCTTCCTCTGTCAACTGTCAACTGTCAACAATTTCTAAACTGAAACTCTAAAACAGAGGTTTAGGATTATTTAACAGGTAAACCATACAGTAATACACAGTAACAGTGTGTGAGCTGTCTTATCCTAAAAATGAGACATATCCTAAAATGACACAGCTCCAGTGTAAAAGTATCTACAGCTTGCATAAAGTCAGAGCTCTGAGCAGATGGCTGGAGTTAACAGCTAATTCTGCACCCTGTAGAATAACAGACAGGTTTCTGTCTTGAGAAAATTAACATTTTCTCATTACTTTTCTGATTCATAAAGTTTTTGGCACAGCACTGTTTCTGACAACACCGAGGAAGCCTTCAATCACCTCATTGTTGTCTAAAAATTATACGAAAGAAAAAATAAAGAGCCACACTGTTGGACTGGGTGACCTCATTATAATGAAGATGGGCACTGTCGTTTATTCAGAGTCAATCCCACAATCAGAACCTACTGCTGTGAATAATAATAGTAGCACACTAAATATAAATCCACAGCTAAAACTAGTCCCTAACAAAACAAATGGACTGTTTACTCCAGCCTGAGTAAAGTTTGCTAAAAACTACAACAACAACAAAAAAGTGTTCATTAGGAAAACCACAGAGAGTGGTTAGGAAGTCAAAAAAACTACTAACACTTTGTGATATCTGTTTAAACTAACTCGTTGCGTAATTGTTGTTGCAGTCTAATGTCGAAATGTAGAAAAAATGTAGAACAACAGCAGTTTCATCTCCCCCCTCATGCTTGTTATGGCCTCAGATTGTCACTTCATGCTGTCGTTATTCATGTATGCATAGAGTGATAATGTGTAGATCAGGTGTGCCATTGTATGCACAGATGAAACCAGACCAGCATTTGCTACTGCTGTGGGTGGATAAATTATGAAACCATGAAAACATTAATTATAGTCATCATCAGATGCAGACCATGGTTGGTTGTGATATTAATGATCAAGGCGCCTTGAGTGGGTGGGGTTCAGGGCCCTCAGATGTTGTTCTATGTGTCTGGGGCTTTCTAATTGGCCCACCAGGTGCTGCGCTGACCCTCACTAGACTGCTCTCCCAGTGCATCTGTCCCTACACGAGGAGGCAGAGTCTGTCTGAGCCAGGCTTATTATAGTAAGATAGATCAGGCAAGCCTCATGCAGCTGTGGCCTTCATCTCCTGTGGCTGTCTGGAATGTCTGACACAGACCCCCCCTCCCCAACTAAGTATGAAATCAGATGGAGGAAATGATGTCCGATGATGATTGTAGTCTGCACGTGTCCATGTCCAAAATGTAAAGGGGTGGGGGTGGGGGGGGCTGCACACTCTCACTCTTCTCTCATTTCAAGTCTGTTGTTTCTCTGGTTTCCTCTCTTTTCCTGTCGCTCAAATTATTATGTCTTTACAAATGTCTCTGTAGTTATGCTTTTGGAGTGTGCACTTGTTTCAGCTTTCTTTTGTGCTGCAATGTAAAAAAAAAAAAAAATTCTTGTTTAACATGTACGTCGAATGATATACATATACTTTGACTTGACTGGGCTGATTTTATCCTCCCACAAAGAGTTTATGTAAAACACACTCCTTTTGAGACACCCCATGAATCACTAAGTTCAGAGAGGACATCTTTTGTTGCTAGGCAGCAGGCGAGGCTGCTCTTCGTTTTTCTTTCTTATTATGCCTGTGAGGTGTGTCGGTGATTCTAGTGTATCGCAGCTGAAAGACTGTAACCTTTGACCTTCAGGTGACTGTTGAGGACCCTGTGGTCCACCTTTTTTGTTGTCTTGCCACAGTGTGAGTGACAGCTGGTTCTCCTCTATGTCTCATTAAAGCACCACACTGACCTTTTCTCTCTTCTTTTCTTATCTGTCCTTCCCTCATCCATTTCTTGTCTGTGCCTCATCAATCTGTCGATCTATGTTCGCATATATTTCTTGACTGTATCCCTTCCCGCCTGCTCCATATATTATTTCCACCCCAATATTCTTTTTTCCCACATCTGTATTTATCCCCATACCTTTTGTCTTGCCATGTTTATTTCCCCCCATACCGTTTTCTTCATTCCCTCCAATATCATTGTGTAGGTGTTCCCGTCAACAGTCGCGTCTCCTCCAAAATCCAGCAGCTGCTCAACACACTGAAGAGACCAAAACGGCCGCCACTACGAGAGTTCTTTGTGGACGACTTTGAGGAGCTTTTGGATGGTAAGCTGACCTTGGTATTATTATATTGCTTTTATTAAATCAACAAAATCAAGAAAAAGGTATTTCTCCCTCTCTGTGTGGTGTGACAAGTATTATGATCAGAGCCTTCAGCTGAATTTTCCACAAACAGCCATGGTCAGTTTAACGTGACGAGCACATCAGCTGACCAAGTTTTTTTTGGTATTGCTGCATTTTTGCAGTTTCAGGATTGGTTATCTAACAAATCTATGTTACAGCTAAAATAAAAAATGTAACATTAACCTCACCACTCCTCCCAAATCAACAGTCAAGGTACGCTTATGGATCAGTGGTTGTTATTTTGCTGAGGCCACCAGGTGTGCATAGGAGTGGTTAGGAAATGGTTTGTACATAAACACACACATAAGAGCAGCCTTGTCGAACCACTTCCTCTTTTCCAACCAGCCCATCTTGGGTTTTGGGTGGTACTCTGCCAGGCTGAATAAACAGTGAAAATGAAAAAGCAGCAGGAATAGTAATACATCAGCAGGTAATTGTGAGGCCTCCCTGTCTCTGGCATCGAGGCTGTGGCACGGCAAGCCACGATGGTCTGCTCAGTGTGAACAGAAAAACCACACACAAAGCTAAAATGGGACCAGTTCCTGATAGAGGTGTTTTATTTGGCAGGGATCTATCTTACCAGCTCAGTTCAACAATTCTGAATCCCACTTATCAGAAAGTTCAGCTGAATGTGAGGGGCACATAGCAACAGAGAGAAGACAGTCGAGTAGGTAGAGCTTAAAGGAAGGGAGAGACCGGTGCCTTTTAATGCGCTGGAGCTCCAAGTTTCTTAAGCAACTGAGACTGATAAGGACAGTTCACCTTTAATCCCCAAGTTTTTTCTCTTCAATCACTCCCATCTCATTGCCCTTGGGGTCCCACACTTAATTTATTACACTTCCCTCCTTTGAAAGACTGGTATATCCTACCAATCTGCTATTTCTATGTAAATCTCTCAACCAAAATCAGACACTCTATTATTTTCTAAACCGGTTGGGTGGTACTGCTACACAAGGTGCTTATCCTGCTTTGTTGCACAAAGTATCCACTGAATTTACCCCCAGACCCCAGTCCCATACTCTTCTCTCTGGTGTTTAGTCCAGCAGCCGGATCCTAACCAGCCAAAGCCAGAAGGCCAGCAGATGAGTCCCCTGGAAGGAGAGCCTCTCGGGGTGGTCACCAACTGGCCTCCATCCTTGCCAGCAGCCTTACAGCGGTGGGGTACAACTCAGCCCAAGAGTCCCTGTCTGACAGCACTTGACAATGCTGGCAAGCCGGTCTACACACTCACCTATGGTAGGTGTCAACCTGCGGGTGAGCGGTCTGGGGTTAACAATGGAGATGGAAAACGGTATCACTTTTTGTCATATGTTAATGGTGGTTTTCGAGGAGAGAATGAAGCACAAGGAAGTGTCTGTCTCTCTATACTAAAGTATACCTCATTTTGTGTTTGAATGTTTATTTGACTGTCAAGGGTTGTTGAATCCAAAGAGATATTTGACAGTGTGTGTTCCCCTCTGTAGGTAAACTGTGGACCCGCAGTCAGAAACTGGCCTACACTCTTCTTAATAAGCTGAGCACCAGAAATGAGCCTTTGCTTATGCCTGGAGACAGAGTAAGTTATGAGACAGTGGCAGGCAAGAGCTTGTTATATTCTCTGTTTTTGTTGTTTAAGTGTTTGACTGACACTCCTTATACAATATTCAGTAGGTGCTACAGTAGAATAATCTCAGTTTCCTCTGTCACCTGTTGTGAGCAAAAAGTACAAGAAAATGAAACAAGAAAAACTACTTCTATTTCTTTTAGACTTGACTACAATAGTCCCTGCACACCAGGCTCTTTTCTTTCCACATCTTTACTTTAATCAGGAATATAACATTTCATATAACATGTCGTGCCTGTGATCCCCTGTAGGTTGCACTTGTTTTCCCCAACAACGATCCAGTGATGTTCATGGTGGCCTTCTACGGCTGTCTCCTGGCAGAGCTGGTACCTGTGCCTATCGAAGTGCCGCTGACCAGAAAGGTAAAGGCAAAAAACAAAATACTGCCTTCTGGGACTTTTGACATTTTAATGCTGATCAGCACAGCCAGTGAAGAGCAGTAGTGACCCCTGCTGGACATATGACCCTTAAATAATTGAAGAAGAGGCGTGACATGTACAGGCTGAGAGTTATGTTGTTCCAGTTTGGATATTTCAGATTTAGTCTTACATTCTTGAACATCTGTTTGTTCCAAAGAACATCTAGTTTCTGGTTATCTATAACCATGCCAGCGTTATCTTTTTAATGTTCTAATTGCAGAGCGTTGTAATGGACTGCAGCTTCAAGCACGTCCTTACATATTCATCCATATTGGTTACACAGGCTGAATATAAATGCCTGTTCATGATTGCCCTTTATGAGCATGCTGTTGGCAGAAGCTCTGCTGTAATTAATGAGATTTGAATGAGGTGAAATGATGTGTAATTCAAGTCAAAATATTAGATCACAGGCCAACTGTTCTCAGGAGTCAGAAATGCATTCACTAGCTCTGCCAGCTCACATTTCTCTTTTCTTTCTTTCTTTCTTTCTTTCTTTCTTTCTTTCTTTCTTTCTTTCTTTCTTTCTTTCTTTCTTTCTTTCTTTCTTTCTTTCTTTCTCTTGTATCTCTCTGTCTCTCTTCTACATCTTCCCACCCAGCATTTCCCACAATTCCCTGCCTTTCTGCTCCATACGGTTGGCTCAGCAGGAGTCTATCTGTAAGCTAATTTGCACAGCCAATCAAATATGATTGAGCGCATGTCAGACCGTGGGTTTTATCCCTACTATATTTGGGCTTTGATGCTCAGCAGTGGAGTTTTTAATAATTGGCCATCACTCTGTTTTCTCACCTGCTGCTGCTTTGAGATGCAGCCATCGTCCTTCTCTCTCTCCCTGTTACAATTCCCACATTCTCTTTGAGCATCTTTTTTTATTGCTTTTATGTTCTAAATGATGTTCTTACGATTCGATAATTGTGTGACAGACATTAGTTTGCCAGTATAAACTTCAATTTTTATTTTATTTGCCCCCCCCCCCAAAAGGATGCAGGAAGTCAGCAGATTGGCTTTCTGTTGGGCAGCTGCGGCGTCACGTTGGCACTGACCACTGACGCCTGTCAGAAAGGCCTGCCCAAAGCACAGACTGGGGAGGTAGCCACTTTCAAAGGTACAGCCTGTTTTATTTTTTCATTTTGATGCTTTGTCTGTATACTTTGAGTTGGTCTGACTCTGAACTGGTTTCATGTCTCTATCTCCGCAGGATGGCCACGGCTGCTGTGGTTTGTGACAGATGGAAAACATGTTGTGAAGCCTCCGAAAGATTGGCATCCTCCAATACGTGAAGCCAGCAATGACATAGCCTACATAGAGGTAAGAGTGCTTTGATTGATCTTACAAGTAAAGCGAAGATAGATTTATCCAGTTTTGAATGAATGAAACTTTTCAAATGTTTTTTCTGTTTCTTACCTTCAGTATAAAACCAGCAAGGAGGGAAGCACAATGGGAATCACAGTGTCCCATTCAGCCATGTTGGCTCACTGTCACGCCCTCACACAGGCCTGCGGCTACACTGAAGGTGAGAAGGACAAGCTATATTTACTTTTCATGGACCATGTGTCTTCCCCATCATTTATTCATTCCTCTGACATGGAGAAAGCATCCAGCCAGTGATGTTAACATGTGCTAAAGAGAGAAAGAGAGACCAGCTTTAGTAGGATTATGCAATTAGTTAGATAATACAGAGCACACTCATTGAAGAAACCTATTTTTAATCCTGATATTATAGAATTTCCCCTTTGCGTTGCTCACAGATCATATCACAGTGTAATTACAGTCTAGTTTGATAAACGCAGCTGCCTAGGGTGTTATGTGTGTTGGCAGCAGACCTGGGTCAGGTCTCCTTAAAAAGACGAAGAACATAAGGCACCTCCTCCCTGCCAGTGTCCCAGTTTTGCTCTAAATAACTTCTAACTGCACCAGAAGTCTCTAGAGACACCCCAGGTCTGCTTCTGAAACTAGTTCGGTGCTTCACTCAAGCCAGTGCTGCTACAGTTAGGGTTTATTAAAAAAAATTAGGGCATGTTAAAAGTAGTAATAGGATGATGTATAATGGTAATGGATTAAATGTGTCAAACCCTTTTACCCCCTCTAACCTTGGCAAAATCCCCTTTTTGATTCGCAGGTGAAACCATAACCAACGTCCTGGATTTCAAAAGGGAAGCAGGATTATGGCATGGCGTTCTCACTGTGAGTGGTCCTGAACTCCCTGGTAAAGCTAACAGGATGGTTATATAACTGGGAATAGAGAAGATCTGATTCATCTGACTGACTTTTTTTCCTATGAGAGCTTTATCAGTATGCAAATGGATTCAATCTTGTGAAGTCTGATGGACATTTCTTAAAAGTAAAACTTTTAACTGGCTCCAAACAGGCTGTGGAATATATTTTGAGTCCATACATGACCTGTAGTTTTACTTATATGCTTATTTTACATTCATAGCACCAAGAGATAAAATCTTGCCATGGCTCATTAGCAGTGACATTGCGTACTTGGATTGCACTTGTGATATATTTTGGTGCTTATCTGATGCTTGTCTGTTTTCATGGCAGAGTGTCATGAACAGGATGCACGTTATCAGCATTCCCTACTCACTGATGAAAGTCAACCCCCTCTCCTGGATACAGAAGGTTCACACATACAAAGGTGAGGTTCAGTTCAGCATTTGTCACTTTTCACCATTACTCGACTTGCAGCATCTCATCCCTTTGAAGAGGGATTTAACACAGGATTAACCGGCTTTATCTAAATTGTGGAGTAAACTCATTTGTTATTGTGATTTATTATGAAAAATCAGTGCTTTGTTGAATATAGCATACACATACATGTATAGTATGGGATTTTTACAAGAAATACTTTGAGAAAATACATTGCTCGTTTGATGCCACTAGCTTATCCAACATTTTCTTGATGTCATAAGAGTCTGCAAACTTGTGGAATTTTAATTTCCTGCTACAGTAGAATAATCTCAGTTTCTCATTATGTTTTTGATTCTCACTGTACAGTCGATAGGGATGGGGGGGTTAAAGCAGTAGTTTGTTGGACTCATTGATTTCTAGCACAGTTGCATTAAGCCCAGTGGAGGTCGAGGGCAAGAGTCCTGCAGAGCTGAATAAATTCAACCCCTTTTCAGCTCTGCTGAGTCACCTGTTGGAAACTGAGTCAGACCATGCTGCTATTTGCTGTCAGATTCTGTGAACTGTGATTGGCCGTCAAGCTCGGCGGCAGAGGTGTTGATTGGATGGTTCCATTGTCAGCCTGTGTCCTTGTCTTCATGTCCTCTGTATAGCGCGGGTAGCGGTGGTGAAGTCGAGGGACATGCACTGGTCTCTGCTGGCTCAGAGAGACCAGAGGGACATCAGCCTGAGCTCATTGCGCATGCTGATTGTAGCCGACGGAGCCAACCCCTGTGAGTGCACCTGCAGACCGTCATTTAACTAAATAACCTTATTACACACCCTGAAGCCATAAGGGATTATACTTGATTTACGTTATTTGTGTCTGTATATCTATCTGACTGGATGTGTGCGTGTTTGTGTGCATGTGTGTGCGTTTGTGTGTGTTACGACAGGGTCGATATCCTCCTGCGATGCCTTCCTCAATGTGTTCCAGGCACGTGGGCTGCGACCTGAGGTGATCTGTCCATGTGCCAGCTCTTCAGAGGCCATGACTGTCGCCATCCGCAGGTGAGCTGCCGTTACTGCATCGTATGAGAACAAAGCAAACCGCCACTGCTTTGCTTTGCACTGCTGTGCTGTTATATCACACTGCATTTGCTACATCAGCTGAATCCTGCAAAAAGAGCAGGGTGTCACAGAGAGGAACTGTAGAAAGACAGACATACTGAAGTACAGAAGCGTATACTACATCCCACAAATTCACATCATCATCAACCCGACCAGAATAATAATAGGTTCAAGTTCTGCTGTGAAGAAAGCAAGTGCACCAAAGTAGTAAAAAAGAACAACTAAGGATGTGTGTAAATTCTGTGTGTGTCCCGCAGACCTCCAGAGATGGGTGTTCCTCCCCCAGGGAAGGCGGTGCTGTCTATGGGTGGGCTGAGCCACAGTGTGATCCGTGTGGACACAGAGGAGAAACTTTCTGTCCTCACAGTGCAGGATGTGGGACAGGTCATGCCTGGAGGTACACTGCTGCACTGCTCATTAACAATTCACTGTCATTAATGAGTAAAGCACTACTGAGAAAGAAAGCATGGACAAAATGGATGATCTGATCAGTTTCTAAAGGGATCTGCCTGAAAAGAAAAGCTAGATTTCAGTTCCCCAGTCCTGTCAAAATACTCTGCGTTGTGTGAAGATGGGAACTGTACTCTGTTCTCTTACAGCATCATTATGTTTATGGCACTCTAGGAAAACACATAGCACTTTTAATTATGAGGAAAAACAATACATTATTAGAAGACAAGAGTTAAATAATATACAGTTCTCCAGGAATAGGAATAGGTAAACTGATTTATGTAGAGTGATATTTCATTGCTGATGTCATATTCTCCTGTTGTGTGTCTCCAGCTGTGGTTTGTGTGGTGCGGGTGGAGGGGACGCCTTATCTCTGTCAGACGGACGAGGTTGGAGAGATCTGCATAAGCTCAGGTAGCACTGGTGTAGCTTACTATGGCCTCCCAGGCATGACCAAGAACATCTTTGAGGTGAGTGTTTAATTCCTGGAGCTGTTCACATGTGACAAAGTGAAAGGAAATCTGTTGAAATACTAATCTTTTCTGTACTTTATCCATTTGTGTAATTGCTTTTGCAGACCATTCCAGTAACACCGTCTGGGGTTCCCATCAGTGACAGACCCTTCACCAGGACCTCGCTGCTGGGCTTTGTGGGACCAGTAAGTTCCACCTCATTAATGTGCAATCTTTTAACCTTCCGTTACTCAGATGTCTGCTTCAAACACACGACTCTCTCTCATATATTGTACTTTTGGGCAGAACAAGCTGAGCAGAACAGGCAGATATTGATATAAATCATCAATCTTTCCTCGTAAAACTTGTAAAACACGTCTCACTCACTAACCTTTTGGGGCATGTAGTCACGCAGATGGTTTCAGTTTTATGTTCCCAGCATGTGAGGCATCTGCTAGGACCCCTCTACAACGGTAGTAACTGTATACTTTAAAATGAAGTGAAGGTTAGACTTGTATACGGTCATCCTGACATCAGATTTGTCACTAATTTATACAGGACCACAATCAGTGAAGAAAGAACTGGGGGCTTGCTTTGGCTAATTATCAATTGTTAATGGTGAAAGTTTATTTTTCTATATGAACATTGCTGCTGAAAAAGATAAAGATGTTGATGATAACCAAATGTACTCTTATGTTTCCTAACAGGACAGCCTTGTGTTTATTGTGGGGAAGATGGATGGGCTGATGGTGGTCAGTGGGCGGAGACACAACGCTGATGATGTAGTTGCCACAGCATTGGCAGTGGAACCTATGAAGTTTGTGTACAGGGGGAGGTAAAGGAGGAATTTCTTTACATGTCACTGTCGTCTCACTCTCCCGACAATGTAGAGTACATCACTAAGTGTGCAGCTTGATTGAATGAGTGTTGTTTTTACATTGTGCGTTCCAGGATCGCAGTGTTTTCTGTGTCCGTTCTGCACGACGAGCGGATTGTTGTTGTGGCAGAACAGAGGCCGGATGCCTCGGAGGAAGACAGCTTCCAATGGATGAGTCGCGTCCTTCAGGTGCTCTGTGCTCTTCACGTTATTGCCTTGTAACATCTTATTCAAAGCACTTTATCTTCAGTTGGGTTGTTTTCTGTTGGTCAGTGCAGATCAGGTATATTAACTTGTTTCTACCAAACGTTGTTGTCATTGATTTCAGGATATGTCAGATCAATATAAAAACCACAACCTTCCAACTTCCTTGAGATAATTTACCAGTGTGCTGCCTTTATTTCTACCTTTTCTTTCTTTTGTTCCCCACCCAGGTTACATTGTTATGAGACATTATTCAAGACAGCTAGGGACAATTTTGAAGTGTTGTCTTGGTGACATGTTCAAGGACATTATAGCACAATCACCCGCTTTAAGGACATTATATCAGTGTTTTCCATCCAGTGTGCTGGAGCAGAGCTTAAATAACTAATGTTTGTCTACTCTGCTGTCATCACGGTGCCAAATAATGAACGCCACAATGTAAATAATAAGCAAATATGGGCATTGTGCCAGTTGTTCGGCAGCTTAATTCTCAAATCTAATTTGAAGTGTGTATTATTAAATTGGGTGGACCCTAACCCTCACTCAAGGCTTACTTCATGCAAAGTAAATAGATGAGTAAATTGTGTCCTCAAAGCTGAAAAACAAGAAGATATTGGTTACATTCATTTTATAATCTGTGTACATATAAATTATCTAAATATCCACACATATATTTATTGAGTTGTCCCCATTAGCTACTGTTTTACAACAGTACTTACTCTTCCTGTGGTTGCCTTAAATTCATAGACACTACTTGAACACATTGATTTCAGTCATATTCACAATGAGATTGACAAAACACAACACAACCCCTGATGCACAACAACCAGCAACAAAAAGATTGCAACACATCACTTCTTGATAAAAAAAAAGAAGAAGAGATTAACATTTTCTACAATGCATATGATAGTGGTGAAACAAGGAAAAAAACAAGAATAATTGCAAGTGAAAGCATCCCTTGTGTGCTTACTAAAACTAAAACTGCAGTGCAACAAAGCACAAAGCTGCCTTTTTTTCAGATAGAGTAAAGTAAAGATAATGGCTTTGTTGATCTCCAGTTTTCCTCTACTTATGTGTGTATAATCTGTGTGTTTCCAGGCCATAGACAGCATCCACCAGGTCGGGGTGTATTGCCTGGCTCTGGTGCCCGCTAACACGCTTCCAAAGGCTCCTCTGGGTGGCATCCATATATCTGAGACCAAACAGCGCTTCCTGGAGGGCGCTCTGCATCCCTGCAACGTCCTCATGTGCCCACACACTTGTGTCACCAACCTGCCCAAGCCAAGACAAAAACAGCCAGGTAGGCCGCCAGATGTCACAGCATGGGTCTGGTTCAGAAATGAATGTGACTTCATTTACTCTAGTTCATCTTTTTGTTTCAGTGCTGTGTTTATTTTTATGTCGAAATGATTGTTGCTCTTGACTTCACTGACATGTATGATGACATGGATGATCTGGTTGTGCTGGACAGAGGTCGGTCCTGCTTCTATGATAGTGGGCAACCTGGTGGCAGGCAAGAGGATAGCACAAGCCTGTGGGAGAGACGTGGCACAACTAGAGGACAATGACCAGGCACGTAAGGTAGATAGTCGTCCTCATTTCACCCCCTCATCACCTCCACACATTCACTGCAGACACAGGTAAGCATCTGAAACCTGAAACACACAAGGCTGATGGAAAAGACGCTGCCTTGACTTCCTGATGCTTGAATGAAAGCAGGTTTTGTGTAAATCAGATTAATCGTGTATCATTGCATTACAACCATGTTTGTTTTCAACTTCACATACACTGTGACCAATCATATCTGTCATTTCCAAAAAAAAAAACAGCATGTTGCACCAAACACCATCAGTTCTACATTATTTCTTTAATGAGTTATCATTGTGTTAGTGTGTTTTGACTTTTCTGTGTGAGATGTTGATTCCTCTGTAATTAAACCTGTGTCTCTCTCTCTTCTGTCCTGTAGTTTCTCTATATACAGGATGTGCTACAATGGAGAGCTCAGGCTACTCCAGACCATCCTCTCTTCATTGTTCTCAATGCTAAGGTATGACTTTTGTTCACAATCTCTTTACCTGAATTCAATTAAAAAGGTTGATGCACTAAATTAAAATAAAAAATGACCTAAAGCTACAGTACCACCATCCCTAATGAATGGCTGTCATGCAATGGCAGTGTGTGTTATCACAGTTAATGTCCTGGGAATTCAGATGAGACACAGATTGTAGATAAAACTACTTTTCTTTTTACTCATACAGTTTATTAAAAACCTGACGAATCTAGAAACTAACTCCAGATTTTTAAAAAGCTGTCCTACCTGCGTGTTTGCAACATTTCATGTACATTTAAAAAGTTAAATGTACATTGATGGACATCCAGAGATCCTACAGATGATAAAGACTACAGTACCAGTTTAGTATAAATAGCCATGTAGATAAATGTGTCCTTATCTGTTGCTCTTCAGGGCACGGTGGCTAGTACAGCTTCCTGTCTGCAGCTGCACAAGCGGGCAGAGCGGGTGGCCGCCGCTTTGATGGGACGCCTCAACACTGGAGACCATGTAGCACTTGTGTACCCACCAGGTGAGACCTGCTACTGCCTTTGCGCTGCTTTCTATCCTTTCAGTTCTGTCCAGTAGAGCACAGCCTTACAGGTCTTTCTTTGCAAACCTTTCCTTCAGTTGAAAGTCCGTCTGTTAATTATAATATATACATTTATACATTTATAAACATTTATTTGCAGGAATTGACCTGATCGCCACCTTCTACGGCTGCCTGTATGCTGGCTGTGTGCCAGTCACTGTCAGACCCCCACACCCACAGAACCTGGCTACCACCCTGCCCACTGTCAAGATGATTGTTGAGGTAACACAAAGACGTCAGAGCTGCAGCAGGAAGCTCGTTTAATTCTTCTCACTACAATGATAACAAGCATTTAACTGAATACAAAGTCAGCTCTGCTCTCGGAAGGCTGCTTTTCCCTCAATACCAATTTGTGCAAATAATGAAACTGATGTTATGTACTGCATGTGTAGTAATACTCTGGTATCTGTGTGTTAAAGGTTAGTAAGTCGGTGTGTATCCTGACCACCCAAGCAATAATGAAGCTGCTGAAATCCAAAGAGGCTGCTGCTGCTGTGGACATCAAGAGCTGGCCCATGGTGCTGGACACAGGTGAGCTGCACGCACACATAAACACGCTAAGGTGTTCAGTTTCTGTTCTTGTGTCATCTCTAAAGAGCAGACTTTTAAAAATAGAAAGCTGCATTTAAAGTTGTCCTCCTCTCCCTCTGTTTGTTCTCCAGATGACCTCCCCAGGAAGAAGAGTCCCCAGATGTACAAGCCCCCAACCCCAGAGATGTTAGCATACCTGGACTTCAGTGTATCCACAACAGGCATCCTAGCAGGGGTCAAAGTATGTTGAAGGAGAGATGCCACCTGGGTCTTTAACAGGGTGCAGCCCCAGTGTTACCGACCTATCGTCATTTGTCAATGGGCTTGTTATTTTACCTTCTGCTCTTTTAGGAGATAGAGATCATGAATAATTAACTGCACACTGCTGAGGTGTCCGTGTGTGAAATAGTGGATAATTGAATCCATAAAAGCTGCTGTTTCAAAGTTGAATTGTACTTTATGTCCTGATTTTTGATATATAATTCATGTTTCTGTGTCATATCGTCTCCTCCAGATGTCTCACGCTGCCACCAGTGCCTTGTGTCGCTCCATCAAGCTGCAGTGTGAGCTCTACCCTTCCCGGCAGATCGCCATCTGTCTAGACCCTTACTGCGGCCTCGGCTTTGCTCTCTGGTGCCTGTGCAGGTAGAGTTGAAGACCCTGTCTTAGTATCAGTATTTTAGTAGTTGTTTTTTCCCCATCTGTGTGTTTTCACTCAGACTCTCCATTGTTATATCTGTTTCCGTTTCAGCGTGTACTCAGGCCACCAGTCGATCCTGGTCCCCCCTCTGGAGCTGGAGAGCAATGCGTCTCTGTGGCTGGCTGCAGTCAGTCAGTACAAAGTGCGAGTCACCTTCTGCTCGTACTCAGTCATGGAGATGTGCACCAAGGGCCTGGGTTCGCAGACAGAAGCACTGCGGGTCAGTTAGTTGCTCGAGTTGTTGAATGGTGTCTTATCAAATTGAGAGAGAATGTCGTGTTTTCAATTCTTTTTCTCAACTGATTCATTTATTATTTTTTTGTCCTTACAACTCTTCTTTTTTTCTACCTCCAGCTGCGAAATGTGAACCTGTCTTGTGTGCGTACGTGCATGGTGGTAGCAGAGGAGAGGCCCCGCATAGCACTTACTCAGTCCTTCTCAAAGATCTTCAAAGACTTGGGGCTTTCACCACGCGCTGTCAGCACCACGTTTGGCTGCAGGGTGAATGTAGCGATCTGTTTGCAGGTGAGTAGCTGCCGAAGGAGGAGGAGGAGGAGGAGGAGGAGGAGGAGGAGGATGGTTGGGTGGTGATGATCAATATATTGCAGGCAAAACAAACTGGTTATAAATCCAGTTAACGATTCAGATGTACATCCAAGAAAGATATGAAAAACAGGATTGTGCACATGTTCACACATGTCAGAACTTTACAGGAAATTTTCATTATATGAAGTGATTTGAAGAAAAAGGTAAAACAGGAATATTGCTTTTACCGAATGATTTGAGATTAATGGAACGAATTATTTAATTTTATTCCTTCTATTTAAATTATTTTACTACCTGTTTTTTAATCAGCTATTAACTTTAACTATACCTTTTTCGGACCTTTTACTTTTGTGGAGATCGGCTCATCCATTTTCTGTCCTTCTTTGGCCCTTCAGTTTTTAGTTTAATTTCTTTCTCCAATCCCTGGTGATTTTTTTTTATGTGTGAGTGTTTCTTGTGTGTGCATGTGTGTCCATTTATATAAATATATCTATATATATATCTTTATTTATCTGTCCTGCCCTGTCCCGTCAGCCCAACAGGTTAGGCAAACTGGCTGAGCAGGTACTGTGGGATAAGAGTGGCTGTTTGCTCATTGGGCTGCTGCTGGTTCTGTGTGTCTGTGTGTGTCTGTTTGTCCATGAGTGTGTTTGTTGTTTCTCTTGCATGATATTTGAACATGCTTAACCTTTATTTAGTGTTTTTTTCTCACTTTTTTTTTCTCACAAGTTTCGGCTTCATGCTGTTGATTACATTATACCATGAGCTAGCAGCATGAACGGTGCTGTGATGCATTTATTTGGGAAGATTTCTAAAGTGCCATATTATGATTATATAATGTGATTATTTTTATCTTAATATTATATTGTAATTTTCCAAACTTTATATTTGTGCTAGTTATATATTAATGATTATTTCGATTCATGACTGCCCTGCCTTCTACAATAGGTGTCATTTTATATATATATATTTTTTTTATCAGTT
Organism: Trachurus trachurus; assembly: GCF_905171665.1. Taxonomy (NCBI): domain Eukaryota; kingdom Metazoa; phylum Chordata; class Actinopteri; order Carangiformes; family Carangidae; genus Trachurus; species Trachurus trachurus. Next base: position 14,122,184 of record NC_139899.1, on the reverse strand, counting down.
TACCTCTTCAAATTGTTCATTTGTCACTTTGGAAGCAGACGCTTCATTTAACAAATACTACACACAGTTCAGTTAATGTGTTAACAGTGGTGATTAGGCCAATCAGGCGGCTGGCTTTGGTTTTATGGCAAAGACTAATCCCTGGACTAAGTCTCGTTGATGTTTTCCAAAAAATGCTGTGTTGCTGAAACCTCTGCTTGGCTTGACCCCTGCCCCCCCCACCTCCCATGCCCTCAGCTCATTAAACTGAGATCAGCCTGCTCTGTGTTTGGCTGACGACCACAGCAGCTCATTGCTAGCTTGTTCTCTGGCTATACACTGGCAAAGGAGCGATGGGAAACATAATGTGTCGTGACTGCACTCACAGCAGTAATGCTGACAGATCCCAAAGAAGAAGGAATCAGTATCTGACAACCAGAATCAGAACTTGAGATGAAATGGTTCAATTAGCTGCATGGTACAGTAGACTTCTGGACATTTCATCCAAACAAATGACTTTTGTGTGCCTTTTTTTGTTGTTGCTACAATTAGTTATTGTATAATTTGTTGTAGGCTCATAATAACTGGCTCTGTGGCACCTTTCTTACACTTGGATGAAAAAAAAAACTGGCAGCAAGTGAATTTTACGCTGCAGGTACAACAGTGTCTGTGGCTACATGGTTGAGTTTTGTCAAAGCCCTAACTACTGTAGCCTGGCTGGTTGGCTTCTGGCTGCCCCCCTGCTTTGTCAACAGTTGTATCATGAGCAGCTTCCACCTCCCCTCCACTCAGGCAACATACAGCATTAATTAACGTCAGGCCAGTGCACGTTACATAACTGATTCACGTCACATTTGTTTTTCTCCAGGGAACAGCTGGACCAGACCCCACCACTGTCTACGTGGACATGAGAGCTCTCCGACATGACAGGTGGGGAGGGGCGCCACTGCAGCACGATCAGAGTTGTCAGAGAGTTGTTTTTGATATGTTTGGACAGTCGAATGCACTGTTCATTTATAATGCTAGTACTTCATTTAGTTTACTTTCAAATTAAATAGTTGTTGTCATGATTATCCTTTTTAATTTTGATCTATTTTCTTTTTAATTTCCCTATGAATTTAGGTGTTTATTTACTCATCTTTTACAACATTTACTCATGTTGAAAATGGGGATAACCAAACTGCTAATTTTGTTCTTTTATTTGCATCTTCTTCAGGGTTCGCCTGGTGGAGAGAGGATCCCCACACAGCTTGCCACTGATGGAGTCTGGAAAGGTACAGCATCATGTAAAAATGAATTAAAATGCTGATTGCTTTCTCATGTGGGAGTCGTACAAGACGTCATGCTGTAAAGACGTTTCTCTGTGGTGTGAATTTGTTGTATTTTGTGTTGTTGTGCTGCAGATCCTTCCAGGAGTGAAGGTGATAATTGCAAACACAGAGACTAAAGGACCCTTAGGAGACTCCCATCTCGGCGAGGTAAGTCAAGACATTATCTGATGAGCTTCTCGCAGAAGACAAGTTCAACCGGGCTGTGATCCAAAATACAAAATGTGTTCACATGGACTTAATCTGCCAGGTTACAGTGAGAACCTTTTACAGTAGCTATGACCAGGAGAATGACATGTATGATCATCTGTATATTAATAATGTAATTGTTGTGTGTGTAACAGGTCTGGGTCAGCAGCCCCCACAATGCCACAGGCTACTACACAGTTTATGGGGAGGAGGCGCTGCACGCCGACCACTTCAACACCAAGCTCAGCTTTGGCGACACCCAGACTGTGTGGGCGAGGACGGGCTACCTGGGCTTCCTGCGGCGCACTGAGCTGACCGATGCCAGTGGAGGTGAGAACTACGAGTGTTTTTTTCAGCTGTTAAGTCACTTTTATAGAAAGGCCTTCCAATAATTGTACATACAATATCTACAATCTGTCTACAAAATGTAATTTGGTTTAATTGTTTTGGATGCTATTACTCTAATTTGTTGTACTGTTATTATTGTTTTAGGTTGTTATTTTATGGTTATATATAACCATAAATATTTAAATTTTATTTACTGGAAAGCACATTGTTTTGAAAAGTGCTATTCAAATGAAGTTATTATCATTATTACTTCATTGCTTTTGGTGTCAAATGGAGTCATTATTTTCATCACAGTATGGATGTAAATTGACTAATCTGTGTCTGTCGGTGTGTCTGTGTCATTGTCCCAGAGCGCCATGACGCCCTCTATGTGGTGGGTTCTCTCGATGAGACTCTGGAGCTGAGGGGAATGAGGTATCACCCAATTGACATTGAGACCTCTGTTATCCGCTCTCATAAGAGTATAGCTGAATGGTGAGAAACTTGCATCGATAATAAATCACTACTTTATTACTTTCCAGTTTGAATGACTCATCATGTCGTCAGATTTAGATTTTTATCCATTCGATGTTTGAAATGTAGTTAAGCGACATGAATTCTGACTCCACCTCCTCCTCCCCTCCAGTGCGGTCTTCACCTGGACCAACCTCCTGGTGGTGGTTGTGGAGTTGGAGGGGTCGGAGCAGGAAGCCCTGGACCTGGTGGCCCTGGTCACCAACGTAGTCCTGGAGGAGCACTACCTCATCGTCGGGGTGGTGGTGGTGGTCGACCCAGGTGTCATCCCCATTAACTCCAGAGGAGAGAAGCAACGCATGCACCTCAGAGACGGATTCCTGGCCGACCAGCTGGACCCCATATACGTGGCCTACAACATGTGAGGGCCCTGCTGCAGGAGGAGGGGCAACCCCACCTTGTGGCTCATCACACCGCAGAAGACGGCAGGACAATAAATGTGGCGCCAGTAACGGCCGTGTCAGTGTGGCTTGTGTGGAAAGAGAGCAAGCGGCCCTCTTCTGTCAGCTGAAAGAAATCTGGATACAGAACTTTAACAGCAAGATGGAGAGAAAATCTGAGAGTTAAAAAAACTGACACAAACCTCATGTCTGTTTCTCCCTGTGATTTTTGCCTCAACAAATAATGTTTTAAAGGGCATTTTGGTTTTGTCAAAGTGAGTTTTCTATGTATGTAAGAACTTTTGACTCTTTAAACCCAGGATGCCCATTAGCAGTGCAGCAGGAGGTTAAGGTTTAATACTACACTGTGCCATTAACATAATTTACTTTGCCAGTTTCCAAAATATTGAATGTTAGGTCTGTTTGCCATGCCCTCGTGCCATAGAACAAGACTGACACCATTACCCAAACCTCCTGTGCCACTAGAGGTCACGTCCTTTCACAGAATATTTCTACCCCACACAACCACTGTCATCACATCTGTGGAGGGCAGCTCTCTGGATCACAGTTGCACGCTGGAGTGAACCCTGATATTTTCTTTTCTTTTTTTTTTTACTTTGCGTTCCAGCTCAGTTCGCATCATGTTAATGCAAGAACAAAGAAGCACACAGCAGTGGTGTTGGAGAAAGGGGCAGTTAGTGTTATTTGTTGCTCATTCCAGCAGTAGTGCTTTAGTTTGTAGTGTCAGTAACCAAAACGCTTAAATAATGTTGTGGGTTGACTAAACCTTGTTTTCTAAATCTAAAATGTGTAATATAGTTATTGTTTTATCTCAACAAAATGCAATATGAGTGATGTGAAAGACACTGCTTTGAATGACTGCAGACAGCAAAGTACCAATCATTCAAAGTCATGATATAGCAGGAATATAATGGCTGCTTACTATTAGCAGCACGCCAAATGATATGAATTAAGCCTTAAATGTTTTTGAGACGCCTCTTCCTGTCCCAGCTACTGTTTAGTTTAATTTTGTGAAGTTTATGATCTATTGGAGAGGAAAGGAATATGCAGAAGAAGGAGGTGGGTTTGGTAAATCCTGCTCTTATTGCACCCAAAGTCTTTCATCTTTTTGGCTAAAATGAATATACTTGATCCTAACATCAGCCATTACAAACACACACTTTTTCCGTAAGTCATTTTAATGTCTGTTCCTATCGTTGGCTGTGTTGAATGAGTGTTTTATAGAGAAAGATTGGAAGAAAGTATAGTTGGTGAGATGCAGAATGTCGGCCTCATTTCACAAAGATACACAAGGTTGAATGAGAATGAATAAAAAAAGATGAGTGCTGCTTGTAATGTATGAAGCAAGTATCATCGTAACATCGCATCTCAATACTTTGTAAAGACTTTGTAAAGATACACTTGTATGTCGCTTCTTTTTTTCTATGTGCACATCCCTTCATAAACAGGCTCCAGCCTGATGTAAGTATGTACAGGTTTTGTGTAAATTATTAATAGATGGAGGAGTCACTAAGAAGTGTAACACAATGACTGAATCTGGTATGTATGTATGTATGAATGAATGTATGTGAACTTCTCCCTCAAAAAAAAGAAAAAAAGAATTGAAATGGATTCTCATTTGTGGAAACTGGGAAGAGACATGAAAAGCCTTGGAGACATTTTATAGAGAGAAAGAACTGTGGGAACTGGCCACTTCCAGGATAAGACAAAGCACACTTTGAGCACAAGGAGAACACAGTTCTGCTCTGGTGACTGCTGAGATGTCACATCCTCCGGAGCAAACTTTTGTTGTTAACGTATGGAAAGATGCATTTGTCTGATATATGGTTAGTTGTCATTATTTTCATAACATGATTTCTTAATGAATAAAAAAGTGCTTTTAACTTGAAATGTTGATTTTATTTGGAAAGACATCCCAAGTGCTGTGCTCAATAACAATATTTTGAGTTTTTTTTTTTTTTTTTTATTCTACGAGCCTAGGCTTCATGAATGGACCAGTTCAGTGTCACTTCGAGCTTCATGTTAATCGATACACACCTACAGTAAAAATGTGTGTTTACCTACTCATGACAACAGTCACTGAAAAGTCTCAATTGTGATTGGCTAGTGTCAGACAGCCACATATGATGTTGGGATTTGTGGGTCTAAATTAATCTAATGCAACACAAAAGCAACTTTTACAAATGTTGTATGACTATTGTATGACTATTTGTATTTCTCTTACTCTATAATTACAAATTCACTGTAATCTTTTATTATCAGAATTGGTTAATATTGCAGAAATATCACTCAAACAGGTGGTTGGCAACCCAGTGCATTAATAGGACAGACGAGGTTATGGTTCTAAACACAATTGTTTCAGATTTTATAATTGTTTTTAACAACATGACGCAAGAGTTGCTGTTTCATCATTTATTGAACAGAATAATAAACATGTTTTTATTTCAAAAAGGTAAATGGTAATACAACTGAAACAAAAAACAATAATAATGACAATTTTACTCTGAAGTCTTTCACGTTTTCATTTTCATAAACATACAGTAATTATATGCATCTTGCTTCAGTGGTCATATTGTGTCTAGTATTGAACAAACTAATAGATGCACTTTCATAATAGTTATGCAATTATAGTATTGGTCCTCAGTGACTAGTTTTAAATGTTAACGAAACAGGAAAAATTAAGGGAAAAAAAGATTTTCATAGCAAAGAGTTATAAATGTTTGACATAAAAAAAACAAAAAAACAAAATCTGCAGTTGATACATAATAATATTGGTCTTTAGTAAGGAGCAAGGATGGACCCTGATTATTGTTATCCTGAATAGTTATAACAGTTGACATTTTGAGAAAGAAAAAAAAACATATGCACTTGAGTTGCTATAATTGCAAATAAAATATTAAGTTCAATAATTACATAGTTCTCCTACCAGTTGTCATAAATGTTTATAATGAAAAAAGAAAGGAAGAAAAAAAACTTGCTCTTCCATACACACAATAGTGGAACTCAGCGAGTAGTCATAAACGCAAACAAAGGTTTAAGTTGTCCCATGATCAATGGGGTATTAAATTGATGAGTAGTCTCAAAGAATCAATATAATATTCACATAACAATTTTCTTAACAACGTCATACACTAACATATATTGATTCTCGGAGAGTAGTTATAAATCAAAAAAAAATACAACAAATCCTTTTCATTGATCCTTTCATTGGGTCTCATATAAAACAAACTACATTTGTGCTTAAGTTATATGGTTGTTCTGAGTAGTAATGTTTCAGTATCACCATATGGCTAACCATGTTTTTAAAAAATCTTAAATGGACTTTTCCAGCATGACAGGTCTGTCTGTCTTGAATCTCTAATTGACATATGCCTCTACTCTAGTGAGAAGCTCATCTGCTTGGTTCACGGCTTGCATTTCATTCTCTGGTTTGAACTGGGTGTTTGGGATGTGGGGATATGGGTGGGAGCTGGGATACTGAGTCTTTTTGGCGTCCACGCCCAGCTTCTTCAGATTTTGCACAATTTGAAGCAGACCTATCAGTTCAGGGTTATAGCAGGAAACATTTGCAGCAAGGGCTGAAATTGAGCTGTTACCAGAAGGTTGACCGTGTCTTTTATACTCTGCAGCCGTGAGAGACTTTTCCACTGCTTGATGGACTTTAAACAGACACCACTCTGTGCTTCCTCCACCAATGTCTTTGTAGGCGGCTTCAAGATCACAGCGAGCCTGCTTGCACCAGCGCTGGGCCTCCTCTTTGTTTGGCCTTGGAACATTTTCATTATGGCTCCAAAAGTTGTAGTTGAAGTTATTAGACCTCCTGGAGAATCTCTCCCGACTATCTCTGTGATGCCTGGCCTCCTGATTCCACTGCTGGAAGAAGTCTCTGAAGTCTGAGTGTCCCCTTGGAGATGATGAGCCTCCAGTTTTGCTTTTGCTTTTTCCTTTGATGAGCTCATCAACCCGATTCTGCAAATATTTGACTGCCTCAGTAGCGAGATCCTCACAGTCAAGGTTCTTGTCAGGATGCCATCTGAGGTACAGCCGTCCGATGGCCTTTTTCCTCTCCTCTGGAGGTAGAGTCCATATCTCTTGCAAACATCTGTCAATTTCCCTTTTAGCTTCATCAATAGAGACTGGTGAGGATCTCGTGGATGATGGGCTTGTGGTTGATGATTGGGAAGAATGTGGCACAGCTCCTAACAGTGGCACCAAGTCCATGGAAGAAGCTTCAGCAGATGTGAAAGTCGTCCCTTGAGGTTTTGGCTTCTTTTCACGCTTGAACTGATATAGGTCAAGGCAACTGACTTCAATAGGCTCATCTTTTCCAATATCTATTTTGTATCTCTGTGAATAATGTCTAAAGTTCCCTGGCTGTTCTTCAACAATTATTGCATAAACATACTTGTTCTTAGTACTATAGCCAACATATTCACCCTCCTCAAAGTTGTTGAGGACATTCATATCTAAGGAATCATTCCATTCTTCTGGTATATCTGTCCCAGGTTTTGGTGGTTTGAGATGGTTTTCAATCTCTGCACTGTCACGGATCCCATGCTTAGCCAGAGCTTTCTGAACCTGTTGCATGTTTTCATAAGCGATAAGTTGTCCAAGGAGTGGGAGGTACTTTGACCCAATTATGTTGCCTAAAAGAACATTGATCTCCTTTGTCAATGTCATATTGACTTCAAGCAGAACATTATAAGTCATGTCATCATTGTGTTTTAAGTAAAACACACAGCCTTGTTGACCTCGTTTGACAAAAACATCAGTTTCAGTGGCAGTTTGATGTAGTGGCTGCTGCTCCAGCCAAAGGTTTGTTTCCAAGTTTTTGCAGCAGGCAATTCGAATTTGACCAAAAATCTTCTCACACATGTCAGAAGCATCTTCTTGTGTTATTTTCCCCTCAGACTGCCCTCTGATAAGACAAATCAGCCCATGTCTGAATGCCGGTGAGGAGAGATGTTTATCAAACCACCCACTGAATTCACAGTCACTCCCAAGCTCACACAACTCAATGTGTGACTCCACTACTCTCTCTTCTGTGACCTGAGACAGCATTTTAGGCTGCAGCGTCAGAGGTAGCATTTTGACCAACTGATGATGTTTGTAGATATCACTACCCAAATGACATTCACTCAGTTTCTCAAGCAACAGGAACTTATTCTGCAGTGCTCCTTCCAGTCTTTTGGTCTCAAACACTGTGTCATTGTAGTACAGTTCACATGCTGGGTACAATTTACCATCCACTGCAGGAAGGTGCAAAGTTTTTACATCATCCAGAACTGACTGCGTTCCTGAAGCTCTGATTAGCTGAAACAACTGATAAACGGCACGTTTCACAGTTTTCACTTGGTTTGGGTTAAGTTGTTGTTTATCACATGAATCAACATAAACTGCGGCCAGCACATTACAGTACTGCCTAGCGGTAGGCTTCTCTGTTACCCCAATTTTCTTGAAGAACAGAGTGTAAATGACATCGTCCTGAGGAATTTGGTACAAATATGGTCTGAACTCATGGTCAAAGGGAAGTTTAAGAGATGCATCATCAGACCTCACAAGTTCTTTGTCCTTCTCAACCAACACAATAGGAAGACCAGCCAGTGGCTTGTTGTCAAATGCATTCTTTTGCAGGAAGTCATAGGAAGATCGAAACACTTTCGCACGGGTTTCAATCAATTTTGCATTATTACAGGGCGACTGACAGATGTTCCTCATGTTGCTGGTTACATACTCTGTAGGTGGTTGTTCATAAGCATCTACGATTTGCTGGAGCTTTGGTGACAGAAAACCTGGTAGATCTATAATTGGCATTGAAGACCAAATCAAATCTTGGTGATTCATTTTCATCAAAGAGCCTCTGATTTTCACAGCAGTTCTCTCAGTGGCAAATGGTTGGTGATAGTTGCACAGTTCTTTTCGAATCGGCACAGGAAGAATGAACTCAATGTTGGCTATGCTCTTCAGAAAGGTTTCGTCTTTATCTGCTTTAGTCAAGGCTTTACTGAAAAGTAACCGTGATTTCTCTTTCAGCTCTTGAAGGTCAAAATTTCCCTTTGCCTCTGATTCTAACTGGTATGCAAATTGTATCATTTCATCTTTTGACACAACATGTTTCATTCCAAGTTCCTTGAGCAGCTCTTTAGGCTGTGTCATGAATTTTGTCAATAGAGATCCATGATTGAGATCCATGAAGAAATGATTGCACTCAGCCCAAAAGCTTTCAGGGACAAATTTCTCTTTGGGCAACATTTTCTTGTATAGCTCAACACTCTGATCAAAGTAGTGTGATGCCGCCTCTAATCTGCCTTGAGAACTGCGAATGAATTTCACTGTCTTCATTGAGGAGATGATTTGGTCCTTATACTCAGAATAATTCAGTGTGAGTAGGAGCTTGAAGCAGTTAACCATCTGACTTTCTGTGAGACTGTGCACAACAGGAAGAATGAACTTTATGAAAAACTCCAAATCAGTCAGTGTTGGGATGTTCAGTGTCTGAGACAGCTCTGAGTTCCTGAGAGTGTTTTTCAGAAAAGTGCAGTTGCAGTTGGGCAGGGTGAACAAATCTGGAAATGTACTTGAATGAGTGCTATCAAGGATGAAAACCTCTTTAGGCTCATCAATCCTCACTCTTTGACCATGCATTGTTTCAAATAATGGCAAGGACTTCAGCTTTCTCTGGTAGTCTTGCTTGTCTTTGGCCTTTGATACTCCAGACTGCAGGAATGTCTGAAGCTCATTCTTCTCTTCATTGGAAAGCTGAGAAAACTCTGAGTGGTTTATGGTATAAACCTGGTCCAACACAGGGGTTTTATCATTCACATTCAATAGTTCAGCAAATAAAAATGTATTTATTTGTTGAACATATATTTCAGTGTCGAGCTTCATAAAACCAAGCTTAAAGAGGATGCCTGTTATGTCATTTTCAAACTGAATGACACTTTTCATGTCTTTCATTTTTTGCAGGAACCGCTTGTTCTCTAACCTTGGACACACAACGGGTAAAATGCAGCAGTCATTGAAGAGCTGCTTCACATCACTGAATGTCTGACCTTGTTTATCATCTTTAGATGTTGCAGGTTTAATTTCACTTGATAAGAATCTCCAAAGTGATTCCAGCCACTTCAGCATTGTTTCGTTTGGGACATGAAGATGACTGTCTGGATCAACTATACAGGTCTCCAGATGGGTCTGTATTAATGGCTTCAGATATTTCACTGCACAGGGAAGTGTCAGGTGCTTGACAAGGTTAAAAGATTGTAGAGTGCCCATGTGTTCTTTATTGGTCGTAAAATTTGCAAATTCGTCATCGTAGCCAGAGAACAGTCTCTCATACACTGAAATCCACTTTGGAGATTCAGAGTTGAACACTCTCAGAACTTTATCTCTTGTGAGAAGAAGTGGAAGCCCATCCAATGCTGTGGAATTGTCTTTGGTTACTTTTTTCGTGAGGAAATCTTTTAAGCAGAAACTCAAGAGTTTTGAACACCTTTCTTCATCTCTGATCAGAGTGGCCTTTATGGGCAGTGGTAACTCCTCATCTGTTTGGGTTGCGTCATTTAGGGTGTTTTCTCTCAGAAAAGTCCGCACAGTTGAAGGACTCACATCTTTCACTTTAATGCCGGCTGATGTGAAGCTTTTCCAAACTTTTTGCATTTCACTAGAAAATGGAACCAATTTCATCCCAAGATCTTCCAGAATGGGATCAATATGATAAGATACTGAATGTGACAGGTGAGGTGCCTCTGTTAATTCTGTTTCTCTGATGTCACACCAGTCAAAAGAGCACTCTGTAAATTTATGGCCAGCTGTTTTACGTGTTGAATGCTTCATTACTGGAATCACTTTAAGGCCTCTGTCTTTGATTGATCTGTACACTTCATGTATCATTTCATGCCAACCCTGATCAACATCTTTGGACACATCTGGCCAAAAACACAAGTAGCAGTCCCTGAAGCATGTCTCAATACTTGACAGAGAGACTTTCTTCTCTGCAATGCTACGACTGATGTGATCAAGGAGATCTGCGTACAATGGAGCAATGACGCTTTGTTTTAATAGTTCATTCCACATAGTTTTCAGACTTTGTCCATCTTCTTTCCAAAGGTTTCTCCTGGAAGAATCTACTTCAAAGTTTGCATTGATATGCACTGGTAGTCCCGTTTCTCCTGGCAAAGGAAGTGAACAAAAAGCTTCTCCACGAAATGGTGTATGGTTTTTTGAGTCCACACGTGCTGCTATCGCTGCTTGGGGAAGTTTGTCTAATGTTGTCTTTTCTCTTATGTTACTGTTGAATGAACCAAACCGTTCTGCAATGATCCATTTACTTTGTCTTTTATCTGAAGTTGAAATCACTGTTTCGTAGATGGCTTGTTGTGGTGTTACTGGTTTGTCAGATTGTAACGTTTGTTGATGAAGTTTTACAAAGGCATCTTTTCTTTCTCTGCTTGTCTCTGGTAGACTTTTTTCAACCTCAAAGATAGTTTTGAGTTCTCCTGAATGTTTGTTGATTGCATGGACTTTAATTTTGCGGATGTTTTTCAGAAACAGAGTTAGTCCTTCAGGATCTTTAGAAAGGGCAGAGCACAGTTCTTGCATGTCTTGATCAGTTACTCCTTGTTGAGATATTTTAGAGCCATTTGCCATGCTACCAATCCTCAGAGGTAATCTGAACATGGTGCCATCTTTTAGAGGAAATTTTTCTGGAAGAAAGGTTTCATAGACATCCATGTACATTTCCTTCAAACTGTCCTCTAGTTTGTAGCCAATGCCCAGTGGTGGTTCGTCTGAATGACATTCAATGTAATCTTGATTGGGATCAGAAATGCACAGTACTTTACCTCCAGTGAGAATAGAGGGGCAGTCCGTTAAATGGTAAACAGAGTTGAATCCAACTCCATATTTTCCTGTCTTCCCTGGTGTGTTGTGCTTCCCACCTTCTCCCAATTGTTGAATGCCATTCAGGTCAGCGTCAGAAAACACCTTGTTGTTGAACACACACAGTGCTGGACCCTGAAGAGGATTCCATCTCTCCCCAAATGTTTTCACTGTGCCATGCTGGCGTTTGTCCCAAACAAAGTGAATTTCTGTTGCCTCTGCATCATCAGCATTTTGGATCAACTCTTTAAGGATATCTTTCTTTGCTGGATAGGCTGAAATTATGTTTTTAATCCGAACCGTTAGTTGTTCTCGCTGTTCAAACTGAAAGGAAAATGGTAAAATGTTCTTAGCAACGTGCTCCTGCAGAGTATGATGCCTTGTTGTCTTGATTCCAAAGTGGAGAGCCATAGGACGTGCGATATTCTCGTGGCATAATGTGACATCTGGAATCACTGGTATCCATGGGCTGTCATTGTAAAAGAGTTTATGTGCAGGTTGTAAAACTCCATGTTCATTAGGTATCAAACAGTCACCTGGCGTTTTCTCTTCGGCCTCAAATATCCCTTTGTTTAAAATCATGAGGCACATTGACAGATCTTGTTTTGGCAGGGGCTTGTTTCCATGATGACGGTCCAAATCTTTGAGTACAGTTAGAAACTGACTGATTGTAAAATCTTTCGGAATACCTACACTTTCCCAGAGCTTTCTGAAATTTGCAAAGGCCAGTGGAAGTACATGAAGGTAGGGTTTTGCTTCAAATTGCCCATTTTCAGCCACACAGTCCACATTTATAAATCTACTGCCAGCAAGGATGAAAGGGAATGACTTGGCCCTGTGGGACATGAAAGTGGAATCCCCCAAATCAGTGAGCCACTGATCTAGAAACCTATAGCATTCATGTGCTATTTTGTGCAACACAAGTCCATCAATTGATTGAGTTTTCTTGGATGCTTCTTGCAGCTGCTGAAGCACTGTCTCATGGCTTGGACTGTCCTGAACTCTCAACATTTTTAGTACTGGATCATTGTGATGTATTTTCAGATTCCTATCCAGCACAGGTTGGGTCATGTTAACAAGAAGGGAGCATGTGTCACTGAAAACATCGTTGGGCCTTCTAAGTGTCACATTTCCATCCATTTTTGTATCACCGGGAGAATTTGCTGGCAGAAATTCAGTCATCCTCAGTGTTTGCCAGTGGGGAGAGTCTTCATCATGCATGGGATCTTTCATACGTTCAAGGAGGCATTTCAACTGCCCATATGCTTTCTCTCTGTCAGTCTTCCATGTTTTGGTGATTGTGGCTGATTTCTCTGTAATGTCTTCCAATGAGAGATGATCACTTGCCATTCCAAGTTCCAACAGACGCGTAATCCTTTTGGGGGAGCAAAAGTCTTTTTTGGTCCCACCAAGCAAGCGTCCCTCTTCTGGTTCAAAAAGACAAGCTACTTTTCCTGATGGATTCACAAGTTTGTTGATACACTGGAGTTGTCCACTTGTTGTGGGGATACATGGGTAGTGGACCAACAGGTTGTCAATTTCTTTGGTGTGAAGGTCAATTGCATGTAACACAAGAGTATCTCTACTCTGAGGGTCCATGGTGCCAATGTTGTTAAACACCACTTCCTGGTAAAACTTCTTCCAGCCCCATGTTCTGTTCTGTAGAACCTTTTCTAGGCCTGCATGTTTGAAGCCATTTCTCAGCCACTGTGGAAGAGGAACAACATAGTTGGGTGGTTTTACATATTTCTTGCACACCTCCATTGCAAGGGCACTCATGTCTTTATCCTTTTCAGTGCTCTCATGCAGAAATATGGCACTGTTCATTGAGCACCAATGTTCTCCATCACTGAACAGCTCTGGGCCAATGGGATGCTGGGCCACAGTGGAGTAGAATGCATCCACCAAAGACTTGAAAGTTTCACTCACTTTCTCTCGGTCCGGCCAAAAGGTGTGATAACAGTAGGTTTCCATTTGTTTGTTTTCGGACATTTTCTTTAGTGCCAAGAGTGTGGTAACATATGCTGTCACTACAGGATCCTGAAGAAGAGCTTTGTTCCAGTCATGTTTCACTCCACTTTCCCACAGGCCTTTGCGGTTGCTTGTCACAGCAAATGTTCCATTTACATTCACTGGTAGACCTGTGTGAATGGACAGAGGAAGGAAGCAAAATGCCTGTCCCACAAGATCAGTTTGTGATGGGACTAGTTTACCAGTTTCTGGATCATTTTGCAGAGGTACAGCAATCCCCCCAATAGGCAAAGAGAACTGGGCTTGCTTGTTTTCTTGAAGGGCCATCTCCAGTGATTTATGTGTTCCAAAGCAGTTGTACAGGACCCAGGACTGGACTTCAGTTACACCTGATAACTGACTGGTGATCTGGACAATACTGACTGTGGAGCAGTCAATTACCTCTTTGCATTTTACATCAAGTTTCATCAGTGATTTCTCAGCCTGGTGCTGCTTTGATACACTAGTTTGATCTGGGATCATTATTGTACTCTGAGTGGTTTTTGAGACAGTGAAGACAGTTTCTTTTTCATCATCTCTTGGTGGAGTGGAAGCATTGCTTGGGATACTTTGAAGAGATAATACATTGACATTCTTCAGAAAAAGCAGGTGACTTTGTGAACTGTTTGTAAGATGCTGCTGAAAAGCGACAATATTGTGTTTGTAATACACCTTTGTGTTTAGTTCTGACATGGCAGCTTCTTTTTCAGTTCGGAAAGGTAGTTTGATCAGTGTACCCAGATATGGTTCATGAGCACTTTGTCTGGTGAAATCAAAAATACGCTCATAAGGTCCAAACTGTCCAGGAAACCAATGGAAAAGTCGCTGCTGAGAAAGATCAAGCTTGATTCCAGGATTTGTTTTGTGCTTGATGTGGTTTTTGAGGTGAGTTACATTTGGATCAAGTATGAGAAGACTGTTGCCACTGAGGATGGAGGGAACATCTGTCACATGATACACAGTATTGAATCCAAGACCAAACTTTCCAATTTTTTCCACATTGTTTTCTTTTGAGGCGGATCCAACTCTGACAATATTTTGCCAGTCCGCAGCTGTGAACTGTTCATCATTGAATGCCCAAAGACAAGGTCCTTGACAAAGGGCCATCTCAGGGTCAATAAGACTTTCAGGGGCATCCTTGTGGACTCTGAAATCCATCAAGAATTTGCAGGTCCTTGCCCCAGCATCTTCTGCGTTTTGAATGAGTTCCTTGAAGATGTCACTGTCCTCATCATATTCTTTCAGAATGTTTTTAATCCTTGTTGTTATTGGCTCAGATTGTCCACACTGTTCTATTCCCACTATCTCTGGACCGAGGATGTAGGTACTCAGAAATCGAATGTTCAACCATTCTGCTGCTGCTTTTGGGATTTCCTCATGTAGGACATGGATTTCCTCCTGGCTGTACTTAAGCTCTGTCAACCCATTTTTGCTTAAGTCACAGAAGACTGCTGTGGACCGTGGTTTCAGTGTATACTGCTCACCGTCTATGATGACTGGCACTGGGATGTCATCCTGAACTCTCTTTTTTTCCCTCCAGAGCCAATTGATGATTTCTATTGATACTTTTACCTCAGGGGAACTTGCAAGTGGCTGCTGCCTGCCTTCAATAGTTCTTTGGATAGAATGAAGTATGTCAATTATTTCCTCATCTGAGAGCACTGTTCTCACACCAAAATTCATGAGCAGCTTCTTGTATGACCGAAACTCATTTGGCACCTTCCCAATGTAAGAGCTCAGGTCTAGATCATGTGGATAGTCAAGAACTAGATCCTGTGGTGAAACAAATTTGTTGTGGCACCACAGCCAGTGTGTGCCCCTATTTATCAGTTTTGTAAATTCTGAAAGGTAGTCTTGCATGTGTTTATAAATGCTAAACAGCTCAGTTTTGAACTCTGCATCTGTGTCAGGATCAGCCATTTTCTGTACTTTCAAGGTTAAGACTGATAAATTCTCAACCACTTTTTCAGGTGGAGGTCTGCATTGGAGGCCAAGTCTCCTGCTATCTCTGCTATTTAGCTTTGCCACCAGAGGCATTACATGCCCAACAATGTCTTTGAACACAGAATCTCTTATTTCATTTGGGCAGAAGAAGCCACTCTCTTGAGAAATGTCATTGCGTTGTTTTTTGTGATTTCCAGGTTTATCACATGGGATCCACTTAAGCATTTTGAGGTGTTCAAGCTGCTCGTAGGAAAACTTTGAAAGTAGATTATTAGCATCCAACATTTTTAAGAGCACCTGGGCTCTTTTGAGAGCCTCTGTGTGAGAGTCAACATGCAGTTTGTCAATCTGTGTGGCGGCATGCAAAAAATGTTGAGGTGTCACATCTACTTCTTTATTTAGCAATCCAAGTTCTGTCAGGCTTTCAAGCATCTGCGATGGATGAGTGTATGGATGTGGCGGGAAGAAGCCAGACTCAAAAATGACTTTAAAATCTTGAATTCTTGGATCAAAAAAACATGAGGCTCTCTTCAGCTCTCCATTCACCTCAATGAAACTCAAGCGTTTGCATCTATTTTTCAAAGTCTGATTCTGAGAGAAAAGGATATTACCGTGCTGTAAAATCCAAATCATGATTTTTTCAGTGTCTTCTCTGCCACAAGAATTCTTCTCAATGCAGTCTATGAGGAGATTTGATGCTTCAGCCGTGTGCAAGACATTAACTCTGAGGAGCTTTAACAGTTTGTGATCAACCTCGGTGGCACACTGCACAACTGAATCAGGCATAGGGAGCTCTGTTGGAATTGTTAGGCCAGAGATTAAGTAGACAGCCTGTTTTGATTGAGCTGCAACACTTGATCCTTTCATGGTTTGAAACAGAGGTAATTTTGAGAGTAAATCTCTGTCACACTTTGAGAGAGAATCCAGACGAGAAAGATAATCTTTCAATTCTTCTCGCACTTTGTGAGAGGCCATCTTGAGTTCTTCAATGAGATGCTGCGAATCTAAATTCACCAAGATTTTCATGACGCTGCTTGGAGACGTGCACAGCACATACCGATGTAGGTCAACATGTTGGAGCCACTCATTTCCCCTCACCACTGTGCCACCAGCTTTGGTCACAAACTGAGCTATTTCTTCTGGCAAGCTATTCTGATTGCTTGTTTGGAAAATGAGGGTTGTGTTCTGATGTAGTTGTGCTAGTGCTACAGACTGACTGACAGACAATGGACTGACTGGTATTAATGGTATACCTGTGAAACAACTTAACTCTGTGAAGTGGGTGTTGAGAAATGTCCAGAATTCTTGGAGCCAGTCTAAAGGTGGATGTTGACTGCTGGTGATGTCCCAGGTGACAGGCCTAGCTGTTGTCTGCTTCCAGTCCTGTGGCAAATACTTCCTTGTATATTCAACCACCTTGTCTGGATCAATGTTGATGACCTTGAAAACCTCTGAAACACAGAATTTTAAAAATGTATGAAAAGATAGTAGCTATAGTATGACAAATGCAAACTGTGCCATTAAAATGCTATTCATACTTTTTCTGGACAGTTCTCTCAGGTGGGCAATGCAGGCTTTGCTTAGATCATCTGGGATGAAGAGGTGTTTGCAGCACGGCAGCAATGTCCTGCACAGAGGATACTTTTTTTTTTATTCTTCATGCAACACAATCAACATAATTTTTGAGGAGAACATAGCAGGGGATTTTAAAAAGTAGATATGTGACACTTCCTAACATCTAAGAAAATGAAAGGCACCATGAATGTATCATTACACATTTGATAATAGGTGTGGTTCCTACCTTGGAAATTGATTGCTGTCGATCAAAGCAATGTCCTCCTCCCTATCAGTGAAAGATCTGAAAGAGCCATCACTGAGTGGAAGCAGCTGAAGACCCTTGAGTTCTCCATATTTTCCATCACTCAAAATGTACTCTAAAAGACAGAGCCTGTCATGTTTAGAGATGTTGTGCACACCGATCCTACGAAGAGTGTCCCTTAGGAAAGTTGGAGTCACGTGTTTTAGGGTACTCAAGTGTGGGTAGGCTTCATTAATAGCTCTTGTGACACTCTCTGGTAGCGTCACAAGATTTTCTCCACAGGAAACCAAAGTCCTTTTAATGGCAGCCAGTATGTCATGGCTCGTTGGACCATTACATGGGAACAGAGCTTCTGATGGAGTGATGAACTTCCTTTCGTCTTTGGCAAGAGACAGGACAGCCACGTTCTGCCTGAATAAGTGACTAAGAACATCCAGAGCAACGGCATGCCACTTGTCACTGTGCTGTAGCCGGGCAAGATCAGGCCAGAGATTGTATACGGAGGCGACAGGGAGCATAAACCGTTGTGCAAGTTTGATGGCATCTTGAATGATCATGAGATATGCCTGTGGGAGCACCTCCTTCATCAGCAGTTCATTCCACATAGCATGTTCATCATGTTTCTGGTCTTCCTCTTGCCACTTGATGTGTCGTCTGTTGTCTGTCAGACCAAAGCATGCGTTGACATAAACTGGGAGTCCAGTCTTGTTTGATTCATTGTTTGGGAGGGGGAGAAAGCAGCTTAGTCTACTCTCACTGCAGTCCCTCCTCTCACCACAAGGGAATGCCAAGTCAACACGAGGGAAAAAGCTCAACTTTTCTGCGAGTGAATCAAGATTTTCTATGTTGCCTGCTTTCATGGTGCATGTTGTCACAAGCCACTTTGTTTCTTTCGGTGTGTCTGAGTGTAGGGAAATCACTTTGAACTTGGTCGAACCTGTAGTGATTGTCTCGTCTTCTGGCCCCAAAATTACATCTGTGGGGAGTGATGATTTCACCTGAAGCCTGGGGTTAACAGTGCCATCTATGCCAATATGTATCAATGACACAGAGGTCACGTTTTTGAGGAACAGGAGGCTCAACTCTGCATCTGTGATGAAGCTATTAAACAGCTCCACCACCTTGCCTGAGTCATAGAGATTATCTGAAATATCTGATGCTTCATTGCGCAAAGGGAATCTGAAAATTGTCCCATTAAATTTCTGATCCTCCATGACAACTTTTGACCACTCTTGTCCGCTTACAAGCGAAACTATGTCTCGAAAGGGTTGGAACTGATCGTGCATGGTCATCAGAGCTTCTTGGTGTTCTGTATCAGCCAAAGACCACAGAAAACCTGGATTCCTTTCTCCAAATATGTTTTCTTGGGGGTCGAATACACCAAGGTAACCTGAACTGAATATGGTTGGCACATCTGTGAATAAAGTAAAAAAAAAAAAAATTAATTACCTACATATTATGTTGTCTAAAGATTATTACATAACATAGACAACAGACTATAAGGTGACAATAAGGTGAATGTGTAGCAATTGCACATATTCTCACCTGTTGTGTGATATACAGAGTTGAAGCCGATTCCAAACCTCCCGACTCTGTTTGGGTCATTGCGCTTGACACTCCTCCCTGCATTCTGAATTCCATCCCAGTCTTCTTCAGTGAATGCAGCATTGTTGTAGGCATAGAGGGAAGGACCTTTACAGGAAAAAAAAGTTTCAACCAAACATATTTATGATGAGATTAGATTCATACATGTGTAATGCTCTCTGGTCTCTACTGTTTATTTTGTCACAGCATAAACTGAATCAGGAAGAAACACTTTAGAGGCTGAAGTTGTAAAAACATATGAAATGGGTGCACTAAAACGTATTGCAACATGTTGGTATCTAATATTGCTCCCATTGTCTCCTATAAATGCATGCAGGAACATATGGTTTAGCCTATTATGGAAACTTTAGCATGGTACTGCCACTTTATCAAGTGATCATGTTAACCAAGTTTGTGTCTGTTCACCAGTAAATAGGCCGTCAAGATCACAAATGAGAAAAAAGTTTTTGCCAACCTCATTGAATTATGGGTGGAAAATGACATGGAAACAAACATGCACAACATAGAAAACCCCTTGAGCCCCATACTAGGGAATAGTAGATCATTTTGCTGGAAGTTTGGCAACCTGTGCAATCAGGCTACTTCCTATGTACTGCTGTTGTTGCTGTCTTTCTATATGCATACAGTATTTCTTTGGAATAATACATTATGACTGATGTTGAACCACTCATAACACTGCTCTTTCCCAGCTACCCTACACACCTTGGTATTTTCCCAGTTCATCAGTCCAAAGGTTATCGGTCCCATAGCTCCTCTCATCATGGATGAAAACCACCTCTGTGGCTCCAGCATCATCTGCATTTTGAATCAGCTCCTGTTGACAAATAAAAACGTAAACAGAGCTTAGCAGACCAAAGCTAACAGTCTAGTATGTCCACATTCCTCTGGACTACCATCTCTGTGACAAGCTCCAAATATGGGACACATTAATCAGTCCCTGCATACTATTTGTCTTCCACTCTGCCATTGTTATTTGCACATAGCGCATAGTGACATCATGTAATTTCCAGCATGTCTTCATCCAATGTGCACTGTACTCAGGGTCTAATCAGCCAGAGTAATTAAAAACATCTTTATGGATATGCAGAGCTATGAATCAGCAATTGATTATCATCGACATGTCTTACTCACTGAGCTTTTGACCATCTAAAATCAGCTTGACCCTCTTGTCAAAGACACACCTAAACCAAAGTCCTATGTTTATCTGGGTTATCACGCTCAGTTTTAGTGGAGTCGACTATGGTGATTGTGGAGGCTGTAGTTAATTGTGCTTGAACTGTATAACATTATTTCTAATACTTGTCTATCCTTATTGACATAAATCCTGACACCTTACACTGGGAAAAGTACAGATATAGTGATGTATTGTGTGTACAGATAGTGTCATTGAAGGCTGAAACAGACCAAGCTGATTCAGTGTCACCGTCTGCCTGGTGTTGATCATGCATTGTCACATTGTACTGGGGCACATTTAAATGTATCTGTTTACCCAGAATGTTTGCAAATACATATGCAAATAAATTTACCTGTTTTCTGTATCAGCAGCCATCCTGCTTTTCATACCAAAAGACCAAGGGTGTATACACAAGATCAAAAGCCTCATGCTATTAGAGGTTTGTAATCAATTAGAAAATATGATATGTATGTATTATGATCAGTATTTGACAAATGAGCACTGTACCAACCTTCAGAATTTGTCCACCATCTGGATATCGACGCAGAATATCTTTCAGGTAGTCAATGAAGGGT
Source organism: Trachurus trachurus (assembly GCF_905171665.1). Taxonomy (NCBI): domain Eukaryota; kingdom Metazoa; phylum Chordata; class Actinopteri; order Carangiformes; family Carangidae; genus Trachurus; species Trachurus trachurus. The sequence goes on along the minus strand of NC_139899.1, from coordinate 14,101,422 downwards.
GGTGCTGTTTGCCCGAAGGACGTTCTAAACAAAGCAGGAGAGAAAGAGTTAAAAATTCAAATCAAACACTCAGGGTCAGATAAACAGTGCATACTTTACATTTGAATTCTTGAGGTGCTTTACTTGAAATCTGATCCTAGATACCAAGTGTTTCCTGGTTGACCACAGAAGAATGGGTTGGTTGAGTACAATGGACTCAAAACATAACATTCAACTTGAATGAAGTTGAATGTTAATCATTCAACTCATTGAATGATTAACATAGTTAATCATTCAATTCACCTTGGTGGTTCAAGCATATTACCTGTGACTTTCTAAGCCTTAAATGCCTTATTAATGATTTAGTGATGCCAGTTTCCATTTTGAAGTCTGAAAAGGATGCAGATTAAACTCACCGAGCATTTTTCTTCTTCTTTGAACTCATCCTTCTTGATTTGAGCACTGTAACAGAGTCAGAGCATTGTGACAAATGCACCACCACATCCATCACAATAACTGGCAATAACTCAACACTGTAAGACTGTAAGCACTTCTAACAAGACAAACAAGAATAACAAATAAGATAATTATTTAAAGCAGAAGTAAGCGGTCCGGTCGTTTTCGCTAATGCTGCGTTCCAGGTAGGCTTTTGAAACCGTAAATTACAGCTTCAAGTCACAACTTACGACTTTGTAGCGTTTCAGGCAACCCACTCGCGTTTCTCCGACCTGTTTTACCTGTGAAAGTGCACTATAACGGCCACTCGTAACTTCTGACCCGTGAACTCGTACCAGATTGAACTGGTATGACTTCACAGGTCGGAAAAACACGAGTTACGAGTTTCCTTGAACGCACCATAACAGTCCTCGTCCCTACGTCACCACATTCACGGCGTCCCTTGGCTGCACACACAGCCCTGCATGCCGTTCTCTCTCCTCATTGGATAAAAACAGTAGGATACGATAAATGTTTTCTCCTCGGCTCAGAGCAGAGCAGAGGGACTGACAGACCCGTGTTTCGGTCCAAACACTCTATGTAAGTGATTGCTGTCGGAAGATATAACTATTTAAGACTTATATTAACACAAATATATCACTTACTTCTGCTTTAAGTTTGGCTGGAAGAGCCTAATTAGGTACTTTATAACACCCTCCCAGAAGTCTCACTATGAACTCTCCTGTCTGCTGGAGGAACTGTGGAAATCAAAGTGCAACCACTACCATGTTTTTTGGGACTGCCCTGTCATGAGGGACTACCCTACTGGAGAGAAATACACAATGCCCTACAATACAATATCTTCAAATGTGAAATACCCCTTGATAAACATTTAATGAGTATGTTGCTGGTGGCCTGTAAAAAGAGTATTACCAGGAAATGGTTACCACAGGAGAGCCCAACCTTAAAGGGATAGTTCACCCAAAATTCAAATTTCACTCATTATCTACTCACCCTCATGTCGACTAAGGGCTGGGAGAAGTTTCAGAGTCCTCCGTGCCTTCTCTGAGTTACGGGGGGCTCGGCGCAGCACTGCATGCCCATATGACGGTTGCGAATGGGCCTCACTTTTCTTTGTCCAAAAAGACACACCAAAAAACATCCAAATACCTCCATAGTGCTCGTCTGTATTGAAGCCCCAACATGAGAAATTGTTCAGAAAAAATTAAATAAGTCTATATTTCAAGCCTGTTTGTAGCGGAAGCTCACAGTGTCTCAGTTCACTGCTTTGCCTGTGTCTCTGCAAATCTCGCGCAATTGGCATTGACACCCAGTTCACGGCTCCGCAAATCGCGCAAGATTCCGGCAGAGGAACATTTCGGGGCTTCAATACAAGACGGACATTACAGACGAGCACTATGGAGGTATTTGGATGTTTTTTGGTGTGTCTTTTTGTTACAAAGACAGTTGGTATCCATTTGCAACCGTTATATGGACATGCACTGCTATGCCGAGACCCCCTGTAACTCAGAGAAGGCAAGGAGGACTCTGTATGAGTGAAATTTCAATTTTGGGTGAACTATCCCTTTAAAGTACTGTAGAAGAAATTTGTCACTGTTTCTCCCCTGTGTGAAGCCACTGCTTTTGCATTTGCAAAGGGGTCCTTGGAGTCTTTAGGAACTAATCTTAGTGTTTAGGCCTCTCGAGTCTGAAAGACTCAAATCTCTGATGCTTAGTTTCAAGCTGCTGGTTAAAGCAGAAGTAAGCGATATTTTTGTGTTAATGTAAGTCTTAAATAGTTCTATCTTCCGACAGCAATCACTTACATAGAGTGTTTGGACCAAAACACGGGTCTGTCAGTCACTCTGCTCTGCTGTAAGCCGAGGAGAAAACTTTTCTTGTATCCTACAAGTTTTATCCAATGAGGAGAGAGAACGGCATGAAGGGCTGTGTGTGCAGCCAAGGGATGCGCCTGAATGTGGTGACGTAGGGACGAGGACCAATAGATCCATGATGAGGACGGGGGCTGCTAACTCCATCAGCTGACAAGACGTTATGGTGCGTTCAGGGCAACCTGTAACTCGTGTTTTTCCGACCTGTGAAGTCGTACCAGTTCGATCTGGTACGACTTCACGGGTCGGAAGTTACGAGTGGCCGTTATAGTGACTTTCACAGGCAACAGGTCGGAGAAACGCGAGTTGCGGGTTGCCTGGAACGCTACAAAGTCGTAAGTCGTGACTTGAAGCCGTAACTTACGGTTTCAAAAGCCTGCCTGGAACGCAGCATTAGCCAAAACGACCGGATCGCTTACTTCTGCTTTAATGAAGGCTTTTTTTTCTCCCCAATACACCAGCCTGGGATGCAAGCAGGTGGAGAGGAGTCACACAGTACAATACTTTGCAAGAGGTCAGCCTTTTGACAGATAATGACTAGGTTCACATAGTATGGATTTTCACTCCTGAATTATCTGATTTTGATTTAGCTATGTCTCACCTAAAGCTTAAATCTGTTGTGTAAATATAGGAGCACACACACAAAAAAATCTTTATAACCCCTCCCTGCTGAATTAAGACAACAGCAGTACGCTAGACAGTGTAGATGTATGAATTAGATAGCCTACATTATACAGAAATGAGGAAGAGGTTATACTAATTTATTCAAATGTCCCACTGATTTAATCAATTAGGAAATTCACTTTTTTCTCTCCATAATTCTCTATAAATACACTCCATTACATCACATAGCCTACAGCAGATTTGTTTTGTAAAGGGACCAACGCCTACCTCAGTCATGTCAGTCCGGAGGGCCGCATCAGCTGTGCTCTTGTCGAGTTCAAGGAAAAGAATGATGCTGTATCAGTTGCGCTGCAAATAAAAAGCAGGTGATGCCCAACCCCAACAGCACACCCACTCACATTTTCTTTCGTTTCCTTTGCAGACAAACAGCGAAACGAAACTTAAACTGGCACCCAAACATGATATCTGTCCGGATGGTTTCCTCTCAACTCTCCGATGAAACGAAACTATTCTTAACGACAGGAAGGACTTTGAGCTTTTCACAACGACAGGGTGTATTCACAACTGCAGTGTTAGTGCGCACTAAATTTAGATCACACTAAATTTGGTCCCGTTTGGGTCAGTGTGAAAGCACATCGCACTCTAATGCGCACCAAAACTAGTGCGGCCTGGAGGTGGTCTCGGTTCGGCTCCAGCTGAACTCTGGTGCACTAGTTCAGTGGTTCCCAACCTTTTTCTCAAGGGACCCATATTTTTACCATTGAAAACTTTGGTGACTCCCCCCCCCCCCACAGCATGGAACAGACAATCAGGAGAACCTGTGTATGATTACAACATATTTCTTCAGAACTTGTACTTTTAAAAATATAATTGTGTTTTTAAAAGTACAAGTTCTGAAGAATATGTTGTAATTTTACACAGATTTTTTCTCATTGTTCCATGCAGTTTTTCAAATTCATTGTGACTGATATTGCCCTGCTGTATTATGTATGTAATGTTTTAAAACTGTTGATATTCAATCATCTATTGGCCTATAATTTATTTGTTTATCTATTTAAATACACAAATAAATGTTTAATGTGGCCCTTGAATTTAGTTGATTTTGTCACATATATGAATTAAATGCTTAGCCTACTCATTTATTTAACATTTTAATTACATTAAAATTATTAAACCCTTTAAAATCAAGAGGGCTTCGCAACCCCCTGGATCTTTGGCGCCCCCCTTGGGGGGTCCCGCCCCCCAGGTTGGGAACCACTGGACTAGAGCACTGGAATAAGAGAGACACGCATTGTCCAATGGAAGCGCCTCCTGATGGGTTTAAGGTATATGACTGAAGTCAAGCCAGCCCACACTTTGAAATCCTTGGTCAAGCCAGCCCACACGTTGTTTTAAGGTGCGCGCATATACGGCACATTACGGCAAGAGCGAGAAAGTGCCCGTAAAATGAAAGCAACGCCCCCGAAACGTCTGATGTTGCATTTCAAAATAAAAGCCAGCCTTTCAAAAGAAAAGCCTTTAACACTGCATTTGTGTACATTTACAGTATTATTTTAAGAAAAACTGCTAGTTATTACTGTACCATTCCACTCCAGACTGATAGTACTCGACCTGAAGATGATACCCAGAAATAATCAGACCAATCTGATGTGGAATTTCAGAATAAAAGCCCTCTGAACTTGCATATTTTAAAGTATTTTGTGTACATTAAACAGTATAATTTTATTTTAAACTGCTAGTTATTACTGTACCATTCCACTTCAGACTGATAGTACTCGACCTGAAGATGATACCCAGAAATAATCAGACCAATCTGATGTGGAATTTCAGAATAAAAGCCCCCTGAACTTTGATATTTTTTGTGTACATTTACAGTATCATTTTTTTTAAAACTGCTAGTTATTACTATACCATTCCACTTCAGACTGATAGTACTCGGCCTGAAGATGACACCCAGAAAATATCAGACCAATCTGATGTGGAATTTCAGAATAAAAGACCTCTGAACTTGCATATTTTGAAGTACTTCTTGTACATTTACAGTATCATTAAAAAAAACCTACAAGTTATTACTGTACCATTCCACTTCAGATTGATAGTACTCGACCTCAGGATGACACCCAGAAAAAATCAGGGCGATCTGATGTGGAATTTAAATGATACTGTAAATGTACACAAAGCACTTAAAAATATTAAATTCAGAGGGCTTTTATTCTGAAATCCCACATCAGATTGGTCAATTTTTTTCTGGGTGTCATCCTCAGGCCGAGCACTATCAGTCTGAAGTGGAATGGTACAGTAGGCCTAATAACTAGCAGTTAAAAAAAATGATACTGTAAATGTACACAAAAATATCAAAGTTCAGGGGGCTTTTATTCTGAAATTCCACATCAGATTGGTCTGATTTTTTCTGAGTGTCATCTTCAGGTCGAGTACTATCAGTCTGAAGTGAAATGGTACAGTAATAACTAGCAGTTTTTTTTTTAAATGATAGACTACTTTTAGTGTATATAAATGCAGTGTTCAAGGCTTTTATTTTGAAAGGCTGGCTTTTATTTTGAAATGCCACATCAGACGTTTCAGGGTCATTGCTTTCATTTTAGGGGCACTTTCTCGCTCTTGCCGTAATGTGCCGTAGGCTATATGCGCGCACCTTAAAACAACGAGTGGGCTGGCTTGACTTCAGTGGTATATTGCAAAAGTGCCCAAGAACTGACATCTCATTGTTGGTGAATGAGCAAGCAAGTGCGATAGGCTACTTTCAATAATTTAAAGACATTTCTAGATCAGCCACGTTAATAGCATCGTCGTGGACCCAGATAAACATTAAAGGAGCGATATGTAAGAATGTGGCCAAAATTGTTGCTGCAGTCAAATTCAAAACACAGCAGCGCGTTGTTCCCCCTCACCTACCCACCAGACTCCAGGTTGCCAGACAGCGACGCTCAAACCTGCTCTGCTCACTCACAGTCAATCTCAAAGTAGAGTAAAAAGCTATATTCATCAACAACCTCACTGTTTCATTGCCCTGACTCACAGTAACTACGAGCGGAGTTCACGTCAATGATCTGCAAGTTATTGTTACATTTCACCCGCTCCGACGCTGTGTCTATGTGCAGCGCTGAGACACACACACACACACACACACACACACACACACACACACACACACACACACACACACACACACACACACACACACACACACACACACACACACACACACACACACACACAATTTGTGGGACTAAATTAATATAATCCAACACTCAAGCAACTTTTACAAATGTCTTATGACTGAAGATTCCTTTCACATATGCTTACAAATTCACTTTAATGTGAATATTGAAGAAATATCACTCAAACAGGCGGTTGGCCACCCAGTGTATAAATAGGATAAAAAAAAACAGAGGAGGTAATGGTTCAACACACTAGTTATTGTTTTTAAAAACATGACGCAAGAGCTGTTTCTTCATTTATTAAACTTCATTATATGTTTTTTTTTATTTCAAAAGGTAAATCTTAATACAACTTAAATAAAGACAATAATAATGACAGATTTACTCTGAAGTCTTTAACATTTTCATTTTCATAAACATACAGTAATTATATGCATTTTGCTTCAGTAAGTATAGATGTGTCCAGTATTGAAAAAACTAAATGCACTTTTATAATAGTTATGCAGTTACAGTATTGGTCCTCAGTGACTAGTTTTAAACGTTTAAACTTTAAATGTTAACAAAATTGCAAAATGAAGAAATATGCATGAATTGAACAGTTATAAACATTTGACATTCAAAAAAAGAATAATAAACTGAATCTCTAGTTTATTCACAATTTATATCCTGAATAGTTATAAATGTTTTTTTTTAATGTGAAGACATACAATCAAATACAGGGGTGCAACATGGGTGATTAACTAACAGTACAATACAAACAAGACTTAAAATAGGCCAACAGAGAGGAGACAATATATTTTTTTCCCTTTTTTCTTTCTCTCACAGTAGTTATAAATGTTAACATATTGAGAAAGACAGAAAAAAAGTTGTTATATTTGCAAATAAAATATTACGTTGTTCAATGATTACATGGTTCCTCCATCAGTTGTTATAAATGTTTATAATGAAAAAAGAAAGGAAGAAAAAAAACGATTTGCTCTTCCATACACGCAATACTGGAACTCAGTGAGTAGGCTCAAAAATCTAGGCTATATAGCCTAATAATAATAATAATAATAATAATGATATAATAATAATAATGATATAACAATTTTCATAACAAAGTCATACACTAAACATATTGATTCTCAGACAGTAGTTATAAATCAAAACTAAAAATTATAAATAAAAAAATAAAATCAAACTAAAACAAATCCTTTTCATTGATCCTCAGTGATGGGTTTCATATAAAACTACATTCTGCTTAAATTATACGGTTGTTTTTAGTAATGTTTCAGTATCACCATATGGCTAACCATGTTTTTAAACCATAAAAAAAGCCTTAAATTGACTTTTCCAGCATGACAGGTTTGTCTGTCTTGAATCTCTAATTGACATATGCCTCTACTCTAGTGAGAAGCTCATCTGCTTGGTTCAGTGCTTGCATTTCATTCTCTGGTTTGAACTGAGTGTTTGGGATGTGGGGATATGGGTGGGAGCTGGGATACTGAGTCTTTTTGGCGTCCACGCCCAGCTTCTTCAGATTTTGCACAATTTGAGGCAGACCTCTCAGTTCAGGGTTATAGCAGGAAACATTTGCAGCAAGGGCTGAAATTGAGCTGTTACCAGAAGGTTGACCGTGTCTTTTATACTCTGCAGCCGTGAGGGACTTTTCCACTGCTTGATGGACTTTAAACAGACACCATTCTGTGCTTCCCCCACCAATGTCTTTGTAGGCGGCTTCAAGATCACAGCGAGCCTGCTTGCACCAGCGCTGGGCCTCCTCTTTGTTTGGCCTTGGAACATTTTCATTATGGCTCCAAAAGTTGTAGTTGAAGTTATTAGACCTCCTGGAGAATCTCTCTCGACTATCTCTGTGATGCCTGGCCTCCTGATTCCACTGCGGGTAGAAGTCTCTGAAGTCTGAGTATCCCCTTGGAGATGATGAGCCTCCAGTTTTGCTTTTGCTTTTTCCTTTGCTGAGCTCATCAACACGATTCTGCAAATATTTGACTGCCTCATTAGCGAGATCCTGGCAGTCAAGGTTCTTGTCAGGATGCCATCTGAGGTACAGCCGTCTGATGGCCTTTTTCCTCTCCTCTGGAGGTAGAGTCCAGATCTCTTGCAAACATCTGTCAATTTCCTTTTTAGCTTCATCAATTGAGACTGGTGAGGATCTCGTGGATGATGGGCTTGTGGTTGTTGATTGAGAAGAATGTGGCACAGCTCCTTCCAGTGGCACCAAGTCCATGGAAGAAGCTTCAGCAGATGAGAAAGTCGTCCCTTGAGGTTTTGGCTTCTTTTCACGCTTTAACTGATATAGGTCAAGGCAACTGACTTCAATAGGCTCTTCTTTTCCAATATCTATTTTGTATCTCTGTGAATAAAGTCTAATGTTCCCTGGCAGTTCTTCAACAATTATTGCATAAACATACTTGTTGTTAGTGCTGTAGCCAACATATTCACCCTCCTCAAAGTTATTGAGGACATTCATATCTAAGGAATCATGCCATTCTTCTGGTATATCTGTCCCAGGTTTTGGTGGTTTGAGATGGTTTTCAATCTTTGCACTGTCACGGATCCCATGCTTAGCCAGAGCTCTCTGAACGTGTTGCAGGTTTTCACAAGCGATAAGTTGTCCAAGGAGCGGGAGGTAATTTGATCCAATTATGTTACCTAAAAGAGCATTGATCTCCTTTGTCAATGTCATATTGACTTCAAGTAGAACACTATAAGTCATGTCATCATTGTGTTTTAAGTAAAACATGCAGCCTTGTTGATCTTGTTTGACAAAAACATCAGTTTCACTGGCAGTTTGATGTAGTGGCTGCTTCTCCAGCCAAAGGTTTGTTTCCAGGTTTTTGCAGCAGACAATGTGAATTCTACCAAAAATCTTCTGACACATGTCAGAAGCATCTTCTTGTGTTATTTCCCCCTCAGACTGCCCTCTGATAAGACAAATTAGCCCATGTCTGAATGCTAGTGAGGACAGATGGTTATCAAACCACCCACTAAATTTGCAGTCAGTCCCAAGCTCACACAACTGAATGCGTGACTCCACTACTCTCTCTTCTGTGACCTGAGATAGCATTTTAGGCTGCAGAGTTAGAGGCAGCAATTTGACCAGTTGATGATGTTCATAGATGTCACTTCCCAAATGACATTCACAGAGTTTCTCAAGCAACAGGAACTTATTCTGCAGTGCTCCTTCTAGTCTTTTGGTCTCAAACACTGTGTCATTGAAGTACAGTTGACATGATGGGTGCAATTTACCATCCACTGCAGGAAGGTGCAAAGTTTTTACATCATCCAGAAGGGACTGGTTTCTTGAAGCTTTGATTAACCGAAACAACTGATAAACGGCCCGTTTCACAGTTTTCATTTGGTTTGGGTTAAGTTGTTGTTTATCACATGAATCAACATAAACTGCTGACAGCACATTACAGTACTGCCTAGCAGTAGGCTTCTCTGTTACCCCAATTTTCTTGAAGAACGGAGTGTAAATGACATCATCCTCAGGAATTTGGTACAAATATGGTCTGAACTCATGGTCATAGTAAAGTTTAAGAGATGCATCATCAGACCTCACAAGTTCTTTGTCCTTCTCAACCAACACAATAGGAAGACCAGCCAGTGGCTTGTTGTCAAATGCATTCTTTTGCAGGAAGTCATAGGAAGATCGAAACACTTTAGCTCGGGTTTCAATCAATTTTGCATTATTACAGGGCGACTGACAGATGTTCCTCATGTTGCTGGTTACATACTCTGTAGGTGGTTGTTCATAAGCACCTACAACTTTCATCATTTGCTGGAGCTCTGGTGACAGATACACTGGTAGTTCTATAATTGGCATTGAAGACCAAATCAAATCTTGGTGCTCATGATTCATTTCCAACAAAGAGCCTCTGATTTTCACAGTAGTTCTCTCAGTGGCAAACGGTTGGTGGTAGTTGCACAGTTCTTTCCGAATTGGCACAGGAAGAATGAACTCGATGTTGGCTATGCTCTTAAGCAACGTCTGGTCATTCTCTGCTTCAGTCAAGGCTTCAATGAAAAGTAAACTTGATTTTTCTTTCATCTCTTTAAGATCATAGCTTCCCTTTGTCTCTGATTCTAACTGGTATGCAAAATGTATTATTTCATCTTTTGACACAACATGTTTCATTCCAAGTTCCTTGAGCAGCTCTTTCGGAGTTTTTGTCATGAATAGAGATCCATGATTGAGATCCATGAAGAAATGTTTGCACTCAGCCCAAAAGCTTTCAGGGACAAATTTCTCTTTGGACAACATTTTCTTGTAGAGTTCAACACTCTCATCATAGTAGTATGATGCCGCCTCCAATCTGCCTTGAGAACTGCGAATGAATTTCACTGTCTTCATTGAGGAGATGATTTGGTCCTTATACTTAGAATAATTGACCTGATGTTGCAGTGCCAGTAGGAGCTTGAAGCAGTTAAGCATTTGCCTTTCTGTGAGATTGTGCACAACAGGCAGGATGAACTTCATGAAAAACTCCAAGTCAGTCAGTGTTGTGATGTTCAGCGTCTGAGACAGCTCTGAGTTCCTGGAAGTGTTTTTCAGAAAAGTGCAGTTGCAGTTGAGCAGGGTGAACAAATCTGGAAATGCACTTGAATATGTGCTGCTGAGGATGAAAACCTCTTTAGGCCCATCAATTCTCACTCTTTGGCCATGTATTGTTTCAAATAATGGCAAGGACTTCAGCTTTCTCTGGTAGTCTTGCTTGTCTTTGGCCTTTGATACTCCAGACTGCAGGAAAGTCTGAAGCTCATTCTTCTCATCATTGGAAAGCTGAGAAAACTCTGAGTGGTTTATGGTATAAACCTGGTCCAACACAGGGGTTTTATCATTCACATTCAATAGTTCAGCAAATAAAAATTGATTTATTTGTTGAACATATGTTTCAGATAAGAATACAGTGTCGAGCCTCATAAAACCAAGCTTGAAGAGGATATCTGTTATGTCATTTTCAAACTGAATGACACTTTTCATGTCTTCCATTTTCTGCAGGAACCGCTTGTTCTCTAACCTTGGACACACAACGGGTAAAATGCAGCAGTCATTGAAGAGCTGCTTCACATCACTGAATGTCAGACCTTGTTTATCATCCTTAGATGTTGCAGGTTTGATTTGACTTGATACGAATCTCCAAAGTGATTCCAGCCACTTCATCATTGTTTTGTTTGGGACATGAAGATGACTGTCTGGATCAACTATACAGGTCTCCAGATGGGTCTGTATTAATGGCTTCAGATATTTTACTGCACAGGGAAGTGTCAGGTGCTTGACAAGGTTAAAAGATTGTAGAATGCCCATGTGTTCTTTATTGGTCGTAAAATTTGCAAATTCGTCATCATAGCCAAAGAACAGTCTCTCATACACTGAAATCCACTTTGGAGATTCAGAGTTGAACACTCTCAGAACTTTATCTCTTGTGAGAAGAAGTGGAAGCCCATCCAATGCCGTGGAATTGTCTTTGGTGACTTTTTTCATGAGGAAATCTTTTAAGCAGAAACTCAAGAGTTTTGAACACCTTTCTTCATCTCTGATCAGAGTGGCCTTTATGGGCAGTGGTAACTCCTCATCTGTTTGGGTTGGGTCATTTAGGGTGTTTTCTCTCAGAAAAGTCCGCACAGTTGAAGGACTCACATCTTTTACTTTAATGCCGGCTGATGTGAAGCTTTTCCAAACTTTTTGCATTTCACTAGAAAATGGAACCAATTTCATCCCAAGATCTTCCAAAATGGGATTAATATGATAAGATACTGAATGTGACAGGTGAGGTGCCTCTGTTAATTCTGTTTCTCTGATGTCACACCAGTCAAAAGAGCACACTTTAAACTCACGGCCAGCTGTTTTACATGTTGAATGCTTCATTACTGGAATCACTTTAAGGCCTCTGTCCTTGATTGATCTGTACACTTCATGTATCATTTCATGCCAACCCTGATCAACATCTTTGGACACATCTGGCCAAAAACACAAGTAGCAGTCCCTGAAGCATGTCTCAATACCTGACAGAGAGACTTTCTTCTCTGCAATGCTACGACTGATGTGATCAAGGAGATCTGCGTACAATGGAGCAATGACGCTTTGTTTTAATATTTCATTCCACATAGTTTTCAGACTTTGTCCATCTTCTTTCCAAAGGCTTCTCCTGGAAGAATCTACTTCAAAGTTTGCATTGATATGCACTGGTAGTCCTGTTTCTCCTGGCAAAGGAAGTGAACAAAAAGCTTCTCCACGAAACGGTGTATGGTTTTTTGAGTCCACACGAGCTGCTATCGCTGCTTGGGGAAGTTTGTCTAATGTTGTCTTTTCTCTTATGTTACTGTTGAATGAACCAAACTGTTCTGCAATGATCCATTTACTTTGTATTTTATCTGAAGTTGAAATCACTGTTTCGTAGATGGCCTGTTGTGGTGTTACTGGTTTGTCAGATTGTAACGTTTGTTGATGAAGTTTTACAAAGGCATCTTTTCTTTCTCTGCTTGTCTCTGGTAGACTTTTTTCAACCTCAAAGATAGTTTTGAGTTCTCCTGAATGTTTGTTGATTTCATGGACTTTAATTTTGTGGATGTTTTTCAGAAACAGAGCTAGTCCTTCAGGATCTTTAGAGAGGGCAGAACACAGTTCTTGCATGTCTTGATCAGTTACTCCTTGTTGAGATATTTTAGAGCCATTTGCCATGCTACCAATCCTCAGAGGTAATCTGAACATGGTGCCATCTTTTAGAGGAAATTTTTCTGGAAGAAAGGTTTCATAGACATCCATGTACATTTTCTTCAAACTGTCCTCTAATTTGAGGCCAATGCCCAGTGGTGGTTCGTCTGAATGACATTCAAGGTATTCTTGATTGGGATCAGAAATGCACAGTGCTTTATCTCCAGTGAGAATAGAGGGGCAGTCAGTTAAATGGTAAACAGAGTTGAATCCAACTCCATATTTTCCTGTCTTCCCTGGTGTGTTGTGCTTCCCACCTTCTCCCAATTGTTGAATGCCATTCAGGTCAGCGTCAGAAAACACCTTGTTGTTGAACACACACAGTGCTGGACCCTGAAGAGGATTCCATCTCTCCCCAAATGTTTTCACTGTGCCATGCTGGCGTTTGTCCCAAACAAAGTGAATTTCTGTTGCCTCTGCATCATCAGCATTTTGGATCAACTCTTTAAGGATATCTTTCTTTGCTGGATAGGCCGAAATTATGTTTTTAATCCGAACTGTTAGTTGTTCTCGCTGTTCAAACTGAAAGGAAAATGGTAAAATGTTCTCAGCAACGTGCTTCTGCAGAGTATGATGCCTTGTTGTTTTGATTCCAAAGTGGAGAGCCATAGGACGTGCGATATTCTCGTGGCATAATGTGACATCTGAAGTCACTGGTATCCATGGGCTGTCATTGTAAAACAGCTTATGTGCAGGTTGTAAAACTCCATGTTCATTAGGTATCAAACAGTCTGTCGTTTTCTCTTCGGCCTCAAATATCCCTTTGTTTAAAATCATGAGGCACATTGACAGATCTTGTTTTGGCAGGGGCTTGTTTCCATGATGACGGTCCAAATCCTTGAGTACAGTTAGAAACTGACTGACTGTAAAATTTTTCGGAATACCTACACTTTCCCAGAGCTTTCTGAAATTTGCAAAGGCCTTTGGAAGTACATGAAGGTAGGGTTTTGCTTCAAATTGCCCATTTTCAGCCACACAGTCCACATTTATAAATCTACTGCCAGCAAGGATGAAAGGGAATGATTTGGCCCTGTGGGACATGAAAGTGGAATCCCCCAAATCAGTGAGCCACTGATCTAGAAACCTATAGCATTCATGTGCTATTTTGTGCACTACGAGTCCATCAATTGATTGAGTTTTCTTAGATGCTTCTTGCAGCTGCTGAAGCACTGTCTCGTGGCTTGGACTGTCCTGAACTCCCAACATTTTTAGTACTGGATCATTGTGGTGTATTTTCAGATTCCTATCCAGCACAGGTTGTGTCATGTTAACAAGAAGGGAGCATGTGTCACTGAAAACATCGGTGGGCCTTCTAAATGTTACATTTCCATCCATTTTTGTATCACCAGGAGAATTTGCTGGCAGAAATTCAGTCATCCTCAGTGTTTGCCAGTGGGGAGAGTCTTCATCATGCATGGGATCTTTCATAAGTTCAAGGAGGCATTTCAACTGCCCATATGCTTTCTCTCTGTCAGTCTTCCATGTTTTGGTGATTGTGGCTGATTTCTCTGTAATGTCTTCCAATGAGAGATGATCACTTGCCATTCCAAGTTCCAACAGACGCGTAATCCTTTTGGGGGAGCAAAAGTCTTTTTTGGTCCCACCAAGCAAGCGTCCCTCTTCTAGTTCAAAAAGACAAGCTACTTTTCCTGATGGATTCACAAGTTTGTTGATACACTGGAGTTGTCCACTTGTTGTGGGGATACATGGGTAGTGGACCAGCAGGTTGTCAATTTCTTTGGTATGAAGGTCAATTGCATGTAACACAAGAGTATCTCTACTCTCAGGGTCCATGGTGCCAATGTTGTTAAACACCACCTCCTGGTAAAACTTCTTCCAGCTCCATGTTCTGTTCTGTAGAACCTTTTCTAGGCCTGCATGTTTGAAGCCATTTCTCAGCCACTGTGGAAGAGTAACAACATAGTTGGGTGGTTTGATGTATTTCTTGCACATCTCCATTGCAAGGACACTCATGTCTTTATCCTTTTCAATGCTATCATGCAGAAATATAGCACTGTTTATTGAGCACCAATGTTCTCCATCACTGAACAGCTCTGGGCCAATGGGATGCTGGGCCACAGTGGAGTAGAATGCATCCACCAAAGGCTTGAACGTTTCACTCACTTTCTCTCGGTCAGGCCAAAAGGTGTGATAACAGTAGGTTTCCATTTGTTTGTTTTCAGACATTTTCTTCAGTGCCAAGAGTGTGGTAACATATGCTGTCATTACAGGATCCTTAAGAAGAGCCTTGTTCCAGTCATGTTTCACTCCACTTTCCCACAGGCCTTTGCGGTTGCTTGTCACAGCAAATGTTCCATTTACATTGACTGGTAGACCTGTGTGAATTGACAGAGGAAGGAAGCAAAATGCCTGTCCTACAAGATCAGTTTGTGATGGGGCCAGTTTACCAGTTTCTGGATCATTTTGCAGAGGTACAGCAACCCCCCCAATAGGCAAAGAGAACTGGGCTTGCTTGTTTTCTTGAAGGGCCATCTCCAGTGATTTATGTGTTCCAAAGCAGTTGTACAGGACCCACGACTGGACTTCAGTTACACCTGATAACTGACTGGTGATCTGGACAATACTGACTGTGGAGCAGTCAATTACCTCTTTGCATCTTACATTAAGTTTCATCAGTGATTTCTCAGCCTGGTGCTGCTTTGATACACTAGTTTGATCTGGGATCATTATTGTACTCTGAGTGGTTTTGGAGACAGTGAAGACAGTTTCTTTTTCATCATCTCTTGGTGGAGTGGAAGCACTGCTTGGGATACTTTGAAGAGATAATGCATTGACATTCTTCAGAAAAAGCAGGTGAGTTTGTGACCTATTTGTAAGGTTCTGCTGAAAAATGTCAATATTGTGTTTGTAATACACCTTTGTGCTTACTTCTGACATGGCAGCCTCTTTTTCAGTTCGGAAAGGTAGTTTGATCAGTGTCCCCAGATATGGTTCAGGAGCACTTTGTCTGGTGAAATCAAAAATACGCTCATAAGGTCCAAACTGTCCAGGAAACCAATGGAAAAGTCGCTGCTGAGAAAGATCAAGCTTGAGTCCAGGATTTGTTTTGTGCTTGATGTGGTTTTTGAGGTGAGTTACATTTGGATCAAGTATGAGAAGACTGTTGCCACTGAGGATGGAGGGAACATCTGTCACATGATACACAGTATTGAATCCAAGACCAAACTTTCCAATTTTTTCAACTTTGTTTTCTTTTGAGGCAGATCCAACTCTGACAATATTTTGCCAGTCAGCAGCTGTGAACTGTTTATCATTAAAAGCCCAAAGACAAGGTCCTTGACAAAGGGCCATCTCAGGGTCAATAAGACTTTCAGGGGCATCCTTGTGGACTCTGAAATCCATCAAGAATTTGCAGGTCTTTGCCCCAGCATCTTCTGCGTTTTGAATGAGTTCCTTGAAGATGTCACTTTCCTCATCATATTCTTTCAGAATGTTTTTAATCCTAGTTGTTATTGGCTCAGATTGTCCACACTGTTCTATTCCCACTATCTCTGGACCGAGGATGTAGGTACTCAGAAATTGAATGTTCAACCATTCTGCTGCTGCTTTTGGGATTTCCTCATGTAGGACATGGATTTCCTCCTGGCTGCACTTAAGCTCTGTCAACCCATTTTTGCTTAAGTCACAGAAGACTGCTGTGGACCGTGGTTTCAGCGTATATTGCTCACCTTCTATGACGACTGGCACTGGGATGTCATCCTGAACTCTCTTTTTTTTCCTCCAGAGCCAATTGAGGATTTCTATTGATACTTGTACCTCAGGGGAACTTGCAAGAGGCTGCTGCCTGCCTTCATTAGTTCTTTTGATAGAATGAAGTATGTCAATTATTTCCTCATCTGAGAGCACTGTTCTCACTCCAAAATTCATAAGCAGCTTCTTGTATGACCGAAACTCATTTGGCACCTTCCCAATATAAGAGCTCAAGTCTAGATCATGTGGATAGTCAAGAACTAGATCCTGTGGTGAAACAAATTTGTTGTGGCACCAAAACCAGCATGTGTCCCTATTTATCAGTTTTGTAAATTCTGAGACGTGGTCTTGCATGTGTTTATAAATGCCATACAGCTCCGTTTTGAACTCCACATCTGTGTCAGGATCAGCCATTTTCTGCACTTTCGACATCAAGACTGATAAATTCTCAACCACTTTTTCTGGTGGAGGTCTGCATTTGAGGCCAAGTCTGCTGCTGTCTCTGCTACTTAGCTTTCCCACCAGAGGCATTACATGCCCAACAATGTCTTTGAACACAGAATCTCTTGTTTCATTTGGGCAGAAGAAGCCACTCTCTTGAGAAATGTCATTGTATAGTTTTTTGTCATTTCCAGGTTTATCACATGGGATCCACTTCAGCATTTTGAGGTGTTCAAGTTGCTCATAGGAAAACTTAGAAAGTAGATTATTAGCATCCAACATTTTCAAGAGCACCTGAGCTCTTTTGAGAGCCTCTGTGTGAGAGTCAACATGCAGTTTGTCAATCTGTGCAGCGGCATGCAAAAAATGTTGAGGTGTCACATCTACTTCTTTATTTAGCAGTCCAAGTTCTGTCAGGCTTTCAAGCATCTGTGATGGATGAGTGTATGGATGTGGCGGGAAGAAGTCAGACTCAAAAATGACTTTAAAATCTTGAATTCTTGGATCAAAAAAACATGAGACTCCCTTCAGCTCTCCATTCACTTCAATGAAACTCAAGCGTTTGCATCTATTTTTCAAAGTCTGATTCTGAGAGAAAAGGATATTACCATGCTGTAAAATCCAAGTCATGATTTTCTCAGTGCCTTCTCTGCCACAAGAATTCCCCTCAATGCAGTCAATGAGGAGATTTGACGCTTCAGCCGCGTGCAAGACATTAACTTTGAGGAGCTTCAACAGGTTGTGATCAACCTCGGTGGCACACTGCACAACTGAATCAGGCATAGGGAGCTCTGTTGGAACTGTTAGGCCAGAGATTAAGTTGACAGCCTTTTTTGATTGAGCTGCAACACTTGATCCTTTCATGGTTTGAAACAGAGGTAATTTTGAGAGTAAATCTCTCTCACACTTTGAGAGAGAATCCAGACGAGAAAGATAATCTTTCAATTCTTCTCGCACTTTGTGAGAGGCCATCTTGAGTTCTTCAATGAGATGCTGTGAATCTAAATTCACCAAGATTTTCATGACGCTGCTTGGAGACGTGCACAGCACATACCGATGTAGGTCAACATGTTGGAGCCACTCATTTCCCCTCACCACTGTGCCACCAGCTTTGGTCACCAACTGAGCTATTTCATCTGGCAAGCTATTCTGATTACTTGTCTGGAAAATGAGGGTTGTCTTCTGATGTAGTTGTGCTAGTGCTACAGACTGACTGACAGACAATGGACTGACTGGTATTAATGGTATACCTGTGAAACGACTTAACTCTGTGGAGTGAGTGTTGAGAAATTTCCAGAATTCTTGGAGCCAGTCTAAAGGTGGATGTTGACTGCTGGTGATGTCCCAGGTGACAGGCCTCGCTGTTGTCTGCTTCCAGTCCTGTGGCAAATACTTCCTTGTATATTCAACCACCTTGTCTGGATCAATGTTGATGACCTTAAATACCTCTGAAACACAGAATAAAAAAATATGTATCTAGTAGATATAGTGAAAACAAGCATATGACAAAAACAAACTGTGCCATTAAAATGCCATTCATACTTTTTCTGGACAGTTCTCTCAGGTGGTCAATGCAGGCTTTGCTAAGATCATCTGGGATGAAGAGGTGTTTGCAGCACGGCAGCAATGTCCTGCACAGAGGATACTTTTTTTATTCTTCATGCAACACAATCAACATCATTTGCTTATAATTTTAGAGCAGAACATAGCAGGGGATCTGTGACACCTCCTATCTAAAGAAAATGAAAGGTACTATGAATGTATCATCACACATTTGATAATAGGTGTGGTTCCTACCTTGGAAATTCATTGCTGTCGATCAAAGCAATGTCCTCCTCCCTGTCTGTGAAAGATCTGAAAGAGCCATCGCTGAGTGGAAGCAGCTGAAGACCCTTGAGTTCTCCGTATTTTCCATCACTCAAAATGTACTCTAAAAGACAGAGCCTGTCATGTTTAGAGATGTTGTGCACACCGATCCTACGAAGAGTGTCCCTTAGGAAAGTTGGAGTCACATGTTTTAGGGTACTCAAGTGTGGGTAGGCTTCATTAATAGCTCTTGTGACACTCTCTGGTAGCGTCACAAGATTTTCTCCACAGGAAACCAAAGTCCTTTTAATGGCAGCCAGTATGTCATGGCTCGTTGGACCATTACATGGGAACAGAGCTTCTGATGGAGTGATGAACTTCCTTTCGTCTTTGGCAAGAGAGAGGACAGCCACGTTCTGCCTGAATAACTGACTAAGAACATCCAGAGCAATGGCATGCCACTTGTGACTGTGCTGTAGCCGGGCAAGATCAGGCCACAGATTGTATACGGAGGCGACAGGGAGCATAGACCGTTGTACAAGTTTGATGGCATCTTGAATGACCATGATATATGCCTGTGGGAGCACCTCCTTCATCAGCAGTTCATTCCACATAGCATGTTCATCATGTTTCTGGTCTTCCTCTTGCCACTTGATGTGTCGTCTGTTGTCTGTCAGACCAAAGCATGCGTTGACATAAACTGGGAGTCCAGTCTTGTTTGATTCATTGTTTGGGAGGGGGAGAAAGCAGCTTAGTCTACTCTCACTGCAGTCTCTTCTCTCACCACAAGGGAATGCCAAGTCAACTCGAGGGAAAAAGCTCAACTTCTCTGCCAGTGAATCAAGATTTTCTATGTTGCCCGCTTTCATGGTGCATGTTGTCACAAGCCACTTTGTTTCTTTCGGTGTGTTTGAGTTGAGGGAAATCACTTTGAACTTGGTCGAACCTGTAGTGATTGTCTCGTCCTCTGGTCCCAAAATGACATCTGTGGGGACTGATGATTTCACCTGAAGCCTGCGGTTAACAACGCCATCTATGCCAATATGTTTTAATGACACAGAGGTCACGTTTTTGAGGAACAGGAGGCTCAACTCTGCATCTGTGATGAAGCTATCAAACAGCTCCACCACCTTGACTGAGTCATAGAGATTATCTGAAATCTCTGATGCTTCATTGCGCAAAGGGAATCTGAAAATTGTCCCGATAAATTTCTGATAACCCATGACAACTTTTGACCATTCTTGTCCGCTTACAAGCGAAACTATGTCTCGAAAGGGTTGGAACTGATCGTGCATGGTCATCAGAGCTTCTTGGTGTTCTGTATCAGCCAAAGACCACAGAAAACCGGGATTCCTCTCTCCAAATATGTTTTCTTGGGGGTCCAATATGCCAAGGTAACCTGAACTGAATATGGTTGGCACATCTGTGAATAAAGTAAAAATATATATCTTATTAATTAACTACATATGTTGTCTAAAGATTAATACATAACATAGACAACAGACTATAAGGTGACAATAAGGTGAATGTGTGGCAATTGTACATATTTTCACCTGTTGTGTGATATACAGAGTTGAAGCCGATTCCAAACCTCCCGACTCTGTTTGGGTCATTGCGCTTGACACTCCTCCCTGCATTCTGAATTCCATCCCAGTCTTCTTCAGTGAATGCAGCATTGTTGTAGGCATAGAGGGAAGGACCTTTACAGGAAAAAAAAAAAGTTCCAACGAAACATATTTATGATGAGATTAGATTCATACATGTGTGATGCTCTCTGGTCTCTATAACTGTTTATTTTGTCACAGCATAAACTGAATCAGGAAGAAACACTTTAGAGGCTGAGGTTGTAAAAACATATGAAATGGGTGAACTACAACATATTACAACACTATATTGCTCCTATTGTCTCCTATAAACACATCCAGGAACTGGGGCGCCGAAAAGGAAATACATTTTACTACAGTCTCAAAACAATACAAAGGTGAATCTGTTATGGGAAATGAAAAATGAATTCCATTGTATTCAGAGTGCTCAGTTCTTCCCCTACTGTACATGTCAACTGTCATGTTGTTCCTCTTTCACAAATATGGTAATGATAGTCAAAAATACCATTAAAATGCATAATTGTATATAAAATAGCATCAAAAAATTTTGCCGCTGTGTGGGGGGCCCTGTAAAGATTCTTTTCATGGGGCCCAAAATCCCTAGCGTCGCCCCTGTCCAGGAACATATGGTTTAGCCTATTATGGAAACTTTAGCATGGTACTGCCACTTTATCAAGTGATCATGTTAACCAAGTTTTTGTCTGTTCACCAGTAAATAGGCCGTCAAGATCACAAATGAGAAAAAAGGTCTTGCCAACTTCATTGGATTATGGGTGGAAATTGATATGGAAACATGCACAAGTCCCTTGAGCACCATAGGGAATAGTAGAGCATTTTGCTGGAAGATTGGCAACCTGTGTAATCAGGCTACTTCCTATGTGCTACTGTTGTTGTTGTTGTTACTGTCTTTATATATTCATACAGTATTTCTATGGAATAATACATTATGACTGATGTTGATAACCACTCATAACACTGCTCTTTCCCAGCTACCCTACACACCTTGGTATTTTCCCAGTTCATCAGTCCAAAGGTTATCGGTCCCATAGCTCCTCTCATCATGGATGAAAACCACCTCTGTGGCTCCAGCATCATCTGCATTTTGAATCAGCTCCTGTTGACAAACAAAAACATAAACAGAGCTTAGCAGACCAAAGTTAACAGTCAAATATGTCCACATTCCTCTGGACTACCATCTCTGTGACAAGCTTCAAATATCCAGGCCACATTAATCAGCACAGTTAAAGCCCCTGCATACAGTACTATTTGTCCTCCATTCTGCCACTTTTAGATAGATAGATCAGACTTTTATTATTACACTCCAGGTCCATTTAAGACAAACAAACACACACATACACATTTAAAGGAGACAGTCATACCAGTGTTTCCACATGGCTGACTGGTATCTCACAGACCAGGATTGGACAACAGCATTAAGACAGAATTTTGTGTGTCATTCAGTCGACAGATGAATTTATACATCAATTTCCGCAACAGAGCATGAAATGTATTTACTCGCACTTGACAAACATATCTCACTCGCACTGCACCACCTAGGTTTTCCCATCAAAATTCGTAGGCAATCATTATAGGCAACCTGAAGTTTGCAAATGCTTGCCTTTTTGAATTTAACCGACAAGGGGGCGGTATAGAGACGGGTACAGAAAGCTCTGAAGAGATTAATTTTAACATAATCTGAAACCAGAAGAATTTGTGTAAAGTGTAAAGTTGTGGTTTCGCAACAGATCAATACAAGTCTGTGCCCCATAGAAGACCAAAACAGTTTGATTTCACCAGAAAGTTTCCTACATCAAATTCCACAGACATCCTGACACACATCCCATCTTTAACTGTATCTATTTACCCACAATGTTTTCAAATACATACAAATACATTCACCTGTTTTCTGTATTAAAAATTAAATTTTTAGCAGAATTAAAATATTGAGCCATCCTGGGCGGTGTTTAGCTCAGTTGGTAGAGCACCCGCCCCGTGTGTAGAGGCTATAGTCCTCGCTGTAGGCGGACCCGGTTTGAGTCCCTCGTCGGACGGCCCTATCCTGCGTGTCATTCCCCCCCTCTCTGCCTCCCATTTCCTGTCACACTCTGAACTGTCCTATCTAATAAAGGCATGAAAAGCCAAAAAAATATAAATAAATAAATATTGAGCCAACCTGCTTCTCATACCAAAAGACCAAGGGTGTAGACACAAGATCAAAAGCCTCATGCTATTAGAGGCTTTGTAATCAATTAGAAAATATGATTGTATTATGATCAGTATTTGACAAATGAGCACTGTACCAACCTTCAGAATTTGTCCACCATCTGGATATCGACGCAGAATATCTTTCAGGTAGTCAATGAAGGGTGGTGCTGTTTGCCCGAAGGACGTTCTAAGGATAAGCAGGAGTGAAAGAGTTAAAATTGAAATCAAACACTCAGGGTCAGATAAACGGTGCATATTTTACATTTGAATTCTTGAAGTTCTTTACTTGAAATCTGATCCTAGATACCAAGTGTTTCCTGGTTGACCACAGAAGAATGGGTTGGTTGAGTATAATGGACTCGTAACATAGCATTCCAGTGTATTCCTGTGACTTTCTAAGCCTTAAATGTCATATTAATGATTTAGTGATGCCAGTTCCGATTTTGAAGTCTGATAATTTGAGGCTCTTGTGGTGATCAGTATGTAGGCCTATGCAAAGACATGTTTGTAAAGCATCAAATATTTCATACATTTATTATTCTAAAGATTTAATATGGAATCTGCACTTGTTACTGTGACATAGGCCTACAATATCTCCATAAGCTCCACAGAGATTTTCAAAAAATATGTAATGTACATCTAGGCTGCCCTCTAGGCTGTCCCCTGGGGACAACAGGTTATGCTTTTTCTGAAGAAATCAGTGCTGTTACTCAGACACACTACTTCATTGCAAAACTCAGCATGTTACCCCAATGCCCTAAAATGAGGAACAAGAAATGCCGACATCCTGTGAAGAGTCAGTACACAGATGTGAAAAGGATGTGGGTTAAACTCACCGAGCATTTTTCTTCTTCTTTGAACTCATCCTTCTTGATTTGAGCACTGTAACAGAGTCAGAGCATTGTGACAAATGCACCACCACATCCATCACAATAACTGGCAATAACTCAACACTGTAAGACTCGGCACTTCTAACAAGACAAACAAGAATAACAAATAAGATAATTATTTAGAGTTATGATGAACACGTCACTCTGAAACTTAACCCAACTGAATATTCAACATGCCACCAGGTTCGCTGCTTTCCAGAAACTTAAAACGGGTCTTTCAGGTTTCATTGATAATTTTAATGAGTCACATAAAGTACTGTAGAAGAAACTGTCACTGTTTCTCCCCTGTGTGAAGCCACTGCTTTTGCAAAGGGGTCCTTGGAGTCTTCAGGAACTAATATTAGCAGTGTTTAGGCCTCTCGAGTCTGAAAGACTCAAATCTCTGATGCTTAGTTTCAAGCTGCTGGTTAATAAAGGCTTTCCCCCCCTCCCCAATACACCAGCCTGGGATGCAAGCAGGTGGAGAGGAGTCGGGTCATTCCATGAAAACTGTTAAATTTGGGCTTTGGAAATTTGAGTTTTTTGATCTCAACGTTTTTTGTTTTTTTTGTTTCATTGCATGAAGAACATGTAACACTTGCAAAAAAACATATTTTTCAAGCTCAGACACCCTTTTCTGACGGTCTTTTATCACATTAAAATCCCGAAATCAGAGTTTCTTTTTCCACCCCGTCACAGGACAAAGGTTAACAAATTGAACAGTAATTTTAGATTAAAATAAGACAAACAAAAAGTTATTCACTTCAGAAGTATTCTTTTTGTTCAAAAACACCAATAGTTTGTTTAAATTATTTTTTTTTAATCTTTTTTTTTTTGTTAAATCACACTGTGACGGGGTGGAATATATGTGTGACGGAGTGGAATATTGTGACGGGGTGGAATGGACAAAATTTAAGAACATACTGATAACACAGAACAAAGTGTTTAATTTGATGCTGGGGGAGGGAAATGTGAAAGTGATAGAGATTTAAATATTTTATACTAATTCAATATGAAGAACAGTGCCACTGATTCCACCCCGTCACTTTAGTGTGTGACGGGGTGGAATGTGACGGGGTGGAAAATCTAAAGCAATATGGCCGAAATCCTGGATGTGCTAAAAGCTAACACTGCAGTTAGCATGGAATTACATCGTAAAATTAAGGATTTATACAAATGTAATTTGAAATTTTGATTTAAAAATTGTTTTCCCCACTTTTTGTGTGTGACGGGGTGGATATGCTATGCTTAACGGAGAAGGTTTTGAAAGAAAAATTTACCCAAAATGTTCTAAAAGAAAAATCAGAACTCATCATTGTTTGCACTTCCCTCCTTCAAACTCTTGAATGATGTCACTCCCTGTTTCCTGTTTCCTTACAGGAAGTGTATTGCATTTTGGCGCAAAATTACATTGGTGTGACGGGGTGGAATATGAAATTGATGGACATGGAGAAATGATGCTATTTTAATAAAAAAATATGACATTTTAATATAATTAACATATTTCCTATTAAGAAGAAAGTATTTCTAACTATAAGAACAATAAATGTTTGAGATTTATTTGATGTTTTTTAAAGCAGATATCAGTGGAATGTTTTTGTTAATATAAGTCCTAAATAGTCCTATTTTCCGTCAGCAATCACTTACATGAAGTATTTCAGCCTAAACACGAGTCTCTCCGTCACTCTGCTCTGCTGTAACCCGAGGAGAAAATTTTCCTTGTGGGATACAAGTGTTATCTAATGAGGAGAGAGAACGGCATGAAGGGCTGTGTGTGCAGCCAAGGGATGCGCGTGAATGTGGTGACGTAGCACGAGGACCAATTGATGCCTGACAAGGGCGGGGGCTGCTAACTCATGGTGCGTTCAAAGAAACTCGTACTTTGTGTTTTTCCTTCCTGTGAAGTCATACCAGTTCGATCTGGTACGAGTTCACGGGTCGGAAGTTACGAGTGGCCGTTATAGGGAACTTTCACAGACAACAGGATGGTAAAAACACGAGCTACGGGTTACCTGGAACGCTACCAAGTCGTAGTTGTGACTTGAAGCTGTAACTTACGATTTCAAAAGCCTGCCTTGAACGCAGCATTAGCCGAAACGGCCGTGAAGCTGATATCTGCTTTAAGTTTTACATTAGCCTACATGAATGAGAAAAATGGTCAGAGCGGACATGAGAAAATGACTGTAGTTTAACACAAAAAGTTATATGTGCAAATTGTATATTTATTATTTACTTTTATTTTACCTCATGCTAGAAAGTAAACTTTAATTAATGGCTTCAGACACTGAAAGTATTACTGACAGTTTTATTATGCCTCCTATACCTCTTTGAATGTTGGGGACCCAAACTTAACAGTTTTCATGGAATGACCCAGTCACAGTCAGTAACAATACTTTGCAAGAGGTCAACCTCTTGACAGATATTGACTAGGTTCACATAGTATGGATTTTCACTCCTGAATGATCTGATTTTGATGTAGCTTTCTCATCTACCTAAAGCTTAAATCTGTTGTGTAAATATAACAGTAGGCTATATTGAGCACACACACAAAAAAAATCTTTATAACCCCTCCCTGCTGAATTAAGACAAAGTAGGCTAATAGACAGTGTAAATGTATGAATTAGATATAGCCTACATTATACAGAAATGAGGAAGAGGTTATAATAATTTATTCAAATGTCCCACTGATGGACCCCCTCGCAAATGAGATGGCACATCTCAAGGGGCTATCCTGTAAAATAAAGTCATAAAAGTCATAAATAAAGTCATTTAATCAATTAGGAAATTAACTTTTTTCTCAATACACTCCATTACATCACATACACAGCAGATTGATTTTGTAAAGGGACCAACGCCTACCTCAGTCATGTCAGTCCGGAGGGCCGCATCAGCTGTGCTCTTGTCAAGTTCAAAGAAAGAAATGATGCTGTATCAGTCGCGCTGCCAATAAAAGGCAGTTGGTGTCCAACCCCAACAACAGCACACCCATTCACATTTTCTTTCGTTTCCTTTGCAGACAAACAGCGAAACGAAACTTAAACTGGCACCAAAACATGATATCTGTCCGGATGGTTTCCTCTCAACTCTCCGATGAAACGAAACTATTCTTAACGACAGGAAGGACTTTGAGCTTTTCACAACGACAGTCTTAACCTCGAAAATATGAACCGTGACAACAGCCTATACTTCCTTAGTTATGTTCCACATTCACTTTATTTGCTGTATTTCCTGTATTCATCCCCACATATTCCCCTGCCGTGTCTGACAGTTACTCCGCCGCTCGCTAGATGATGCTGCAGCCTCTTTGTGTTGCGATGCCGAGCGGCCGCAGGACGTGAACGTCTCCCGTCTCCTTCTGCCTCTGTTATTGTGACGTTTACCTGCGCTCGTGCCATAATAATCTCAATACACAGACATATTTTCTCGATAAGAATGAACACGGTATGTATGTGTGTGATTTATTTTGTCTGCCGTGACTCGCGTCACAGAACAGGCTCATCGTTTAGGGTGACGCAGGGCCTATAATACAGCTGAGTACTGCCCGTGTGTTTATGTAAATTTCCACATTTGCATGCCGATGATGAGGATGGTAAATGTTAGTTCAACAGCCGACGCGCGGTCAGATTGGTTTTCATACATTGCTGCTGTGCGCTGCGCTGCGGTGTCAGCAACGAGGAAGTCAGTGATTTAGCTTTATACTGTATCACAGTGATAGAGCTGATGGGCTAATGGGCGTGGAGGCAGACGTGGGTGTGCCGTGTGCTGTCCATGTCCTCCCTCACTTTCATCACCGTTAACTACAACAAACACTGTGTGTCGCTTTCAGGTGTCTCTATGATGTGCCAGAGAATGACCCCCCCTCCTCCACTATGGTTGTAGACAGCACTATGCTGGATAAAACCAGTGATAAAGGCCAACAGACTGGGAACTGCTCAAACTGTGGGTGTGGTTTCAACCTACCACCTCCTGATCCTGACCCCAATCCAACCAGCGCCTCATCTCCTCCTAAACAGCAACCATCCAAGTGTCCCTCCTGTCAGGCTGGCAGCAGCCTCCCTAATGGTCGACGGCCACATCGGCGCATCAGATTGGACCCTCACAGCTGCAGCGTTTGCAATAAAACCTTCATCTCCTCCGCCCACCTGGCCCTTCACCTGACCACTCACGGCAAAGAGAGGAAGTTCAAATGCAGCACCTGCGGCAAGTACTTTCATCAGTCAGCCCACCTGATGGCACACAAGGCGATCCACAGTGGGGACAGGCCGTTTAAATGCCCCGAGTGTGGCAAGACTTTCGGCCGGGCCTCCCATCTGAAGACCCACCGCCGGCTCCACACAGGGGAGAAACCCTTCAAGTGCACCCACTGTGACAAGTCGTTCACCCAGAAGGCCGGGCTCCTGGCGCACGTTCGTCTCCACACATGGGAGCGGCCGTACAAGTGTGAGAAATGTGGTGAGGGTTTTCGCTCTTTGTCTCTCCTACTGTCTCACAAGGCTAAAGAGTCTTCTGGTCAGGCCAAACCAGTGTCTGCACCTCCACCTCCACCTGCACCTGCACCAAACCAGACCCAGAAAACACAGGACAGCCCAGATGATCTGAAGTGTGGCGTCTGCTGCAGGACCTTTGTTCGATCATCATACATCAGGCTGCAGATTCGCCTCAAGAAAGGACTGCGACCGTATCACTGCAAAGTGTGCAACAAGACTTTTGTCAAACTGAACACGTTTGTAAACCATTGTGATAAACACTTGAGGCAGAAAAAGGACAAAAGCAAGCAGGTCAAAGTCAAAGTTGTTAAACCTCCCTTATTTGTTCCACTCTCCAGGCCTCCTTCTCCTGAATCCATCGCTGCCCAGCCTGTATCGTCAGAGGTCAACACGCGCTCCAGATCGAAAGCAAAGAGTAAAACAGAGCAATGACAAAGGAGTGCATCCACTGACACACAAAAAAATGACTTTAATCAAGAAATGTGTTTTAACAGTTCTGCCACTGCACAGGGTAACAAATGCAGGAGAGTAGTGTCAAGTCCTCATAACAGTCCCAAAATGCTTTGCGTTTTAAATCAAATGCGAGTTTACTAATTGTACAGTTATTTTATTGAGAATTCTTAATTTTACTGTGGACAATTCATTATCATTGTTAAGTTAATTTTAATGTATACTTAAGCACTTAAGCCTGATTGACATTTCAGTGACATCAAAACTGACTCTAATCTTTAAATCTAATCTAATCTGGTTAACATTTCTTTTTTTTTAATCCACACTTTTGGCATGTATAGCACTTTACAGATAATGCAAAATAAATGTCTGATGTGGAAGTTTATGCACATACAATAAAAACGAACACTAAAACATAGTGTGGTCTACTTGTTGCACCTGAGAGTACAAATACTGAAACTGTTTGTTTCAGTTGTCAAGCACTGACATAGGACTGTCTTCTGTAAAACCCACTTTCCCCACTGAGCCCAATAAGCATTTAAGTTTAAGTTACAGTGGTGCTCCACAGTTCATTCTAGGCACGTCATTAATCACGGTTTGATGAATCACCTGGGCCTGTAGTTATCCAGGGAACAACGGTGCAACTACTCGTCTAGATGAGGTTTCTTTGACCGCCACGTTCATGAATGACGCACTTTATTACAGGTCAGCTGCAGCTCACAGCCGATCCCTCCCTGATCCTTAACTTAACAGAGGTTGTGTTAGAGTTGTTTCCTGTGAATCTCCACCGCTGATAGCAGGACTGTCACCTCCACATGGGGAAACTCTTTGTCCCGACCTATGGACGCAGACACAAAGAAGGACATTGAAGGTAGACAGAGTTTGTGTAAGTTAGTCACATTTGCATGGAAAAACTAACAACAAAATGATGACAAATCAATCATATGAGGTAAGCATAGTGAAGATTTGGTATTTGCCTGGCAGTTGTCTGTTTCCTCTGGGCTATTGTTAATGTTCCAGTGCAGGGTAACAGTCATGTGGCGTCTCCAGACGGGGTTCCTGTGCAGGACAATCGTTCCACTGATCAAGTCTCCGGCACACACGCTGACCGGGCTGTCTAGCATGAACAGAGTCTGCTTCCAGTGTGTTGGCCTGAGGAAAAAAAACTGTACTTAATGTTGTAAAATACACTTTTGCAGAATAGCATCTGCACAACAGACTTTTTTATATTTTGTACTCAGAGTTGGGTCCGGTGTTGAGCTCCACTGTTGCGCCCCCTGTCTCTAGGCTCTGGAACTGAACGGTGAACCAGGCAGTGAATCCATGGAAAATACCAGACTTTTCCACACAGAATTGAAACTGACCCTTTATTTCCTGAGAAATGAAACCACACAACCTTAGTCACAATATCCAAGGGGTAAGGTGGGGTAGAGCAATTTCTAATGATGAATCACACAGCACCTCTAGGTCTTTGACTTGCAGAGTGTACATATCCAGGCTGATCACGTCACAGGGAGAGCTGAGGCAGTCACTGGGATCAATGAGGTGACTGAACTTGGGTTTGGCGAAGAACTCCTGCTGTGCCAAAGACCTACAGAGAAAATGACAAACAGTACTTAATCTCTTATGAGAAAACAAAGTTAAAGAATAGGTATTCAACAGTGATAGAATTCTATGCGTTTATTCCCAAGTAAGTTTGAACATAACTAACTTGGTCTGTGCTGAATTGGTGAGGAGCATACATTATGAACCTGAATGAATTTAGGGAGAGATGACATGAGCCAATGACATTCAATAGATTATCTTACCAATGTACAACTGCAATCTGTACTAAAATCTGCTGAGTAGTAGCTCTTACTGCAGAGGGGTGAAGTCCAGGCCATAGGGACGCTCCCAGAAGGCCATTTTCTCTGCATAATAGCTGTTAGCCTGACATGGCACGAGGGCAAGGGCCCCGGATGAGGGCCACATTACACCACCTTCTCTCAGCCAACGGTCCCGGGCCACCAGCACTGACTCCACCATGAACTCAAACTAGACCAGAGGGAGGCGA
Organism: Trachurus trachurus; assembly: GCF_905171665.1. Taxonomy (NCBI): domain Eukaryota; kingdom Metazoa; phylum Chordata; class Actinopteri; order Carangiformes; family Carangidae; genus Trachurus; species Trachurus trachurus. Next base: position 14,070,966 of record NC_139899.1, on the reverse strand, counting down.
CAAAGAAACACAGCACAGAGCACACAAACTGCTGAGAGTGCATGATTGGATGCAATAAAAACTAATGGCACTGACATAAAGCCTCCGGAGTACAAATATTTAAATATCTTGACACTGTTATTCATCAGTGGAAGTAAAAGTATCAGCAGTGTCATGATTACCAACAGGCAGTTGCCCATCCACTCAGACACCAGGACGTCCACCTGCTCAGGCAGCTCGATCTCCTCAGCTCTGCCCTGCAGGACCGTGACCACCTCATCACATTCATTCTGCTTCACCAGCTGTCTGGTATACTCCGCCATGGAGCTCGCCTCCACAGCATACACCTGCAACACCACAGGTTAACTTGCACACATTATACACCATGATGTTTTGTAGCAACACTCCTTGTCCAGCAGATGGAAGTATAGGTTCACTAAAGTTAAAAATATGAATTATACTTATGAATTCTGGGTCATTTCCTGTCTCATATCTCAATCTTTGTTGTGAATTTGAGTACATGGAAACTTAGAACGAGTCCGAGCTTGCAGTAAAACACACTAAAACACCTTATTATCTATGACCATGTATACATTTGTGGTAGATGCACATGTAGACAGTTCAAGTTGATTACCACTGAGGGCTGTGCCAGCTGAGCACAGAACAGGCTGATGATGCCGGTTCCACAGCCGAGGTCCATCACCACCTTACTCGCCAGAGAAGCACTGTTGCTGAGAATAACCTGTCGGTACGCTTCAGTGCGACTCTTGTCTGACAGCATCTCCAAGTGAAGCCTCTGCAACATGAGATAAAATGAATTAAATACAATAAGTGACACCATTTGTTGAAGTATGTAAAGAACAGTCTTACATTTCAACATGCAACAACTCAAGACATATTTTCATCATGACCGTATTGATGTTTTTGCAGTTCTTTTATGTCGGAATCAAAAGGGTTTTATATCAAATAAAGATAACTTTATGAATTGATTATTACAAATAAATGCAGGCAAAATATAAAAAGAATATGAAATTTCAAAATAAAGTGTAATGAAAAGTGGCACAAAAGTGTTCATTGGGAGAAATTATGTTGTGAAATCAAAACAGAAATATAATTTCCTGTAACCAAATGACTAAAGCACACACTCACACACACACAAAAAGATTTTCATGGTTATAATATCCATGGTTGAGGCAGACGGCTGCCCACCCCAAGCCTAGTTCTGCCTTTTAACAAGAAGTGACTTTCTCATGGTGAGAATTATTGGGTCGCTGTAATCAACCTTGTAATGAGCTGCTCTATTGAAAAAGTGCCTTTGGATAACTTCTGTTGTGATTTGGTGCCATTTCAAAGAATTGCTTGATTTGACATGGTTAACTATTTATAATGGCTTATTGGTTTATACTTATTAGGTTAATTTCGGTAGAGGATGACAATTTTAGATTGTGATGATTGGATATCGACCACGGCAAACCACTAAAGAGGATCCACATGAACAATTATCAGTTTCCTTATATAAAGCTTCCAGCTGCTGTTTCGATGTGTGGTACATTCAAGGAAACACTGATATAAAAAGTGCACATGTGATGCAGATGTGTTGTGAATCTAGATGTCCTGAAACACAGCACAGCTGTAACTTCTGTGTTTACTGTAGCACTCTGGTGAGATCCAGGTGTCTGCTTTTTTTTTTTTTTTTTTTTTTTTTTTTTTTTTACATATACAGCTACATGCATGGCTGCACTGAGAGATGCAAATGAGTGAAGGCTTCCATGGCACACTTTCACTTGTTGCTCTGAGACATGCAGAGTAATATTTTGTATAGTACTTGAAAGTTCCTCACCAGTGTCCCATAACTGCCAAAGTATTCCTCATCCTGCCATGGGTCGTCAAGGGAGGCGTCCTCTTCTTCCTCCTCCTCCTCAGCAGCAGCAGCAGCACCTGTGCGCAGGTAGCTGGCAGGGACATAACCCCTGACCCCCCGCAGCTCTGCCCACCACCAGTCAGGGGAGGGCTTGGCGTGCACGAGCAGTTTGTCCCCTCTGCTGAAACAAAGCTGCGGGACAAAAGCCAAACATATACACATTGCTAAATGCCCCAACTTGGACCTCTCTGGTTATAAGAGTGCAGTTATTATCATGCTGCTGGAGGTCTGTGTGGGACGCTGTTACCTGGTCGCCACCAACTCCAGAGAAATCGGAGCGAGCAAAGCACTCTGTGGGAGATGCGTCGTCCTCGTCCTCTTTCTCTGCCTGCACGTCGGACATTTCAAGTAACGTTTCAAATCTTTACCACGAGAGCACACACACACACACACACACACTGTAAGTTAAAGTGTGAAATGAGTGCTGGAAACATAATCACAACATTTCATATGGCGCGAGTGCACCAACGCTTCCTGTGTTGACGTCAGATTAAGTTACTGTGCCTTCACTTGCCGTCGGATTTTCAACCGTCACTGGGTAGTTATTGTACAACGCCAGTAACGTATGGCAGTTATTATGCATAATGTTAAATAGATCCTATCTATGTATATTTCTTGTGACATCGAATCGACGTTTTGTATTATTTAATCATGCATCTTGCAGTTAGGGAAAGCACGTTATGGAGTTGGCTCAGATTCAATTTGCCACCGTATAGGCTAACTACTACGTCACGTGTGTCATTTTGTTATTGGAAGAAATATCTACTTTTTTTTTTTTTTTCCTTCTTCATTTTCTAATCAAAGCATCGAAACACACACTTTAAGTTAAAATTTGTCAAATTGACTTCGGAAACAAGGAATTTCCGAGGAGCCCCTGAAGGCAGCATCACGTTGTGCAATTGAGTGCAGAAACAACTTTTACGGCTCCTCAGATTTACCAAAGACTGTCAGTCTTTAGTCTGGGACTGTGAAAATCGTTTGGTGTAAACCCAAGACCTTTTTGGATCAGTATTACTATTATTATTCAATTTTTTTTTTTTTTACAGTCTATGGTATTACCCCTGTTTTGAGAAACCTTACTGCTCTTATTTGTATTGAAATTTATATTTATAAAGCGGGACAATCTACATCATTTATATTTATTATTTTATAATTATATATTTTTAGTTTATATGGACCAGTAGCCTAATCAAGATTTAGGCATTCATATATTCATCAAAGTTAACCATCAGCCCAAGTTAAGTTATCCAGCTCCCATCCCCTCTCTCTGGATCATCAAAATACTCATTTGCTGTGTTTACGTTCCATCTATTTGAACAATATCTTTTTGTGCATGAACAAGGTATTTTGACACTGGTTGTTTTGTGTTGAGTAAATTCAATGAGGGCACATTACACATCATATAAACAGTACAAAATATTATTTTTTTTATTACAAAGTAATACAACAATGAACAAACAATATAACTCCATAAAATAATATCAGCTGACTCTCAATCTGACAGCCATCACATTGTACACATTTCTTTTTGACTCAGTATAGAGTGTTTGAAGGATTCGGTGCAGTCCTTGTTTGTTACTGTTCAATGTGATGCCTTTGTGGAGTTTTTTCAGAAGCAGGTCACACATCACTGGTCAGAAGTTTCAGTTGTCTGTTTTTGACTTGAGGAAGGGCTTGTGCAGCACATCGTAGAGTCGTCTCGCCTGTGTGCACAAAATCAAGGCAGTAATTCAACAAATGTTCCATGTACCATCCATATATTCATATCCTGGTGAGTATTTATTTACCTTTTGTGGTCCAAGGCCGGGACAGAGAACCAAGTCCTCCTTAGACGCACTGATGATTCCTTCTACAGACTGTAAGAAAAATAAATGAATACAAAAATCATCATCTGAGAGCATTGACCACAATATGAGAACATCTATAAATTAAATCAAGTGTAATGAAACTACTCACTGTGAAAGTAGACAGCAAGGTAATGGCATCAGTTTTGTTTATAGATTTAACAGTGGTGAGGCAGTCTGAAACCTAAAAAAAGAAAATTAAATAAAAAAAATTAATGTATCATCAAAATTAACCTACTTGAGCACACAGCAAAACTTTGGAAGATTATTTTCTTCCAACTGCATCATATTACTTAAATCTGTGTCATATATTAAAATAATAACCCACTTTTCTGATTTGGCAAAATTATCGCATTGAAAAGAGAAAATAATAAATCCACCAACCTTTGATAGATAGTTCTTTTCAACTTGCTCCTTCAGTAGGTCTGCAGGTTTCTTTTCATATGACTTATATGTTTCTAGGTAACGTCCTCCCTCCTCTGGGCTGTCAAATCAACATACAGACATTTAAAACAATCTACAGTCCCTTCTATGTCTGTGTCCTTCTTGGCAATGACTGTTTGACTGTGTTCACTGTTCTTACCTGTTTTCTAATATTTTCTGTTATAAAGGTAAAGGTAAAGGTACTTTATTTGTCACATATACAGCTAGTACAGTGAAATTCTGGCTGTAAACTCTTGTTCTCCTTTGCTGTATTTGTTCTCTCGACACCATTGTAAATGAGGACCTTCCTCAATGGTCTTCGAGAATAAATAAAGTTATAAATAAATCTGTTGTCCTACCTCCAAGCCAAGATGAGTGTGCAGTCGGCCATGATGCAGATGCGAGCCAGCTCCTTCAATGCATGATGGGGATCCTCCTGAGATGAAAAACCATAAATAATTATGATTTTTTTAATTAATTAATACGACTCATCAATGTGAAGGTCAGTGTGGCACAGCACTTTTTACACTTACCACATCTACCTGAACCAGTAACACCCGCAGGGTGAAAGTCTGTCCAAGCTGCTTCAAACGGTCATGGATGTAGTTGGGGTTGAGATTGTGATACCTCAGACTTGGAGCCAAACCCAAAAGCAATATTAAAACAAAACAGAACACACAAGAGTAAGATAGCATATGAAAAATGTGTTTAGGCTTAGATCAGGTGTAAAGCACAAACTGTTTAGCCTACTTCTTGATCTACATATTTATATACACTATATTCAAGGGACCAAAACCCACCTAAGGAAGAGAGCACACGTTGTCTGTCCCAGCACATAGTCTGGTACAACATCTCCAAACTCCCATGGGACGCTCCTTACAAACTTCAGAATAGGATTTCCCCTCTGAATCAGTGCAAACAAGTGTAATGTTAGATTTACCACAGAGGAAACCAAATGACAAAAATGAAAACAGTTTTGTTTCATTGCAGATACAACATTAAGTGTCTGACCCTGGGAAGTAACTAAAAATCTAATTTCCTGGTAATTTGCGCTTGACTAGAAATAAACAATAATTCTGAGACCTGTCGAGGACTGACAACGATGCTGCTCCCGGACCCCACCGGTTTAGGACCTGGGCAGAGTCTTGCGTCTGAGTGAGCCTCTTTCAGGTCTGTGCCAGCCACCTGCGTCTGCCCACTCTCCTGAACCCCCTCAGATCCATGTTCAGCCCCTTTAGTGGAGCCCTGAACCGTTTCACATCTTGCTGTGGCAGAAGATCCTGAACTAGCCTCGGTTTGTTTCAGACTGGCAGATCCGTCGCCCTCAGGCCTGGGCAGGTTGGGGGTCTCCTTTCTTTGAGGAGATTCAGCCACATTGCTTTTACTCTGGACGATGTATTCTGCATAAGACAGGGGCTGGTCCACTGATCCAGGAGCAGGATTGGCTGATGATGCATATGAGGCTGATGCAGTTTGTCCCGCTTTCGTTGAGGACACAAACTGCGGCTTTGGCTGGGAAACAACAATGAATGAAATCATGTGAGACAACCACTCAGGTCAACCCGCTCATGGCTAAGCTAAGTTAGATACCAGCCATGAGAAGTTGGCGTTAAATTCGGCAAAAATACTGACCGGTGTTCTTTCTTTCGTGAAAGCAGAATCGTCCAGGTCGATGTTAAACCTCTTCTTCATGTCACTCGGCTAATAAAGGCTTCTCAACTAAACACATGCTACTCACTAGTGACACTTTTCGTTATCGTCTCTCACTGACAACAACTCAAACAGGGCAACAAGGACACTTCCGGTTCGTATCCTTCAGAATAAAAGCATCATCTCCACGAACATTTGCAGGGCAGCACCATACAGTCTATGCAGGACACTCAGAAAGAATCTGCACCAAGCACTAACTTGTGTCATAATAAAGTTTTAACGACAGGGAGTACAATTATTTTGTTTGAAAATAACTTAGGTATACTCCTTAAAAAACAGCACAGGTAGTCTACATTTATATTCTAAAAACAATTACACAAAAGAAAAACACTAGGCCTATTTATTAAATAAAACAAACAAAAAAGTAAAATTATTGCACACAAATAAAAGACTAGTTAAGAGTCAAGGATAAACTAAGCAACTGAATACAATTTAAAAGCTCTGAGGTTTCTGTAACATGAGCTGCAATACCGTCTAACTTTTAAACTCAAATGTCATTGCTGTAGGCAATAAGATGTTACCTGATTTAGAGATAATCAAGTGGTTGGCACCACCTGTCAAAAGATACACATGGGCACTATAGGCTATGACTCAATTAAAATAAGTTCAGCCAGACAGGGTAAAAGAGAGAACAGAAATGACGTTGCCTGCTGTCATACAGCATGAAGCTACCTCTCTAAATTAAGTTGCAGCGTTACTGCCTGTGGGAATACATCAACAATAAAATGTGAGTGCTGCAATGTAAAGTCAATTTAGTTGTCAATTCTGTGACTAAAAAGAATAAAATGAACAGCTGGGGCAGTTGAGATTTTTCAGACTTTTCTTCCCTCCCACTTTTCTTTTCCCTTTTCAAATAGCCTTTATATGCTGTCTTTTATGGCCGAGGCTAGTTAGCCATTTAAACTATAACTGGCTAGAACTGATTGAGAACATTTTCTTTTTTTCTATGTGAACCACATAAGTGGAATAAAATATAACTTTTTTCAAGCGGTGTGCAACAGAAGGCCTGAGTAACAAATAGGAAAGGGGAAAAGAAGAAATAGCCTACCTTTTCAACAGCGTGCATAGCATGAAAAAAAGAGAAAATAAATAAACAAGAAAATGGATAATCGAAGGTGCATCGACAACAACAACAAGCAGAGTTGATCACACTGTGGTGAAGTTTGCCCATGGGTGTATTACATTTTTATTACTTGCTTTTTCCTTAGTTTGCGGCCATGGAGTGGGGTTGCCGGGGAGACCGTGACGCCGCCATTCAAACTGCGCAGCATGGCATGTTGGGAAATCTTTCCTCATCATGGCGGACCAGTCAGTTGGCTAACAGTGACGGTTAGCACTCTCGGTGATTGTTTAGTCCCGCACACTCCAGGACCGCAGCCATTGGTGTTTTTTGAACGGACACTGCAGCCACCGAACATAACCTGGGTAATTATATGCTACACAACGGACTGCCTTGAAGAGCGAACGAACTTGTTTTGCTGAGAGAAGTAGCAGCTAAAACTAGCTATTTAAATAGCTACGAGCGTGCTAACTTAGCCTAGCAACAGTCTGTTGAGGCCGCGTTGTGCGGGCGGCATGTTTGGCTCCTCCAGCTTATAAATTGTCCAACGGGTAGGCTTTGCACAACAGTTTGCCGTTAATTGAGCAGCTATCTAATAAAAACACCAAGTGACGGTTAACGCAACCTTTCGTTGGCTTAGCTCGTGTCCACGGCGTTGCTCTTTGAATGGACGGTAGCGCTAGCTGCGGCAGCGCAGTGCAGGCCCAATGCTGTTTGGCGTTATCTAACGTTTTAATGAACTATTTGTTGTTGCCTAAAACTTTTGTACTCGGCTTGCCTCCGTACCACATCTGGTCGGTATGTAAATGATGCATCTTGTGTGTTATTTACCACCGTGATATTAGTATCAGAAGACAGAAGAGCTAAATTCATTAACGTTTCATGGCATCTAAAATAACATGTTGGCAGCCATACGCTTGATGGTTAGCTTTAGCTTGAATTGAAGCGACAACGTATCAGTTATATGTTTCGACAAACGCTGCATAATCCTGGATGTTGGTATCTAGTATCCATACTATTATCGTATCGTTGTTTAAGGATCAGTTATTGTCGTTTACAGTAGGGCTGTAGTTTCGGGAAATGAAGGCTGTGGATGTTGTGAATGCAATGTGCGGGAGACTGTGGCTCCATGACCCATGTTTGAAAACAGCAGTAGTCCGTCACATGTTGGTGTGTAAAGTGGCATCGCTAATGTTGATTGCGATAAAGCTTTGCGATTGTAAGACGACTAGTTGCTTCAGACAAAGCTGGGGTTTGTTTTTATTTTGTTTATTTCTAGAAAGAAGCAATATCGTAATAATAAAACAAACCAGATCTGCATACGTACTGGGCTCCGTGCCAACAGCAAACCCAAATTATGATGAGTAAGATGTCTTTGAGACTAGATCAATTCTGGGTTTGGAGTATAAACTAAATTTATAACTTTGTCTGCACTCGCAATACTCATTTTATTCAATGGAGGGACAGTAAGCTTTGTTAGAGTAGAAGGGGGTCTGATTGTATTGTTTAGCTAGTCGTTTTCCCACGCGCCTCGTGTTTACTTAATGTAGGCTAATCTTTCTAGATCGTCTGAACGTGAAAAGTGTTTTAACATATTGTAAATTGCAAAGAGTATACAGTCACTCTGTTATCTTCTCAGCTACGGCATTCTGTAGGTTTTTCTAAGATCATGGCTTATTGTGTGTTTAGAGGCCAGTTGTTTTGGTTACCCTACAACTGAGTTGTAGTGGACTAGAAATAAAAATGCTTATTGTGAGACTGTAGTATGTACAGTAATTGGGGCAATTCAATATCACATCAGCCAAAAGGTGCTCCTGTGATATCAGTATTGATCACCTGTTTTTTTAATTGTGTAGTGAAGGAGATCTGGTTTGTCAGGGACACAAAGTGAAGCAGTAGTTCACTGGAGTTCACAGATAGTTCAACCCTTTTTGTTATGATGCATTTTTTTCGATTTCTGGACCCCCTTACAGCAAACATTGGAAATGGATCATGAAACAGATCCAAAACTGATCCTGTGTGGAGGCATTATACAGAGGAGGTTCATTCAGCAGCACTCTTGAAAACAGACTTTCAGTGATTCTTACACTCATGAAGACTTTAATGTTTCATTCAAATTGTTTTTGAAAGGTGTTGATTCAGCTTGGCATTCATTTTGGATGTTGTAGTTTTAGGTACTGTTGGCCATACCTGATCATGAGAGGTGTTTAAAATATTTTATCCACTGCATGTAGGCTATAACTTAAGATGTAAACAAGTATCTATATAGACACATTGATGCACCAGACAAAAGGGATACCGATTATTATTATTATTATTATTATTATTATTATTATTATTATTATGATGATGATGAAGTTCCTTAGTACCCTTCCTCTCCTTTTATGTACATTACATAAGACGATGTTAGTACTTCTTGATGTAATCAAGATGGTGTTACTTCCATTTTGCCATAGCATGGCATTGAAATGGTGAGTTACAGTACCTCTGTTTCCCTCCTTAGTGTTGAGCGAGGGAGCAGCACACCAGTGACTTTACGAGGAAGAAATCAGCTGTACTGGCACAATGGAATGTGCAGTGGACATCCCATCAGGTGAGTGCTGGGTGGTACTCGGCTATCTATGTCATTAATATGTTTCTCTTCAGCTGCATTTTTGACCTTTTAGAAGCTCCATGTTGGACAATAGTCACTGTACATGCATAAATAGCACATATATTTATAATGTGTAGTTTGTGATATGAATACTTACTTTATTATTCTCCAAAAGGAAATTTGTTATACAAATTATGTATGCTGGTAAGCGAATCACCGTATCATGTTCATTACCAAAAGCCTAAAGGTCAAGCAAAATTAAATTCAGTAAATTAAAGTGCAATTAATTGGTTTAAAACATACCATGTATTCTGCCATATACTTGTGAAATCTGAAACTGGGTGCCCTCTGCAGGTGAGGATGAGGCACCAGAGAAAGATGACTTGAATGCCAAGGAAATGAATGAGCCACCTCATAAGAAAAACAAGAAGCACAAGAAACACAAGAGCAAGAAGAAGAAGAGAAAGAGAAAGGGGGAAAAAGAGAGCAGTTCAGAGTCTGGCGCCGAGTCTGATGTTGAACCACAACCTCCACCAAGACCTGTCCGAACCACCAGAGCCAGGTGAGAAAAGCTTCAAAGGATATAATTACCAGTACCAGTAAACCAAATGGAGTATCGTCTGAGGTGTGATTGATAAATCAAAATGATCTTCCTTACATTTCGAGATTCAAATTGTGTAGCAAAGTAAGATATGAAAAAGTAACCACATTTTGTATCACAGTGTTTCTGATTCTTGTTTCTAGTATATTTCTAGTCATATCTATTGCTGTTCAGATCTCATATTTAAGCTGTGCCCAGGAGTTTTGAACATAAATCAATATTTCAACAAAAGAAGTCAATAATATGTAAAATGTGTCCCGTAACTCCTTATTTATGACAGATTAAACTACACAAATGTACATGTCGTAATATCGCATATGTTATCTACCGCTCTATTGATTGATTTTTTGCTGGCTTCGCTGTAAACAAATGCACGTGGCCAGGACAAGGGTTAACAAAACAGCGGAAAAGCGACCGGGCTTATGTAGTTCCTCTTTAACAGATTGGAGTAGAAACATGGGGTGCCGGAGGCACGAGGCACAAAGCTACATGTTGACAGAGATGTAATTGTCCAGAATTTGGTTAAAAAGTTTTATTTCTACGTCATCTTGGACATTTGTCTTGAGAAATACCATGAAGTTCTACTGAGTGGAGTTTTATGCTTACCTTTAACAAGATTCTGTACATTACCCAAATTAAAAAGTGTAAATGAACTTTTTCTTGTGTTTATAGTGCCCGACTGGCTGCAGCTGCTGGAGCTGGAGAACATGCTGGGCTAAAAGAGGAAGGTAAAAAGGATGTTATTACAGGTAGGAATTCCTCACACATAAACAGATCATTTTGCTCACAAAGCAGGAAGTGATTTTTTTTTCTCTCCAAGTTATTATTTTTTTAAATATTTTTTTCTAATCTTAGATCGTGTGGACACAGAAGGTGATTCAAAATCCAAAAAACACAAAAGACATGCTGCCAAGAAGAAGAAAAAGAAGAAGAAGAAAGATGAAAAGCAGGAAAAGAAATCTCCATCTCGCTCCCCATCTGAAAGCAGTTCAGCTTCAGGTTCCGAGTCTGAAGGTGAAGGAGGTAAAGGAGCTGCAGATGGCAAATACTCTCCGGCTGGAGCATCTGACTTGCAAGAACCTGTTTCCAAACTGGGTTCAAAAAGCAAACGTGGAGAGGAGAAGGGGGTTCCCGTTGTCACGCAGAAACCTGCACCGCTTGGAGTGAAGAAAGAGATTTCAAATACAGATGTGCCCCCAATGGAAGGGAAGGGCAGTAACACCAATGGATCTGAAAACATAATGAGGTCGCCCTCTGCAGCTCTGGACGAGATGACACAGACAGCGACAGTTAGGGTTAAGACAGAGGGTAGTCATGGAGAAGGTGCGTTCAGCCATGCCCAGGAACTGCCTGACATCATCCCTAAACAGGAAGGTGCTACCCCAAGAGATGACTCGGGCGTAAAAGATCAGGCCAATTCAGTTCAGAGAGCCAAGGCTAAGGAATGTGATGCATCCAGGTCTAGGTCTCCCTCCCCTTCCAGGGCTCTGGACATTAAGAGGTCTGGTTCAAGTCATAGTCGGTCCCCGACATCTAGTCCCAGTAGACAGCAGTCTGGTGATCAAACAGCAACAACAATGAGAGAACAGCCCAGAACCCATTCCAAATCACCTTCAAAGGGAAAACGCTCTACAACCCCTCCAAAGAGTCGGCAGCTTTCCCGCTCTCGGTCCCGCTCTCAGTCTCCTAAACCTAGAAGGAAGTTGCGTTCTCCATCACCCAAATCTCCTAAGAGAGGTAGCTGTCAATCTCGGTCCACCTCTCGCTCACCCACCCCCAAGAAGAAGGCAAAGTCACCTAAGAAGTCCAAGTCTCCTAAACGTCGGAGAAGTTCTTTGTCGGTCTCTCCTAAACGTCGCAGGGGTTCCCCCTCTCCTAAAAGAAAGGTGTCCCGATCACCTAAACGTAGTGGGCGCAGGTCCCCCTCTCTGTCTCGCTCCCCAAGGAGAAGTCGGAGGTCAAAGTCACGTTCCCGTGGTCCCGCAAGGCGCTCAAGGACCCGCTCACCCAGACGAGGTGGTGCAGTTGGCAGGCGATCGCGGTCACACTCTGTCACTAGGAACCGTCGCTCCACCTCCAGATCTAGACGTGTCGTTCGTCGTTCCAGGTCACGTACACCGGCGAGACGTGCAGGAGGCAGACGTTCCAGGAGTCGATCCTTGTCACGGCGTAGGAGGTCACCACCCCCTAGATCCCGCCGTTCACGCTCCCGATCAATTCGCAGGAGCAGACGGACTCGATCCCGTTCTGTTGTGGTCCTGAAGCGCGGCCGTCGCTCCAGGTCTAGAACACCTCCCTCCCGACGACGGTCTAAATCCAGGTCGCCAGTCAGAAAGCGCTCTCGTTCACCTGCCAGGAGAAGTCGTTCTCCACCAAGGGTATCCAAGCGCTCCAAATCCCGCTCGCTGTCACGAAGGCAGCGGTCAAAGTCACACTCACCACTACCTGGGAAAATGAGGTCCAAATCTCCAAAGAAGAGTGGAAGACGGTCCAAATCTAAATCTGTCTCTGCAGGCTTGAACAGATCAAAGTCCAGGTCCAGGTCTGAGTCAAGCGATGGGCGGTCTGGCAGCTCCTCCCCAGCTCAATCTGCATCTTCCTCTCCTGTTAAAGCAGCGATACTGCCTTCTCCAAAGGCAGAGCCCCCACCTGCAGAAACTGGAGGACCTCCAACTACAACAGGTTTGACTTTACATTTCTAGGTTTTACTGTAATAATTCAAATGTATTTTCTTGAATTGCCGTATCTGATCTGCTATTAGGAGTGCTTCCCTGTTACTGCAAAACAAAATCCTGAATCCAGACATATCACCCACACATAATTATAGTCCACTGACAAGTTACTCTTATGCCCGCATTCCTGATCAGATATGCTAGTTAGTTGCTACTTAGTGGTTTCCAATTGGGAGAATATTAATTAATGAATGTCACATTATCATGCACCATGCAGGTGGCTGGAAACCCGTGCCATCAGCAGCTGCCCCCAGCCCCCAAGTTGGGAGCTCCTCAGACAAATTGCAGGAGCAGCCTGCAACCAATCATGACAAGGAACAGATGGAGCTTACCAGCACATCCAACGAACAAGATGATTCCAGATCCAGGTCTGCTTCCAAAGAGCCTAACCCAGATGGATCAGATTGTTCAGAAGGCTCAGATGAAGAGGAGGAAGCTTCCTCTCCAGTTAAAATGATGCCTAAATGTCAGAGAAGCCCCTCAGTTTCACCATCTCCTGTGCAGAAGAAGCAGTTATCAAAGTCACGGTCACCTACTGAGTGCAGGAAATTTTCACGCTCAACTTCATCGCCTCGACGATCAACATCCAAGTCTGCATCACGAAGGAAGCAGTCCAGGTTTGTGATAATTTTTTTTCCCTTGGAGCAGAAAGAGTATGAAGTTCTTTAAGGTATTGGATTTTAAAGACTTAATTAAGGAACTGCATTTGATAGGCATCACCAGAACTAATGCTCACATCATGCTGGACTGCACTTTGTGCAAGTATTCATCAGTTATATCATTGACTTTTTCCTCAGGTCCAAGTCTCCAGTGAGGAAAAGAGAATCTGTCTCTCCATCAGAAAGGAAGAAGCGACGGTCTAAATCACCTGCACGCAGGCGACGGTCACGGTCGCGTTCCGCCACACGCCATAAACGTTCATCCTCCAAGCCTCGAACCAGAATCCGCCGTTCAAAATCTCGCTCTCCAGCCCGCAAGAGGCGATCTCGAACCCGTTCACCCAGTGGCCGAGGGAGGAGGAGGTCCAAGTCCCAACAGGGGAGCAAGCGATCCAGGAGCCGCTCCGCCGGCCGAAGGAAAAGGTCTAGATCTGGAGACAGAAGCAGGCGATCAAGGTCTCGCTCCTCTGATCGTAGACGCAGGTCTAGATCAAGGGGCCGAGGGAGGCGCCCAGTGTTTCGCAGTCGTTCATTTGACAGACGCGACAGGTGGAAGAGGGAACCTAGCCACTCTCCAGTTCTCATCCTGCGCAAACAGCGCCGCTCAGGGTCGCGGACAAGACGCAGCACCAGCAAGACTCCACCACGGCTGACTGAACTGGGTAAAACAACCAGATATTACCCAATGAAGCAATTAATTCTTACATTTTTGATTCTGTATTTAACTCATTGAGTGCCGCGCTCCTTTCCAAAGTTTTAGTCAAGTGTACCGGCAATTTAGACCATTTTTGACTTTTTATGTAGAGCCACAGTGTATTCTATATTATTGCCACCAACACATACTGTGGCTCAATTGAAAGGTTTACCTTAATGCTTCAAGTGGCCACAAACCGTTTGTTTCTACGTGCCTCTGTTCCTGAGAAAAGTCAAGCTAAACATGGCTGGGTTTCACCAAAATCCCTCCTTTTTTTCTAGAAAAGGAGATAGAGCGTCTTTTATGAAAGGTGCGCTGTTTGTGTCTGTCGCTCTTCTGACACTCGCATTTCTGGATCAAAGGGCTCGTATAAGATAAATATATACAACAGTTGTTGTTCTATTCACAAAACCACCATCGGGGGCGGGGGGGGCGCCACTAAACAACAATAACACAGACGCACCGTGCCGTGTCACAGCCTCTAGCCGCGGAGCGTGAGGGTCAGTCGGCCACCGCGGCTCGGGAAGACCGATCCCGCCGGTGGTCGCGGTCCTTCTGTGGTTCGGGTCGGTGATGCCGGTCTGCTTTGGCCCAGAGACCATCAGATTTTACCGCGGGGGGACTTTGGGGAGGACACGGTGTTGCTCCAGATGAAGACCGGGCGGACTGTCGGCTGAGAGCTTCCTGGTTCAGCTCCGAGCAGCTCGAGCAGCTGGAGCAGCAGCGTGGGTGAGAGCAGAGCAGCTGCGCTGCAGCAGCTGCTGCATCTGCATGCAGAACTCGTTTGCAGAAGCCGAGTTATGATAAAAACTTCCAGATCATGAGCTGTCATGTGACTTTGATCGTCATCTATTTCAGTTCTCCTCGTCGTAGAGTCCCCAAATTTACATATAATGTGTATTAAAGTGTCTATTTTCATAATTTAAAAAAAAAGCAAAAAACGTAAAATTACGTTTTCGGCACTCAACGCATGGGAACGAAAAACGAGAAATTACGTGGTTGGCACTCAATGAGTTAAGAACACTCATGCAACATATTAGGTGATTTTGAATTAAGAGTTTACTAATTTCTTGTACTTAAATGTTGTCTTCTTTCCCTCTCTGTCCACTCTTGCCTATGTCCCATTGCATTACCCCTCCCCTGTCTCTCTTTTTCACCTTTATTTGCAGACAAGGACCAGTTACTGGAGATAGCTAAGGCTAATGCTGCTGCTATGTGCGCTAAGGCCGGGGTTCCCATTCCTGAGAGTCTTCGGCCAAAAGCCATCCTCCAGCTCCCTCTACCCACCCCGTCCCCTACGCCACTCTCCTTGCCTCTACCTTTACCTCTCCCAATGGGCATGGGGATGCCCAACATGCCGAATATGCCCAATATGGGTCCATTGGGGTTACCCAATATTCCCGGAATGCCCAGCATGTCCAACATCACCATGAGTGCTGCTATGGCAAGTATGACAGCGGCTACCATGACAGCTGCCTTGACCAACATGGGTGCCCTTGCGGCCATGCCTCCCCTTGCCCCACTTCCCACCATAACCAACAAGCCCCCCCCATGCCTGGCGCCCCCAACACCAACCCTTAACCTGGACCACATCGAGGAAGCAAAGCGGAAGGTCACACAGCAGGCTAACATACACACCATCAAGGAGCTTACTGAGGTAAATAGTGGTCAGTGACAGTGACAGTGATTGTATTTTATGTGAATGTTCAAATGAAGAAATGCCAAAGTGTGTTTTTTTTTACATGTTTACCTGTGTCTATACAAAGTAATGGATGCATCTTTCTTTCTTTCTTTTTTTGTAGAAGTGTAAGATGATTGCGAATAGCAAGGAAGAGATGGCCATTGCTAAACCCCATGTCTCAGATGATGAAAGCTAAAACCGCCAATCCCTCACGGTAATATTTCCACTCTTTATTTTTCCATTTCTTTGTCACTTAGTATTTCTAAATTTTACCTCATTCCATTTGGGCATTGGGTGTTTTAATCACTCATTTAAAAAACACTTTGCATGTTGTGATTCTCCTTTCCACACTTCATATACCAATAGTCAGAAATTGAGTCCTACAAGTGTTTTTATTTCAAGATTATTACAACAGTATAAACCTTCTCCAGATTATATTTGATCCAGTAGTAAAATACCCATCTGCCATGTTAATTTGAAGTCAATTCTTTACCATACTGCAATATTTTATAGTTTACTGTAATATTTAAATATTTATTATTCCACATTTGTCTTTCAGCATAAACCTTTTACAAGCATCATATTTTAGAGAGTTAAAAACAATTTAGATATTACCTTTTGGTATTTTCCACAGTTTCACAACATTTAAAGTCTGACTGTGCGTTCACACCAAAAGCTTCCAAAGCGTCAAAAACGCCGGAAGTCAATTCATTTTCAATGAGCGCCCGGCGACACCGAGCGTCCAAAGCGTCAACAGGCGTTGCCGCGCTTCCAGAGCGTCCAAAGCTTCCAAAGCGTCCAAAGCGTCACCAGATGAAAAGTTGAGCCAGGTTTAACTTTAGGGTAATTAGCTATGACGCGGTCAAGCGGCAACCGGCGGCAGCCTGTCAGAATAGAGATGTCCGTCGGTTGCCTGTTTTTTTCTTTTTTTTGTATTTCGGCTCCCCAATGACCAGCGCGATCGAACTTTGACGCCAGTCACGTGACGAGCGGCCAAAGCGGCTGAAAATATTTCCCGTTTTGGGAGCTGTCTTGTCTGACGCCCACCCTCGAGCGTTTTTGACGCTTTGGAAGCTTTTGGTGTGAACGCACAGTAAATGTAATTATTTGATTGATTACTTGAATCAACAACATGAGCCTTTGAGATTGTTGTATGTGGAGCATTGATGCAACATTTCTCTTTGCACACAGCCACTCTCATCGAAGGACTGAAGGAAAATGTAAAAAAAAAAAAAAAAAATGCTTAAAAGGAGGACCTACCTTTCCACAGTTCTCTCTGGCAGCCAGATAGCCTGACTGAGCCTCATAAACCACCTAGAAGAAGAGCACCCTAGTTGTCACAGTTATGATGTAGGAGCACCGGCACCAGCCACTGCCCTCCTCAGCTCCCCAGTTTGTTTCTGTGTGTGTGTGTGAGAGAGAAGGCCAGACTGTCACCACTGATACCACTGAGAAAACTGGACATGCTGACCTGTGTGCACAGTTGTATGACTGTAAACTGAATCCTGTGTGTGAAAAGTATGTGTGTATATAGTGACTTTGACCACCAACCCCTCAGTGTTTCTGCTCATTCAAGCAGTCACTGTTGTAAAGACTGAAGAGAAAACAAACCAAACTAACTAGTGGCGCAAGTGTTTTTGTAAAAGATTAGTTTCTCTAAATTTGTTTTACCTTTATTCTTTCTTAAATGAGTGTGTTGAGTGGAGGTTGCTTCCTTGTTCTGCTGTATTCCCCTGGTTACCTCTAGTCCCATGGTTTTATAAACAAATAATGCAAACAAAGTCTTGGTAGATCCTTACTTGATTTGTTTTCTTAAGCCTAGGTCTCCAGGGCATGCATGTCATCATGTATGAATCCTGGACCAAGGTACCAGGTTTGGTTATTTATTTATATAGAGGGAATAAATAATACATTGGCTGCCAAAAGAAGACAATTTGAAATTTGGCTGTGACAAAAATGATAATCTCCACTCACAAAATATAACTAATTCAGTTAGTACTGCCCTGGGTGTAAATTTACTCAAACCTGGTCTTTCATTTGGGCTTTGCTTGGATTTAACCAGGAAACAGATTTGCTCTAGATTTGAATTGGCATTTAATTTGCCAAAGTTTGAACACCACCATCCAAACACACATTGTTTGTGTCTTGCAGAAGACCATAAGATGTGATGTAAGGTCCAGTGTGTAGGATTTAGTGGGATCTATCGGGAAGGTCGCAGATTGCAACTTGCTGAATAATCCCCCTTCGACCTCCCTTTCCAAGCTTGTAGGAAGCCTACAGTGGCATTCAGGTAACATAAAATGAGGAAGGCCTGTGTCGGCTTACTCTGCTCTGGGCTACTTTAGAAACACGGCAGGCTTGTTGGAAACAACCCAAAACCTATGTAGATATTTGGGGCTTGTGCAAATCTAACAAAAAGATGAATGATTCTTAGTTTCAGGTACACTAATGAATGAATGTTAAGGAATATAATGTCTTTCAGTAGACCCCTCTCAATCCTACACACTGGTTCTTTAAGATGCATAGAAGGCATACATATTTTAATTTGCTCAATATTAATTGGCACAATGCCATTTTTTAAATTTAGAGAAACATTGAAAGGTCTGTGTTTCTATCATTCATCATCTGGGTTTGATTTTTGGAGCAACAAACGGCCACAAGCCATAAGAATTAAGACTAGTGGTAAAAAAAACAACAACATTTAACTGGTCCCTGAACCACCAAGTATAAATTAGGTCAGTGTAACAAGTTTTAGTTCTGAAGAGGAGCAGGAAGGAGGGAAATGGAAGTTCTCTTAACTTGATACTGTAAATGGAAGTCATTCTTACTTGTTTCATTGTGTGACATACACAATTAAAACAGTTTTGAATACACTTTAGAGATACTTTGGTCTTTCTCTTAGGCTGTTTACATTATTAATACATAAATGCCATTGGTGTCATTTTTTTTTTAGAGGCACTTGAGATAAGAATTCATGTTATTCCACTGAGGGTGACATGTGGTAATAGGGATGAAGATGTTTTTGCGTGTTAGACTGTCAGGTTCTTTTTATTTTCAAGTTTTTCTTTAAAAACAAGTTTTAACCACATGAAATTTGACCACATGAAATCATATTGCAGCATTGCATTCAAGAGGCAAATAGAGAATTGTTATAAAGAATAGAACATGTAGTAATGTGCAAACAATGAAAGACCCAATGAGCCCTTTTTATTTAATCTACTCATACAGTTAATACCTTCTTTACATGTAGTTACTGTAGCCTGTATTAGGTCCTTTGTGTGAGCTAAGTTAACAGGGTCCATATTTCACTGTAAGTATTTGTCCCATTGGATCACCGAAGAACAAAGACGAACTTGGTGCTTTTGGGGAAACTGGCAGGGATGAGGTTTTTTCTGGTTTTTAGGGAATCTTGCACTCATAAGTCACATTTATTCAAAATCTGGATCCATCCACCCATCATTTTTTCTATGCCCAGGGCTGTTTAACTGTTGAAGATAATCTGTGACAATTTCGTCAGACTATAACTATACTGACTGTACCAAAAGTGTTGGACTATTGAATTGATTCCCTGGGGAAATCTTTAACTGTTTTATTGACAAAAAAAAGAATAAAAAAAATTTGCATTTTAGGATTCTTTTCTTCTTTTTTCTTTTTTTTTTTGGTCATTTAAAAATGACATCGCTTGCTTTGTACATAAATGTGTTGATGATTATTAAAAACCTCAGTGATCTGTATTTGTTCTTGCCTTTGTTTGCTATGTTCACTTAAGTCAGGTTCATAATGTCTCACTTCACACAAACATTGAATGCCTGCTAGAAATGGAAAGGAGAAAACAGTGGAGTTGGTTAGGTAGAGAGGATGGTTGACCTAAGTCTTGGATTTGACCATGCCAGCATTTGTAGGTAGCATTATACATGTTAAAGTAGTGATTAGTTATGATATGGACAAATTGTATGATGTAGATTACAATGTATTGGAGTGACCTGATATGAGCTTTTTGCATATTGAAAGTTTGAAACAAAAGCTCAATTGAATTGAAATGAGCAAGAAGAAACACATTGCTCAATGCCAGTCCTCTGGCTCCACCTAGTGGTCTTCATGATTAATTGCCTAGGTTGTAAATTTGATGAGGAAACCCACGCACAAGGTAAAACTTGGTAGCTTAAGTTTTTTTAAGAAATGTCAAAAACTGGATTTTAAAAGTATATTAGAATCTATAACATCAGATGGGATGATGAACAAATGGTAGAATCAAGCCATACTTAAAGCCAAAATGTAGAGCAAAGTCTACATCCTGACCCTTCCTCGCTCTCTCAAACTGAATTAATTGGCAGGTTTAGAAAGAATGGACTTGTATATGCAGTGCCTTAAATGTGAATTTGTGCAAAACTGTACAGTGTTTGATGCTTTCTGGAAGTTTCTCTGTTTAAAATTAGCATCAGGCACTGCCAGGTGCTAGTGGAGTCGTAGAATAAATGTTAAGTGACAATGGCCTAGTGGTGCACTTCTCAGGAGTGAGTGCTCAGCTTTAAGACCTATAATAAACCCTGACTGTTTATGTTATAGATTTTCACTTGAGTGAGAGCAGATGATTTGAATGCTTGTTTTCGTAAGACAAACATAAAGATAAAGTAAATAATATTTGTATCTATTGGAATGTTGTTTGGGAGATACACTCTGGGAGGCTGGTGTTTTTCTTGGGTGTCTTTACTCCTTAAATGCAGATTCAGAATCACTTGCAATTATGAAACCCACCTTCAAGTGGTGCACTTTCTCTTTGCACAGTTTTTTGTTTGTAGGCGACTGTGGGGAACAGCAAGTGAATACATTTCCAAAGACTTTCATCAAGACACATTACAAATCACATTGAGGCAGTTTTAGAGCTTCTCTGTCGACAAATAGGCATGAACACATTTGAGTGTAAAGCTCTATTAGAACAGTGGGATGTAAGTAAAGTAGGTTAGAGGCTCTGACATATTAAACACTTATTCAGTTTGCAAGTTCTGTGATTTACTCAGACGTCGAGTAAAGAGGAGCGACTGAGGGCAAAATTCATGAAGAAAGCTTTAAAGGCTTTAATCTGTGGATTTGCTCAGTGGATTAGATAAAAAGGTTAGAAACTCCACAGTGTGAGTTTCTTCTTAGTCTACATGGTGTTTAAAATACATATCGCCATGGGATACATTGCAATATCAAAAAAAAAAAAAAAAAATGCAATCATTACCATAGTCATGGACTGAGTGCTTTGGACTAAACGGTGCCATGGATAGTTTTCCTCTTCAAATGAGACGAACCCCAAAGAAAAGGAAAGAAAAGCGTTCCCCTTTCTTCTTTCATCACTTCAATCTTTCCTGGGTGAAACCACTTCCTATTTTATTTCCTTTTTGTAATGTTGATTGTCAATCATTTGTCAGTTTAAGCTTATTGTTTTATTTTTGTCTTTAGATGTGTGTTTGTACTCAGTCTCAACGTTCCCTCTCAACCTGTTGTTGAAAAGAAGGACAAGGTCAGTGGCATCAATCCCTATGTGCACCATGCACATTCACATTGTTTAAGATTAGTGAGTGATCGCACATTTTAATGCATGACTTACTACACATTCAATGTATATAGTTGGTTTACCCCAAAAATAGTCCTAAATAACACTGTAGTACTGTATTATAAAGAAAAGCACAAGTATAAAAATATTGAACGCCTACATGACAATATCCATCTTACAACAACAATGAATCAACAACAAAACACAACAAAATGTTGGAAATGCAGTCAAACAAAGTGCTGCTTAAAAATTGTTAGTCATCAAATGAGTCAGTCTGAAAACGAAGCCCTAATGCATAATGCTGAGAGCGTCTATTGCTCATAGTGGACACAAAAAGTCTTTTTCCTTTTTTTGGGGGGGACTGATTTATTTTTATATGATTAATCTCACAGGGGAGGGGTGGAAAAAAATAAATCCAGAATGAGCTTAAGTCAGAAGACGAAGACCTTCCACTGCACTGCTGGAAAAAAAAAAAAACCTCAGTGAAAACAAATACTCTCCCCTTTCTGTGACCCCTCCTCACCCGCAATACATTTCATATAGTCAGTAAAGGAAAAAAAGACCAACTGTGACAAATGTTTTAATTAGAAATTCAGAGCCAGTGTTTTAATTCCACCTTTAGTTTCCAGCGTTGTTTTCGTAATTACTATTTGTGGGATAGTGATCTGCAATCTCTGGGAGCGTAAGTCAGTTTAATAGTCTTGGCCAATTATACTCATTTAATATGTGGACTGTAATTACATTGATCAGTAATTACACTTGCAGGCTTTCCTGTCAGTATCTGCATGTGCGCTTGTTTACACACAGCAGTCGTGTTTGCATGTATATGATGTCTATGTGGGTTGCATACTGAGCAGCTAGTGAGTCATTGAGTTTTGCAGATCAATGGCTGTTGGTCGATGGATGGCTGAGTGCTTTGCAACGACCACCTAATCCAAGCACTCTACCCATTCTGTCAAGCATCCAGAAAAGGAGGTCACGTACACAAATTTCCTCTCACTCCCCCTTGCTTTCCATTTTCAGAGCACACTTTTCTCTCACAGTGTCGCTTCACACTCCACTTTCTCTCTCTCACACACACACGCGCGCACGCACACATAGATGAACATGCACACGTACACACATGAGATAAGCCGATGAATTCAGCCCGTGGTGGAGTTCTGGATCAGGGTGGAACTTGTTTCACCACAATGTGAGACCGACTAACGAAGACAACTGAGACAGCAAAGAGAAAGGGAGAAAAGAGGATTTGATAGAAATGAGAGGCTCGGTGAGATAAAAGCTGAGGAGAGGGAAGAGAAAAGAGGGTGGAAAACTGAGAACAAAAGAGAAAATAAGATGCCTAATTTTTTACAGAAGAGGATTTGGAGCCCTGCCAACAGAATCAAGTGAGATGTGTCTGTAAAGGGTGTGTGTACTGGTCGGAGGAGTGAAGCAAAGGTTGTGACTTTGCCTGTACTTGTCGTTTCATTGTACTGTCAAAACTGTGTGTGTGCGTGTGTGCACATTTCAGTTCAAGTGTGTGTGTCAGTGCCCTCGACAGGACAGAAACCAAAACTGAACAAAAGCGGGAGATTCTGCAGCAATACCAACAGCCTATGTAAATGTCTATACATGAGTGAAAACACACATGTTGCATGTATGTCTGAATATTTCATGAGGGCACACGGTGGGAGCAACTACAGATCTTAATTAATGGATGAGGCAACTTAACCCAATTCAAATATTCATGTGGATTGAAAAGTAAAATCTTAAAATGTATCTATCTTATTTAGCATTTTATCAGGCAATATCTGGGTCAAATTGAACATTTAAATGTGCATACGTTTGCACATTTGCTAAGAATACTAAAATGTTTGCAGGAAATTCTTCAAAGACGTCTCTCACTTTATGGTTAATATTCATATGACAAGAAATAACTTGCAATAGTAAGATAAATCTGAATCTCATCTGAAAACATGCTCATTTACTGTGAAACGGATTGTGTGACCACGTATAGTGTTATCAGCCGGATTACACGTTTCCATCACGCCAGGCTGCCTGTCGACCTGCGTATGTGTATAATAAGGACACCAGAAAACAATTAGTCAGCCCAGGAAAGCCTCCCTGTCTGACCTTTACTTGAAATAAGACTGGTCAATAATGAGCCATTAGCAGCAGATCTAAATACATAGGTTTGTTTATTAACCTCCACGATGTTAGAAGACCTGCAAATATACTCACAAAGACAGAAAACAGCCTGTACAGATGATGTATTTGAAATGTGGGTTTTAGTCATCCTAAGTGGACTTGGGTCATCAAACTCTAGCCACGAGGGCAGAGGAGATGCTGGCCACTGTCGCAGAGTTGACCTATGAAGTCAGACACAGAGACGGATGCTTCCTGACTGTAGCACGTGTTGGTGTGAATGATGAGAACATCAAGGTAGTGCTGGATAGTTTGTGTGTAGGAGTGTGCATGTGTCTGGCTGCATGGACGACGTGGGACATTTCTATAGGGGGAGTGCGTGTGTGTGTGTGTGTGTGTGTGTGTGTGTGAAGTTGTAATGTGGTGTTCGGAGCAGCAGGGTTGTGTGCATGTTAGTGTGTGTGTTTTTGTGTGGGGATGTGCATGTGTCCTCTTTGTCTTTCTCTCCCTGTGTGTGTGAGAGAGAGAGACAGCCGCAGGAATGTGTATGTTTGTTCCAGTCCATTGCTTGAGAATGAGAGCAGAGGTAGTGCTCTGCATGTGTGTTTGTGTGTTGTTTGTCACAGGAATAGAGGCTGAACCCATGTTGATGGACACAAAGATCAAGGTAGATCAAGGTTAATGTGAGTCTGTGTGTATGTGTGTGTGAGAGAGAGGGAGAGAGAGAGAGAGTGTGTATTTGTGCACGTGTGTGTGCATGACTGTTAGCTGCAGGGTAGGAGAGTTCCTCTTGTGTCTACACTGATTAGCATAGCATGCATTTGAACATCAGAGGTGAGACTGTTAAATCCTCAATGTGAACACGTTCAAATTTAAATGACAGTTGGCAGAAAAAAGTGTTGATTATCCCCAAATAACCTGAATTATTTAGATTTTTAACGGGAAGTACTTTGAAATAAGAGACTTGGATCACTGTGGATGTTCATCCTACACCTGCAGCTTCACACAACTCAGACTCAGTTATATGTGTGTGTGTCCTATGCTCACACTAAATCCCCTAACCCAAGTGGTGTGACGTTCCAGTCCACCTCCCATGTAGCAGCTCACACTAAGAATATGCGGTGTGTCACGGTTACAGTAAAAACTAAGGTCTTGATACATCAAGGTGGAGTGGTGAACCTCCCTCCCTCTCCCTCTCTTTGTTTGCTTGTCACTTGCACAGAAGGAAGATCTAGTTCATCGCTCTTGCTGACGTGTACAATTAAAGCGTCAAGGTAGAGTAGTGTTGGCATTTGCGTGCATTCATGTGTGTGTGTGCATGTGCGCATCCACGTGCTTCAGTGGAGATGACCTACGCAGCAGCAAATGCAGAAAACATATGAGCAGCTGTCATTTCATGTTGGAGCTTTTGACAGTTCACCTGCATGTGCTTTTCTCCCATCGCTAAAATATTCAGTGTTACACATGCGTATTAAACAGGACCGTAATCTATTCACATCAGCTGCTGACTCATGCAATACTCATAGTAATCAATAAATTGGCTGCTGTGAGAAAAAAGAAGCTCTATAAGTGTTTATGAAACATTTAACACTCCAGTTTACGGTTTAAACCTACAGGCTGCTGGAAATATATATGACAGTGGAAGTATAAATGACACATAGGCACTTCTCCTGTTATGATAAATATATAAAGGATTCACACCTTACCCACCTGCAACAATTAAATATTGAATTCTCCAACTGGCTGATCAAATATTCATTCTTGCCACAGGGCTGTAAAGTACGAACCATTAGTTAGTTGTCTCCTTGGCTTTCTGAGAGATCACAAGTTCTGTTCTTTCTTTTAATTTAAACTGGATCTTCTCAGTCTACTCATTCATTAGTCATCCTTTACACTGGTGGTAAAATGTATCCTCCTTTCCCCCCATTTTATTGATTCTTTATCATTTAAAAACACACATTAAGTTTAGTTTGAACAAATTGGTTGTCATTTGGTAAGCATTATTTTCTAAACTTTTTTAAAAACTGTGTTAATGAAATTATGCAAAGTCACAGGAAAGATAGGCGGAGGGAGGGCTGATGGTTATTTCTTTCTACCTCTGCATTAGTGGATAATTATACATTGGGGAGAAATAAGGAAGGTGAGAAAGACAGAGGCGATGGCACGACTAAAATAATGAGCCAGACTTGGATCCACCAAATGAGTTCATAGTGACTGGCTTCACATGCTGACTAACAGCATGGTCCTATTATTGGAGCTTCATATTATATAATGGAAATTCAACTTACCTATGCTATCAAATTAATCTGGTCCATATTATATGAAACCATTTATGCATCTTATCTTGACCCGATCCTTCAAACCATATCACACCATGTCATTTCATTCCAGCATTTTAGACTAATGTACCATTTTGTGTTGCATCATTTTATATTATTCTGTCATATTCTCCCCTTCTGATCATATCTTGTCTTATTTACACCATACTTATGATAGCATAGCATAGCATAGCATAGTGTAGTATAGTATAGTTTTGAATTGTATCACACAGTTGTATCATATCATATGGAAAGGCACAGCATTGTATGATATCTTTTAGATCAGCCACATGAGTAGTTCACTTCAGTGCTACGTTGTTGTTAGAGTGCAGGACCATACAATTGATGTCACAACCAAAGTAGATGAGAAAATACATTTTTCCTTAGATAACTAAAATCTTCATATAAACACTCTACTTGCTGCACTTATATTTCCAGATATTTTAACCGGTATTTCTTTAAGAAGTCTTTGATTTGTTGTATTATACAGCACACACCATAAAGCACCTGAGAGGTTTATTTTTGAGTGTCCTGTTTGTTGCAGGCTGCCTTTAAAGCTGAGCTGACAAACATCGATTCCATACATATTTTTCCTGTAAAATATGTAAAAATAATACACTTGGCGGCAAAGGTACTAAGATGTTTTTCATGTGTAGCAAAAAAAGACAAATGTCTCTTCAGTTTCCTGCTGCTTTTCTCAGTGGACTGCATTTTTGCACATTTTATTCATGCGAGGTGTTAAACGCTGACTTGCTTTCACCAACACCAACAAACATTTTCACTCTGCTGCTGTCCCAAGACTTTTTCTTGTGACTGTACTTATACACATTTTTATACATGGCAGCTCCTTTAAAGTTAACTCACTGTTCCCTTACATGGAAGGACAGCCCAAGAAATGTATGTTTTTGCCTGCTGCTGCATGCATTAGTTATGGCTTTCATGCAAAATAGATTAGACCTGCAACTTCATAGAGTGGCCAAGGCAGTTGTGAGTTCATGGCTCGCATGGCTGTACTTCACACTCCACTCCAACTTAATTGAGCCACTGCCAATATAAAGAATACAAAATCAATTTATAATATTATTACTCTTAGTTTAGTTGTTGTGGTGAGCTGATAACAGATCCCTCATCATAGTGAAACAATGTTGCTGAGATGGCAGACTGTCACTTAAATTCAGAAGAATGAAGCACAATATGCAGGTTTTGTCATTTTTACATGGTATGAGCCATTAGTTCCAGCTGCTTGCATTGTGAGCATGTATTTAAGTGTATGCTGTATAATCTTACCCAAGTACATTTTAGCTCCACGCTTCATAGTTTATAGGGTATACACATTTAACAACAACTAGTATGTTTATTTTCACAATATTAATACTAATCCAGTTTCTGTGTGTTACTGTCCGCAACAACATTGTGCTGTATTACAAAGAGGACAGGAAGTCTGATGTGTCATTGTTTGGGTTATTCCTCTATTTTTCTCCTGGACATGTTTGACTTTGAGAATATAAGGGGCTGTCTGTTAGCTTGTCTCCCAGTGTTTACCACTTTTGGATGTTTGTATGACAACACTGACTTGTATTTATTTCCTTTTTTTGAAACCCACAGACAGTCCCATCTCTGTGTTGCCTTTCCAGTTGTCTGCCAGAAAAAAAAAGATGCATTAGTTACGCACCATTAATGAGATATCTAAAGAAGGCACCTCACTGCTCCAGCAAAATATCTTCATATCTGATCACATTCACATGTTAATGTATCCCCAAACATACTGCAGTAAACACAGGGGAGCTTGTATGCCTTTCAAATGCTTTATAAAAGACATTAGAATATAGATTAAATGTGAAAACACAAACATACCAACAACAATGATAAATTGCCATGGATGAGTTCAGAATTATTGACATTACAATGTACAAAAAGATTAATGGCCCATAAAACCCAGACTCAGATATGGTGCTATATTTTTTTTTTTGCCACTCATAGTTTTCTCCAAGTATTGATATTCAGTCCAAGGCTTTTAATTTGAGAGCTCTTATATGTATCTGTAGAAATACAGTTTTACTTAAGAGGCTGCTATTGACCTTCTTTGCCCCTAAAGTGTTGTGCTTATTACCTAACTGACAAACAATCCATGGCAAATGGTCAATGGACTTCGTAGACAACAAATTGGTGCAGAACATTCAATATCAGCCACAATGCATGTCTTGATTTTGGAAAATTTCTCCTATTTGATTTTTCTTTTCATATCCTTTCCTGCCTCCCCTTGTTGTTCTCTCTCGAGTGAGCACTCTTGTGTGCCTCTGTGTACATGCACGCTTCAGTTTTTGCATGCAAACACTCACAGCTCATCTCGCTCCCTATCTCTTCCTCTCCATCTCTTGCTCTCGGCTCAGTTCAAATAAGCTTCAGTGGCATGAGTGTGGACGATACACCATCTCTGATGCTGTATCACATTATTGAATGATTTTTATGAGACAAAGATAAATAATGTGAAGAAGATATTCTCTATCTCTCCTCAAGTGGTGACTTCAACTATGTAGCTTATTACAGTTCCACTTAAGGGTTGCTAGGTTACCACAAGCATGTAATGCGTCTGGGGTGATGCCACTTGTAGTTTTAATTTGAGGTTGTTTGTCACATCATGTTGCTCTGCTGCGTCATCAGTCTGTGGCATTTAGAGCAAGTGCATCTTACTATGAGCGTTATGCATTCGGTTCTGCATTTTCCTTCAATTTGAATCCCTCATTTAGTTATTTGGTTCTTCCTCTTATTCACATCACATGTAATTTTAGTTATAACAGTCCATGTGTCCATCTTTGGCCTGTTCTGGTGAATGTTTCTGTCAGGATCCGGTTTGCCTCTGCTCTCACTCTGTTTGTCCATGTTTTCTTTTTCCCCCACGGCTGGCCGGGGCCTTCTGGTACCTACTGCGTCCACCCTCCTCTGCACACCTGCTTTTCATCAACCTGGTTTCCTGCAATTTACACCTACAGCAGTTATAAGCCGCTCTTTTCCTCCACTCATCGCCCGTTCGTTGTTCATCCCGTGTGCCCTGCCATCTGCCTGCCTCGCCCAGCCCTGTCATCACCTGCTACCTGTTCCACTTACCTGTGTCCTTGTTGGTCGGCACTTTTATCTAAATAAACTGTCTTTTGCTCCAGATCTGCATTGTGGGTCCAGTCTCTGTTCTGTTCAGTTTAGTGAACTCCTGGCAGTTTCTGGAAGTTTGCCATCGAGTGCTGCAGCCTCACAGGTTCATAATAGTTCACTCAAGCCTGTGACTCAATTTATATGGGAAAGAAGGGACTGGCCAGACTTGCAGCCCAATCAGACAGCTATGTTGGTGCAGACCCATTCAGCTCTACGTGATGCATGCGATGCATAGCTTGTGCATAAAATATAAAACCAGCATTTTACAGTGCATTGCAGTGAAAATCTTTAACTCCACCATCCATATTTTACGACCATGTTTCATTATTTTATTTTATTTTATTTTTTGAGTTGCTTCTGGTGATTAATGTATCTTTCTGCCACAAAAGGTCTTTCAAGAAAAGAAATTAAGTAGATGGCACAAAAAGTGGTGGAATTACTATTTTTTAAGACAGTATACTCCATTACAAAACAAAATGTTTGCAGTGTTCATTATCTCACATATACTGTATGCAACACCACTTCAAGATACCACTTAGTTCATCTCCATGGCTAGAATAGATTTTTCTCTAAGTACCCTCTGACTAAAAATGTCTGTACTTCTGTTTGTGTCCATAGGCAGGACCCCCCCCCCCCCCCCCCCCCCCCATCACATATCTGCAGAACAGAACATGCAACATGCAACATGCAAAGAGCCATTTAGCACATTACATGCCCATCGATATTGCATATTTCAAATCTCGTTTCTGTGTACTCATGCTCATTTGTATTTTTTTTTGCATGTGTGTGTACTTGTGTGTTGTTTCCCAATTGTGTGTTGGAGTGAAAGACAGGCTGATGAGAGTGAAGGCTGCTGTTGAAACATACGAGGCAGAGCTCCCAGCAACATTGGAGATGATCAACTAGACAAAAAAAAAAAAAAAACAGGCCGCCAGCTTTGTCTACTTCTCTGCTAGTTATGCTCATTGTGCTTACAGCTTCGAGGCTAGTCAACAATCACACGCACAAACGAATATATTAAACCAAGGTCAACTGCCAGCAGCATTGATCACTTGGCTTCTCCTATTCAGAAAGGCCCCAACACAAACCTGGTGTTCGGTATCACTGTCTAACCAGTGAATTACTGTAAGTGTTTGCTGCAAAACCATATTGATTCATTTTATATTTCATCACCTTTGAATATGAAAAATGCTTGAGGACATGACAGATAATGATCACTTATTAATAAGATCTTGGGCATGTGAATTATGTATAAACGTGATGCTTGGTGTATGAATGATTAATTGTGTAACCTCTCAGACATTATCGCAAGACCTCAACAAGGTCCTGTCCTCCTGGTTTAGACACACTTAACTGCCACACTAATGAAAAGTCTTTCTCTCAACAAGAATCAAAAATTATGACGGTAATTCTGTTGGAGCACTGCTTAAGTAAACACAGCGGGAGGTGTGTAGCTTCTGCATAAATTCATACTAATGTGACAAATTGGAGTTGATGCAGTGTTTTCTTCACAGGGAATTCGAACAGAAACTCATGCATAGTCACAACACAAAGCCGATGGAGAGACGGCAGGGACATACACAGCTGGAAATGGAGGGATCTTTGAATTAGGCAACAGGATTCCTGTGACACTCTAGGATGCTTTGTCGCCTGAGCTGTGACTATAGGTCTCCTGATTGAACAGCTGCTGTATCAATTCAGAGGCCAGTGCCGTGGCTATTTGTGGCTCAGCGGTACCTTCAGCAATAAATCTCCTGGCACGGATAGAGAGGTAGACACATGAACACAACCCTCTCACATTGCATGCACTGTTTCAACAGTGTTCTTGTTGGATGAACTGGAACTTTGCCTCATACACTCATGTGATCCACACATAATTTGAAATAGAGAAGCTCCAGTCCCTGAGCGAAGAGAGCTTATTTTTCTATTCAATGTGAGATGACAGCAGGAAGCCCTTTAAGGGCTGCAGTAACGTGGACATCAATTTTAGGTATTTTGAGTTTAGGCAGTTCTTCCTGCAACGTGCTGAGACAAAAATAAAAAACAGGTTTCAGGTACTAGAATTATTCATAATGTTTTTAACATAGTATTTCAACCAGCAACATGCACATTTAGGAAACAAGGACACACACGACACAACATAGTGGATGTGTGTCGTGTAAAAGCCTAATGTGGTACAAAAAAAACAACAACAACAACAACCCTACCTCATTTGTCTCATGAGACAAATGCAATTTATTTGTTATTTTGTCCCTCCTACCTGCCTCATAATTTCTGACCACTAAGCAATAAACCAATACACTAGCCCAATCACTCAGTCAATTAATTAATCAATAAACTGATCATGGAGTGAGGATTTTGGAACCATGATTAATGACAGCCTGGTTTCAGGCCTCTGACTCACAGCTCACATTTGTTCAGCGATTTAATAAATGAAGTGAAACCAAGTGGAAATTCACTCAGATTATAAGGATAGACTGTTGATTTTCTGAAGAAAATTTTTGAATTTTTCTCCTTGAAAAGTATCCTTGTCTCTGCTGGTGCCATGAACAATTAATTTCCTCACGGTAGTCTGCTGCTTTTTATTGACTCTGACCTCTGCCCTGGCCGTTCCACAGAGAATGACCAATTATAGAGCTTTTATTTTCACACCTCACACGGCCCAGACGTATCACTTTACCCAACAGCCTTTGGATGCACACCGTAGTGCTGTGAGTCAATCAATACTCACCCTCACCTGTGTAGTATTCATGTCTCTTGAACTATAATCAGAGTAGAGGTGGATCCTTCTTTCCCCCTCTCTCCCATCCTTTCTTATCTCTCACTTGCACCAGTTTTCCTTTTTCCCCTTGCTGCCTAATATTCTCTTTCCTGGCCCTTTTTGTTCGAAACTCCCCGTTCTCTTTCAATCCTCATTTTCATCTCACTCACCCGGCCATTACTTGCTACTTTTCCTCCCCATCTCCATCTCACATCTGTCTTTTACCTCCCAATCTCCAATCCTCCCCTCCCCCCTCTAACGTTGTAAGAAATACCAATAAGGGCTGCTGCTGCGTCTGCATGCAGTCCTGAAACGCTCTAAGTGTGTGTGAGCCACTACTACGTGCACGCGCTTCTGCAACCTGCAAGAGTGCAGCAACAAAGCTGAGCTTGACTGCACTGTACAGAAGAAATCAGTGACCTCACAAGTGACCCTGGCCCACATATACAGCACAAAAATGTGGGTGTGTGAGTAGCTGTCTTTTTGAAAAAGAAGTAATACACTCGAAATACAAAATAAATGAAATTTTGGCTCATGCCTGAGAGTGGAAGGCAGAGAAACAAAGGCCTTTTCCACTGGCAATTTGTAAGTAGATAAAGATAGTAAATAATATGTGAGTATACTGTATATTTAGTGTCTATTGTAAATGTAAATGAAATGAAAATATGCAAGTATACTTTGTGCCCAGACACCAATCAGTATAAGCCTGTATTGTCCAGTGACAATCCAATATGGCTGACAAATTACAGCTGATGAAGCAGAATCTTCGGCCAGTCCACACAAATGCTTAGTAGCCAAATTTGTTTTAACTCTTAATACTAGACCTTTCAATGACAATTGCTGTTTGATTTAATGTAATTATCATTTTTGATCTGATATCAAGACAATGTTAATGACATCACAGAGTTCATATGGTTTAAATAAAACGTTTACATGATATACAATATGTATATGTGTGTGCTTTTAATGAGTGTTTAGGAGAGCATGAAGTGGTTGAGTAGATCACATCAATAGATATTCCTTCCCAAGGTTATAATGTTCTGCACCTTCTCTTTTCTTTTCCCCCTCTATTGCTAAAGCTTTGAGATTTTTTATAATCCAACCCTGCAGTAATTTCCACTCCCAGTATGAAGGTCTCCATTCCAGTCCATCCATCTCATAATTTCAGACAATGTGTCAGACTTTGCACCAGACTACACGGCCATTAAGCATTAGAAGCTTCCTGCGTGAAGTCTAGCCTTCGTCTCTCTGTAGCTGCTTTCTCAGAGTCTGTGTTAAAGTCTGGCACGTCTCCTGAGAACTCTGTTCACTTTAATATGTTCTCATACACATGCTGATATCTGCACCTCACATGCAAATTATGATTCTGCCTTTAATTGGCCCTTGTTTTGATATCTTTTTGCATGTCCTTTTGTTTTCTTTGAAGCACTTTGTGACAAAGCACTTTGTGACAAGTGCTTTATAAATAAATCTGACTTGATTTGACTGCCCAGCCATATAACATGACAGAGGGGTGGGGGGTGGGTGGGGATAAAAATACTTAAAGCATAGCCACACCAGTGAACCATGCTCTGGGAGATGGGCAGGAGGAGAGAGGCTCTGAGACAGCATTATGCAGGTTGACGGAAATTTAATTGGAACACTCACGACTTAAATGAGATCTCATGTCAAGAGGGTATGCAGGAAAAATGCGGAGACCAGTGGTGGATCACTTCTTTTTATTTAACAATGTTGTCTGAATAGGAAAAAACAACTGTATTGAAGATGGCTTCATGTGTAAATTGCATGTGCGTGTCTATTTGCATTACTGTGACAGCAATTAGAGAAGGTTTTGTCACTGGCCGTAATGAGCCTGATATGCTGAAAACAGGATTAAAATGTGGTTTAAAAGCAACAATTTTATGAGATAAGCAACAGGTTGTAGAAAAATGCATTTGGTGACTGTGATTTCTTGTGCCCAGCCAGTCTTCTTTTTTTTTTTCTCTCCACATTTTTCATATGCAGTGCAACACTATTGCCAGCATTTTCTACTTTTCCGAGCTGCATGGTTTTGATTAGGTTCTATTGGAATTGAAGCACTACATGCGCCCACTTGTATTTATGATTTTTTCATATAGATTTTAAAGTAACTTGAATAAAATGTCAGTCATGGTGCAAGTATTAATGTCTCAGTAGAACATTTTCACATTGCAGCAAAAACCACAGAATATGATTGCTCTAGTCAGGGCTCTCAGTATATAACAGTATATTACATAATGTGAGCATCAAAGTGGAAAGCATTTTCAGAATGGTAATCTCAAATCAAATGAAGATTTATGTGTATATATGTACATAGTGAATGAATGTAAATAAATGTATGGTTGTCCAGGATTACATGGGGCATTGAAAGAGTTAAGGATAGGTGCTGTGTGTCAAAGAGACAGAAAAAGTGTTTAAGACATCAATGAATATTTTAAGAGAGAACGGGAGCTGTGGGAGGGATGGGTGAACCGAGAGAGAGTTGGGCTGCTGAGAGACGGAGAGATAATTTAATAGACGGGCAGAGCAAATGTGTTGGAGGAGAGACAGAAAAGCTGGAGGGATGGGAAATGAATGAATGGTGGACTAATCTGCACTAAGCGATGGAAAGAAGAAACAACATTAATTTAATAAGATGGATGAATGGACAAATAGATGCATTGTGCAATGTTCAAAAAAATCCCAAAACCTGGACTGCCTTGTGACATAAAGTGTGTGTGTGTGTGAGGTTGCACAGATGAAATGTTTTAGGAAAAACCCGCTCGTAGGGAAACTAGGATGACAAGAGGGGCAGGTCTGGCTCTCAGATGACCCACTGCTGCGGCTTTATGGCACAAAGTAATAAGTAAGGGAGTAGTTGGTTGCTCAATTTGACCACAAATGTTGACACAAAAAAGGCGAGGAGTACTTAGAAAAATGCTTGGCCTGTCAGCCACTCTGCTTACAACATATTTCAAGCAGAACACTCTTCCTTAGGAAGCATGAAGATGTTACATTCAGGCAAAAATGAAGCATGACAGGCTCTTATTAAGGCACAAATACAGCAGAAATGGCCCTGTGCACGCCAGTGGCTTTGCTGACACTGTGAACTGATATCGCTGGAGTGATTAGTCTTGCTGGTTAAATGGAAAATGCTCTTCTTTCAGTTAGTGCCTGTATTTACCTGTCTACTTCAGATAAATCCTCTGCACCACAGGAATCAGTCTTAGCAGCCATAGTTTTACTCCCTCTACATGCTACCTGCTTGGCTGCCTCATGTGTAAGGCAATACTGGGCTCCACTGCTATGCTGATGACCATCCACTGTATCTGCTCCAGTCTCTTCTGGTTATAATGGACATCATCAGTACATAATGACTCAAAACGGACTCACACTCACTGCAGGAGTGTGAGGTTCATGTACTATTAAACATGGTATTTAAACATTTCCTGTATTGTTGAATACCCTCTCTCTGGTACTTTTGCCTGTTTGTGGCATTTTTATCTGCGAGGCAACTCTGACTCACTGAATCATTCACAACATCTGGCTTTTTTTTTTTTAAGTCAACAAGTAGTTTCACCCAGGGGTGAAAACCTGGGCTGTGTAAGTGTAGTAGCATAACAGTACCAACAGTGATATATTTTTGATGCCACTAATGTAACATTTTAAATTTTCAGACAAAAACTACAGACTATAATTTCAGGTTTTTCAAGGGCCATGTATGATGATGAGCACACTCTTGGGTGCAGCTTTCGCCTCCCACACTGCTGCCTGTGGGTTTTTCTCTCGCAGAGCATTTCAGCTTTTCACTACCTCCCTTACCTATTAGGGGTCTAAATAAAGCACTTATAAAATGAGCATTATTGAACAATTGTACAATTCAACACTTAAACATTTCTAATGTTGGTCAGGGGGCAGTTAAATACAAAATGCAGCCCATGATATTTCAACTTTATTTCCTTTCATAACCAATCCACTGAGCTCCACAGAGCATATGTAAGACAATGCAACTTTTTCATCAGTTCCCTGCCTGCATATTTATCTAGGCTTTATTCATTACAGTTCATCATTGCACTACTTTAATGGGTGCTTTGCAACACTTTGAAGCATATTAGTGTATTCTGTGGTGCAAAAACCATAGACCCAGGGATATGAAAAGGGAATGGTCACTGCAAAGTGACTGCAAAATACAGTCTTTATTCAACTCCGCACCAATGGAATATTTTGAGGGCGATGTGTAGGACAGCGCTGTCCATCACAGGACTGAGAGAGGGAAGAGCTTTTAGGAAAACCCTCCATTAGAGTTCAAGTTGCTCTGGAGCCTGGACACAGTTGTTTATAGAATAAGGTCTTATTGAGCTCTGAAAAAGGTAAATAAAGTATCTAATTGGAAGGTTTATTTTGACCTGGTCATGTATGTGGGCCTTCTTCTTTTAATTTGCATATGCATGTATGGTTAGTTCTGCTTATAATGCATTATTGATAATAACTTATTAATAGTATAAGTCACCTGTCCTCTGCTCGTGCTTTTGCCAGCAGGATGTTTTTAGGGAGATAGAGTGTGCAAGAAAAGACGGTGAAAACAGTAATGAGTAACACAGTGGAGATCAGGCATAACATTATGACCACCTGCCTAATAACATATTGGTCCCTTTTGCTGCTAAATATGCAACAAACTGCAATGCACTGTGTATTCTGACACCTTTCTATCAGAACCAGTGTTGACTTGTTCAGCAATTTGAGCATCAATGACCCATGACCCTGTCGCCGGTTCACCACTGTTCCTTCCTTGCACCACTTTTGATATACTGACTGACCACTGCAGACTGGGAACAGACTGGGAGCAGACTGACCACTGCAGTTTTTGAGATGCTCTGGCTCAGTCTAGCCATCACAATTTGGCCCTTGTCAAACTGGCTCAAATCATTGCACTTGACCTTGACCCGACACATCAACTTTGAGGACAAAATGTTCACTTGCTGCCAAATATATCCCGCCCACTAACAGGTGCCATGATGAAGTGTTATTCAGTGTTATTCACTCCACCTGTCAGTGGTCATAATGTTATGCCTGATCAGTAGTATATGTCCCCTAAAGACTTACAGATCCACATGCAATCTCTATTTAAAACTGACAACTTGATTGGGTCCAGGTTCATATCCCATCAGTTCATACTCACATTAGCAAACACTGCAACCGGAAATAAACTCTCCATACTCTGACAGAACAAGTGTTTGTTTTGTTGCTTCTACTTTCTTATTGCTCCTGGATCCATTTCAAATCAAACTCAGAGGTCGGCTCTCATTCTTTATCCAGATAATAGACTTTTGATATCATCTTTCATCCAAGCTCGACCTTTGAACAACTCTCCTAAATCACCATGTTAACTTCAGATGGGTGATATTTCCAGCACAATTCATTACACACAATCACACATGCTTTCAGAGCTGTTTGTCTCAAATCTTGTCACACTTTATTTATTTCTCTCAGCTGAGAAGACGTGACTTGTCTCCAGATAGTACAAATTGCTGTAGCTTATTTTTTTTACTCCTCTATGTTCATGGCTCGGCAATTTTCGTTGTTCCACAGATTCTATTGATAACGTCTTTGAATTGCATGGGCCTTACCTCTAGCTACTTCTCTGACCTTTTAGTCCAATGTGAGCCACGGCTTTAGAAACTCATACAAACCTCTTGGTTAAAAAGAATTAATGACAAGGCTTTTGCTGTTTGAGGCCCTTCTGCTTTGTAAAGCTTAGACTCTTAGTCACTACCATCCTTCTAAATAACCCCTCAGAACCCATCTGCACAAATAAAACCTTTCCACAAATTGACTCGCATGACTTCTTTTCTTTTGCCTTATTAAAAAAAGATACTTAGACAACCTGTTTTAAAAGAGGGGGTGGACTCATGGGACTTCTGTAGAGGGCAACACGGAGGAATAAGCAAACAAGTGCACGGGCAGACGGAGAGACAGACAGGCAGACAAAGAGATGG